>NC_133659.1:279360288-280560288 GCF_037893015.1 Macrotis lagotis | reverse complement strand
CCATGGTATACATTGATCCAAATTGAATGTGATGAGAGAGAAATCATATCCTTAAAGGAAGAAACATAAAGTAAAAGAGATAGCATGATCAGACAATAAGATATCACTTTTTCCCCCTAAATTAAAGTAAATAATCCTTGCTCTTTGTTCAAACTCCACAGTTCTTTCTCTGGATACAGATGGTATTCTTCATTGTAGAGAGCCCCAAATTGTCCCTGATTGTTGCACTGATGGAATGAGTGAGTCCATCAAGGTTGATCATCACCCCCATGTTGCTGTTAGGGTATACAGTGTTTTCTGGTTCTGCTCTCTCACTCAGCATCAGTTCATGCAAATCCCTCCAGGCTTCCCTGAATTCCCATCCCTCCTGGTTTCCAATAGAACAATAGTGTTCCATGACATACATATACCACAATTTGCTAAGTCACTCCCCAATTGAAGGATATTTACTTGATTTCCAATTCTTTGCCACCAAACAGGGCTGCTATGAATATTTTTGTACAAGTGATGTTTTTACCCTTTTTCATCATCTCTTCAGGGTATATATCCAGTAGTGGTATTGCTGGATCGAAGGGTATGCACATTTTTGTTGCCCTTTGGTCATAGTTCCAAATTTCTCTCCAGAAAGGTTGGATGAGTTCACAGCTCCACCAACAATGTAATAGTGTCTCGGATTTTCCACAACCCTTCCAACAATGATCATTATCCTTTCTGGTCATATTGGCCAGTCTGAAAGATGTGAGGTGGTACCTCAGAGAAACTCAATTTGCATCTCTCTAATAAGTAATTTTTCATATGACTATGGATTGCTTTGATCTCCTCATCTGTAAATTGCGTTTGCATATCCTTTGACCATTTGTCAATTGGAGAATGAGTAAACCCTTTTTTTTGCAGGTTCTCAGAAAGTACTCACAGTATTTCAAATAGAATGACAGGGAAGATAATACACATTTTCTTCCTCTTCCTCCTTATCATTATCATTCTCCTTGCTATTATTATTTTCACCATCATCACCTTTATCATCACTTATCATAATCATCATCTTTATCATTATTACTTAGTTCTTATCTTTTCAATGGTGCTCAGGGACAAATCACTATCTTGTTAGCGTTTTAGTTTAATGTTCTATGAATTAGTCCATAGGCACATAAAATTACTGTTTTTTGAAGTTGAATAAAAAATATTAGGATGTAGATTCATTATTTATACAATATTTGGAAATAGCCTTAGAACAGCTTTAGAAGACATTTTCTTTCCACATGACCCCTTTTCTGGATCTCAATATTTTCAAAACTCATTGTTCCATAAAGTTTGGAGATGTGAGTAAAAATGTTCTTGAGATTTTATGGGTTGACACCCAGATGATTATGGACAGAAGTTTAATTTGAAATAATTTCCCAGTTCTAGTTAGTTTATTTGTTATTAGATATTATTTTTATTGCAAGTTTCATTATTAGGTATTATTTCTGGAGAATGTTAGATAAAAATTTCAACAACCCAAATGTCTCCAACTTTTACTGCTTCAAATATTAAAAATTCTTCAATTTTATCTCTTATTTTGTCCAGTTTAGTCTTAGAGATAAAGTTTTTTTTTCCAATTGCCCTTTACAAGTTGGAAATATATTGCTGTGTGTCAGAGCTGAAAGTTCACTTGAGAAAATAAGTAATATAAAATCCTTCTCTATAAATGATGAGATCTGTTTATGAAGTAATATTGGGACATAATGAAATATTCATGGGAATATGCCTTTTTAATAGTGATCTGCACCGAAGGATTGTCAGCAGGTACTATATTGTTATTTTTTTATATATTTTGTTCTATCTTACCTTCTCATGGTATCAGAATGTAAAAAAGGAATAATTGCTCTTCATCCTCTGAGTTAATAATCATCTTGATGATTTTGAAAGCACCATGTATTTCCTAAATTCTTAGAAGTCTCATTTATTTCTTAGATTCTTAGAAGCAGTTTAATCATACTGACTGGAGTGTTAATCCACTCAGTGATATCACAAGAACCCAAATGGCTTAAATTTCAAGATTTCTCAAGACCTTCATGGCTACCAAGGGTGTTCTCAGTGGCCACATTCTCAACATTCCCAACTTTGCCATTGTTCATGATCCTCTTCATGACAATTTAATTTTCCATTTGTAAATTTTCTAAATGATTTTTGGTACTTGGGCAACCAGGAGGATGTATGCATGGTCTGAGTCTCAGATTCCTGAGCCAATTTGAACTCAGAGACAGTGTCACTGTCCTTAGTGAAAAAGAACTAGCCATCCTACATGATGGAAGACACCAGGAGGTATTTCTCCTACCACACAACATGGATAATGGGTTGAACTTTAATCATATTTTTGTTGTCATTATAAATATTCCTTTGAATCCCCCAAAACTTACTTTGTCCAGAAGAGTAAGTTAGTGATATTGTCCCTTTGGAATCTTACCAGTGGTGACTGAGGTTCTTTTAGTGGATTAGCTTCCCATTTTTTACCCAAAACTTTGAAATTTTTTTCTTGGTAAACTATATCCTTGTTATGTATCATACACCAAAGATCCATTGTTGACTCATAGATAATAAATTCATGAATGAAGCATTTATCAGAAATTTACTTTATGTGAAACACTATATTAATATATGGATATACACATGAAAAATTAAGACAATTCCTGCAGTGATACATATGTAAGTTTCAGCTCCAGTCAGATGGAAAGGTCCTTTGGTCCTTTAGGGTAGGGAGGCAAAGCAAATGATAATGTTTATTTTTTAAATGTCATTTCCTTTGATAAAGTAATATTAGCTTCTGATGTTGTATCATTTGATAGTGATGAGGATTGTTGGTGATGAATTTTCTTCCTGGGTCTTTGGTTGCCAATTTGCCCTAGGATAATGACTAAGGGCCCTGGTCTGGAAGTACTGCTAATCCCATGGTTCTTGACTTCAGGGTCAAGGACTGATACTATCAGAATTGTAGGGGCGATGATGGTCAAGGTGGTGGTCTGATTTGCCTTCTGTCTCTATGTCATGATGCTTTCTCTCTCCTCTGGTATACCTTGCCTGCTCTGTGTGTGGAAATTTGTTGACTGGATTGGTAGCAGTATTGGTAGTCTGGGAGTGGGGGGGTAGATTGCTGCAAATATATAATAAACAAATGCAAAGTTTCTTTGCTCTGAGCAATGATCTATTCAAGAGAAACAGACAAATATAGATGAAGAGGGAGGAAATAGGACAGAGTCACCACAAACAAAAAGTAAATAAGAAATTGAATACCATACATACACAATTAGTTGGGCCCTGATATTACAGGTTAAGACCAGTTCCATCTGAATTTTCAGGCAGAGCAGCAACCTGGGTGGCTTATGTCAGCTTATGTGAAGGACTAATATTTATAAAAAGCTTTTATTATTCTGAAATGCAGTTTCCAAAGAGCACTTCAGAAGCCACTTGAGAAAATTATACTATTGAGAAGTTATAATTGTTATGCTACTGGATCAAAATGACAGGGAGAAGAGAATGGCAGCTAATTATTCGAACCACTTGGTGACATTACAGAGATTTTTGTATCATCTTCTTTTGTCCTTGATTAATCAGCTAGCCAGTTATGACACATTATTATTGCCATGAACTTTTCATTATCTGAGAGCTAATTATGTAGTTTGTGAATTATTCAAGTCTCTTTCATTCTCAAAAAAAATCTTCCTTTTCTCTCTTGTCTAAAGAATTACTCAGTAATTTCCCAAGAGATGGGAAGTAAAAAAAAAATGAAGGGAAAAAAACAGGTGAAGCTCAAAATCTAGCATTTTGCTGTTAATTAGAAGCACTAATAAATATTTGAAGGGGAGTAGGCAAACGCTAATGATAATTGAAGTTTTAAAATTATCTATGTGACAGATAAACCAAATGAGCCAGACCCAGAAGTAAATTAGAAGATGACCTTTAGGAAACTGTCTAGTAGTTTGCATGATCCCAAGCTTCTCACTCAAGTTTTGCCCATATTTTAAATTCTATATTCTTCTGGTTGATGTAAGGGACTGAACTACATAATATCACATTTCTTAGCAAGTAGAGTTGGAGATCTACAATGGTAGGTCCTGTTGAGCAATCTTACCCAAGTATGTGATCTTGTGGGAAAGTGGGTACCGAATGACTTATTGGGAATTAGGGATTTGCCATCTCTGCTTTCTACATTCATTCATTACAGGCATTACTCTCTACCTTCATTAGGCTGTTTACCTTATTAGAGTTCTTTGTGTCTTAGTCTTTGGAGACAACTGTAGTTAGTTTACCTCTAGCATATATTTCTTATTTTGGAGAGATTTGAGAGGTCATGATAGTGAAGAAAATGTCCAGTTCTCCATCTTGTTAGTTACATTACTAAGAAGACCTTAAATAATACTTTATATATAAATTGTTTATATTAATTATTAAATATATATGTATATATAGCAAAAATATTTATTAATACTGTCACATCTTCTAACAATACCTTTGAGTATATTTGGGAATTCACTTAAATAACCATTTATGCTTAGGCTGATAATATTTATAGCTGAAATTAAACCTAGAGGTCACCTTCTTTAACTCATCCATTTTACAATTGAGGAAACTAAGGCTACAGGAGGGGTGTATATCCAAGGTCTCTCAGATAAGAGAGTTGGAGTTTAAACTTCTTTTATTACAACTCTTATGTTCTTTCCTTTATTTTCTGCTGTATCCCATGAGAAAGAATGAAAGCTGTGTCTAATCATCTTGAAGTTCAATAAACATTTCTGTCTTTTCCTTCCATGCTCCAAAGGCAATTATAATGAATTGTTTTAATTTACCTTTGCATGGTCGGACTTTGAGCAACTTTCCTCCTTGGAACTAGGCTCCTTTTATTTATTTGTTTGTTTTTTCCCATCACCAAATAATGAGAGAAAGATTATGTGTGCTGCTGGACTCTCATCCTTCTTCATCCCTCTAACTGTGGATGTCTACTAAGAATATGTTCTTAGGATCCTCCCCTCCACTCCCCTCCTATCTCTTCCTCCCTCTCCTCCTCCCCTGCCCTTTTCTCTTCCCCATCCCTCCTTTCCCTTCCCTTCTTCTCTTCTCCTTTCCTCTTCTCACCTTCCCTACTCTCATCTGCCCTATTCTCCTCTCTGCTTAAATATTTTGCTTTTATCCTGAGAAATTTTTAATATGAGAATCATCCTTTAAGGGAATGATAGTTCACTTGTTTAACCCAGAGTTTTAAGAGAAAAATTATCCTTATTTTGCATTCTGAGATAACAATTTCTTATATTAAATAAGAGAAGATAATGAGCATTTATTAAATGCCTACTAAGTGAAAACTAGGTAGCATGGTGGATAGTGCTCCAGTCCTGAAGCCAAGAAGACTTATCTTCCTGAATTCAAATCTGATCTTTGATCTTCTTTATTAACTGATAGCCTGGGAAGGGGGCAGCAGAAGGATATTTTAGGAAATACTGATAATATAAAATATATAGTAATTAAAATATAATCTATTTACAAGAAATTTTAAGGCTGAACTCTACTTTTTGCTATCTGCTCTTAAGCCAGTAGGATTGCAGTCAGTTTTATATGGAAATTTAAAGCTGGATCATAGGATGGTAATCAAAAATATGTCCCAGTGCTTGAGAAGATACAGATTTATATCCTAGAGAGATCATAGAGTAAGGCTCTTATTTTCACAATAACAAACTCTGATGCCACAACACAGGATTATGCCTTCAAGGTGCGGATCAAACACACTAAGAATAGATGATCCATAAATAAATAATGGTCTTATTTGTACTTAACTCATATTAAAACCATCTGTCATAAGAGCAAAAGCAAACAAATAATAAATGTAGAAAATAGAAATTTCTCTCCAGCCTCCTTCCCTCCCCAACCTAGTCTGGGACAACACAGGCATATTATTTAGTATGTGAGATATCACACCCTTCAAATAAATTTGATAAACATTTATTTAGTTATTTTGTACCATCCAGGGCCATTTGCAGATATCTGGCCAATGGATCCAGATGGCTCCAGAGGAGAAAGTGAGGCTAATGACTTTGGACTTAAATTCACTTGCATATCCTGGCATCATTTTTCTGATGTCATGGTTCTCTTCAAGAATGAAGGATGCGGGGCAGCTAGGTGGCGCAGTGGATAAAGCATCGACCCTGGAGTCAGGAGTACCTGGGTTCAAATCTGGTCTCAGACACTTAATAATTACCTAGCTGTGTGCCTTGGGCAAGCCACTTAACCCCACTGCCTTGCAAAAAACCTAAAAAAAAAAAGAATGAAGGACAGGGGCAGCTAGATAGTGCAGTGGATAGAGCACTGACCCTAACCCAGGAGTCAGAAAAATCTGAGTTTAAGTGTGACCTCAGACACTTAATAATCACTTAGCTATGTGACCTTGGGTAAGTCATTTAGCCCCATTGTCTTGCAACCCCCCCCAAAAAAACAAACAAAAAACTCCAAAAAAAGTGAAAAAAAAAGGACAAATAGCAACAACTATTTATATTTAAGGTCAAGACAAAGATAAAAACAAATCGCTTCCTGTTCTCTCCAGCTTTTTGCATTTTGAATAAATGAATGAAAAAGAATTTATTAAGTGCATATTTTGCATCAATACTATGCTAAACACTGGGATACAAACAGAAAAACAAAATATAATATAATATGCTGTCAAAGAGCTGACACTTTTTCCTTCCAACTGATATTTTATTTTATAATTCCAATTTCTTGTTGTGAAAGTTTTTAGCATTCATACACATGCATATGCATATTTTAAGTTACATAATTTCCCACTCCCCCCTCCCCTCAGCAACAAACAGTTTGGGGAATATTGTACATAGACATTTGTGTTTAACATGTTTATAGATTAGTCATTTTCTATATGAGGAATTAGGATTAAGGGAAAAGAAAGAAAACCATGAGATAGGAAAAAAAAAAACATAAGAGAAAATTTTAAAAAGTGAATGTAGTGTTCATTCAGGTTTTGTAGGGGTGTTTTGTATTTGTTTTGTTTTGTTTTGTTTTGTTTTTCTTCCTCAGGATGGGGATAGCTGAGCTGCTGAGCTTGTTCCAAGGCTGATCAACATTGTTAGGGCTGCTTTTTCCTTTTTTTTTAGGTTTTTTGCATGGCAATGGGGTTAAACTGATCAACATTGTTAATCTGTACAATACTCTCTTGGTTCTGCTCCCTTTGCTGAGCACCAGTTCCCATAATTCCTCCCATTATTCTTTTGAGACTTGGTTTCTTATAGAACAATAGTATTCCATAACATTCATATACCATAACTTTGTTCAGTGTTTCCCTAACTGATGGGCATCCCCTCAGTTTCCAATTGTTTGCCACCACAAAAAGTTGCTCATTCTCTTATGGAGAAAGAGAACAAATATGACAGCTTCTATTCTAAGTGCTTTATGAATATTATCTAAATTGATTCTCCCCAAACCCTGGAAGATAGGTGCCATTATTATTATTATTACCATTTTACATTCGTAACCAGCAAATAAAATGACTGGGATACAAATTTTAAAAAATTGACAATCTAACAAATACCATTTCCCCCCATATCCAGCCTGTTCTTACTCATTACAACTCTAATGCCATTCAACAAGCTTAGTGGTAAGTATATAAATGTCTCCTCACTCCAAAGTGTCCCTTAAATGCTAAAACTACCAGTTATCCCACCAAATCATATCACATTATTCATCATCTCTAGGTTGCTTCATAAACAACACTTTATTTATTTTTGATAAGATTTTGAATTTCACATTTTTCCCTCCTTCCCTTGCTTCCCCCTTCCCCAAGTCATTAAGTAATCTGATATAGATTATACATGTATAATCATTCCAAGGTCATCAATTGATAAAGAATAAAAAAGGGGAAAAACAATTCTTTGTAACCAACCACAATATCAACCAAGTCCAAGATTTTATGCAATGTGCCATCTTGTGAAAGAAGAATCAGAACAAAAAGGAATAAAACAAACCACAATAAAGAAAAAAAAACAAAAAAATCAAATTACAAAGGTGAAACTAGTATGCTTTGTTCTTTCTCTGGATATGGATGAAATTTTCTAGCACAATTCTTTTGGAACTGTCTTTAGTCACTATATTATTTGTTTTTCAGACAATGAAATAGGAAACAAAGCAGATAATGTCATATTACATGATACATAGTCTGTCCTGAAAAGATGAAAATGATTTCCCTTGGCATTTCTACATTGGTACTTTTGTGCTATAAGTTTTTGAAATTGTTCTTATATGTGATTTTATAGTATCATAGTTTTAGAACTGTAAGGAGCTTTAGAGATCAATGAGTTCCAACTCTGATTTTACAGGTAGGCATATTGAAGTTTAGGAAGGTTAAATGATAGTCCATGGCTACAGTTAATGGAAAAGAAATATGAACTCCAGTCCTATTGAATTTTAGTTTAGCATACTATCTACTTCCCCCATGATGAAAATCCAATACTTTCTTGTTTGCAATTCTGAACCTTTAGGATCTGGAATCTCAGAGCTGAAAGAGAACTCTAATCCAATCCACGTCTGAACAAAAATCACCTCAACAACATACCTGACCAATCAACCAACATTTATTAAGTTCTTATGTCTCTTCTTCTAGATTGGGCTTCACCTCTGTATAATCTTTATATCTCAACAATTTTTCTCTTTATTTTTCATTTGATGGTACTTGCCACTGGGGATTCATGTTTTACAATTCTGCCAATTTTTTTTCTGCTTTACAGGCAATACATTCTTCCCAGACAACAAGCCCAAGTTTGTCTCCCTCATATGGTTCTCATATTTCTAAAGTCCTCTATGTACCACTAAATATAATTATATTCTTCCTTTTGCAGATTTGCATTAGATTGAGAGCTCTAGAAGTGGTTTGTCTCTTCATTGAAGAGTCTTTGAGGTCAGGAGAACAAATAAGTTCAAAGCCAGTGATTCAATGCCCAATCTGAAGCAAAATGGCAATTTCTCTGTTATTGTTATGCATATGAAATGCACATCTAAATAGATGTAAGCATCAACATGGAAAAGTTTTTCTGATTGGAAAAAATCTGTAACAAAGTCATATAGCCTGATGTAGATAGATAGGTTCTCTGAAGACAGTTCAGTAAGATGAATATGAGGCTAGAAATGTTAGTCTACTTAAAATTTTTATTTGTTTTCAATATTCCCTGTTCAGCAGGTAAAGATAAAGATAAGAGTTTAGAAAGAACTATCATTTTGCAAGTTACTTGCTTTCACCATTTAAAAAGTGAATGCAATGTTCATTCAGGTTCTGTGGGGTCTTTTGTTTGTTTGTCTTGTTTTATTTTTCTTCTGGGTGGGGATAGCATTGTCCATAGTAGGATTCCTAGGGTTGTCTAGCTCTTTGAACTGCTAAGCTGCTTCCATCAAGGCTGATCAATATTGTTAATTTGTTCAATATTCTCTTGGTTCTACTCTCTTTGCTCAGCACCGGTTCCCGTAATTCCTCCCATGCTTCTCTAGAGTCCTGGTTTCTTATAGAACAATAGTACTCCATAGTGTTCATATACCATAAATTGTTCAGCAAATCCCTAATTGATGGGCATCCCTTCAATTTCTACTTATTTGCCACTACAAAAAGTAGTTCACTCTATGGAGAAAAGGAACAATATACCAGCAGCCACTGTTCTAAATGCTTTATGTATATTATCTCAATTGTTTCTCAAAACAACCCTGGAAGGTAGGTGCCATTATTATCACCATTTAACATTTGTAATAATCTCCATCTTTACATTCAGTCTTCAAATACTATTCTGCCTGCATTATATCAGTCTCTCACTTTTCAAATCACAAATTTCCCCAATCTCTATCTGTGCTTTTAGCATTAATTATTTAACAAGAGTTAGTGACTAAGAGTATAAGGAAGAATAGATAATTCACTGACAAGGGAAAGAGCACAAAGGTGAATGGTTACACAATTCATTGGATATACAGTGGTCAATACCAGGTATGTCTGACTGTAGGAACAGAAAATTGTCTTTCTACTTAGATTTTTTCTCTCTCCTATGAAGGAGGAGAAAATAGACCTCAAGGAACTGCTCATTTTCAAGGTTAGCATTTTGAGGGACAGCTAGGCAGGCTAGTGGTTTCTTAAACCAGAGTTAGAAACATCTGAATTCAAATCTAAGCCCAGACACATCCCTTCACTGATGCTTCTTTTGCATTCCTTCAAAAATAGTTCTTTCCTTATTGTCTTGTGTGCTTTATATTTATTGCTTTTCCAATTTGTTCTCTCTCTCTATTTGTTGGATATATAGGTTATTTCCTTTTTCTTCTTGTTATTTTTGCTTTTGTAAATAGTATTATAAGTTCAAAGCAAAAGAGTCATTTAATGAAATAAGGTAACAGAAAATTTGCAATAGGATATTACCTCTGGTGAAGATAAATCTCGATAAAAATTCACACAACTACGTAGGGGAAAGTAAGACCATAGAAGAATTACTCATAAAGGACACATTTGTAGGGAAATATGGCTAGGGAACACATGTAGATGAGCAATTCTCACCTTTTCTGGGCTGTACTCACTACTCCTGTTCTCATGATCATAAAGATTTAATCTTTGCTGTTGGTTTCATGGTGACTCCTGAGCATATGCTTACATCTTGGTATTGCTTTGGTGGCTTCTGGATGAGTAGTTTCTCTTGGGCAAAACTTCCTGCTGATAGTTTCTGGGCTCATGTCTAAACAATATCTCTAAAGAACATCCATGCCATCTTTGGCCAACCTCTCTACATATAAGGCTTGCAGGACTTTGGCAAAAAATTAACGGGTCCTGAGGATGTTAGGAAACCTTTCAGTGAAGTGGTAAATCTCCAGATATACCCAGAATGAAGTATAATAATAGTAATAAATGGTCTTGATTGGTAGATTTCAAGATGATTTAATATTTCAACATGATATAACAAGATGGCAGACTATATATTTTTCTCTCAGCCCTATTATCTTTCAAACCTCTCCAAAATAAAAAAAATGCACTAAAGATAAAGAAACTAGCTTTCTCTATAGTCTAAGATGCCCAGAATCCAAAAAATATAAAATATTAAAAAATATAAAATACAAAAACTCATTCACTACCCCTCCTCTACCTCTAATGCTACCAGTGGCAATGTAACACTGGCAGACTCAAGGACCAAACAAATGTTTTCATCAAAACCTGATTCTATACCCTGGACACATCTCACCATCTTTTTCAGTGCCATATAGACTTTGGATTTAGGTTTCAGAAGTTTGCTGGGGCTTTAAGAACCAGTTCAGCCAAAACTTTTGAGGAGCCTGCTAGTGGCAGCAATCCAGAAATGCTAGTACTGCAAAGTTCTCAACTGTTAGTACCAGAGAAAATAAATTGTCATTGCTAGGCTAGAGAATTGGGGAATAGATGGAATGAGACAGGTCACCAGAATAGGACATTGTAAAAGGGGGGGGGGTAGCTAGGTGATATACAGTAGATAGATTGTTGGACCTGAAGACAGGCAGACTCATCTTTAGGAATTCAGATCCAACCTCAGATACTTACTAGCTGGTCAAATCACTGAACCCTATTTGCCTCAGTTCCTCATTTATAAAAGAAATTGGAAAAGCAAATGGGCAACTGCTTCTGTATCTCACTAAGAAAACCGAAAATGGGGTCAAAGGAATTAGATAAGACTGAAATGACTTAACAGCAACAGTGTGTGTGTGTCTCTGTGTGTGTGTGTGTGTGTGTGTGTGTGTGTGTGTGTGTGTGTGTAGGTGAAGTGAGGTGAGATGGGGATAGGCCTATGTAGCTATCAACCAAACCTGAGGGAGACAATATAAAATCTAGATGGGGCTGGATGGGCCCTACCCAAAAGTCACCTTAGGCAGCAACCTAAACTGGTGAGCTGTGAATTGTCCAGTACGGGAAGAGTCTGAGATGCATTGAGATCTATCCCCAACAGAAACCACAATAAGGGATGAGAGAAGTCAGTAGTGAATGATAAGGAAAATAAAGGGAGAAAAAAAAGAAAGTGCCAAAGATTTCAGGAAAAAGAAAACTCAGAGACTCTGAACATAAGTAGTTAAATTATCTGGAAAATCTGTGACAACAGAAAGAAATATGGCCTCCAATAAATGAGTTCAGGCACCCATGAATAAATATTGAAAAATAAAACAAAATGACCCTTGGAATATGAGAGCATGGAACCACAACACACTTTTTCTCTGTGGTTTAAAAGAGAAATGAAAATTATGAGAGCAGAATATATGTCTTGCAGGGCAAAAATAATGAACACAATAAGAAAACAATGACAAATCTCACCAAAGAGGCAAAAGAGAAAATAATAGATTGAGAATGCAAATACACACAAGAGGACAGCCTTAAAAGAAAAGCAAAAAAATGTTAAAAGAGAATTAGGAAAACATACCAACTCAAAGATAAAATGTACAGAGACATCATAAAGATAATAGATCTTCCAGAAGAACATAACAGGATAAAATAAAAAACCCTTAACATCAAAATGAAAGAAATATAGAGGAGAATTGTTCAGAATTTCTCATTGTAGAAAATGGCATTCTAATGGAAATAATTCGTAGACCACCTCCAGAAAAAAACAGCCCCCTCAAGGCTGTATACTTCAAGACACATATAACTTAAATTTAATAATTCATTTATAAATCAACAAGCTCTGCAAACCATTAGGAGAAAGACCTTTAAATACAAAGGAGAGAGCATTTAAACAATGTAAATTATTCCAAATCCACTAGAAAATGAAGGAGGAAATAGAATAATGTGTTCTGAAGAGCAAAGGAGTTTAGGATGTAGTCCAAGGTGATTTATCTTGCAAATCTATGTTTAACCATTTAGGACAAAAAATAGATGTTGAATGATAAAGAAGAATCTGAAATATTTTTGAGAGAAAATCAGAATTTAATACATTTTCTTCTCATACACCCCAAATAACAGAATCAGGAAGAGTCAATAAATGTAATAGGTAAAGATAGTAACAGCAACAGAATGACAGCAGAAAGACTACCAAGGACTTCTTTCTAAATGTACTCAAGGAGAGAGGAGTGAAGGCAGAAATCAGGTAGAGGTAACAGTGAAGAAGTAGATGGAGAAATTACATTCACTACAATTGAGGGCTTATTTTGTGGAGCTACTTTACAAGATAGGAGGGTATATAAGGTGGGGGTGGGAGTAAAGCAGGAGAATAACTAGGAGTGAGTGATGTGCTAGGATCAAATCAAGAGCTAACAATGAAGGGATAAGTGACTGTAGTTTCAGAAAGAGATCTTATAGGGAAGTGGGTGAAGAAGAGGGCTGAAACATTGGAAAAGGGAGAAAAAGAAAGAAAGAAAGAAAGAAAGAAAGAAAGAAAGAAAGAAAGAAAGAAAGAAAGAAAGAAAGAAAGAAAGAAGAAAGAAAGAAGGCTTACTTTGGAGATGAAAAGAGGAATCACTTGTAAATGTTCCTCTGAGTGAAGAATGATGATCATTTGAAGGAAGTTGAGGGCCTAACAGGAGATGAAGTCTGGGGACTTGGTGTTTGAAAAGCCTACTTATAGGGGGCAGCTAGGTGGCACTGTGAATAGAGCACCAAACCTGGAGTTAGGAGGACTGAGTTCAAATGTGACCTCCGACATTTACTAATTACCTAACTGTATGACCTTGGGCAAGTCACTTCACCCCATTGCCTTGCAAAAACTTTTTAAAAAGAAGAAAAAAGAAAGAAAGGAAAAATATGCTTATCCTGGGAGGGGAGAAAGTAGGAACTCTTGGGGGCAACTAATACCAGGAGGTATGAAAAAATGTGGATACAGGAAGGATATTTCCATGCAAATATGGAAAAAAGATCAAGGAGAATGAATAACGAATAATCAAGGACATTGTCAGGGAGGAGATCATAGGACCCTTCCCATGGCACAGTGGCTTCTCTAATATCTGCAATAATTGGTACTTTACTGGAAATGAAGCACATGGAAAAGAGAATCCATGAGTCAAGACCTACAAGATTATGGCAGAAATCACTTAGAGGAGAGAACCTAGATATACTTTGGAAACTTTGATAGCATGAAGAATACAGAGAAAAGAGAGAGATCAAATAATCATAGAAGTTATGAATTAGGGAATGAATGTCTAGAATAAATAGAAAGAGGAGAGTGAGAGAAATCCTTTTGTGTGCACACACAGACCCAGAAACACACACACAAAGATAACACAAAGAAGTTTTAAGACTAAGGAATAGGACTAGCTCTATGGGGTAAAGAAGAAGGGGGAATATTGAATGAGAAGAGCAGGCCAAAGTGAGGCAAAGAGAGCTGGTGGGCAATGGACCACTTAAAAAAAGATTAAAATAAAGTAAATGATGGAACACAGTACTGCGTTTCAAGAGGTAACTTGAAACCAACAAACTTCTGAATAAACAAAATTAATGCATCACAAATAAGAAGGGAAGTTGTCAAATAGTAAAAAAATCTATGTATCAAATTTCTCTTATAAAGATTCAGTATCCAAGATATATAAACAATGAATAAGTATATATGTTTATCAACTATTCCCCAATAGACAAATGGATAATATATAAATAAAAAGTTCTCAAAAAAGAACTGCAAAGTATTTACAGCCATATGAAAAAATGCTTCAAATCACTAACAATAGGAGAGATGCAAAGCAAAACCTTATACTCTGCAAATTGACAAAAATGATAAGAAATGTCTTTTTGTTGGAGGGATAGTGGAAAGATAGGCACACATCTCAAAAAGAGAGAGATAAAAGTATCAAAGAAAAACCAAAATAGACCTGCTTGGTTACATTATATAAGGATGAACACAGAGAGAGATAAGGTTCAAACACATTCTTATTTTAATTGTGAAATGTTACAACCATTTTCTTACTCTTTTTTTGCAGTGCAATTGGGTTAAGTGACTTGCCCAAGGTCATATGACTAAGTAATTATTAAGTGTCTGAAGCTGGATTTGAACTCAGGTGCTTCTGACTGTAGGGTCAGGGCTCCAACCATTGTTCCACCTAGCTGTCCCAGTACAACCATTTTGGAAAGCAGCTTGTTCCTATGTAAATAAAGCAAGTAAAATGTCCACACCCTTTAAACAAGAGATTCTATTACTGAGCTCATAGACAAGGAAGCCAATGATAAGAAAAAGTCCTTATATACTCCAAAATATTTATAGCAGTACTTTTGTGATAGCTAAAAATTTGAAACCAAGTAAATTCCCAATTGGGAAATGGCTAAACAAATTGTGGTACATGAATGAAATGCAATGTTATTGTACAATAATAAATGATGCTTATGATGAATACAAAAATAATGGAAAGATCTAGATGAACTAATGCTGAATGAATTAAGCAAGACTAAGAAAATAATATATATAAAATTAACTTTATTGTTATTCAGTTGTGTTCAATTCTTCATGACACTAGGAACCATAGCAGACCAATACTGTTGGCAAGGATACTGAAATGGTTTGCCATTTTCTTCTCCAGTAGATCAAAATCAGCAGAGAGGAAATGACTTGCCTCCTACACAATTGGTAAGTGTCTGAGGTTGGATATGAACTCACTACTTCCAGGCCCAGTGCTCTATCCATTGAATCACCTAACTATCTCATTGAGATAATGGAAATGGAAAGACTGAGATTAAAAAAAATTATTTTAAATTTTTTTATTTATTTTCATCCATTCATACATGCATATTTCCAAGTTACAAAATTTCCCTCCACCTTCCCTTCTCATCCCCCTCCCCTCAGCAGGGATCAGTCAGGTTAGCATTTTATATACATATTTTGTTAAACATATTTACAAATCAGTCATTTTTGGTGGGAGGAATGAGGATTGAGGGAAAGAGATACATAAGAGATAATTTTCATAAAGTGTTCAGATTTGGAAGGGTTTTTTTTCCTATGTATTTTGTTTTGTTTTTTCTTCCTCTGGTTGAGGATAATATAGTCCATAACCAGTCAAATACAGTTGTCCTTGCTCTCTGGACTGTTGAGAGGAATTGCCTCCATCAAGGCTGTTCATCTCATAATGTTGTTGATGTGTACATTATTCTCTTGGTTCTACTTCCTTTGCTCAGCATCAGATCCCTAAGTTATTCCATGCTTCAGAGTCCGACCATTTATGGTTCCTTATAGAACAATAATATTCCATAGTATTCCTGTACCATAACTTGTTTAGCCATTCCCCAATTGATGGACATTCCTTCAATTTCCAATTCTTTGCCACTACAAAAAGAACTGCTATGAATATTTTGGAACATGTAGGACTTTTCCCATTTTTTACAATTTCTTCTGTATATAGACCTAGAAGAGACCAAAAAAATAAAAAGTAAATGTAATAAAGTTATAAAGATGAAATGGAACTTGAATGAAGAGATATGAGAAGACAACCCAATTTATTCTTTTGTGGAGATGGAGATGCACAGGTGACAGAATTGCATTATTTTTACTTTTTCAATATGTCAATAAGTTGTACTGACATTTTTTCTTTCTAACATATATTATTTGTCATATGAGATAGCTTTCATATAAGCAGAGGAGGAGAGAGTTATATGGGATACTATGGTGGTTTAAGAAACAGAAAATGCCAATAAAAATAATGAATGTCCTTTCTATGATACTTTAAAGTTTGCAAATTATATACATATATATGTATATAATTTGAATGTCACAACAATTCTGAGAAAAAAACAGCACATGATTCTCTCTATTTTTGTAACTAAAGAAACTGGTGCTAGAGAAGTTAAGGGAGATGTCCATGGTCTCATAGCTAGTAAGTATCTGATGTAGAATTGAAATCCAGCTTTTCCTGATTCCAGGTCTAGTAGTAAATCTTCTCTATCACCTTTTGTCTTAGATAGTATAAAACTGAGATTGGAGGGTAGGTGACCGGAGAAAGCAAGAGGACATTATAAGTAGTAGGAAGAACATGAATAAAGATATAGAGGTAAGTCTGAGCACTGGGTGAGAATCAGATAATAAAGATTGACAGCAGTATGTTGGACACATTGGAGGAGAGGGAGAAGTTAAAAATTTTATTTGGTAATTTGGCATGAAATGATGAAAACCTTGACATCATATGTGAGAAGGTAATGGAGAAAAAGGGGCAAAGAGACATAGCTAAGAAGAATTTTCACACATACACACAGAAACACACACACACACACACACACACACACACACACACACACACACACACACACTTTGAGGTCTTTTTCTTTACAAAAGGACCAAAGTTTAGAGAAAGTTTAAATACTTAGACTACTTCTGTAACATAGAAAAGACTGAGGTCAGCACTTAGCTAGTTAAAATAGGATAACTCATCTAAAAATGTACACAACACTCTGTCCTACTAATCCCTTACTTCTCTACCTTGAGGGAAGAGTAATATATTGTTATCTCTCCTCCAGGACTGTCATTGGCTTTTTCAAAATTTAGTGCTTATATCCCTTTAGTGATCCTTTCACTTATATATCTATGACTTCGTATTATATAGATAGATATGGATATTGCTATCATTATCTTTTGCTTTCAAAGAGGACCAATGGCATCATGGATGATATATTAACAATACATGAGAATTAGATTTAAATGAGGCAAAGTTGCACAAAGTTATCAGCCTCACTCTCTCTTCCTAAGCTATCAAAATCCAATGTCAGGATGATTGGTGTTGACCAAGGACACAACTGGAAGACCTTAGGGTCTTTAATGTCTGACCAAGTTCTAAGTACCCTGTAACTTTTGCTGCCATTGTCTTTATGACCATTTGGAACAAATTGTTCTCATCCACCCAACCCAACAGCAGAAGTCTCCTTGATTCCCCTACCTCTGGTTTGAGACTTGCATGTTATCCTCAACTTATTTTAGTCTAGCTACCTAGACAGTTTTGTCAGGGTATGCTGCTCATATTATATCTTCTTGGAGCCACAGGTGAGGGTGACAGATGCATATAAAATGTAAAGAACATGTATGTGTAAATATATTTATATATGTATATACTCTAAGCATAAATGGGTTTGTATACAAAATTGTTATATATTTGTGTAATTGAATATATTGTTTACTTGATTCTGCTTATTTCATTTTGCATTTGTTTCTACAAGTCTCCTGTTTCTTTGAATTCATCATTGTTATTTCTCATTGCACAATACCATAGTTTTTTTCAATCCTTCAACAATTGATATATATTCTGTAATTTTGCTTCCATAAAGAATGTTATTATGAATTTTTGCATATATAATGGACTTTTATTCCTGCCTTCATCTTTCTGGGGTAAATACCCAGTTGTTGGATTGCTAGACCAAAAGACAGAAAAAGAAAAGAAACACATTTCTTGCATGATTCCAAATTGGGATCTATAAAGATTGAACTATTTCATAACTCTGCCAATGACACATCTTTTAAAAATGTAGTGATTTAGGGGCAGTTAGGTGGCACAGTGAATAGAGCACCGGCCCTGGAGTCAGGAGTATCTGAATTCAAATCCGACCTCAGACACTTAATAATTACCTAGCTGTGTGGCCTTGGGCAAGCCACTTAACCCCACTGACTTGCAAAAACCTTAAAAAAAGTAGTGATTCAGAATGTGTTTTCTATGAACTATTTTAGGTACAGTTATGTGGTATATGGAAAATGAAATGAATGGTGAAAGAAAGGTTCAATCTTCCCAGCATAACAACTAATTAAATAATGTATGGCAACTGATCAACAAACTGGGATCAGAACTCTTTAACTTAGGTCTGAACTTTGAATACAGGGGGGAGGTGACTTTTATGCATTTAAAAACAATTAATCAAAGAAGACCAATTAATTAATACAGCATACAAGATATAGCATAAGGTATTCTCATTTCTTAATTAGAAATATAAATATATTTATATAATATATTATATATGTATATAATTTTATAAAATATAATATTAAGGACTTTCCAGGTTGGAAGGGGGAGAGTAAACAGATGCAAATCCCTGAATTCTGAGTCCTACACTTCTTAAGAATCTATAAATGGTAACAGCAATTAATCAGTATGGGGTCAGTTTTCAGAACAACATAACTTAGGTCCTTAGTTAAGGGTCTTTAAGCAACAGGAAGGAGTGGTTCAGCTTCCCAAATACACAGGGTTAGGTCCAGACAATTACAATGAAGTTTTCCCCAAATTCCCTCAATTAAATAGTTTTCTCCCAGGACAAAAATTGAATCCATAATCAAATAGAAAGGGAAGTGAGCTAGTCCCAGAATTAAGTCATAAGATGAAGTCAGTGAGGTTCATTCAGTTCTCACAATTAGCTGCTTATTGTCCTGGTCCCCTTAATTTCTACACACATCAGTGAGATTTGCCCATCATCTGCACTTGCACTAAAGCTACTGAGTCTATTCTTCTCTTGTCTTTTAAATATAACTTTTTTAATATATTTGCATTTATTTGTACATATTTCCTAACTTTTTAAAGCATCCAGAGATTGTGACTTTCTAATTTTAATTCATATTCTTAGTGCACTTTACCCATGATATCTACTAGGGAGGTGGTAATTAATTTTCTGGAACAAATTATAACCAATGAAGGACAAATGATTGTGAGACAGAAATAAAAGTAATCATAGAAGAAAGTGTGTAGCTCGTCTTATGGTACTGTAGGATGGGAATGTACATTTTTTTAGACACTTGAGAAGATTTTAAAATTTGAGAGAGAAAATAACTCTAATTCCATGAACTTAGGAAAGGAAGATTGTTAAAGAGGACTGACGTTTATAGAAATGAAATTCTGATAACAATCAATAACTCCACAGAGAATGAAAGAGGAGAGGCATGAAAAGGGATAGATAGGAATGGTTTTAGTTTGGCATAACCTGTTTGTTGTTGCTGGGTTGTCTTTTTCTTGTGCTATTTTTACCTTTTTTTTCAATACTTTTTATTTTGACATGGTACACTTGCAAGTAAATCTGTTGAATAATATTTCCTCCAAAATATTTAAGTAAAACCAACAATAGAATAATTGCAGTAGAAAATCTCTCACTTTTAATTTTCTTAGTTTATAAATTATTACCAACAGAAAGGAATAGATGTATTTTTTAAATTTATTTTTTATTCTCATTTTGTACAAATGTTTTTCACATTAATAAAATATTCTTGTTTACAAGTAAACAAAATACCCCTCCCCCATGAATATAGATAGACTTGCTTGGGCGAAAAAAGTAAAGGGGAGAGAAAAAATTAAAATTAAAAAAAATAATAGTAATAATTGTAGGTATGGCCAGGTGGCGCAATGGACGAAGCACCAGCCCTGGAGCCACGAGCACTGGAGTCCATATCCAGCCTCGTAAACCCAACAATCACCCAGCCATGTGACATGCAAGCCACCCAATCGGTCCCCACTGCCCTGCAAAAACCAAAAAGAATAAAAAAAAAAGACCCAAAATAAAATAAAATAGTAATAATAGTAGGGGTGGCTGGGTGGCATACAGAGCATTGGCCCTTGATCCAGGAGCACCTGGGTCCAAATCCAGCCCCAGACACCCAAAGATCACCCTGCTATGTTGCCCAAGGCAGGCCACCCGGCCCCCACCCTCCTCCAAATAATAATGACAAAAAAATGTGCTTCAGTCTTTGTTCCAACACCAACAACTCTGTCATGGGTGGATCACATTCTTTATGATAGGTCCATCACAAAAGTTACTTCCATATTTTTCTACCTTTGCCATTGCTGATCTCAACTCCCTCCTTTCTTATTTCTCCACTACCATGTACTATGTTTTCTCTCTCCTTTCACTCTGACTCTGCTGTAGGGTCGTTGACTGGCTCAGCAGACAGATCCCTAGTCCTGGGGCCAAGAAGCCCTGAGCCCCCATACCACCCCTTAGGCCCAGCATCCACCTGGCCCTATGGTCCTGGGCAGGCCTTCCAATCCCAGCCCTTTGCAAGAAGTAAAAAAGAAAATGTGTTATATCTGACCACTCTCCCACCATGGTCCATCCTCTCCTCCTTTATTCACATCCCCACCCCTTCCCCCTGCTCCCGCCTCCTTCTTAATCCAGATGTCTATACCCCATTGAGTATATATGCTGTTTCCTCTCCTAGCCATCTCTGATGAGAGCAAAGTTTCCCTCATTCCCCCTTGCCTCCCCCTTCCATATCATTGAAATAGCTCATTGTAATAAAAAAAAATCTTATTATGTGAAATATCTTGGACTATTCCCCCTCTCCTTTTTCTTTCTCCCATTCCATTTCCCTTTTCTTCTATTGACTCCATTTTTGCACCATATTTGATCTTTGAATTCAGCTTTCTCCTGTGCTTCAACTATAAAAACTCCCTCTACCTGCTCTATTAACTGAGAAGGTTCATATGAATATTATCAGTATCATTTTTCTATACATGCAGTTCATCTTCATTAAGTCCCTCATATTTCCCCCCTCTCCTCCAATCTCCATGCTTCACCTAAGTCCTGTATCTGAAGATCAAACCTTCTGATCAGCTCTGGCCATTCCAAAAGGAACATTTGAAATTCCCCTGGTTCATTGAAAGTCCATCTTTTTCCCTGAAAGAGGACATTCAGCCTTGCTGGGTAGTTCATTCTTGGCTGCATTCTAAGCTCTTTTGTCTTCCGGTATATTGTATTCCAAGACCTACAAGCTTCCAATGTAGTTGCTGCTAAGTTCTGTGTGATCCTGACTGCAGCTCCACGATATTTGAACTGTGTCCTTCTGGCTGCTTGTAATATTTTCTCTTTGACTTGGGACTTCTGGAACTTGGCTATAATATTCCTAGGGGTTGGTTTTTTGGGATCTCTTTCTTGGGGGGATCGATGGATTCTCTCCATTTCTATTTTGCCCTCTGCTTCTAGAATATCAGGGCAATTTTCCTGTAGTAATTCTTTGAAAATGATGTCAAGGTTCTTTTCCTGATCATGACTTTCAGGTATTCCAATAATTTTTAAATTATCTTTCCTAAGTCTGTTTTCCATATCAGTTGTTTTTTCAATGAGATATTTCACATTTTCTTCTAATTTTTCATTTTTTTGGTTTTGAAGTATTGATTCCTGATTTCTGGTAAATTCATCAATCTCCCTGAATTCTATTCTTTGTCTGAAGGATTTGTTCTACTCAGAGAGTTTTCTTATCTCTTTTTCCATCTGGCCAATTTTGCTTTTTAAAGCATTCTTCTCCTCAATAACTTTTTGAACTGTTTTATCCATTTGACCTAAGCTGGTTTTTAGCATGCTATTTTCTTCAGCATTTTTTTTTTTTGGATTTCCTTGACTAAGCTGCTGACTTCATTTTCATGTTTTTCCTGCATCTCTCTCCTTTCTTTTCCCAGTTTTTCTTGGAGTCTTTAGATGCAGGAACTTGTGCTTCCTCATCTTCAGACTTAGTATTTTGATCCTTCTTGGTCTCATTTGCAAAGTATTTCCTCAATAGTCTGCCTCTTATTTCTCTGCTTGCTCATTTTCCCAGCCTGGGCCTGGTTTTGGGGTACTTCCTAAGCCTTTGGGACACACCCACAACTGTCTCAGTGTGTGAGGCTCTGTCCTCCCTCCTGGTCTGTGAACCATAAGTGACCATAAGTGCCCCCTTCTCCCACGGGGCCGAGGTGGGGGCACCCTGTTGTTCTATGGGGGGGCCCTAGATTGGGATCAGGATCTGAATGTAGTCAGAGCCCCAGAGTCCTTTTCCAGGGGCATAGGACAGAGCTCGGCAGTCTTTCTCTCTTCACTCCCCTCCCTCAGCTCAATCGATGTATTTTTTTAATATGATATTTTTGTCCTATTTTGTTCTATTTTAACTTTTGTTCATTTTGTTGAATCATTGCTTAATATTGATGGGTGGCATGATAAATGTTTACTAATCCTTCTCTGAAAATTAAATGTTTTAAACTTAATCTGCATCATACACATTTCTCCTATAATTTTCTTAAGTCCAGACAATCAATAAAACCCCAATTTTTAGTATTTCCTGATTTATAAGGTATAAGTGGTCACACTGAAAACTTAACAATCATCTCTTAAGACCTGGATTGAACTGGTTTCAGCACAGTGTATATTATTATTGTGATTTTTCTTCCTTCATATCAGTTCATCCATCTTTCTATGTTTCTCTATATTCTTTGAGTCTATTATTACTTACAGTGCAATAATAATTCATTCCATTCATACATCACAATTTTTTTCATCCATTCCCCAGTTATTGGAGACCTACTTTGGCTCAGGATTTATTACCATGTATAATACTTTTAGAATATTTTTCTTTTTATGTAATAAACATCTTTACTTTATGCCAGAGCCCAATTGGATACATATTCCCTTAGTATTCTTGGCTATCCTGAGGTATTTCAGTATCTTTCATTTCTAGATTACTTGGCCCCAACTGATTGGGTTCCTTCAGGTATTATACTGAACCAGTGAACTGGTTAAATGGAGCTGGAAACCTAGTTCCATCTCACAGTGGGTAACTTTTATAAAGAGATATTTATTTCAAAGATATACCAAGAAAAAAATGTACAAAATTTTCCCCTAGTACCTTTGGGACATATTCATCACTATACCATCTTGTTACCAGAGGAGTAAGTTCAAATTTTAGCTGAATTCCTACATTAACACTGGTTCCCAACAAGTTCATGTTCAAAGTCAACATCACTACTAAATTAACTCCTTCTGCTCTACTTGGGTCCTGAAGATCACTACCAAATGTTCCTTCTTGTCCCTTAAGGAATCATTGCTACCTATACCTGGCAGACTGCGCTCCCATTACCTATGATGCAAAAAAAAGGGCCAAGGACCAATAGGAAAAAAAGACTCTTTATCTTTAAAGCATGGTCTTGCACCAGATATTATGAAAATAAGTCATTGAATTTTACCAGATGTGAAAAGGACAAAATTAAATCAGACCTTTATGAAGACATTGATAGTTCTGGCTACATAGCCTCCCCAACCATGTAGCTAGCAATTAGAACCAGTTACAGAATGTCAACATGTATTTCAAATATTTTCAAGATATTTCTTTTACAAATTATCTTGGTTCTCCTAGAAGTGATTTCATAGCATTCTCCAAGAGGTTGTCATTGTTGCTGTTCATTTGTTTCAATCCCGTGTGACTCTCTGTGACTCCATTTGGAGTTTTCTTGGCAAAGATATTGGACTGGTTTGTTATTTCCTTCTCCTGCTCATTTTACAGATGAGAAAACTGAGGCAAACAGATATTAAGTAACTTGCCCAAAATCATACAGCTAGTTAAGTGTCTGATGCCAGATTTGAACTAAGTCTTTCTGACTCTAGAATAAGCACTTCATGCATTGCACCACCTAGCTACCCATCACCTGAGCAAGTTAATAGAATCTACATGTACCTGATGGCCATTCTATTTAACTAAAGCTTTTTTAGTTTTTTTTTTTTTGCAAGGCAAATGGGGTTAAGTGGCTTGCCCAAAGCCACACAGCTAGGTAATTATTAAGTGTCTGAGACCAGATTTGAACCTAGGTACTTCTGACTCCAGGGCCGGTGCTTTATCCACTGTGCCACCTAGCCGCCCCTTAAATAAAGTTTTATTGATGCTTTTGGTTTTTATATATCAGTCATTTCAGGTGCACTCCACCTCAACTGACTGCAGTGAATATTCTTTCCTTTATTAAACACCTGATTTGTTAAGCATAACCTACTCTCTGAAAATGACAACCAATGGGTCTTTCCCCATTGTCAATAACCTATTTGATTTATAGTCTTGAGAATCTCTGGGTCACAGGGTTAAGACATTTAATTATTTTACTTTCATAATTTGAAATTATTTGAACTACTGGTTGAACTAATGATATGAAATGTTCTGTATGAAACCTGCCAATTCTTAATTCTTGTGTCTTTTCCCCAAGGTATTCACTAACTATCCTCTTAATACAACAATAGTTCTTGAGAATTTTGACAGGAAATCAAGCCTACTAGCTTATGGTTTGTTAATTTTTGCCTCTTTTTCCTTTCCTTTTTTTTAATACCAGATTGTCCTTTTCCACTCTTTTGACTCATTTCCCAGTTTTCATGACAATAGCAGTTAAAGTAGTGGATAGTGTTCCAGGCCTGGAATCTCCTTTTTTTTTTTTTTTTAAGGGTTTTTTTTTGTGAGACAATGGGATTAAGTGGCTTGCCCAAGGCCACACAGCTAGGTAATTATTAAGGGTCTGAGGTCGGATTTGAACTCAGGTACTCCTGACTCCAGGACCAGTGCTCTATCCACTGTGCCACCTAGCCACCCCCCCCCCCCCCCCCATCCCCAGGCCTAGAATCAAGAAGACTTGAGTTCAAATCTGGTCTTAGACATTTACTAGTTGTGTGATGCTGGGCAAGTCACTTAACTCTGTTTGCCTCTGTTTCCTCATCTATAAAATGAACTAGAGAAGGGAATGGCAAACCACTCCAGTATCTTTGCCAAGTTACTAAATGGGATCACAATGAGTTAGACAAGACTGAAAAAAATTTACTGAACAACAGCAAGCAGAGACTCAACAACCATAGTCATTAGTTCTTTCTGTAATTGGAGCTTAGTGACTTAAACTCACCAAGAGCAGCTTATCTATACCGTTTACCTATGAGATCCTTTCTTATCTAGGGTTTTGATTCACTATTAACCTTTTTCTTATTGTGTCCTTTTCAGTCCAATGAACATTCTTCTTGGAAGAGAAAACAAATGCAAAATAGGAGTTCTTTTCCCTCTGCTTTTGGTTAATAATTATTGTCCTATTCATAGGTATTTTTTTGCTATAACTTTATTTCTCTAATATTTAGCTCAATATTTTGCACATTTGTTTTATGGAGAATTCACATAAGGCAAGTACTCACATGGTAGTGAGAACAGTCAATACAAGGACACTCTCAATTTCTCTCTTAAGAACTTTGGAATTGATTGTATAATATCGGAGACACTGCACAGGACTGCCCAGTCCCAACAGAGAAAGGTGTTGTGCTCTAGGACCAAAGCAAAATTGAAGTAGCTTAAAAGAAACACAAGATGCACAAATTTGGAGAATACTTCCCAAATGTTCATATGGATTATTTGTGCCCAAGCTGTGGTAGAACATTTTGAGATCATGTTAGTCTGATTAGACACAGTTAGACACACTGTAACTTGATTAAGAGTGATGTCACTTCGATGCTTTTTGAGAATGAAGAACAACAACCAACCAACAAAAATCATGCCACAGAAAACACTGGAATGAGTAAAATGGGGATTAAAGGAAGAAGACAGTTGAAATATGATTTCTATCTTCAAATATCTGAAAGACTGTTGTTTGGAAGAGCTCAATATAAGGACTTGAAATTTTATCACATCATCACATTATAGTTTTGGTAAATTGACCATTAGTTTCCTTGGGAATAATTCCCCAAATGGGGAGGAGAATGGGAAGAACAAAGTCATAAAGTGTGTTTATATAATTTCATTTTAAATGGTCAAAATCTAATCAGCCTCTTTGCCTAAGGAGTGTCCCTCTTTCATAATGACTATTGTTGTTAATATACCTTGAGGAATGAAGAAGCCAGAGCAGTTCTCAAACTTATGTTTGCTAGCATTATCACAATCATTTAATAATAGCCCTCAGATAGATGGGGAGATGCTTTACGAGGGAGACACATACACCAGGGGCTCATTTGAAGGCTAGCAATTACCTGAAGCAAGTGATTTTTCTTTCAAGGTGTAAGAGGAGAGAGCTAAAACCCTGTAATTTGATATGTAGGCAAGAAGCAATGTGGAAGGAATTATAATATTATGGAATTTTTTTATGTAGCACTTGTGATAGCAAGCATTTTAGAAACATTGTTTCATCAGTCTTCATAATAGCAAGTATTAGATTCCCTATCCTTGAAGACAAAATCAAAACAGGGAGAGGTTTGAGCTATTTGTCTGTAGCTTCAGAATAAGTCAATGACAAGGATAATGATAATAAAGGAAATAGCCTTCTTTTGTGTAATAAAGCATTTTTATATACATTATCCTCTTTGATCCTGACAATAATGTGGGGTGGTATGTAGTACAAATCTTGTTTTCCTCATTGTACAATGTCTCAGAGAAGTTTTTAGTTTGCCTCTAGTTCCAAAGTTATTTATTCCAAAGTTTTAAGTGACAGTCTTCCAAACTTTGAATTCATTATTCTTTTCACTATACATCCAGGGTTATCTTCAGTTATCCTGATCTATATCTTGCCACTGGACCCAAGGAAATATAGAGGAGAAAGTAAGACTAGGGATTTTGCATAGCTCTCCCTCACTTAAATCTGATTAATTTGCAAGCCATGGCATCACTTTCCTGTTGTCATTGGTCCTCTCTTATAAATAGCACTGTGATAGAAATGAAACTAAGCTACTAATGAAGTAGAAGAAATATTGACCACTTTCTACCTATTTGACCTTGGACAATCAATTTAACTTCTTCAGGCTCCAATGACCTCAACTATAAAATTGGTGGGGAGGGGGAGGTGAGGGAGCGGGTTTATTCTAGAGGTTCACTAAGGTTCCTTTTCACCCTTTATCTGAAATCCTATGTCCCAAAATTAATAGTATTCACTTTTTCCTCTTTAGTTGTATTACTTTGCCTCAAACTGAAATTGAAACAAAAGGTAATGTATGATCTGTGAGAGAAAGAATCATTTTTTAAATCATTAAACTGTTATCATCATAATGAAAATGGAAACATGCAGTATTATCCACTGATAATGGAACTCCTGAGGTGGTGATATATATTTTAAAGTAACTTGTGCCACCAGTTCCTTATGAGTCTCTCACCAGACTGTTCCTAGTCATTCTATCATTGCCATTTTTAAATCAGTTACACTGGCCTACTTGCAGTACACCGAATATAAATAACAATATTTCCCACCTCTGTGACTTTGCACTGGCCATGTCCCCTATGACTATAGTACTCTGGTTCCTCAATACTACTTTTTAGATTTCCAGACTTCCTCCAAAGCTGAGCTCAAAGCCTACCTTCTCCTAGAGGTATCTTCTAATCTCTTATTCCCCCACCTAGACCTCCTATCTCTTTTATATTGCTATTGTTTGTCATTCAGTCATGTTCAACTCTCTGTGACCCTGTTTTAGGATTTCTTGGCAAAGACACCGGTGTCATCTGCCATTTTCTTTTTTAACTCTTTTTACAGATGAAGAAACTGAGGCATATAGAATTAAGTGACACGCCCAGGGTCACACAGCTAGATTTGAGGCTAGATTTGAACTCAAGTCTTCCTGAGTTTCTCTAAATTTTGCCACCTAGCTGCCCCCCACCATTTAGATATCATTCCATCTATTCTGTCTATATCTTGTTTGTCCCTAAATATTTGCAGGCTCTCTCCCTCATTAGAATGTGAACTCCTTGAGGGCAGAAGTAACATTTCCCCCTTTTCTTTAGAGCCCTGGGGTTTAGCACAATGTCTGACTCATAATAAATACTTATTAATAGACTAGGATTAGTGGATAGAACTATCCACAAAGAGAGAGGTAGGGGCTTGATCTGAGGCTCATGACCTAGAAGTCAGCAGTTTGCCTTTGTTGGTCAGTCTCAGAGTCATCTGACTCAGTTGTTGGAAAATACCCTGCTGAGTGGTTCTCATCTCCTGTTTGCTTTCACCCTGTGCCTCAGGAACTATTTAATGAGCTTTTTTTCCTCTTTATTTTAAAAATAAACTAAACTAAACCTAATGTACTGTTCTAAGTCTGCTTTTTTGTAGGGTAATTTATTAAATGAGGGTGAATACTGGAACACACCAGGACAGTATGTTCCAATGGGCTTCTAATAATCAGATGATCACTTTCTTGGCATGTTTCATCTTTCACAAAGGTGCTAATTAAGAGGATTCAGCCAAATTGGCTTTGAATTTCTCAGGAGATCCTTTATCCAGATAACTACTCTATTAATAAAGTAAATCTCAATATATAAATGGTTTAAAAAGTGATTTGATGAACAATTTCCCCCAACCACATTTTGTGTAGTATAGACAAATAGACAGGTAAAACAGAATTTGTTAAACATTTATTATGTATCAGGCAAAGAACTTTGAACTCAAGTGCAGATAAAAGCATGGAAATGATCCCAGCCCTCAAAGAATTTGAGTTCTAATGAATGAAGACCATATACAAAGGAGAACTGCAAAGCAGATTTGTAGGTATGACTGGAAACATACAGGAAGACTTATGAATGACTGGAAGAAAGCAATATAAGGACAAAGTTGTCCTCTCAAAGCTTTGCATTGTTCAAAGGATGGAGTCCAAATTTCTACTAGGGAGGGAGTGAAAATAATAGTCTAAGAGGAGTCAAATGGAGATAGCAGTGGCAGATATACATATATATATATATATATGTATGTATGTATATATATATATATATATATATATGTATGAAGCTATCAGTGACACTGTAAACTAATTCTTACTTAAATTCTATGGTGTGGAATTATCAATTAAAAGATTTTAGTACTGGTATAGAAGTTCAGAACTGTTAATATGACACAGGGTTCTTCTTTATTATCAGTGTCTTAGAAATCCTAAAACAGAACCCATACATTCATAGAGTCATTCATTCACATTAATCCATTCATCAATGGAAATCTAGTCCAAGATCAAAATTCATAAATGTGCTGAGATGTCATCCACATGAAAGGAAATAGGAAGTTGCTTCTGGGAGAGTCATGAAGTTTGGAGAATATGATTCTAGTTGACTGACCATATGGTTGGGAGGAATCTTTTTCAATTGGAGGCTAAATAGTTGGACTTATTAGCATCTTCAAAAGGTTCTGAATTTGCATGAGCCATGACTTATGCTGTCTTCACATCTTTAAAAGCAAAATAATTCCTTTAATAACTTCAAGAGAGAGAAGGATGCTGAGAAAGAAAAGACCATGGGGTCTTCCTCTCCTCCCAAAGGGATCACGTGGCCCCTTAGAAACAGGCTTATATCCTTGATCTTTGCCTTCATTATTTTCTGTTTTAGGTTCAGGGTATGGAGGTTCTAATCTGGGCTAGAACTACAAGGCTCAGGAATCCTGAAGGGTAGGCATATATTTACAGTCCAGCCTAAATACCCAAGAAGCAAGTATGAAGGACTTTAGCCCATTAACTATGAATTTGGTGAGATAAATGTAATACCTGAGCTATGTTGTGACCTTAATCACATCTTTTCTCCCACCAAGGCAATATTGAGCAATTATGTCTTGAGGTTTTGGTGGGAAAATTTTAGTAAGTTTATTCTTGCTGTATCTGTGAAGGAAATGTCCTTTTGTATAAACTGATTGTTATTAGACAGTTTACTGGAATTAGATTCTCAGTCATTGACCTCTTAAAATGGTGGAACACAGTTTGTTGGGACTCTACCCATTTGTAGTAGAGAAAGAGATCCTCTCAACTCCTCAGTATACCTTTTTTGGGGAGATTTAAAAAACATGTCCCAGAACATACATATTACCAAGAAAAAAAATCATTAATCACTTTTGTCTCATCTTTTGCATTCTCTTGGTTTGATTTTTGTAATAATTTGTATCTGTAGTGAAAGAATAGCAATAACAAGAATAATTAAGATTTCTATAATGTTTTTATTTATAGACATGGTAAAAACATTTTATCTACCAAGTAACATAGCGATGATGGATTGTTGAGTAGTGTTGATTTACAACATACTTTTTGGACATAGGCAATAAGGAGATTTTTTTCTTCTTGATTATACATTTTTTGCTACAGGGATATTGTTTTTTTAATTATGAAGAAATTGAGAGGGAGAGAAAATAGATTTTTATTAATTGAAAAAATTAAATTAAAAATTATTTAGAGTGCTTTTCTTTCAACTTGGTAAATCAGTCCACTGCATAACCACATTTGACCTTTACAAAAACTTGGAATATAAGTACTATTATTATTATCTTCTTTTTTACAGTTGAAGAAATTGAGACAAACAGAGGAAAAATGACTTATGATAAGAGTGTCTGTGGCCAGATTTGAAAGGTCTTCCAGATTTTAGATCTATTCCTCTGCCCATCTCATCACCTGCCTGCTTATTGTTTTAATAAGGGAAATAACCTCTATTAGGCTCATTAGGGAAACAGGGATGGTAGAACTCTTCTGAGATTATGGAATAAATATAATTTAACTTCTCATCGGCAGAGAATTCAGTTACTAATCATAAACTGATATAAGGTTGTTTGCAGAGAGCATTTAGGGTCAGAAACAAGAAAAATAAGGGAGATAAAAGCACAGATTTCAGAACTGTGTTAAAGAAAAAATTCTATGCTTTCTTATTGTCACTAAGAGAAGTAAGCTCAGCTAAGTAGAGAAGCATCTTGGGAGCAGATAATCAGAGAAGTCACCAAATGAATTGACTGTTTTTACTGAAAAGTTATACCTTGGTCAAGTGCAATATGAATCAGCTCAATTTAGTTGTGGAGACATCTGTTTAACAAAAGTTATATTTATTAAAGAACTTTTAAGGAGAGCTGCTGAGATGGAAGGAGGTTTCTGAAGCTTAGTCTTCCAGAGTTGTCTTGAGTATTTTCCTCATTCATACCAGTTTATGGTGGTGGGGGGTGCCCTGGGAGTGAGCGACCTCAAGTTATAGGTGAACCATAATGCATTTATTATTTCTGCATTTTCTTTAAATTGTGAAAATCTATTTCATAAATCTCTATTTGATATATGTCTATCTCTATTAGATACATAGGTATGGATAGATACTTAAATAAATAACTGAATAGATATCTATATATCTCTATTTTGATATAGCTAAGTAGATAGCTACTGTATAGATGTTCACATTTTAAAGAAAATGCAAAAATAATAAATGCATATATATATAATATATTTCAATTGATAAGTGATGACTTTTTTAGAGATCTAAATGTATCCCCATTTTGAAACACTGGTTTTATATGAATGGAAAAATATTAGTAGGCATATCTAATATCTGAAACAGTGACTAAGGTGAGTATATTGTTCCATAGAATTACTCCTGTGACCCTGAGAGATCTTGAGTATAACCATTTAGGGAACATGGCCCTGCCAATGTGAAGACAGAATGGAGTAAGTTAGCCCAGAGAATGTATAAATGTCCACACTCCCTATGTGAGGATGCCTATATTTCATTAAAGTAGCTTTATCCTTTGTTCTTAAATCCTCAGTCAGAAATCTTGTTCTGACATATCTAGTAGCTTAAAATTTCCTTGCCCATGAGTTGGGCAATCTCATTACCTCCATTCCCACAGCAATGCTACATTCAAGCAAATGACATGTATTTTAACACTGCAGTTTATCCATAGCTTTAATACAATTTCTGGCTTAAGAAACTTTTAAATACCTATATATAAATGCCTCCTAATAGTGGAAGAATCTATCAGGTCCAATAAGAAATTGCTTGACTTCTTTGAAACAAAAGGAAAATGGCATAAGAGGTCTGATAAGAGAGGGAAATGTTTGGAAAAGTAGGAGAGGATTTGGAATGTCATTGAAAGTCTTGTAGAAAATCAGACCAAAAAAAGAGAGGAAGAAATCAGAGGAGGAAAAAAAAAAAGATTTCCACAGAGCAGTGAGGGCCTAGTTGACACAAGAGAATATAAATTTGTTATTGACCCAATTGTCAAGTTACATGACTTTCTCCAAAAGCAGTATATAAACAGTAATGGAAAAGGAAGACAAGAGTATGGCAAGGTATGATTGGTCATAGAAAAAGGGGCGGGAATTGAAGGGCAGCAGATACTTCTTGGTTGAACTTATCAAGCAAGGAAAGAAGGGCTATGAAGTCAAAGCAGAAGTAATAGATGGGAAGAAGAGGGAACTGTAGAGGACTTGGAGCTCATAGAACAGATACAAAGAGCATGCAGTGGTTCTTCGCTTCTGCCTACATAGACCCCCTTTGCTTCTGTAAATCCAAAGATAGAAAGGGTGAACTTGAGAATCAAGGTCAGCACCTTATTCCAATGAAAGATGGTGACTCCTTCCAACTTTCTTAAGTCATTGTCCCTCTGGGACTTGAGCAAAGGCCCAAAGTTTGATTTTAAACTACTTTTCTAGTTTTTATTTCCTATCCCTCCTTTTATGTGCTGTATAATGGCCAGATAGGTCTATTAGTTCACCCCATACATGTCCTCTTCAATTCTGTCTCTTGATTAACCTAAATCAGAGATGTCAAATGTGACCTATGGGCCACATGCCCAAATGAAACAAAACTAGATTAAAATATGATTGGGACATATTTAACAAAATAAATAAACATACAACAAAATGTGGACATTTTGAAATTGCCAATATGTAGACTATGAGGATGCTTATGTATGAATTAGTGATACCTGTTTCTATTGACCCCACTGTCCTAGGTATATTACTTCCTGATTCTCCCAGCTGAAAATGATTCCTTCACTTGCAAATTTTTGTAGAATACTTTATTTGGCTGTCTCCTTTACCTTTTATATTCTGTCTTAAATCATATGTCTTATTATCATTGTTCCTATTAGAATGTAAGTTCCTTCATGACAGGGGTTGTGCTAACATATAGTTGGTACTTAATTAATATTTGTTGAATTAGTCCATTTGGATTGGAGCAATATAAGTTTTGTGGATCAATGAACATTCCTTTGCACCCTGGTGATATTTGAAAATGAATGATAAAACTGTTAGAAAGTTTTTGTAGGTGTTAATTAGAAGACATGGGTAGAACATTGAGTATAAATACAAATGGGAGCCACGGTGAGTAAAATATCATAAAAATAGTTTCATTTTTCTCTTTAATTAAGATAACTAGATAACTTTAGTTTCTACTGCTAACTTAACATTCCATTTTTAGCATCACTCTGAAACACTGAAATCTGAATCATTTTCAGCTGGGAGAATCAGGAAGTAATATACCTAGGACAGTGGGGTCAATAGAAACAGGTATCCCTAATTCATACATAAGCATCCTCATAGTTTAAATATTGGCAATTTCAAAATGGCCACATTTTGTTGTATATTTATTTGATTTTTCAAATCTTAAAAAAACCTTGGGACATCAAATTGTCTCTTTTCTTTAAAAAAAATAAAACCAAACATTTCCCTCTTTTATGGTGGGAATTCAAGGTTATATTTTAAATGTCATGCAATTACTTCCCACCTTCTATTTGCCTTACAATGCCTAACCCTACTGTTAGTTTATACAATGACCTCCAGTTCCTCAGTCCCTTAGTTCCTTCTTAGGGCCCTACTCATGACCCCTACACTAGACTCATTCTTTTTTCTTCCTTATTTTGATCCCTTAGCAAACCAGTTCAACATCATACTGTCCTCTTCTTTTGAGTCTCTTACTCCTTTTTCCTATCTCCAGTCTTGCCTAGCCAAGTCTCAGCATTGGATCATTCCCACCATCTGCCTTCATTCCTACCTACATGCTACTAAACGAAGCTGAAGGAAAACCACAAAATTCACAAGACTGCTGACTGGTCCCACTACAAATTTATATTACACAATCTCAACTGAGCTGTCACTGAAACTTGGAAATCCTTTTACACCTCCCTAATGAATTCATATTCTACTTAGAACAGTTCTTCCAAATCGTTTCTTCTGTCTTTGAAGCTCTCTTGACTTCAACTCTCCTCCCCCTCAGCTGAGAAATTCATCTATATTTTACTGAAAAATTTGAGCCATTTGCTGAGAAAACCTCTTCTTCTCATCTTTCAATACTCAACTATCTCCTACTACTATCTCCTCCTCCTTCATCCTTCTTAAATAATGAGGCAAGTCAAACCCCTTCACTAGCACAAGAGATGGTTTCCTACAACAGATCACCTCCTCTATCATCTTAAGGTCTCTCATTTAACTTTATTCTCTATATGTCTACTGACTGCTTCTCAATTACCTACAAACATACCCATGTCTCCTCTATCCTCAAAACCCCTTCATTTGGTTCATTTATCTGTCAAATTCTGAAAATAAAAATGACTAAAGAAACATAGAGGTTATTATACCAACTGTCAACTCTGAAAATACAAAGAACTCTCAGAAGTTATATACTGTTAGCTCTGAAAAATAAAGTAAAATAACAATAAAACCAAAGAACTGGTTATAAGAAAAAAAAATTCTTTATTAAGTTGGAGGAAGGAAATTCGATGTGTGTACTTTTCTAGAAGGAAACATTGTTTATAAGTTTCTGAGATTGAATTTGAATTCATGTCTTCCTGATTTTAGGTCCAGAGATCTACCTATTTTACCACTGAGCTGCTTCTAGGGACTTCTGGATTCCTTACTTAGAGAAATGTCTGGATCACCTGTCCTAGTTATAGCCTCTCAACTAAGGAAGTAATGTGGTACAAAGTAAAGAATGTAGAGAATCAACACAAGTTCAAGAAACTTCCATGATGATGAAGAATTAGATGAATTGGGAGAATGGGGCAACTGACCCGCTGGTTTAAAACTTGCATGTGCCCATGTAGTAGTTTGAGCATTACAAATCACTTCCATATACTTAATCTAACTTAATTCTCCCTATTCCTCCAGAAATTAGACTTTATGTCCTGAAAACTTGGATCTTGCCTTTCACTAACTTCTATTCTGACCTTATTGGGATTGTGTGATTTTGACTAAACTCTGTATGTGCTAGAATTATATCATTGTTATCCCTGTCCAGAGATGTAAATAGGGTGAGGACAAGGGTCCTTTTGTTCCCCACCAAATACCAAAATTCAGAGGGCATTAATAATACTTAAACTCCTTCAGTTACTGTAGCACATAATTGCCATGAGTATTAGTTAAGACAAGAAACAATCATAGTGTGGCTAGGTGGTGGCTAGGTGGTGCAGTGGATAGAGCTCTGGCCCTGGAGTCAGTAGTACCTGAGTTCAAATCTGACCTCAGATATTTAATAATTACCTAGCTGTGTGGCCTTGGGCAAGTCACTTAACCCCATTGCCTTGCACCCCCCCAAAAAAAAACCTAAAAAATTTAATTAAGAAAAAAGAAACAATCAGTGAATATACTTCTAGAAAATTACATTGTCTACTATGGTTGTATTTCCTAGGGAGGGCAATGTTCTGAGATTAATCTCTCTCTTAGTAAGGACTTATTTCCTAGAGTTAAGGGGATGGAGTGTCCATTCCTTCCTCAATTGAATCTCTTTAAAAGTTGATTTTATAGTGTTTTATGAAGTCTGCCATTGGAGTCACAAAGTACATACCCTTTGACCCAGAAATCCACTACATCTATACAAAAGAGAGTAAAAACATGAAAAGAACCTTTATGTACAAAAATATTTATAGCAGTACTTTTTGTGGTGGCAAAGAATTGGAAATTGAGGGGATGCCCTCAAATGAAGAATGACTGAACGAGTTGTAGTATATGATTATGACGGAATATTACTGTGCTATAAGAAAGGTTTGAGCAGAATACTTTCAGAAAAACTTGGAAAGACTTATATGAATTGATATGAAGTGAAGTAAGCAGGACCAAGTGAACATTGTATACAGTAAAAATGATGATCAACTTTGAATGACTTAGTTATTCTCAGAAATACAAAGATCTAAGACAATTCCAAAGGATTCATTATGGAAAATAGTCTCCACCTCCAGAGAAGGGCCTAAGGGCTGAATGGAGATCAAAGCATATTTTTTTGCTTTCCCCCATTTTTATTATGTATTTTCTTTCACAATATGACATATACATATATATATATATATATATATATATATAAAGTTTTTGTAAGGCAAATGGGGTTAAATGGCTTGCCCAAGGCCACACAGCTAGGCAATTATTAAGTGTCTGAGACCAGACCTGAACCCAGGTACTCCTGACTCCAGGGCCGGTGCTCTATCCACTATGCCACCTAGCCACCCCTAGAAATATATTTTGCTTGATTGCATATGTAGAACCTATATCAAAGTGCTTGTCACCTCAGAGATGGGGAGGGGAGTGTGGGAAAGAATTTTTTACTCAGATTTTTTATTTTTTTAAATTTTTTTCATTTAAAAGATTTTATTTTGAGTTTTATAATTTCCCCCTTATCTTATTCCCTTCCCCCACCCCCCACAGAAGGCAATTTACCAGTCTTTATATTGTTTCCATGGTATGCATTGATCTAAATTGAATGTGATGAAAGAGAAATCATATCCTTAAGGAAGAAAAATAAAGTATAAGAGATATCAAGATTACATAAGAAGATATCAGGTTTTTTCCTTAAATTAAAGTAAATAGTCCTTGGTCTTTGTCCAAACTCCACAGTTCTTTCTCTGGATACAGATGACATTCTCCATTGCAGATAGCTCCAAATTTTCCTTGCACTGATGGAATGAGCGAGTCTATCAAGGTTGATCATCACCCCCATGTTGCTGTTAGGGTGCACAGTGTTTTTCTGGTTCTGCTAATATCATTTAGTGTCAGTTCATGCAAATCCTTCCAGGCTTCCCTGAATTCCCATTCCTCCTGGTTTCTAATAGAACAACAGTGTTCCATGACATGCATATGCCACAATGTGTTAAGCCATTCCCCAATCGAAGGACATTTACTTGATTTCCAATTCTTTGCCACCACAAACAGGGCTGTTATGAATATTTTTGCACAAGTGATGCTTTTACCCTTTTTTTGTCATCTCTTCAGGGTATAGACACAGTAGTGGTATTGCTGGATCAAAGGGGATGCACATTTTTGTTGCTCTTTTGGATGTAGTTCCAAACTGCTCTCCAGAAAGTTTGAATCGGCTCACAGCTCCACCAACAATGTATTAGTGTCCCAGATCTCCCACATCCCTTTCAACTCTGGTCATTGTCCTTTCTGGTCATATTGGCCAATCTACTCAGTTTTTAATAAAAAATGTTAAAAATGATTTTTACATGCAATTAGAAAAATAAAATATTAAAAATAATGATAAAAATGCTCTGAATCTCTGAATCTATTTCTCTTTTCTAGGCCTAGAGAGTGTTCATTCAGCACCATGGACCAGCTCAGCTATATTGCAAGAAAGACTCAACATGTCCTCAGTCCTTGAATGGGACAGCATTACTTACTCAGCTTATGGTATTTGGTCAGTTCTTCTGAATGCAGTTGGTCTAATCATTGCAGATAACCTGGAAATGGGTTATATAAAATTACTAATCAAACAATAAAAGTATTTGAATGACACATTATTCAATGCCATAGTTAACTCAATATCATAATTATGTACAATGTACCATTTGAATAAACCCCTAATAAAAATTCCAGACTTTAAAAGCAGATTCATTACAGGGCTTCATAAAATACAGTGCAAAAAGTATTTGATTTGGGATTGAAGTTCCAGGGTTCCATTACTATTTGCCTTACTAACTACTTGTGTGACTTAGGGCAAATCATCAGTTCTCTGTACTTTGGTTTTCTCATCTGTAAAATGAGAGAGTTGAACCATACAGATATTAATAGCCTTTCTAGATCTAAAACTAAGATGTTATGAATTAATTTAAAAAATCAGTCACTTCTCCTCCCCCCTTTTTGGACTAGACATTTGATTTTATTAATTTAGGGATTGTGTAGCATGGAAACCAATGCAGATCAGCAAATATTCTGCCACTTGCAGTATCTGAAATCTGCCAAGGGTAAGGAGGCCCTATGGATATTCATAGCTTACCCAGTTAGTGTTATCAGAGGCCAGACTTCTCACCAGGTCTTTCTGACTCAAATTAGCTCTGGATCCACTAAGCCCTATCTCCTATCCCCATTCTCTTATTTTAAAATGTGAGGTTTATAAAAATTTTATTTCCTTTCCACTTTTTCAGAGTAGCACTTATTGTCTAAGAAAAAAATCACTGCATCAAAGGAAACTCTAATTGAAAACTTTACCTTTCATTTCAGTCAACTGCCTTGCAAACTACTGACATCAATCATAAGGAACAAATGGGGGGAGACTGCATCAATGCCACCTCATGGAAGAATGAAACAAAGCATGTACCATCTTTATATATATATCTATATCTGCAAGGGCTTATACAATATGAACTGGAGTAGGGGTATCCCCTTTTGATTTTGAAACAGACAAGCATCATTCCAGTTTAATCCTTTGTTGTAGTATTATTGATCACCTTTTGTCATTTATTTAGGCTCCTTTAATTTCTGCAATTCTGAAAGTCAATCATTTTGATTTTTTAAACACAGGCAATTAGACTATCTCTCTAGATAATGAAAGGAGAACTGTCTTTTGTAGAAAAAATACTTCATTATACACATAATACTAGATTTGAAGAATGCTTCAAAGAAATGTTTAGTACCCAACAAAACCAGAAACTAGATAAAGTTGGAGATCAGGAGAGGGAAAGAATATTTGGGACATAGCTTGGGGGTAGAGATCAAGGGAACATCTTCACATTATTTTCTTTAGCTTAAGTTTCCTTCATGTCATTTCTCTACTTTATTTTGTATTGTAATAAATTGACTTTAATGATAGATTAAAACAAAATAAAACACTGTCCTCAATCCTGGAATCAGAAATATTCTTATAAGTTTGAATTTTTTTTCTTTTACTTCCCATACTTAGAACACATAGTACGTCAAGTTATCTGGTTTTAGTAAGCTTATATAAATTACCCGAAGAAGTTCTATTAAAGATCATTACAGCCATTTTTATTTTGTGGTGGATTTTTGATTGAAACTCTGTCACGACCTTGAGCCTACATTCATATTAATTTTTTTTCCAATAGGTATCCAAATGGTCCTGTACAACTCAAGGGACAATATTATTGAATATAGCAAAGAGAGTGCTTGGTTTGAAGAGAGGGAGAGTGTTGGAAATGATATTCTGCTAGGTATCTACTTCTTTTCTGCCTGCCTAGTCTAGACCATGCCAGCCTAGAAGCATGTCTGGCACTATTGATCAGAGGCTCAAATTAAATTGAGTGCATCTGAAATATTCTGGGAATAAAGAAATGAAAGCAATTGTAGAGAGGCAAGAGCAATGTTGAACTTAGTCTGCCTATAAATCCTATACCCCATTCTCTTGGATAGAAAGCTTAGTGTTTCCAGTTTATGAATAACTAAAACAGAATGGACATTGACCTATTGCAGAGACTTTGCAGTGAGAGGCAAAACCAAAAATAAAAAAAAAATCTTAGAAATAAGATAGTGTTTCTAGGGAACAAATCTTTGGGGGTTTGAGATCAGTTTGCTTCTGGAAGTGGTGGGGAATTGATTACTGATCTGAGGAGGTCATCCTGTGGTTTGAATGAATTGATGTTAGTATTCTCTGAACTATTTCCAATATTTTGTTTAAATTTTTATTTAGTACATTTCATAAATAACAGCAAAAATACAGAAGAGCAGGAGAGAACAGAAGTTTTCCTAGTAGGATGTGGACTGTGAGTGTTGATCTGATAAGATAATTCACACCAAATTCTAGAGCAAAGATGTAATGAACTTTGGGCAGACCCTGCTATGACCTCCACTAAGACCAGATTGCTATACATATATCTAGAAAGAGTAAATACCCCAAGCATGGTTAATGTAACAGGTATTTAACTAGATGGCAACAGGAAAACAAGGTCAAACTGGAGGCAGCAGAAAAGTCCAGAAAAACAAGATTGTAGATGGAAAGGAGGTAAAGAATCAGAAAACAAGATTATAAAATTAGAGAGGAAAGACATGACCTTAAGTCATGTAGATCCTTATCTAGTCAATTGATTGAGCAAAGAGCAATCCAAAATTCAGTATTGGAGGTAAAAACAATTGCAGAAAAGATGGGTAACTGCTCTAATAATTTGATGAAATGTTCCTATTGGCTACTGTAATCAGAAAAGCTTTGGTACAGGGGACAGAGAGACCAGGGGGTCTGCTGCAGACTTGCAGTAATTTATCCAACTGCATCCTCTTAAACTAAGTAAATGTGTATATATTCCTTGATGATGTAGGTCATTTATACCATAATGATACTCTGTTTTACTAAATTCATAAGAAGGTAGCCAGTAACCTATCTAAGCCAAAAGTAGAATCTGGCACTTCACTACCAAAAGGGTAGAGACCCAAGGAAGGGGCATATTGAACCTGTCCATTTGAAGGAGAAAAGGAAATCCTATTGGGAATTGAAGGAAAGAAAAGTTCTCAACCATTCTTTTATCAGTACTCATGTCTGAACAGATATAAACCACAAAGTTAGAATTTGGGATAAATTCTGCATTTGTGCTTGTCTTTTTAAGGATCTAAATAGAAGAAGATTTTACCTCAATTTCTTCAGTTGTAAAACAAAGGGTTTTTCCTCTTATGGGTCTATGAATATATGTTTCTTTACATTTTTCTTAGTTCAGATTTTATGGTCATTAATGCTGTGGAGAGATTTGCTTGAGAGAATAATATTCTCTTTTGTCTCTCTTTGAAGAATATGCAAGTAGATTTTATCTGGCAGCCATCAAGTGGTTATTCAGGCATTTTCTAATTCTGTAAAATGTGTATGCACATGTATTTTATCCTGAGGAAATGTTTCTTGTTTCCCCTTGAAAGAAAGCTCTCCATTTGTGTCATTATTTTCAAGGGTCACTTCAGACCAAACTGCTTTGGGTAAAGTTCCATCTTTGTTGGCCTTTCCATTTGTTTGTCCAGAAGGAGATTGTGTTCCCAGCTTTAGGGCTGACTTTGAAAATAAAGCTAATCCACATAATTGAAAATAGTTAATTTGCTCAAGTCAGCTAAATCTAATATTGTTGATTTTTCTGTTCTTGAGACAAGGGCAGAAGAAAGAAAATGATAGCTTGCTTTACATCAGTGGCTTTCCAAGAGGTAGGTGCTCATATTAATCAACTTTAACATCTTTTTTTTTAAAGAATTGCATTTATGTTTTTTGTTTTGCCCCCTGAACAAATAGAACTCTTGACTCTGACACTGAATGCTAATCTCCTTGTACCAAAGATAAGCAATTAAGCAAGACTAAATGATAAAATGCTTGTTTGTGAAATACATACATACATACATACATACATACATACATATATTTATGTATGTAATTTCACACCTGAGGTCCCTTTCTTCAGAGGGGTAGAAGTGCATTTCATTATCTTTTTTTTTCCTGGATGGATTGGTCATTAACAATTAATAAGAGTCAATTAATTGGTCCTTTAGTTTTGTTTTTATTTTCAGTGTTACAGTCATGGTGAATTTTGCTTCTCTGGTTCTGCTTGAGGTTGAGAATTCACTACTCCCTATCTAGATCTCTATATTTCCTGAGAAGATCATACTTTATTTCCTTGTCTTAAAAACATTGATTAGATTTCTTTATTGATAATAAAAGTCCCTTGAGATATTGACCTCAGTACATTATTAGAAAAGGTCAGCTTTTGACTAGAAAGGCATACATGCTTTTCTAATGAGTCATAAAACATAAGTGTATCAGGTGAGGGAGGGTACATCTTTGGTTTGATGGGATAGCTTTCATTCTTAGAATGTGGACATCATTATCTTATCCAGACTCTTCTTCTTCCATCAGGTGTTGCATATGCTCTACTTGCTTTCCTCAACTGCATTGGGAGAGAACCAGTACAAAAAGCAGCATAATCCAATAACCCAATCCTCACCAGAAAATCAGCTGTTAATTTCTAGCTTATATTTCCTTTAGTTTAGGGGGAAAACAAAGGACTAGATTCATCTGTTATCATTTCGCTTTAGGGAGTTTGTAAAACATAATAATCAATCAGATTCTCTCTCAGGAACCATTAGTTGTGATAGAATCTTAGCAGTTTAGATGGAGAGTCTGTTCTCTGTCCCATTTAACTTGCATCTAGATACCTTGCTGTCATTGCCCCAGCTTCCATGCAACTCCCTAACCACAAATAATAAATGATGCACATCAGATGCACTGAAGACCTATCACATTTTATCTAAATAAACTTCAAACTAATGAAACAGAAATTATAAGTGAAATTTCATTTAAAATATTTTTGTTTTATTAAATATATCCCAATTACAGGTATTTTTTAAAACAATCATTTTTTTAAATTTTGAGTTCCAATTTTTTCCCAATCTTGCATTTCTTCCCCCTCCTTGATTTTTGATTTATACATGTGAGGTCATGCAAAACACAATAAATGTTACTTTGAAAGATAATGATAAACTTTGAGATGGAGACTTATTCCCTTTGGGAGAGAGAGAGAGAAGGAAGGAGATAAGCATCATTGTCCTTCTTAGACAATTCATGCAGCCATATTCTCTCTCATCTCAGTCCTAGGTGACATATGTAAGATTTAGATAAATTGTGATGGCAGCAATATCCACTGGAGTAGCAGGTGATTCTCCTCCCTCTAGTTACCCCCCCCCTCAATTTTATTCGTTCCTTACAAACCAAGAGCAAATAATAAAACCAAAATAGCTTTGTCCAATTTTCCCCAGGCCTGTATTGACTTTCCTTTTAGCAAAAATCTCTCCTTCGAGGTGAGAAGAAAATGAGATTCTGGTTCTTTAAGACACATAGTCTAGGGGATATGCAGCTTAATGTCTAAAACCTGACTCTCCAAAAACCATTTGGTAGGCAACATGTTTAAATTGAATCTACATTATTTCTATTTTATCTATCACTTTGTTAAGTCTAGAAAGTCAACAATATTAATAAATCAGGTTTCAGAGGTAAAAATGCACTGAAATTTTAGCAATCAGTGCTTGCCAGCCAATTTTGAACTAGGTGTAACCCAGTCTCCCACCCATAGATCATAGCAACTTAAAGAATTCTATTCCAACCAGTTGAGGCTTATTTCCCAGTATGTATTTCTTCTTGTTGGAGAGAGGTAACATTCCTCTGGTTAGGAATTTTGCTGTTTTTTACAAAAACCACTGTGGTATGCTTAACATCAGGAATAAAGCATTAAATCATTAAAATAAGCATCAGCATTTAACAGAAAAGGATGATGAGTCCAATGTCTCAAGCTATCATCACGAATGTCAATCAAAGCAAACATGAAGTAGACTTGTGGAGCATCACCTGGCAGGTAAATGCAGTGACTAGATTACTCATAGGACATATCACATGCATCTGTCACAGCTGTACATGGATATTTATGGATCAAAAGCAAATAGATGTAGTAGCAAAGTACAGCAAAAATCATACCAGCAGGAATATACAGTAATAAAATATGGAGAAACAGCAGCATATGTGCAATTAAGCAAATAGCAAAATCACGCATAGTTAATGAACAAATGTTATTACAGCATATGCATGATACAAACCCTAAGTAAAGTAAATAAGTATGGACAAGAAACTTTAAAAAGCATATTCAAATACGAAGTGATTAACATGGACAAGCAATGAATTTGTGCAATTAAAGCAAGGCTCATTTTCATGGGTAAATATCAGCATCATTGTTTGGTTTCATGTGGAGCCATTTTTCTTGGGATATTGTAAGTCTATTAGACTAAACTTAGCTCTCCTGTGTCTTACTTATTTTTCTAGACCAGCATCAAATGACAGAATGGACTTATCATTATTCTCATCAGAATTATAGCCCAACAATATAAAAAGTGCAATGGGCTCAGCCTGGTTAATGGTATTGCTCTGCTCTGTGGTATATGTTTATAACCTTGGAATCTCTGCAGCTGAATTACTAGACAGAAAAGATATTGCCTCTGGGTTCAATTATTTTTTGTTGCTTATTGGTTTAAGGCACACAATATTGTCTTTACTTGAACTATCCCTTTCTGAGCTGTTGTCATTGTCAGATGGTCTTTGTGTGATTGACAGGTAGTCCCATTTACTCTGGGTAATTTGTGTTTACCTGCCTTTATCTTCTCATCAAGGACTCCAACCAAGTCATCTATAGGTAACAAGTAACTGGTAATTATAAGTTATAGTAATTGTATTAAAGGACCCTTGCCAATTTGGGGGTCATTTTATAAATAAGCAAGTTTTCCTGTTTTTTTACCACTAATATGCATTTCTCATGAACATTACAATTTCTAAGCAAACTATTTTCTTGCTGAAGGTCTTGATAATGAACTCAGGTATTATAGGATTTGTTTCTGTCACCATTATTCTGGACTGAAGTTGTAGCTAGATGGTAAGTTCCTTTCTTCTCTTTCACTCAGGAGAGGTATATTGGTTGTGAGTGACTCCAGATTTTTCCATCTGTAGAGACTTCCAGACATAAGGTAGGCATAGTTTACCCCCAAATATCAGTAGACAGAATATCAGTATTAGTTGCATTATTCCTGGGGAAAATGTACACACATTACAAGGAGAGGCACGTATATTCATTCCTCTAAGATTTTTGTTTTGGGTTCACAGTCCCTAAGAATTTTATGTGTGTACAGTTGAAACATAGATTGTGCATCCCCTTGAGGGTGATAAGGTATTTTAATGCTTCCCAAGTTAGCATTTCCTTGAGCAACATACCTTCAAAGTGTTTGCCTTGATTTGAATTTGAATAGATCCTAGCAGGAAGCTCATATACAGAGAAATATTCCTTCCCCAATATTTGAAACTTTCTGGTTTTTACTGAATTAGGCTATGTATATCTTGTAAAATAATCTGTCTCTATTAATAAATATATGGTTGATGTTTTTACCCTCTTCTTGCAGAGATAGGAAAGTCGGTGTAGACTAGTCTCAAAGAATTGTGTTCATGCTTTTATTTTTCAAGTATGCAGCCTAGATTTTTTCTTTAAATGCAATGAACCCAAGTCTCACACTTAATATCCTTTGTAACCATTTGAGGCTAGTAAAATCCCTTCTCACTAGTTGCAGAGTCCTCCCTTGATCCTTGTCCTAAAGCCATTGTGTAAAGTTTTCATAGAGTGTCATGATCTGGGTAGCAGCAGCTCACTCTTGGTATCATGTGGGATGAGTCTTGGTTTAGTCTAGGTTTAGTCTAGTACTCCATTGTTTGACTTCTACCAATTGTCTAAGGAACTGGCACTTGGTCCTTTTGTATCATTTTGTTGCTTCTTGGTTTATGTCTGTTTTTTTCTGTCCAGTTAGATATCAACTCTTGCCCTTAGTTAACCAAATACAACTGAGGCAAAGAAAGTTGATTCAGTGAAGCAAAGTTCACATTCCATACTGACTTGATATCAATTCGTAGTCCCAGACCTTCAGCTATACTTCTGTTTTTTTAATCTTAAAAATTTTACAACAAATATAATAAATAAGCACATTTGCACTATAGAAGGAAATGATTACTCGTAAAATTGTAAATCTCTATTAGTAAAAGTTGTTTTTTTAAAATATATATTCAACATGTAACTTAGAAAGGCTGTCCTGTTTGTGATTCTCTCTGGATGTCTTTCTGTTCTTTTTTTTCATTTGGGAGGAGGGAGAAAATCCTATTTCTAAGTCTCTCTCTTCATTTCCCTCTCCCTTATTTGAAAAGAAAATGTTTATAATAAATATGTATATGTACATACCTGTTTTTCTTGAACACACACATATATATCTGTATAAACATAAACAGACATGCATATATCATGCTTATATATGGTTACAATATATACATGTGTACAACATTTATCATATATATTACACACATGCCCTTATACACAGATACATATATGTATATAATATACACATGTGTGTTTTTAAGCTAAACTCATGTTCAAAAATGTTCATATTATTTTGCATCTTGAGTCCAACACTTCTCCATAAGAAGATGATTTCATAATCAGAACTCTGTAATTATGATTGTCATTACAATGATCAGAGTTTTTAAATCCTTAAAGTGGTTTCCTTTAACATTGTTATTTTATAAAGAACTGATTTCCCTGGTTCTATTCACTTCATTCTGCATTAGTGTAAATCTTTTAGGTTTCTCTGAAATCATCTCTTTCATAATGAATTAGGGAGCAATAGTATTTACTACACTTGCGTGCCATCATTTATTTAGCTGTTTACTGTTGCTATTTGTTTGAAGTCTAGTTCCATAAGTGCACATATCTTTTGTATTTTTAGTGAATCACTCTGCTTCAGTATAAAGTGACCCTATGTTTTCTTTTCAAGCTAGTAAAACTATTAAACTAAATAATAAACAGAAATTGGAGAATTTGTACAGTTGAACAGAGAAGGGAAAAAAATATTTAAGTACCTACAATGTGCTAGATATTATACTAAGCCCTCTATAAATATTATTTCCTTTGTTCCTTAATATAATTCTGTAGGTACCCTTTTTTGTAGTTGATAGAACTGAAGTAGGCAGAGGATAAATGACTTGCCTGTGGGGGTCACACAGAAGTTGAATTCAGGTCTATCTTACTCTACGCTTAATATTTTATCCTCAGCACAATTCAAGCATTGGGTTTAATTGAGATTTTACTTATTTACAACCCACAGTTGAGCCATACTTGCCAAAATGAACCAGAACAGAACATTCAGAATGCTTCTAATCTAGCTTTCTCCTAGTGATCTAGTTTTCTCATAATTTATTCTCTGACATGCATTCTTTGAGGCCAGTGATATTATTGGCCTCTTTGTTGTTCTGTATACAAGACCCTCCATCTCTTGGCTACAGGTATTTTCTCAGCTTGTCCCCTTGTCTGGAAACATTTCTCTTCTCCCATTCTACTACTGACCTCTCTGGCTTCCTCTAAGTCCCAACAAATCCCACTTTGTCCAAGAAGCCTTTCCAAATCCCTTTGATTTTCAGTGTCATCTCTCTGTTAATTATCTCCAGTGTATACTGTAGATAACTTTGTATATATTTGTTTGCGTGTTGTCTTCTCTCATTCAATTATAAGCTCCTTGAGGGCAAGATCTGTCATTTGCTTCTTTTGGTTTCCCAATGCGTGAAGGCATTTAATAACTGTTTACTGAATGAAAACATAATAAATGCAAAAGGAATGACAAAGAAAATGAATCCATTGTTTTGGAAATAGTTACACCTTTATAAAAAAGATTCAACTGAATAGCAGATATAGCCTCAGTGTTACCTATCATTCTTCTGGAATTGCTGTTCTGTGAATGTATTTAGATTGGATAAGTAGTGTGTTTATCCCTTGAGTTTGATTTTATATACATACATGCATATATATATATATACACATATATTTTATATGTGTATATATATATATATGTATATATAATTTATTTTTTTAACAGTCAGGGTTTATGAGAATCAAGATTTTAGTCTCAGGAAATTCACTTTAGGAGAAGTAAAAATTGACATGGACCAAAAATTTCGCCTTCCCTAAAACTTTATCAACTGAAACTGAAAGATTTTTGAGTTTTCTGCTCAAATGGAATCTGGCAATCTAAGTTTATTTTAAGAAGACAGGTAGGTTGGAAAAATAGGGAAAGCTGGAACTCTGCCTAACTCTTTCTATGAAACCAATATGGTGCTGTTACCTAAACTAGGAAGAGTTAAAACAGAGAAAGAAAAATATAGACCTATTTCCCTGATGAATATAGATGCAAAAATCTTAAATAAAATCTCAACAAAACAATTACAACAAGTTATCACTAGGATAATACATTATGATGAAGTAGGGTTTATTCCAGGAATGCAGGGTTGGTTCAATATTAGGAAAACTGTTAGTATATTCAATTATATCAGCAACAAACCTATCAGAAATCCTATGATCATATCAATAGATGCTGAAAAAGCTTTTGACAAAATACAGCATCCATTCCTATTAAAAACACTAGAGAGTGTAGGAATAAATGGACTGTTCCTTAGAATAATTAGCAGTATCTATCTGAAACCATCAACAAGCATTATATTCAATGGGGAGAGGCTAGAGGCATTCCCAATAAGTTCAGGGGTGAAACAAGGGTGCCCATTGTCACCACTACTATTCAATATTGTATTAGAAATGTTAGCTTCAGCAATTAGAGAAGAAAAAGAAATTGAAGGAATTAGAATTAGGAAGGAAGAGACAAAACTCTCACTCTTTGCAGATGACATGATGGTCTACCTAGAAAATCCCAAGAAATCATCCAAAAAACTACTGGAAACAATTAGCAATTTTAGCAAAGTTGCAGGTTATAAAATAAACCCTCATAAATCCTCAACTTCAACTTTTCTATATATGTCTAGCAAAATACAACAGGAAGAGCTAGAAAGAGAAATCCCATTCAAAGTAACCTCAGACAATATAAAATACTTGGGATTCTATTTGCCAAGACAGACTCAGAATCTTTTTGAAAACAATTATAAAACACTTCTCACACAAATTAAATCAGATTTAAATAACTGGGCAAATATCAACTGCTCAGGGATAGGTAGAGGTAATATAATAAAAATGACAATTCTTCCAAAACTAAACTACCTGTTTAGTGCCCTACCAAACAAAATCCCCCCAAAATTACTTTAATGAGTTAGGAAAAATTGTAAGTAAATTCATATGGAGAAATAAAAAGTCAAGAATTGCCAGGAGTTTAATGAAAAAAGTGCAAAAGAGAAGGTGGCTTAGTCCTACCTGATCTAAAATTATATTATAAAGTATCAGTCATCAAAACTGTTTGGTATTGGCTAAGAGTGGTGGACCAGTGGAATAGACTAGGTGTAAAAGCAGGAGATGATTATAGTAATCTGCTGTTCAATAAACCCAAAGAGTCCAGCCATTGGGATAAAAACTCCCTCTTTGATAAAAAACTGCTGCGATAATTGGAAGTTAGTATGGAAGAAACTTAGATTAGTCCAACACCTAACACCCTTTACCAAGATAAGATCCAAATGGTTATAGGACTTAGACATAAAAAATAATACTATAAGCAAATTAGAAGATCAAGGACTAGTCTACCTGTCAGATCTATGGAAAGGGGAGCAGTTTATGACTAAGGAAGAGTTGGAAAACACCATCAAAAACAAATTAGATGATTTCAATTACATTAAATGAAAAAGCTTTTGCACAGATAAAACCAATGTAACCAAGATCAAAAGAAATGTAGTAAATTGGGAAAGAATCTTTACAACTAATGATTCTGACAAAGGACTCATTTCTAAAATATACTGAGAACTGAGTCATATTTTTAAAACCAAAAGCCATTCCCCAATTGACAAATGGTCAAAGGATATGAAAAGGCAATTTACAGATGAGGAGATCAAAGCAATCCATAGCCATATGAAAAAAAATGCTCTAAATCATTATTAGAGAAATGCAACTTAAAGCTTCTCTGAGGTACCACCTCACACCTCTCAGATTGGCCAATATGACCAGGAAGGATAATGATCATTGTTGGAGGGGTTGTGGGAAATCTAGGACACTATTACACTGTTGGTGGAGCTGTGAACTCATCCAACTCTTCTGGAGAGCTATTTGGAACTACACCCAAAGGGCAACAAAAATGTGCACCCTTTGACCCAGCAATACCACTACTGGGTCTATACCCTGAAGAGATGATGAAAAAGGGTTAAAAATATTACTGGTACAAAAATATTTACAGCAGCCCTGTTTGTGGTGGCAAAGAATTGGAAATCAAGTAAATGTCCTTCAATTGGGGAATGGCTTAGCAAACTGTGATATATGTATATCATGGAACATTATTGTTCTATTAGAAACCAGGAGGGATGGGATTTCAGGGAAGCCTGGAGGGATTTGCATGAACTGATGCTGAGTGAGATGAGCAGAACCAGAAAAACACTGTATATATCCTTACAGCAACATGGGGATGATGTTCAACCTTGAAGGACTCGCTCATTCTATCATTGCAACAAGCAGGAACAATTTTGGGCTGTCTGCAAAGGAGAGTGCCATTTGTATCCAGATAAGGAGCTGTGGAGTTTGAACAAAGTTCAAGGACTATTCTCTTTAATTTAGGAAAAAACCAGATATCTTATTGTCTGATCTTGTTACCTCTTAGACTTCTCCTCTCTTCTTTAAGGATATGATTTCTGTCTCATAACACCCAATTTGGATCAAGGTACAACATGGAAACAAAGTAAAGACTGACAGATTGGGGGGAGGGAAATAAGATTGGGGGAAAAATTGTAAAACTCAAATAATATCTTTAATAAAAATAAATTTAAAAAAAGAAAGCATAAAAAAAGAAAAGAAAAAAGAAAAAAAGAAAAAAAAGAAGACAGGAAGGTTATGCATGGGCTATTCTTTATACTAAAGAGAATTCTTCATGTGGAGCTCAAAAGGCTCCCACAGGACACCTTACTTACAAAGAAAGGCAGAGTGCCTCAAGAAGGTCTATGTAAAGAGAAAAAAAAGATGGAATTCAATAGATATTTTCCTTCTTTGGAATAAATTAATAACACTGCTAGGAACTTAAATTTTATTGGCTAATAGAAGTGTTATATTAATTTATTGCAAAGAATAAGATAGATCTTGCATTCCTTAAAGCAAAAATAATTTTGGAGATTGTTTTTCATATTAATATATATATATATATATATATACATATACATATACATGTATGTATGTATTTAGTACATTTGTAGATTCTGACATTGAAATGACTGAATATAAACCATGATTTGGGGTTTTTTCCATTTTTTTTTTTTGGAGTAGGATATGAGTAGCTCTCTCTTGAAGTCACTCTGGTGTCTTCTTTTGTCAGAGTTGACCCAGTATTCAATAGGGGTGGGAGAGTGAAACATAAACTGTACAGAACTTTGAGTAAGGTACCAGACAGTACCTACTTCCTGAGGACCAGAAGTAAATATGGAGAGTCTCATAGCAAAAAAAAAAAAGTCATCCAGGAGGTGATAACTACTTTGGCCATGAAGACTCCTGAAACAGATAAGAGTACAAAATTGCCCTTTGTTCCCCATTTCTTTTTCTGTTTCTACAACAGGAGTTGTTGAAGAAGAGGAATGATGCTGGAACTGTAGTTTTTGGACAATTCATAGACATTAACTGCTGTTATTTTAAATGTGAGCCCTTTGTCCAATGACAAGGTTTTGAGAGACTATCATTGGACTATTATTCACTACAACTAAAACTAGAAGACAGAAAGGAGTCATAGAATAAAGTTCCATTCTCTTGAGAGTGATATCTTTTCTTAGAGAGATAAATACTAGAGTTGAGAGTTGATTTCTACATGAAGTCCCAAATCAATAAGAAGTATCTCAACCATGGAATACTTAGTTATCTTGCTCTGTAAGGTTTGTGATGAGTGTAAAAGAGACATACCCATTGAGAAGAAAACTACGCTTAGGCCTAAAGCAGATTTCATTTTCCAAGATACTGTATCTAGTTACATGGTAATTGCATCATGGAGGGCATCGGTGGAAGAAGAAAGATGGAGCTGCTCCTGGGGTCAGGGTACCATGAAGATGACCTTGAAGAGTTTCTGAGTAATCATGGAAATCAGATACATATCCATATGAATGAAGACCTAGCAGATGAATAGTAGTTTTGAGCCATAGCAACAAGGCTACATTGGAACATGAATCCTGGGAGAGAAAATTTCCCAGTTATTCAAAGGAAAAAGAGGGCAATTGTAATTATTTAAGAATATGTTTGAAATAAGGGGGCAGCTAGGTGGTGCAGTGGATAGAGCACTGACCCTGGAGTCAGGAGTCAGGAGTACCTGAGTTCAAATCTGGCCTCAGACACTTAATAATTACCTAGCTGTGTGGCCTTGGGCAAGACACTTAACCCCATTGCCTTGCAAAAACTAGAAAAAAAAGAATATGTTTGAAATTATATCCCAGTTAGCTTACTATTCATTTTAGTCTTTTTTTTTTTTGCAAGGCAAACGGGGTTAAGTGGCTTGCCAAAGGCCACACAGCTAGGTAATTATTAAGTGTCTGAGGCCAGATTTGAACCCAGGTACTCCTGACTCTGGGGCTGGTGCTTTATCCACTATGTCACCTAGCCACCCCTCATTTCAGTCTTGATGAAATAATTTAATATGATAAATCTGTCTCTTGCCTTGGTCTTGTTAATATGGCAGATAATTGTATATTTAAATAATAGATTTTCCACCTCTGTAGTAAAATAAATAGGATGATGCAAACTATTATCTGAAATATCCCCCAACATATCTCCTAATACATGTGAATCATGGGTTAATGAGCAAAAAATTTTAAAAATAATATATAGGTGAAACTTCTGTGCTGAATCTGCTGCCAAAAATGTAAGATCAGAGCAATTCTATTAATAACCTGACAGAATCCCCTTAATTAAAAAAATATATAGCTCGATAATTGTCACTTATATATGAAGGAAGGCACAGGGGAGGGTATTGAAATATGCATAGGATAATATGGTTCAGGACTAAAAAATGTGGCCCATGGGCAGCTAGGGGATAGAGTGGATAGGTGCCAATGTGTAGGAGGACTCGTCTTCCTGGGTTCAAATCTACCCTCATACATTTACTAGCTGTGTGACCCTCTGCCTCAGTTTCCTCATCTGTAAAATGAGCTGGAGATGAAATGGCAAACCACTCTGATATCTTTGTTAAAAAAACTCAATGGAGTAATGAAGACTCAGAAATGACTGAAACAACCAAGCAACAAAAGAACAAAAGAGGCCCATTTCATGTTATTTATCATACTTAAAAAAGGAAGCAAATTAAAAATAAATACATGAGAAAGTTGGTAGTTTATACTGAGTTTCACTGTCGATGTATTCTGGATACCTCTATATTTCATCTTTAACTTTAAAATTTATAAATGAATACTTAGGAACTCCAGAAAGTAGAAGCTTTAGTGAATTGATTGTCATTAACTGATTGTACAATTTTGTAAACCATTATATATCAAGAGATATAATTGTTATTAACCACATGTGTTGGCAAGAGAATTTCATTGCATTTCTTCCTCTGCCCAAAATTTACTTTGGGAAATAAAATCAAATGAGAATAGTTCTGGGTATCTCTAAGTAGTGAGAATACAAGGAGAAATATATTGAGAATTTCATTTCAGTCAATCTGTGGTATTAGTCTGGTGAGGTATCCTTTTTTTATTTTTTATTTTCATTTTTTAGGTTTTTGTAAGGTAATGGGTTAAGTGGCTTGCCCAAGGCCACACAGCTAGGTAATTATTAAGTGTCTGAGACTGGATTTGAACCCAGGTACTCCTGACTCCAGGGCTGGTGCTCTATTCACTGTGCCACCTAGCCACCCATGAGCTATTCTTCTTTAAGAAGATAGGTAAGGGGTGACTGTGCAGCACCATGTGGAGCCCGAGCACCATGTGGAGCCTGAGCTCCAGCCATGGCTACAATTTGGAAAAAGCTGGTGATTGTGGGGGATGGAGCCTGTGAGAAAACCTGCCTCCTCATTGTCTTCAGTAAGGATCAGTTCCCTCAGGTCTATGCCCCACTGTCTTTGAAAACTACATTGCTGACATCAAGATGGATGGCAAGCAGGTGGAGCTGGCACTGTGGGACACAGCTGGGCAGGAAGACTATGACTGACTTTGGCCACTATCTTATCCCGACACTGATGTCATCCTCATGTGCTTCTCCACTGATAGCCCAGACAGCCTTGAGAACATCCCTGAGAAATGGACACCCGAAGTAAACACTTCTGCCCCAATGTACCTATCATCCTCGTGGGTAATAAGAAGGAGTTAAGGCAGGATGAGCATACCTGGAGAGAGCTGGCCAAGATGAAGCAGGAAACTGTGAGATCAGAGGAGGGACAGGACATGGACAATCAGATCAGCTCTTTTGGCTACCTTGAGTGTTCTGCCAAGACCAAGGAAGGGGTTCGAGAAGTTTTTGAAATGGCCACCCGAGCTGGCCTGCAGGCCCAAAAGAACAAGTAGCAGTGGGGCTGCCCTCTCCTTTGAGCTCCCCCTGATCCACATCTTCAGATTCTATATTGTTCTTGGTATCCAAGGCTGCTATTGAGTAGAGAAGTTCTTTTATTTATTTTTTTGGGGGGAGGGACCATCTATATCCGCATGAGCATCACAACTAACTCTGAAATAGGACTGTGCTTTCCATGTCCAGGAAGCAGGGATAGGGGTGTGAGGGTACCCTAAGGTTCACCCACCAGCATTTTATTTTTATATTAACTAGTTCTGGAGCCTAGTTCTTTTCAGTGCCTCCCAAGGAACGAGGCTTTCTTCCCTCTTATTTATCATTGTTCTTCCTGGTGGAAGATACTCAATAAAAGTCTATGGGGGTTATCCAGAAAAAAAAAGAAGATAGGTAACCATATGAGTTAGGGAGGAGAGTGGGTTATTAGTCTTCCTTACTACTTAGTAGTGAATAAATTCTCAGGGAATGTATTTCTTAGTGAATTATCATTGGGCTAACACTGCACATATAAAGGAGGGCAAAAGACAGTTCCTACTTTAAGTTAAGAAAGGAGCTGAACTTCCTCACATGACTGTTGAGATTCCTATCAGTTTTCTCTTCTTCTAAGATTCATATCATGTGGGGTTCATGTGTATAGAGGTCAAACAAAAATTGACTTTAGAGCTGTCCTTGCGTGTGGATCTCTAAAAAGATGGTTCTGCCTGCCTTCTGATCAGTGATGATCTTTTAAATGTTCATCTTATCTACAACCTTTTTTTTTTTGTCAAAGTTTGGGCATAGACACAGACTGAGACAGGATGGCATGCAGTTGGATGGAAACTTAAGAGTCCTTGACTATGGCTGTGCTGGAAGAGACAATATAATGGGTAATAAAATTGAGGCCAAAATTAAACCAAAGGAAGAGAGTGGATTGAATTACCTTCAGAAAATTTCAATTATTTCAAATTTCTTTCAGAAAATTCTTAATACAATATTTCATGGTATTATCTTACTGAAACATGGAGTACAATAGTCTCTGAAGAACTGGAAATGAATTCCAAGTTCATAGACAGTAATGGAGAAGTATAAGAAGGCTGGAACAGATAGAAGAAAAGGAGTAAAAGATGTCATCACGGAAATGTATGAGAAAATGAAGAAAGCTTTGTCATGTGGAAGTTCAACTGCTGTACTGATATCCTTATGATAACAAGAAAAAGCAAGGAAAGCCTGCATTAGATTGAGTGGACCCTTGGTTATGAACTTATGACAGAGCGTGGACAAGAATGATAGGGTAGGCAAGTATGAATGATTGTGATCTGCATAGTTGGAAGGAAAATACGTATTGCTGAGATCATGATCGAGCATATAATGCAACTGTATATTGTGGGATCTTAATGCTGGTGCCTTCCTTATCTCTAATGCATATATATACATATATATACACATACATAAATGTGTGTGTGTGTGTATAATTTGTACATAGTTTTCATATTTTCTCCTCCATTAGACTGAGTTTCATTTTTTTTTTAGGTTTTTGCTAGGCAATGGGGTTAAGTGACTTGCCCAAGACCACACAACTAGGTAATTATTAAGTGTGTGAGGCCAGATTTGAACTCAGGTAGTCCTGACTCCAGGGCCAGTGCTCTATCTACTGTGCCACCTAGCTGCCCCTAGACTGAGTTTCTTGAAAGGGACTACTATTTGCCTTTATTTTTCTCCAGGATTTAGCAAATTATCTGGAACAATAGCAGGCACTTAAATGCTTATTGATTGACTCATCATTACTTGCACTGAAAACTCTGCATTTTGAAAATTTAGGACCCAGGTCCCAAAGCTAGCAGGACAGTCTTAGGTCTTCTGACCAGTGACTTGTCCATGGTTACATGGACAGCAAGTGTTGAAGATAACATTTGAACTTAGGTCTTTCTGACTCCAAAACTAATACACTACTCTCTTCTGTTTTTAATAATAGAGTTGTTTCTTGCAGAAAATGTAACTCTAGCAATGAAGTTTTAATCAAAGATTTATTTTTCTTATTGAAACTTATGCCCCCCTTTCCCGTTGTCATTCAATGATCTTTGCACTGTCATTGTCCTTTGCAAGTGGTTGTATGAAGATCTGTTTTGATACTGCATCTCAACAATTTTTCAAATCTACTTATCCTGCCCTAATTTCTTTGCTGACCTCTATTTTCACATCTCCAACTGCCTATTCGATAGTTAGAATTGGATGTCTTGTAGACATCTTAAACTCCACATGTCCAACACTGAACTTATTTCCCCCAAACTCTCCCCAGTTCCAAACTTCCCTATTACTATCAAGAGCACCCCCCTACTCTTCTAGTTCCCCAAGTCCTCCTAGACTCATCATTTGCATCCCCCATTTCCATGTTGGTGACAAGGCTACTCAATTTTACCTTTGCAATATCTCTCCGCTATGCCTCCCTCTCTCCTCCTACATTGGCACCATGCTGGTGCAGGACCTTATCATTTCATGCTAAAGCTATCGCAATAGTCTGTTAATGAGTCTGCCTACCACAAGTATCTTACCACTCTGGTCCACCTTCCACATACCCACTAAATTGATTTTCCTAAAGAACAGGTCTGCACTTCAGGCCAAGATGGCAGAGAGAAGACAGGCACAGTTCTAAAGTCTCCTGATCTTTCCCCATCTATCATATGAAACAAACCTCTTAAAAGAAATCTGACCTGAAAAACCCAGAAAGAAAAGCTGGGAGAAAGAACATCTACCTCAGGATTTGTCTTCCTCAGCATCACTGGATGGGTGAGTCTGGGAGCAGAAGGCGGATCAGCCCTGGATCCGCCAGATTAGCAGCTGAATTGGAGCTGGGGAGTCTGAGGGCCTGAGAGCCTGACCCGCTGGATCAGAGATGGGACCAGACAGCAGGGGCTTGAATCAACCAGGGATCAGGGGCGCACTGACCCTCTGGAGCTTGCCAACAGGGCTGGGGGGAGAGTTCTGGTGCAGGAGAGCTGTGGACACCATCCCTGGGCTCCTTTGGTCTGAGGAACTCTGAGTCCACACCTCCATTGCTCTGAGGCCTCTTCCTGGAACAAACAATTGTAGACAACTTCTGCCTCAGGCACAGGTGTATGAGCAGAAGAACCCAGCCCAGCTAACAATAGGGAAAGGGATAACCTCAGGCCAGGGCAAAGCCCACCATTGATTGAAAGCAAAAGGATTCATTAGCTCCAACTCCTCCCTTCAAGCTAAGGGAGAAGGCCTCAATCAAGGTCACAGACACTCCAGAGAAAGCAACCAGCACCTCCTACTGGCCAGCTGAGAAATTGCACTCAGTGAATAAATCCTCTATTGATCCCAAGCCCCTGGGAACCAGCCCCTCCCCAACTCAATGTCTTAGCAAAATTAAGAAGGGTCAGCGGAAAGGTGGATCCATAGAAAAATTCTTGGGAGAGAAAGACCCTAACTCAGAGAGAACTAGAACCTCTGAAGAGAACATGACCTAGTCTTCAACACAGAAAGACTTCCTTGAAGAAATAAGGAAGGAGTTTAAAAATCAACTGGAAAATTTGGGAGACAATTAATACCTTGCAACAAGAAAACAAATCCTTAAAAAACGCAATTGGACAAATACAAAATGAGAATAATTCTCTCAGATCCTCAATTGGGCAAATGCAAAAAGAAAATAATTCTCTCAAAACCTCAATTGGTCAAATGGAAATCTCTTTCAAAAGTAGAATGGACCAATTGGAAAAGGAGTTGCAAAAGGTTAATGAAGAAAACTCCTCTCTAAAAAAAAATAATGGAATTTGAAGAACCTAATGACTCCATGAGACAGCAAGAGCCAGTTAGACAAAACCAAAAATTAGAAAACATAGAAGAAAATGTAAAATACCTCATCAGGAAAACCACTCACCTTGAGAATAGGTCGAGGAGGGGCGACCTGAAAATTATTGGACTTCCTGAAGACATTGAAGAGGAAAAAAAGCCTGGACTTAATATTACAGGAAAACTGCCCTGATATCATGGAACTAGAGGGCAAAGTAGTTATTGAAAGAATACTTTGATGCCTTCCAGAAAAAGATCCTAAAATGAAAAGACCAAGGAATGTTGTAGCCAAATTCCAGAACTATCAGATAAAAGAGAAAATCCTGCAAGCAGCCAGAAAGAAATAATTCAAATATCAAGGAACCACAGTAAGGATTACACAGGACCTGGCTGCATCAACATTAAGGGATCAAAGGGCCTGGAACAAGATATTTCTAAGAGCAAGGGAGCTTGGAATGTAACCAAGAATCCACTATCCCGCAAAGCTGAGCCTTCTTTTCCAGGGAAAAAAGATGGACATTTAATGAAATGTAAGAATTCCAAAAATCCCTGATGAAAAGACCAGAGCTAAATAGAAAATTTGGACATCAAACAGGAGGTTCAAGAGACACATGAAATTGCTATCCAATAAGTTGAAACTGGCTATATTCCAGCATGGGGGAAAAAGATTCTCATAAATCTTGAGAATTGTAACTCTAACAGAGAGAATATACCCAGCCAGAAGTGATGGACATTCATGACCTATCCATGAGACTGCTATCCAACGGGATGTAACTGGCTTTAACCCTACTTGGGAGAAAGACTCTAATAACTCTCAAGAATTTTAACTCTATTAGACAGAATGTACTTAGCTAGAAGTGACAGATACTCAGAATTTTCTATGACTCAGAATGATCTAAAAAACACTACCTCATTAAAAAGGGGAACAGGAAGGAGATGGGAGGAGGGAGGGGATTGAATGGAGTAAATCTCATTACACTAAGAGGTAGAAAATACCTAGGGTAATAGAGGGGAAGAAGGGAGGAGATGAGCAACATGTGAATCTTCTCATCAGACTTAAAGTCAATTTACACATACTTAGTTAACTTAAAAAACATCTAACCTTTCAAGGATTAAAAGGGGGGAAAGGGGAGGGGTTATAGAGAAAGGGAGGGGGAGTGGGGGTGAGGGGAACTAAAAAGGAAGGGAAGGAAAAAGGGAAAAAGAGAAAGGGGAAAGAAAGGAGAGGGGGTGATATAGGAGGGCAAACACACTGAAGGGCTGGTATTCAGAAACAAAATACTGGGGAATACAGATAAAAGGGAGGAAGGGGGGAAATACAAACAGAGGGAAGAAAGTATGGAGGGCAATAAAGATTTAGTAATCATAACCTTGAATGTGAATGGGATGAATTCTCCCTTAAAACATAAGCGAATAGCCGAGTGAATTAAAAACCAGAATCTGACAACATGCTGCTTACAAGAAACTCATTTGAAGCAGAGAGATCCATATAGAGTAAAGGTAAAAGGTTGGAGCAAAATATATTTTGCTTCAGCTGAAATAAATAAAAGCACAGGTAGCAATCCTTATCTCAGACAAAGCAGCAGCAAAAGTAGTTAGCATTAAAAGAGATAAGGAAGGAAACTTTATCCTCCTGAAAGGTACCATAGACAAAAAAGCTATTTCAATACTTAATATATATGCACCCAATGGGTCAGCATCCAAATTCTTAGAGAAGCTGAAAGAACTACAGGAAAACATAGACAGCAAAACCCTACTAGTGGGAGACTGCAACCTCCTGCTATCAGATCTAGATAAATCAAATCATAAAATAAACAAGAAAGAAGTTAAGGTGGTAAATAAATTGTTAGAAAAACTATATTTCGTAGATTTATGGAGGAAATTGAATGGGGATAGAAAGGAATATACCTTTTTCTCTACAGTACATGGAACTTATACAAAAATTGACCATGTACTAGGACATAAAAACCTAATGATCAACTGCAGAAAGGCAGAAATAGTGAATACATCTTCTCAGATCACAATGCAATAAAAGTCATATGCAATATTGGGCCAAGGACATATAGACCCAGAACAAATTGGAAACTGAATAACCTCATTTTAAAGAATGAGTGGACCAAAAAAAAATTATAGAAAGAATTAACCATTTTATCCTAGATAATGATAATAATGAAACAACATACCAAAACCTATGGGATTCACTCAAAGCAGCTCTCAGGGGATATATTATAGCTTTAAATGCTTACATGAATAAATTGGAGAAAGAGGAAATCAATGAACTAAACATACAACTAAAAAATTAGTGAAAGAACAAATTAAAAGTCCCCAATTAAATACCAAATAAGAAATTCTAAAAATTAAAGGGGAAATTAACAAAATCAAAAGCAAAAAAACTATTGAATAAAGACAAAAGTTGGTATTATGAAAAAACCAATAAAATAGATAAACCTCTGGTCAATTTGATTAAAAAAAGAAAGAAGAAAATCAAATTGCTAAGTATCATAAAGGAAAAAGGTGAACTCACCACCAATGAGGAGGAAATTAAAGTAATAACCCGAAATTATTTTGCCCAACTCTATGCCAATAAATTTGATAATCTAAGTGAAATGGATGAATATTTACAAAAATATAAGTTGCCTAGGTTAAATGAAGAGGAGATTAAATACCTAAACAACCCTATCTCAGAAAAAAAGAAATTCAATAAGCCATCATTGAACTCCCCAAGAAAAAATCTCCAGGGCCTGATGGATTCACAAGTGAATTCTACCAAACATTTAAGGAACAATTGGCTCCAATTCTATATAAAATCTTTGGAAAAATAGGGAAAGATGGAACTCTGCCTAACTCTTTCTATGAAACCAATATGGTGCTGTTACCTAAACCAGGAAGAGTTAAAATAGAGAAAAAAAAATTAAAGACCTATCTCCCTGATGAATATAGATGCAAAAATCTTAAATAAAATCTTAGCAAAAAGATTACAACAAGTTATCACTAGGATAATACATTATGATCAAGTAGGATTTATCCCAGGAATGCAGAGTTGGTTCAATATTAGGAAAATTGTTAGTATACTCAATTATATCAACAACAAACTTATCAGAAACTATATGATCATATCAATAGATGCTGAAAAAGCTTTTGACAAAATATAGCATCCATTCCTATTAAAAACACTAGAGAGTGTAGGAATAAATGGACTGTTCCTTAGAATAATTAGCAGTATCTATCTGAAACCATCAACAAGCATTATATTCAATGGGGAGAGGCTAGAGGCATTCCCAATAAGATCAGTGGTGAAACAAGTATGCCCATTATCACCACTACTATTCAATGTTGTATTAGAAATGTTAACTTCAGCAATTAGAGAAGAAAAAAAATTGAAGGAATTAGAATTGGGAAGGAAGAGACAAAACTCTCACTCTTTGCAGATGACATGATGGTCTACCTAGAAAATCCCAAGAAATCATCTAAAAAACTACTGGAAACAATTAACAATTTTAGCAAAGTTGCAGGTTATAAAATAAACCCTCATAAATCCTCAACTTTTCTATATATGTCTAGCAAGATACGGCAAGAAGAGCTAGAAAAAGAAATCCCATTGAAAGTAACCTCAGACAATATAAAATACCTGGGAGTCTATTTGCCAGGACAGACTCAGAATCTTTTTGAAAACAATTATAAAACACTTCTCACACAAATTGAATCAGATTTAAATAACTGGACAAATATCAACTGCTCAGGGATAGGTAGAGGTAATATAATAAAAATGACAATTCTTCCAAGACTAAACTACCTGTTTAGTGCCCTACCAAACAAAATCCCCCCAAAATTACTTTAATGAGTTAGAAAAAATTGTAAGTAAATTCATATGGAGAAATAAAAAGTCAAGAATTTCCAGGAGCTTAATGAAAAAAAGTGCAAAAGAAGGTGGCTTTTCCTTAACTGATCTAAAATTATATTATAAAGCATCAATCATCAAAACTGTTTGGTACTGGCTAAGAAACAGAGTGGTGGACCAATGGAATAGACTAGGTGCAAAAGCAGGAGACGATTATAATAATCTGCTGTTTGGTAAAGCCAAAGAGTCCAACTATTGGGATAAAAACTCCCTCTTTGAGAAAAACTGCTGCGATAATTGGAAGTTAGTATGGAAGAAACTTAGATTAGACCAACACATCACACCCTTTACCAAGATAAGATCCAAATGGTTACAAGACTTAGACATAAAAATCAACACTATAAGCAAATTAGAAGATCAAGGACTGGTTTACCTATCAGATCTATGGAAAGGGGAGCAGTTTATGACTAAGGAAGAGTTGGAGAACATCACCAAAAACCAACTAGATGATTTTGATTACATTAAATTAAAAAGCTTCTGGACGGATAAAACTATAGTAACCGAGATCAAAAGAAATGTAGTAAACTGGGAAACAATCTTTACAACTAATGATTCTTGAGAAAGGACTCATTTCTAAAATATACAGAGAACTGAATCATATTTTTAAAACCGAAAGCCATTCCCCAATTGACAAATGGTCAAAGGATATGCAAAGGCAATTTACAGATGAGGAGATCAAAGCAATCCATAGCCATATGACAAATTGCTCTAAATCATTAATTATTAGAGAAATGCAACTTAAAGCTTCTCTGAGGTACCACCTCACACCTCTCAGACTGGCCAATTAATGATCAATGTTGGAAGGGTTGTGGGAAATCTGGGACACTATTACACTGTTGGTGGAGCTGTGAACTCATCCAACCTTTCTGGAGAGCTATTTGGAACTATGCCAAAAAGGCAACAAAAATGTGCATCCCCTTTGACCCCTCAATAACGCTACTGGGGCTATACCCTGAAAGAGATGATGAAAAAGAGCAAAAACATCACATGTACAAAAATATTTATAGCAGCCCTGTTCGTGGTGGCAAAGAATTGAAAATCCAGTAAATGTCCTTCAGTTAGGGAATAGCTTAGCAGACTGTGACATATGTATGTCATGGACCACTATTGTTCTATTAGAGACCAGGAGGGATGGGATTTCAGGGAAGCCTGGAGGGATTTGCAGGAACTGATGCTGAGTGAGATGAGCAGAACCAGAAAAACACTGTATATGGGTGATGATCAACCTTGAAGGACTCGCTCATTCCATCAGTGCGACAATCGGGAACAATTTTGGGCAGTCTGCAAAGGAGAGTGCCATCTGTATCCAGATAAAGAGCCATGGAGTTTGAACAAAGTTCAAGGACTATTCCCTTTAATTTAGAAAAAAAAAACAGATAGCTTATTGTCTGATCTTGTTACCTCTTAGACTTCTTGTGTCTTCCTTAAGGATATGATTTCTCTCATCACACTCAATTTGTATCAATTTTGGATCAATGGAAACAAAGTAAAGACTGATAGATTGCTTTTTGTGGGGGGTGGGGGGAGGGATCTGCTTCCGTTTCCGGCCTGAAGACACGAAGGTCGGTGGGTTGTTGGGGCTGGCTGGCTCCCGGTTGCTGGCGGGGCCAGGTCGGCATGGATTCCGCTCTTGCCATGGCGGGGCTGGGCAACGTGGACCCGCAGCTGCAGTATTTCATCGAGGTGGAGACCCAGAAGCAGCGCTTTCAGCAGTTGGTTCACCAGATGACGGAACTGTGCTGGGACAAGTGCATGGACAAGCCTGGGCCCAAGTTGGACAGTCGAGCTGAAACTTGTTTTGTTAACTGTGTGGAGCGTTTTATCGACACAAGCCAGTTCATCCTGAACCGATTGGAGCAGACACAGAAGTCCAGACCAGCCTTCACCGAAAGCTTGTCTGACTGATTCTTCAGCATAACTGTTCTATTTTCCAAAAAAACTTTATAGTTCAAAAAAAAAAAAGAGACTGTGATGGGTTGATTAGGAAAGAAAAGGCTGTGAGGAGATAGACTTCACATCTTTTATCCCAGCCTTTGGGATGTTCTGTTATCTGAATGAGCAAGGAACAGTTTTGTAAGTTTGGGAGTTATGGTTTTTTTTTTTTTATTTTAATTTTCTTTATTAGAGTAAACTGTTACATTATAACTTATCCAATATATTTATATATGCATATTGTATCTATAATTATCCTTCCACAACAGACACAGGAGTGGTTGCTGAGAGGACAGTTCCCCTTTAGCAATGCAAGGACTTATGGAGGCAATACTGGCTTGAGACTGTGTGGGCCCAAATCAAGTCAAAAGAAAGTCACTGGCTAAGAGCACCCTATTTACTGCCCTGCATGGAGGCTTAAGCACATACATTTGCATGACCATCACCTTTATCAATAACACCATCCCTGTTCACCAACCTTTCTTCCTACATCTCAGGACAGATTTCCTATTAATTTTTAAGGAAATGTTCTCCATTTCCTTCATTTAAAAAATCAAATGAGCCAGTAATGAGAAGCATTTTGCTGCTTTTATAAGTACCCTCTCCTTCCCCACCCTCCCTTAGTACAGCAACATAAAAAAAACCCTTCCATTCATAGAAAAGTTTCCTTTTGGCATAATTTCCAGATTTACTCCTAACACCAGAAAGTAAAACTGGAGTCTAATATCTGGTTTGAAATAACAATGGTTACTTTTTGAGAAAAACCATAAGTGCCCCCCCCAAATCCTTACCACCTAACAAATTAACAGCTGAAAAATGCTTTGAATGCTATGATCTAACAAGACTAAGCAAGCATATTTTTCTTTGTTTTGCTGTTCAGGCTCCCAGTTTCCTTTCCTGAACCCAAACTTCAATTATATAAAAATCAAAACTTTCCTAAGACAGTTCCTAATACCTTTCTGTTGAGTAAAAAATCTCTATTAACTTTCCCAAAGTGTGTTGGAAATTAAGGGGGAAGACTGTAAATATCTTTTTCCCCTCAAAAATCAAAGTAGTGTACACTAAAGGAGAAAACATGCACAATGAAGATAAAGAAGCTTAGTCAAAAGCAGAAGAGATTAACAGGTAGCTTTAATGCAACACCATTTAGTAACTTGACAAATGGAAAAGAAAAGCACTTTTTCTGTGAATGGGAGAAAACTGAGGGCACATCTGTTGGAGACAGGAATTTGCACATTAATGAACCAGACAACTGGAGTGTAAAATAACTAAAATTGTTGCCTCTTGGTGAGCTGTGCAAAGTGTTGCTGGTCATCCATGACAAAGCTGTCAGATACTGAAGCAGGAGGCCTTGCCTTACACTGGGAAAGAGAATGAACCAGGAAGAGTCATTGTTTGTAAAAATACTTGAGATAAGTAATGTGGAGTCTATGGAACAATTTCTGAACACTTCCTAGTCATGTAGAGTGTACAAAGATACCAATTTTAAAGAATCAAAATAATGTAGGGTCAGCTTAAGTTTCCATAGCCCAGGCAGAAGAAAATCACCAAAACTCAACCAGAGGCACATAATATGTTCTGAAGGTACAGTTGGAAGTGCAATGGTCCCATACTTTTGCTTCAAGTAGATACCTGTAAACATGCTTTCAGGTCCTTACTAAACAAAGGTTTATTTGCACTGGACTTCATTGCTACATTTATAGGCACTTTGACCTAGCAAGATAACATGAAAGGTAGATAGCATTTAAAAGGCAAAAAAATTATTCTACACTCTTCTACCTGTTGTCTCTCAACCTTTAAAGAAAGGTGCCAGTCATGGAGTAATCTACAAAATGAACTGACACCACAATTCCTTTTGAGAATCATCTCTAATATCACCTCCTGCTGTTCCCAATAAGAACACTGGAGTGTTTACATATTCAGTTCAAGGACAGTGAATCAGTACATTTCAAGCCATTCTAAACAAATAGAACAAAAATATCAACATCCAGCTTCCAATATATTTCAGTAGAGTCTGATGTCATTATAAAGCACTGACTTTGGAGTAAATGCTCAGATATCCCTCACCTGCATTTTAATTCTCCCCGCCTCAAGAAAAGACTTAAGACCAGCAACACACTAAGTCACTTAGCAAACTTTTTGTTTGAATTGGAACCCCCTACATTCAGTGTAGTTTAAGATTCAATTGTTACATGAAGAGCAAATAAAGACTTGAAACATTCAACATTTATGTATGCCACGTAGCTCACGCTACAAGCCCAACAACCCCATCATCCAGTCAAATACTTTGAATAATTAACTGCATTCTCTTTGAAATCAGCTTGACTGTGCTAACTTCTATAATATCTAAAGACAGAAATGGAAAAATGAAGATTGACTATGCTCTACTCTGTATTTGGACATTGAAGACATTTGGGTATCTTTTTTAAAACTCTCTCTCTCTCTCTCTCTCTCTATATATATGTGTGTGTGTGTGTGTGTGTGTGTGTGTGTGTGTGTGTATGTGTGTATATATATATACACACACACACATATATATATATAAAACCACTCAAGTTTAACACTGTGCTGAGCATATAATCATTTCCAGCATGGAGGGCAAGCTGCACTCTGAAGAAACTGCATAGCAGCAGGGAAAAGCCTGGGACAGGGGAAACAATATCAATAGAGTGGAAGGAGAAATTGTTAAAACGTCACACATACACACTCACACGCCCCAACAGCCCCAATGAGTAGTGCTCAAAGTCTAGAGAATCCACATAAGATTAGAGCCCAGACAACCAGTCTGGGAAGCCTGAAGATCCTAAGTACCAATGGTAAGTCCCCCCACCTATTTATTCTTGGAACCAATAATGGAATACTGGGAACTTAGCAATAACCAAAGGCAACACAACACACATATATTGTGGCCTAATCGTGCTCCTTCCAACATGGAGTGGAAAAAGGATGGCCTTTTTTTTTAGCTCTGTTTTTAATAAAGTTTAATCAAACAAGTATCTATTATGGTTTGGAATTCTCCCCCAATCTGAAATCTCCCAAAGAGGAAGAATGAAAGAGTGGGAGAGAGTAATCAGTGTTATCCACACGAATAACTTCACCTTGGGGAGTTATGTTTTGTATTGTTTTGAAATGCCAGTTTTGTGAAAATTGCAGGCAATTGAATGGAAGACTACTAAGTACATATAAAACTATACACAGGGATGTGTTCTTAATGTTCTATTGGCTTCTTTGTAGGTATTCAAACTGGGACCATGTAGGTAGACTCCCTCATCTGTACCTGTTAAATTGAAACCTTTGAGAGGGCCTCACTTACAGTGGTATCCATCTTTTTCCTTAACTGTGACTTACTTTAAATAACCTATATACAATAGGTCTCAGTGGACAATGCTGAGAGGCTAGAGGCCTTTGGATGCAGAGAAATCTAGCTCAGTTATCTAATGAATATAATTTTTGCCTCCTTGGCAGTCTCAAAATGGGAATAATTTGCCCTGAGTTTCAGGGTATTAAGTGACTGAAAGCTGTGCCTGAATTTTAGTTGTAAAGGTTTTAAACCAGCCGTCACCCCATCTAGCCAAGTTTCAGGTAGAGGGGCATTGATTCATTGTTCCATTTCCTGCAAATCTTCTGATTACTGAAGTAAAAACCTTTGCTTCAGGTTAAAAAAAAAGATTGGGAGGGAAAATCGTAAACTCAAATAATATCTTTAATAAAAAACAATTTAATTAAAAAAAGATATATGTCTCAGACTGATAAAGAAAAGTATCCATGAGTACAAAAATATTTGTTACAACCACAAAGGTGACAAAAAACTAGAAATGAAGGTATCTGTTAACTAAGTAATGGCCGAATAAGGTTGAGCATATGAACTTTATGGAATATTACTGCCCTATAAGGAATGATGAAAGGGATGGCTACACAGTAACTTGGAATACTAGGTATTGATGCAAAGAAGCAAGTTGAACAAGGAGAACAATTTATTCAACTACAAAATTACTGTAAGGACAACTTTGCAAGACTTTAGAACTCTGTTAATTCAGTCAATGACCTTTTGTTCACCATCTGACACAAATGAAGAAATAGACTGAGTTTTTTTTGTAGACATGGTCAATGAAAGATATTTTTTTTTTCTTAACTATACATATTTATTACAGAGGTCTTGCTTTTTGTCCTTTCTCAATGGAGGATGGGGGGGGGATGAAGTAGGATAAAAGGATTGTTAATTGAATAAAAAATAAAATTTAATTTAGATTTTTAAAAAAGGGGGGAAAAAAAGATCAGGTCTTATCTCATTAACCTATTCAATAAAATCTAGTGACTCTTCACTGTCTCCAGGATCAAATATAAAATCCTCTGGTTTTCTAAGCCTTTTATAACTAAGTCATTCTCCTGATTTGCAGTAATTTTATACTGTTTGGTCCTTCACTTAATTAACTTTACCCAAGTTTGTTGCCATATGATACTGTACTGAAGAACCTCAGTGATAAAGATGAGATCTGACTCTAAGAGGTCAAGGTCTTCCATTGATCACCAACCAACCTGATCTTGCTATGTCAGGCCACTGGGCTCATATGGGATAGTGAGTATGGCATCTTTGCACAACACCCCTTCACTTTAATCAGTCTTATGTGAAGCTATCCTTGCACATAGAACTTTACTGATGTCATGATCTTCTTTGAGATCAAATGACATTTAATATATTCCTTGTCACCAATCTCCTCACTAGTCTCTGAATAAGATGCACCATTACTCTTACCTAGAATGCTTTTCTTTCTCATCCCCTCCACCTGACTTTCCTTCGAGGTCCACCTAAAATACTGTCTTCTACAGGAAGCCTTTCATGATCACCTTCATTCTATAGGGTACCTTTACTCTGCTGATTATCTTCAAGTCATCCATATCTAATATGTACAAAATTGTTTTCATATTATCTCCCGTCATTAGATTATGAGCCCCACTGGCAAGAACTGTCTTTTTTTTTTTTGCTTTGTACCCTCTGTACTTAACATAGTATCTGGTACATGGTAGGCACTTAATAAATGTTTATGAATTGACTATAATGTTTATATTTTTCCATTTTATTTTTAATTTATGGAATAAAACAAGCATTTCATAATATAATACAAAAAAATCCAGGGGAGTAACTGGATTTTATTGAGTAGAAGGTTAATGTGGTCAGACCTTTTTATTTTTTGCAAGGCAATGGAGTTAAGTAACTTGCCCAAGGTCACACAGCTAGGTAATTATTAAATCTGAGACCAGATTTGAACTTAGGTCCTCCTGACTTTAAGACTGGTGCTCTATCCTCTGAGCCATGTAGCTGTACCCTCCCAAACCTGTTCTTTAGGAAAATCAATTTAGTGGATATGTAGAGGGTGGATTGGAATGGGAGGAGACTTGTGGCAGGCAATCTCACCAGCAGGCTATTGCAATAGCTTTAGTACAAAAAAAAAGTACAAATAAAAAAGCACAAAAAATGTGTATATGAAACTGCAAATATATTATGATATTCTTTTCAAATATATAACAAAATTTTCGTATTTTTTCCTTTTCTTCCCCTTCTGCTCTAGAGATGGCTACCATTAGACCCAAATAGGCATACATACACATACACACACACACACACACACACACACACAAACACATACATAAAATGTATATGTGTAAAATCATTTTGTACATGCTTCTATTTATTCTTTCTCTGGATGCAGATGTCTTTCTTCATATGTCTATTATAGCTAATTTGGGTATTTGTAATAGACAATCTATTCACTCAAAATCATTCTTAAAAGAATATTGCAATTACCATATACATATGGTTCCGCTCATTGCAGTCTTCATTTCTTCATGTCTTTTCATGTTTTTCTAAAATCATTAAGCTCATCCTTTCTTATAATACAATAATATTCCATCATAACCATAGATCACAACTTGTTCAGTAAGTTTTCATTTTTTGCCACTCCAATATAAATATTTTAGAACAAAGAGGTTCTTTTTACTTTTTTGCCTAATCATCTTTGGAAATAGATGAAGTATTGACATTTTTGGGTCAAAGGGTAGAGGTAGTTTAATAACTCTTTTGGCATAATTCCAGATCAATTGATGTATTCTTTATGGCAAATGGACACGGTACACTCTTTCCTTCCTCCTTTTCCATCTCTCCCAACTCTTATCTAGTTATGTCCCACAGTGTCTTAGGACATTTCATGAATTACATTGCTGATTTTTGCTATTGTCAGCTATAATTCTACTGAAATTTTCTGTATTTTTAACATAACTTTTTAAAACTATTGATCTTTCCAATGAGTTTTTATTACCCTCTGCTAATGTGTTTCTCTCTGGGTCTCTAGAGGACCTGTTCTGCTAAGCACGATGATTGTTAGACTATAGTGGAAAGGTATTGTAGAGGACATCTACTCCAATTAGTTCATTTATCCAATGATTAAGTTCCAGCCCTGCAGCCAGAAGTGACTTGTCTAAAGTCATGTGGCCAAGTTAACAGCTGGTGAATAGTGAAGTGAAAATCATTTGAAAACTTTCTAATTAGACTGTATTTACACATATCCAAAATGCTCAGATGAAAGCATATCTCAACCTAGTTTTCCATCTTCTTTGGAAATTATTTTGGTACTCTGTGATTTAATCAAAATGACCTTCTTTCTGAACAACATTACATCTCCTATTTCCAAGTCTTTGCACTGACCATCAAACATACCTGAAGCACACCCTTACTTCTGCTTCAGAATCTCTTCTTTAGAATGAAACTCAAGCTCCATCATTTGTCTGAAAATCTCCCTGTTATCCCCAACATCAAATGCTTTTCCTCACAAATTACCTTGTATTGAAATGCTTTTATATATTTATGTTTAATAGCTTTGTGTTTTATATATATATATGTATATTTAATAGGTTCTTGTTATCTGTTATTAGAATATAATTTCTTGTGAATACGTTATTTCTATCCTTCTCTTTTTTGTATTTGTATTTTCTACTTTTAGTATAGTGCTTAGGCAGCTAGGTGGCACAATGAATAAAATACTGGGCTTGGAATTATCTTCCTGATTTTAAATCTGACCTCAAATACTTTACTAGCTGTATAACCCAGGGCAAGTCACTTAATCCTATTTGTCTCCATTTTGTCATTTGTAAAATGAACTGGAGAAGAAAATTACAAGCCACTCCAGTGTCTTTTCCAAGAAAACCCCAAATGAGGTCACAAAGAATTAAACATGACTGAAATAACTGAACAACAATAACAAAGAGCATATAGTGGGTTGTGAATAAATACTTTAGATGAATGAATTATTGAATATTTGGAGCTTTGGTGATTTATTACTGGATTAAATAGTTCCTTCCAAACCTCCATTACTTATTGACTTATGATTTAGAATTGGATGAACCTTAAAAACCATTTAGTCTAAGCCCTTTGTTTTATATAAGAAAGTTGATAAGTGGAGAAATCAAAACTACTTTTTCAAGATCACATGGTAGTAAGAATTGGAAGTGAAATTTGAACCCAAGTCATCTGACTTCATAGTTAAAAAGCTTTCCAAAAGAACCCTTTCTATTCTCACACTGTCTTAGAATAAAAAATGTAATTTATGGAATAAATGAGTGAATGCATAAAAATAATTTAAATTCATCTTTCACTTTTCTTGTTACAAAAATCACATCAGAATAACAAAATGAATTCAATCTTTCATTTTATTAGGAAGTCTTAGAAAGACATCCTTCAGTGTCTTTATACATTTTTCATAAATGTATGTCTCATTTTGTGCAGACAGCTTCTGTTCTCTTCTGAGTCAGGATCACATCTCACTGCATCATATATGACAGCTCTTGCAATATCATCTATATCTCTATCTCTATCTAGCTCTATCTATCTCTATCTATCTCTATCTCTATCTCTGTCTCTGTCTCTGTCTCTGACTCATTCTCTATCTCTATCTCTATCTCTCTATCTCTATCTATGTCTATGTAAAACTTCTTATGGCTAGAATTTATAGCATCTCAACCAGTAGGAAAGGCATATAATTTTGGAAAGGCTTAAAGGAACAGAATAGATGGAAGGGTTGTATAATATAATTGTAAACTATATTGAGAAGATAAACATTTGTAAGAAAAATCAAGGAACTGAAGGGGATGGGGCAAGTAGAGAAAATTTAGGTGAAGACCAGCATAGGGCAAAACAAAAATGATATTCGTGTGGGAGAATATTACAAATTAGCCAGCAGGAATGGGAAATAGTTGAAGAGTTCAAGAAACAGCTCATAAACCCAGTGTGAAGGCTTGATATAGAAATGATATAGGAAATTTCAATCTTGTGAACATTTCCTAGGACTTTCTCCCCACAACAAAGTAGGTAATATTTATTAGTTTGCCTTAATGAAAATTCTTCTTTCAAGAAGTTGAAGCAACAGTGTGATTGAATATTCTGAACCAAGTTCTGAATAAGAAGGAAGAATTGACTGACAAAGTCAAAATGATGGAAATTTTGGAGAAGATGCCATTTTATTTAAAATTTGTGATGGAGATGAGAGAGAGAGAGACTTCACAATCTCACATCCAATAAAATATAATCTCCTTGAGGACAAAGAATGTTTTATTTTTGTCTTTGAATTCCTAACCCCTACCACAATGTCTGGCACATAGAGGAATTCTTTTTTTTTTTTTTGCAAGGCAATGGGGATGAGTGACTTGCCCAAGGTCACACAGCTAGGTAATTATTAAGTGTCTGAGGTCAGATTTGAACTCCAGTCCTCCTGACTCCAGGGCCAATGCTCTATTCACTGCACCACCATTAGAGAGGAATTCTTAATATGCATTTGTTGAACAAGTGAGTGAATTTTGGGCTTCCAAATTTCAGAGAAAAAGATATATAGGATCCTATGAAATAAAATTTTATAGAAGAATAAACTCTAGAGAGATAGAAAACTCTCAAGAATTAAATTCTATAGATACAAAGAGAAGTAATTCTAATATGGAAAAAAGGAGATGTCTAAAGATACTAATATGGATGAGCATAAAACTTATTGACTAAGAGTTTTACAAGTCACTTATAGAAGGTGGAAAGAAAGAAAGATAGTAGCAGTTTAATACAAAGCATGACATGGCAATACCCCACAAAAATGTCAGTACTAAAGTCCTGGATGAACCAAGACTGGTAAGGAATACTAAAGACAAAAACAATGGTTATTTTATTTTTTCTCTTTAGCTATAAAAAGAAAAGCAGGGATAAGGCTACCAAAAAGTATAGATAGTACTGAATGTTGGAGAGAAGGCTTATTCAACCTTTCATATTGCTTCTGATTTTCATACTAAGGAAAATAATCTCTGTATTGGAAAATACAAAGCAAGAATGACTAGAGAGAATTTGGTTTAAGTCATCAGGTCCTGATTAAGTATATTCCAAGGTGCTGAAGAATTGATCAATAAGTGATTGAGCCACTGCTGGTGATCTTTGAAAGCTAGTGACAGCTGGAGAGGTATAACAGAGCTGGAGATGAAATAATATTATTCTTATTTTCAAAAAATAGGGAAGGAACTAGATCTGTAGACTGTAGATCAGTAAATTTGATTTCTAATAAAATTTGAGAATATTATAAGTATGATGGAGGGGAAGTGGTGTCTTCTAGTTAAGACAATTCAACAATAAGAAACAAAGGAAGTCGGCTACTTCCTAAACTTCTTACTGACCATGAAATGCCATTTAATCTCCTCCTTAGCACTCAAAGTTAATGAGGAAATAAGGGAAAACAGAAACACATAAACATGAAGTATAGAAAGCCAACTGGAAAGAGTTCAGTGCCAACTGCAGTCTTAGGGACCACATGGTCTAGTGTCTCTGGAGCGACAAGGAGCAGCTATCCCTTTTTCAATCCTGAGTTGTACCAAACCCACTCCCCCTTTTCAAAGTAATCCCAGCTCACATCTAGGCCACTTTCACTATTCTTATGTTAGAAAAAAATCAAAGAAAACCTACATCTCAGTAAAGAACTTTTGTAATTTAAGTGACATCAGGAATAAAATTTCTCCTGTAGCTCAAGTTGAAACATAAATGAATAGTATAGAATCAGTATCATTGAAAATGTTAAATTGAGTAATAAACATTCTAAAGAAATACTTTAAGAAGTCTTGTTGGGGAAGCTAGGTGGCACAGTGGATAGAGTACCAGTTCTGGAGTCAGGAGTACCTGAGTTCAAATCTGGCCTCAGACACTTAATAATTACCTAGCTATGTGGCCTTGGGCAAGGCACTTAACCCCCATTCATTGCCTTGCAAAAACCTAAATAAATAAATAAAGGCCTTGTTAAAAAAGAAGGATGTAATCAAAATTAGGGAAGTGTCATTTACCATGTATAGAATTATATATAAACTCTATCCAGAGTTTAAAAATATATCTATAAGTCATAAAGTCATAAAAATATCTATAAGTCATAAAAAAATTGAGTAATAAATTTAGGAAACTAACTACTAAAAATAGCTCTAGGTTATGCTGGTAAAACATCAGATTTGTAATGCAAAACACAAATTACAAACATTATTTTAATAGAGACCTTTGGTTGGTTCTTATCCTCCATTCTTGAAAAAGACCAAAGCAACATCACTATCTTAGAGACAAGTTACAGTGATCAGATCACAGACTGAAAGTGATGCTACTCAGATCAGTATGAGTTCAGAATACTCTACTACACATCAGGCATAAATAGTCCATGTGAACACCTGGGGTTGGTTCTCTAAATTTGCATATCTCATATTTCCTGTGAACTACTTCAATTCTAATTTGTTCTTACAGCACAGTACCCCCTCTGATGAGGGCACACCATGCTGGGTGGTCTTGTGCCAATGTTTTCCATGCTGCATCATCAATTCCAAGTTCTATAGAGAGATTTCGGGGTTTTTTTGTTTTGTTTTTTTTTTTTTTAGGTTTTTGTAAGGCAGTGGGGTTAAGTGGCTTGCCCAAGGCCACACAGCTAGTTACTTATTAAGTGTCTGAGGTCAGATTTGAATTTATGTACTCCTGACTCTAGGGCTGGTGCCTTTATCCACTGTGTCACCTAGCCACCCCTCTATAGAGAGATTTTGAGAGTATCCTTGTATCTCTTTTTCTGATCCCCTCCATGTGAGCATTTGCCATGTATGAGTTCTCCATAAAATAATTTTTTTGGCAAGCATATACTTGGTATTGGAACAATGTGGCCAGTCCATCATGGTTGTGCTTTCTGTGGTAACATTTGAATGTTTGGCAGTTTAGCTCGAGAAAGGACTTCAGTGTCTGCTATCTTCTTTTACCAGTTCAGAATGTTCCTAAGACAATTTAAATGGAAGGCATGAAGTAGACTGTCCAGAATTCATAGGCATATAGCAATGGGGGCAGCACTATAGTTCTGTAAACCTTTAGTTTAGTTTGGTAGGTGATAGAAGATATTTAAAAAGAAAAACAGCTAGACACCATATTAGTAACCAAAAAAGAGAAAATTTCCCATAGTGATCCAGACTGAGAATTTAGACAATAAAAGTATAAAGAAAGAATATAAAGGACACCATAAAAGGAAAAGACACCTAAATACAAAACTGTATTTATGTTTAACAAATAAGAAAAAAGTTCTCTGAGAATTATGCAAGGAATAATAAGTCTTATTTATAGAAGCAATTGGAGACTATCCAAAAGCAAAGATAGAAAAATGTCAACAGTGGTGAAATATATAAGATCCTCAAAAACTTGATTTGGACCTAAACATTATATATCTTTGTAAACATAAGCATTCATTTAAAAAGCCAACTACAACATGAAAGAATTTACTAATTCAAAATTCACCTTGAAAGAGCACCTAATAATTAGTGGAAGAGGTAATCCACACTCACTGAACAATAGAAATCTGATAAAAATAATAATATGCCTTAAGACTTAATGTTAGGCTTAGTTAGAATTTAGTTTAAGTATGCAATCTTTCAAAAATTAAATAGAAGCAAATTAACATTTGGGATAAAAATGAGTCACAATTATGAAAACAAAAGGTTAAAGAGCACCAAAAAATCCATATCTACTATCAAAAATGCATTTAGTAGACTGGCAAATTGCCTTCTGTGGGGGGTGGGGGAGGGAAGCAAGATTAGGGGAAAAATTTTAAAATTCAAAATTAATAAAATCTTTCTTTTTTAATTTAAATTTATTTTTTATTAAAGATATTATTTGAGTTTTACATTTTTCCCCCAATCTTGCTTCCCCCCCCCCCCCCAGAATGCACTCTGTCAGTCTTTTCTTTGTTTCCATGTTGTACCTTGATCCAAATTGGGTAACCTTGATCCAAATTGGGTTAAAATCTTTCTTAAAAAAAATAAATGTAGGGGCAGCTAGGTGGTGCAGTGGATAGAGCACTGACCCTGGAGTCAGGAGTACCTGAGTTCAAATCCAGCCTCAGACACTTAATGATTACTTAACTTGTGTGGCCTTGGGCAAGCCCTTTCACCCCATTTGCCTTGCAAAAACCTAAAAAATAAAATAAAATAAATGTTGAAACTATCTCTATATGTAACTGAAAAAATAAACAACATTGACTAAAAAAAGAATAAAAACCTAAAATTCCTTTATTTTAAAAAAAGGGGATTATAGTCTAGGAAACTATAAGAATTAATAGTATTGCTTTATGTATTAGTTTGAGTGATTGGAATACTTATAGAAATTTTGGATGGATTGTACTCTCATTAGACAACAACAAAACTTCATGAAGAAAATTCTAGAAAACAATTCAAGTTTATAAATAGATGTGAATGCTCTGAAGAAAAATAATAGATTGGGAAACATTCTTATAGTGAGTATGATCTGTTAACCTAATATTTACAATATATGAGGGAATATTAAAAAGGGGTAATTCCCAGTTCAAAATGGATAAATGATTCAAGGGATATATAAACAGATAATTTTCAGAAGAGGAAATATAAATTCTTTTAAAAAATTGTTTCTTTTCGTGTTAACTTAATAATCAACAAATGAATATTTTAACAAGCACAGAAAAATGGAATTGTACATAAAATTGTGCATTTCTGTGGAATGGGAAATTGGTTTTTTGAGCACAGAAAATATGCCTGCCTAGTATTGATCCAAATAATGACTGAGGGAGTCAAATTCTGAAAATATTTGATGGCGGGGCAACTCTTTATTTCTTCCCTTCAGAGTATGTGCTGGTTTCCCAAAGTCTTACTCTGAAATGATAAATAGGTTTTTATTACCTGGTTGCTGAGCCAGAATTGGCTCAATAGTTTAATTTGACCTTTGTATTCGGCTGAAATTTTTAGAAGATTATCCATAGATTACCACGCAATAGTCAATATCTAGGCTAACAACCTCTCCACTGTGCTATTGTCACGTTGATGGGGCAGAGAATGCCTAGCTCAGGCTGCAAGACATTCTGAGGGTAAGACAGGATGCAATATATGCCAAGTCCCTTGACTCTGATGGAGAAAATCTAGGATCCCTAAGCTCAAGACCCTGGAATAGCAAAACTCTGAGTTCAAAGAACTTGCTTCCATTTCGCATTTTTGTGACCTTTGTCAAAGTGGGCAACCCTGGTGAAGAAGGGGATACCACTATCATTTCTTGACCAATCACCAATGACAGATTAATAAACCCAAAGCAATATGAACAGTGATACCCTCTAGACAGATTTTTCTTCCAGCCTTTCTCCTATAGCAAAAGTCTAGGGAAGCAACCCTTGTGGAGATGTGACATGGAAAAGAAAGTTATTTTTCCAACTGAAGTCTATAACATTGCCGAAGAGTTTAGTCATGTATCTTTATGATTTTGTTTTGGAAATAATATTAAAGAAGATGAATTACCATCTGCTTTGCTGCTGTACATTGAGGACTATGTAAACATTCGGTCTGACCTATAGCTTCCTCTCTTTATTAGAATGTGAACTTAAGAGTGAGACTTGTGTTTCTATTTGTTTCCTCTGCATTTAGTACATAGTAAGCACTTAATATATGCTTTTCATTCATTCATTCATTCATTCATTCCTGAGTCTTATATCCCATTACTTTTTTTATATAGAAATTTCCTTGTACCCTTCCTGGTTCTCACATAGAGAAAATTCTACAGGTAAGTATAGTTATACAAAAGTTCTGTGACTGCTTCATGAAACTGTGAGAAAGCCCTCACTAGAGGTCCTTAAGCAAAAGTAGGATGATGATGTGTGAGAGATTTGCAAAAGAGACTTAAAATAAGTGTTGGACTCAATACCCCTTGAGGTCTCTTCTGACTGAGATTCTGTAACTTTTTAGAAGCTAATTGTCACCTTAAAGAGTTTCATAATAACTATTCTTAGTATTTTATCTTTAGAGTTCACTTTTTCCCTGATTCAGTCATAAGAAAACTGCTTTCCTAGACTCTATGTTTAGAATGAATAGTAAAAAATATTGACTTGTTATAGTTTTTTTATTTTTTAACTTCTACGTCTCATCTCCAAGGAGCCATTGCTTCCTGGTTCACAAACTGACTAGACACTCCATTTGTTCCTCCCTTATTCTCCTTGAGTACCTGAGTAGGATTATTTAAATTATCTAAATCCATCTGCTTCCTGCACTAATTACTAGCTAAATACCTGAGGGAAACAAGTCTTTAGCAATCCCTAAAGCAGATATGCTCTTAGTTCTTCAAGCAATTCATTCAAGTGGAAGGGCAGGGTCAATTTATTCAGAACACTCCATTAGCTTTTACAGGATTATATTTAGAGTAAAAGGATCTGGAAAGATGAGCTAACTGATTTTTTAAAATTTTGTATATTAAATTTCTTAAACCATTTCTGACATTTTAAGTCATGAATCACTTGTGCAAATCTCAGAGAAGATAATTCTATAACTCAGTTTAGTAATCAATTTATAGTCTAAGAACCTCCTGGTGAAGTTCTTCCTTGAACCTAAAACTAAATCATTTTGTCTGAAATCTTAGACTATTTCCAACTTATTTTTTTCCTTTAGAGGAAATGGAAGACAACTGTTTACTAAATTCTAGATAATAATTTCTTTTTGCATGTTAAGACTACTGCCAAATCACTCCTATTTATCAAAGTAATTCTCTTAATTCCTTTTATCATTTTCATAACTCTAATTTATAGATCAACATTTCCTTGATAGTCGTTGCTATTGGGTTTGTTCTATTCTACATAGAACCTGGTCCATTACATCATGGTTTATACTTCTTGAACTGACTAAGTAGTCAGAAATGAAGGTGACCAGGGGCTGCAGGACAAAATATTTCTACCACCTATTAGATTTAACATACTAAGTTAATTTGGACTCAAAGTGAAGGGGCCACTCATAGACCCAAGTAGAACCAAATGATTGCTCATTATACTCTTTCACTTCTTGACTTTTAACCTAATTATGGCGTCAGAGTAGGTACTTTGAAAATTATTGATTGTTAATAAGGGATTTACTTTTTTTTTTTAGCAGTGAATAATAAAGAGTTTCAGTCAGATCATTGTGGTGTTCACTCTTTAGAAACCTTTAGTAGTGCCATAGATCAATAAGCTTGGATTGGTGTTTCAGCAGAGATGAAACTGGAGATTAAATGATCATTGGTTCTGACACATGGTAAATCTGAGTTCCTTATCTATTGGATAAGGAATGAGGGCAGAGGAATACAGTTGGATCCATGGAGATGAGCTTGAGGATCTGTTCATACACCTGTCATTGTAGTAAAAGAATTTAATTAAAGTTTATTTTGCAATCAAATAAATTCTGATGTATGTGTTGGTGTTATTAAGCCAGGTTCCTGAGACCATGGGAAGGAGTTATTGAGGTTAAGGCTTCTAGAAGTTGTACAAGTGTTTCTCCCCATTTCTGTGTTTTCTCTGTGTGACCCTGGTTGGGTGACTCTCCTGGCTCATGTGCTGTGCCTATGTTCCTCCAGTTGTCTGAGTGTGGTCTGGATGGCATTTTGCGCTGGTCCATTTCCTGGATACAAAGTACATTGAAGAGAATATTGGAGTGATGATGCTGATACTTCCTAGCCATTCAGTTTAGGATGTTTAGGATGATGCCTCATCCTCTATAAGCAGCTTGATCTTCTGTCCCTTGGAACAAATGTTATGGGATTGAGGTCATATGGTTCAATCTCCTCATTTTATAGCCTTGCCTTTCTTTGCTTCTCTTTTCTTTTCCTTTCTTTCTTTCCCTTTCCCTTTTGCTGGATTAAGTTTTTGGACTCATCTTCATGAGTTCAAGACTTATTAGTGACCTTGAGTAAGTCTCTTAACCCTGTTTGTCTCAGTTTCCTCACTTACAAAATGAACTAGAGAAGTAAATGGCAAATCACTCCATAACTACCACAAAAACCTGAAATGGAATCACAAAATGTAAGACATGACTGTCTTTATCCTTTTTTCCCAAAACTTTTAAAAAATGATTTCTTATTTAAGCAATGGGGTTAAGTGACTTGCCCAAGGTCACACAGCTAGGCAATTACTACATGTCTGAGGTCAAATTTGAACTCAGATTCTCCTGACTCCAGGGCCAGTGCTCTATCCACTTTACCACCTAGCTGCCCCTGTCCTTTGTTTTTTGATGAGCATCTGACTTTAGGGTTGAGAAGACCTGAGTTTGAATCTTGTCTCAGATACTTATTAGCTATATGATCTTGGGCAAATCACTTTTACTTCTTCTGTCTCAGTTTCCTCATAACATGAGGAAAAGAATAGTGCCAGGGTTCTTGAGAGAATTGGTGAGATAATATTTGTAAAACACTTTGCAAATCTCAAAGTACTACCTAAATGACAGCTATGACTATTTTAAAGAGTTAAGAGAAGAAGGAGCAGTAAAGTAATCCAATGTTAAATCTTTACTTGATGAGGCAGTTTTTGTATATGTTTGACTGATAAAACTTTAAATTGATCAAAATCAGTCACTGATTGAAAGAACTGAGTGTATGTATACTAGTTATATATTCATTGGATTGCATGTGGCATTAATGGTGGTATTGTTTGTTTTTAAAATAGTAACAAAAATCCCCTAATGTACAGCATTGCATAATGAGTTGAAAATTCTTCATTTATCTTTAGAAGTTTAATTCATGAGGTAATTTCCAAGCAAATAAGTTTCAGAGATCGAGTGAAGTCATAAAAATTTAATAAGCTTGAAGCTCAACAGACACTTTGACTGTGCCTGGAAATTGGACTGACTGAGAAAATATTATTGAAGAAGCTGTAGGATTTAAAGGAATCTAAGCTCTGCTTAGGGAACATGCTTAACTAATAATCAAACTATGTTTAAGCAACTTTGTCCTACAGGATTTTTAAAAAAAAAAAAAACATCGAGAAGGGGAACAGAGGAAAAGGATTGGTGTAGAAAAACTTCTCTATCTTCCATTACCCTCTTCAAGATATCCATTTTTAATCTTCGTTGGGTTTTCAATGGTTATTGATTCAATCGTGGCAGGTGATTTCCTTTCCTTTCCCTACTGCTGCTACTAAAACCTTCTAATCACAGCTCAAGATAGTAGAAAAAGAGCCTTAAACTTGGAGGTAGGAAGACCTCAACTTGAATCCTTCCTCAGACACTTACTAACCTTGTGACCCTGGAACCTCTCTTGGTTTTCTCAACTGTAAAACTCTGATTTTAATTAATTAAGTTAAATTTAATCAATTAAATTAGTAAAAGCAACTACCTCACAGGTTTGTTGTGATGATCTTATAAAAAAAGTGTGTGAAATGCATTGTAAATCTTAAAATGCTATATAAATATTATTTTTACTTGTGTATTTCCTTTCCCTTTTCCTTTTCTTTCCCTCTTCCTGATCTTCAAATGGTAAATGTTGACTGGTGTCATTCTTAAATCTGAGTTAGAGGTAAATTCTGTCTCTGGTACCAAGGAGATGATGGTGGCAGTTAAGTTATATTTCGAATAAGGCATAGTAGACAATCTGCTGACTCCTTTCAAAGTCAAATTTTTGAATATAATTTTTAAATATTTGAAATTGAAAACAATTTTAAATGTAGCTTATGATGGAGGAATTATGGAAAGGTGGTGGAATAAGACAGAACTGGTTTTTCATATCAACTGAGTTCAAATCCAGCCTCAGACACTTTATACTTACTAGCTGTGTGACCTTGAGCAAGTCATTTAACTCTGATTGCCTCACATCCAGGGCCAGCTCCAGTCATCCTGATTCATACCTGGCCATTGGACCCAGATGGCTCTAGAGGAGAAAGTGAGGCTGGTGACTTAGCATGGCATCCCCCTCACTCAAATCCAATTCATGTGCTTTTCATGGCATCACCTCACTGATGTCCTGATCTTCTTTGAAAAATGGACAAAAAAAAATTTAAATAAATTGTGGCATGTGATTGCAATGGGATATTATTGTGCTATAAGAAATGACAAGCAAGATGATTTCAGAAAAACAGGAAAGACTTACATGACTTAATGCATATTGAAGTTAAATAGAACCAGGAGAATGTTGTACACAGTATTGGACACAGCATACACAGTAATAACACTATTGTTCAGTGAAGAACTGTGAATGACTAACCTATTCTCAGCAATACAATGATCCAAGACAATCCCATAGGACTAATGATGAAGCATACTATCTGCCTCTAGAGAAAGCTGATAATTGATTGAATACAGACTGAAGCATGTTATTTTTCATTTTCTTTCCTTCATTTTTCATTAGCGTGTGAAAAATGACTAATATAGTAACGTTTTACATAATTCACATGTATAACCTGTTTCTGATTGCTTACTGTCTCAGGGAGGGGGAAGTGGAAAGATGGAAGGATGTATAGAATTTGGAATTCAAAACTTTAAATAAGAATGTTTCAAAAATTTTAGAGGCAGCTTGGTGGCACGGTGGATAGAGCACTGGCCCTGGAGTCAGGAGTGCCTAAGTCCAAATCTGACCTCAGAAACTTAATAATTACTTAGCTGTGTGGCCTTGGGCAAGCCACTTAACCCCATTTGCCTTGCAAACCCCCCAAAAAGCCTAAAAAGCAAATTTAAAAATTTATTGAACTCAAAAAACAAAATAAAATCTGACTTTCCCAAATTTATTTCCAAACCTTAATAACTTAATGCCTCAAAGTGAATTTTAGAGAAGCACAAATATTAAAAGTTTGGTAAAACAGTTGTCTAGCATAAGACAACTTGGGAGGACATTAGGAAATCTGGTCTCCCAAGGCCAGAGCAAAGGGCAGTTATTGCCAAATCAGCAAACAACAAGCCCTGGGAGTTGATTTGTTAACTGCAGCCTTAACTTCAGGAATTTTTGCCTCCACTGATGATGTGGTAGAGCTGCTGATCAGGGGAAGATTGGGAATGGGGACTTTCCATTGGTTTTGGTTGTGAGGCTCAGGTGCACTGACCAAATTGGGTTCCAGAAAATTACTTCAGGCAAAGAAGAGTCACCATGTGCAAGCCAAGATGTAACAAAGGGAAGAGGTCTTGCTAGTTGTGGTCATTCCTGGGAAAGTGGAGGTTCTAGTTTTGGTTTTGAGGTGGAGGGTTGAACTGAAGCTTTTGATCACTGGAGGAAATACAGAGAGAAGGGAACTGGAGGTCCTGCTCAGGTTCAGGGATGGAGAGGACCTAAGGTCACTCACAGACCAAAGCAATACTGAAGGAACAGGACCATACCTGAGTCTTGTATTACAGGACATTGGAAGAACCAAAACATTAAAGACTTTTATATAAAGCCCAGAAAGTAACAATGAAAAACCTGAAGGTTGAGACATTATTCCTAATTATCCCCCCCCCAGCAGAGCCTGACCTTAATATAAAGTTAATTGCCAAAAAATGGACTGAAATAGGAGAAAGAAAATTGTAGACCACTTTCACTAATGAATATTGATATAAAAATCATAAATAAAATACTAGCTAGGAGACTGCAACAATATAACATAAAGATTAGACAGTGTGACCAAGTGGGAGTTAAACCAGAAGGTAAAGGAAAACCATTATCTTAATTGAGTATATCAGTAACAAAAGTTTAAAAATAATCATATGATCATATCAATAGATGCAGAAAAAATTTTAGACAAAATACAGTAGTCATTCCTATGAAAAACACTTGAAGGCATGGGTATAAATAAAAAGAAGTGTTTACAGAAAACTATCAGCAAACATTATTTTGTAATAGGGAGAAGCTAGAAACTTTCCCAATAAGATCAGGAGTGAAACAAGGATGCTCATTATCATCAATATTGTACTAGAAATGCTAGGAATAGCAGTAATAGAAGAAAAATAAATTGAAAGACTCAGAATCAGCAATGAGGTAATCATTTTTGTGAACAATTTGATGGCATACTTGGAAGAATATTTTATATGTGAATATATAGATACATATATAGAGATATATACATACATACACACATACACACATATAGACATATAAGTTATTAAGGCTTAAAACTGCACTAAAAATTTGAGAAATCAAAATGTGTGGTGGTAAGGGGGGGAAAGAATTATGAAAATCAGTCACTTTTCTAATACCCAACCTCAAAATAACATTTTATTTCAAATATTTTAATTGTGAAAATATTACATACTTTTACTTTATAAGTTAAAACAATGACTCAGTGATATGAGCTGTGTAGTTATTGCTTCCATTTATAGGTGAGGAAAAGGAAACTCATAGAGATTGAGGGCATTGCTCAGGATTGCCCAGCCATCTCTTATGACCCCAAGCTCATTGTTCTTTTTTATGTTTATGTGTGTGTATAAGTGTGTGTGTGTACATGTGTATACAGACATAGAGATATATACAAATATACAAACATATATATGTCTGCATATATAAATATATAAATTAACTTTTCCTCAATATACTATGTTGCCATATAAGAGAAAGATATTCTCTTTTTCAAGCAGTGCTTTAAATTAGAAGGATGCTCATTGCTTTAGTGTTCAGATGTAGAAACAAAAACTCAGACTAAAGGTTCTCTCCCAAAGTACTAGAAGTACAAAAGACCACAATGAACCAACGAGTATTTATTAACATCTATGTGAGATACTGGAGATACAAGTCCAAAGAATGAAACAATCCCTTGATGTAATGAACTTAATTTCTAATAAGGGAGAGAAAAAATACACATTCATAATACACATACATAGATATGCATGATAAATACAAATATATACTTCATAAATATAAACACATAAATATAGTTATAATAAGTCCATAAATTTAAAGTTATAATAAAGATATAAATATAAAGTTTATATAAATATAAAGTTATAATGAATATATAAATATAAAGTTAGCAAATGCAAGTATAAAATAATTCTAAGGTGTATGCTGGCCATATAAGATGTCTATATTCACAAGGAATATCTAAATATAATATCAGGTGGAAGAAGAGGAATTATTGAAATCTATTTCTGGTATCTTGCTCATGCTTCTCCAAGTGACACTGTGATTCTTGCCCTAGGAGGACCAAGGCAAAAGGATGCCCTTTGTTCTTCTCTGAGGAAGATGATACCAGACTAGAATATCTATCAGTTCCTCTAAAAAATTTTTTATTTTAGGGGCATAATTAGTTTGGAACAAAAAGCTGCTATCACTGAAGGGAGGAGGTAGTTCAAACTTTCACCAATAGACTTGCCCTCTTCCCACCAAATGCTAATTACACAAAAGACCATCCTAAATAATTAGTAAATCCATTTATAGCCAAGCAAATAGTAAATAGAAATTGAAGTTCTATAGATTAGAAAATAACAGAAAATATATTAGTAATTGAGCTCTTTATATGAGTTCTCTCAACAGAAACGTCTTAATCTCATCCAAGAGGAAATTCCTCAGAACCTCTAATGAAGCAAGATAAGCCACATATTGAGGAGCCAGCTTCCTCTGCATTTTTGTACTTGATCCAAGAGAGAGTTTGACACTACCTGTAACCTCTATTGAGGAAGAGAAAGAAGAATACCTCTTATATCCAAAGCTTTCAAGACAACAACTTTTACCCAGACATTTAATATCCTGTTGATACTCAACATCTTGTCAGCACTTAGTCTATCAGTTGGGAGAGTCTCTTGAAAAACCTCCGGGCCTAGCTAGAAACTCAGGTTACATAGTTAAAATCAAGATAATTTGAGAGTGAGAATATTTACTGAAGGTATAATGCAGACATTTGTCTAATCTGTATCTTAAAGGCAGAGGATTCTATAGATTGAGGTAAGGATAGTGTACATTGTAAGCCTGGAGAATGGCCAGTGCAAAGACACAGAGATGAGAGAAAGATTGTCCTGTGTGAGAGCTAGATCAGTTTGGATGGATCATGGAGTGCTAAAGAGGAATCTCCAAATTCCATGATTTCAGGAATTCGACATCATGTAGAAAAATAACCATAGCAGAAACTTGCTGTTCCCCGAATTTTAATTGGTTTACACTGATAAAATCCTGAAAGTGAATCAAATTAATATTAGCAGGGATAAAAATCAAGATAATGCAGAGAGTAAAAGTAAATAAGACCATATTTAGAGAGAGGTAAGAAGGAGCATGTAAAAAATGTAATAACTAGTACTTTAAGGTTTGCAAAGCATATCGCAAAATATGATCTCATTCTATCCTCAGAATCACACTGGGAGATAGGTGCTATTATGCTCCTTTTATATGAGAAAAGTGAGTAGATAAAAGTCAAATGACTTATCCAGCATCACATAGCTATATCTAAGATCAGATTTATACTCACTTGTACTCATCTTCCCAACTTCCCAAGTTTATTGCTCTATTTATTGCAGAAAACAGAATTTAAATGGAGAAAGAAGGGAAAACTGTCAATTCTTCTTATAGAAAGTAACTTTTAAATAAAAGGGAAGATGACTAAGGGGCATTGGAAACAATACCAGATGGATGGGCAATATGGGGGGTTGGTGCTCTGAGTCATAGACAATTTACAGAATCACAGAATCATAGAGATGGAAGGGGAACTTTGAAACCTAGTTCAGTTATTTGTTTTTCATTTTACATATGAAGAAGCTCAAGCCCAGACATACAAAAATTTTCCCAAGAGCCCCCAAATTTGCACAAGAGCAATACTATGACTCTAGCCCAGATCTTCTGATTCCTGGTCAAGTATTCCTTACAGAACACTCACTAGCACACTCAATAATACTCTGAATCTCTCCCCAGGCAGGCCAATAACAAACCCCAACACATTACAGATAAAAAAATCTGAAAAAGAGTTGCCAAATACCTTCCTTGATGTCACAATAAGCAAAACGGAATTCACTCCAGAATTTTCAGTACCTTAGTGAAGGCTGCACAAGTTCTTTGAATAAGCCTTAGAATATTATCATACATAATTTTCTTAGGTACAATTTTTGGGTCACCTACAGAATGCTTTTTGTTCTTTCTGAAATAGCACAAACATGATCTCTTTCCCAAAGATGGATCTTTTTATTCTCTGGCAAAAAAGGATCAGCTGTCTGGGATTGATCCTAGGATCTAGAGCGAAAGGGCAGTTTCAGAAAAGAAATGTTGAACTTGAAGTTAGAAAGACCTGTGTTAAATCTAACCTCGCATTTAGTGGTTTTGTGACCCTGGGCAAGTCCCTTAATCTCTGATGCCTCAGTTTTCCATTTATAAAATGGGGATAATAATATCCTCTTTTTCAGAGCTGTTGTGAAGATTAAAGGAACACAATAACACATGCAAAACATTTTGCAAACCTCTAGTGCTCTATATATGCTAGCTAGCTAGTTAGCTAGTATTAGTAGTAATCATCATCATCATCATCATCATCATCATCATCATCATCTACTTTTACAACTGAAGAAAGAAAGAACCAGGAAAGTTGGTCCAAAGACTAATAGTCAGATCTGGGGTGGGATAAGAAGTCAGAAGTCGGGTCCCCTTACTCGCTATAATATGTTAGCCAGTTGTTGTCTTCTATTTCTTTTTCTACACCTTAGGAACTGAGTTCACACATCCAACTATATAATAGCAGTATCCAGGGGACCTTTCTTCTGGTCTGCTTTTAGTTTTTACAAAGGAAACAACTTGAATGTGCCTTTCTTCCTTAAATCTTCATATCTCCCCTCTTCCTGCTACTCCCTCACCCCCTTCTACATCCACCTCCTCCTTTAATATTGACTTTCTTAGCCTACTTCCTATTTCTTGTTTCTTTTAGACAGTTTGTTTGTTTTCTGTTTTGGCTAAGTCTTCTAAAAATGAAACTTTCTCTCTCTCTCTCTCTCTCTCTCTCTCTCTCTCTCTCTCTCTCTCTCTCTCTGTGGGTGTCTGTGTGTCTGTGTAAGGTTACATCTGACCTAAGCAATAATGTTTGATGAGTAAGGAGTGGGAGTTATTTCCTCAGAGATAGTTGTATTAGGTTTCTCAGATGGCTCTTTATCCTTCTCTCAAGGTTAAAGGACCTGGTAAGTCTTTCCCCTTTCCCAGGGTCTGAGTGGAGAGTGCTGACAATGGGACTTACCAAACCTGTGGGGACAACTGAAAGGAGCTGGTACAGAGAGGCTTCATCTACACAAGGGTGGAAGAAAATGACTAGATGGAGGTTGAAATGAATTCTTTTCACACACAGGAATTAACAAAAAAGAGAAAATAAGAATAATTTTTCCACATAAAAAAATTCATGCTTTTCTTGGGGCAGTTGGGTGGTGCAGGAGATAAAACTCTAACTCATCAGGAAAACTGGAGTTCAAATCCAGTTTCATGTATAGTCTAGCTGTGTGACCCTAGCAAATGATTGACTCTTTGCCTCAGTTTCTTTATCTTTAAAGTGGGAATCATAATAATGCATACTTCCATAGATTGTTGTGAAGGCCAAATGAGATAATAACTGAAAAGTGATTATAAATTTTAATTGTAAAGCATGTAATTATAATAAGCTTAATAGAAAGCATATAATAAACTATAGAAATGTTAACTATTATTATTATTGTTATTATTATTAGCTTTTATCTACTTTACAGCAGGAAACATCATCTTTACAAAGTGAACTCAACGTAATCCCCTAGTGACTGTTCGATTTCATTTTTTTAAAATGGCTGTTCCTTTAAAGGAACACACTGTTTCATTTCCTTTTAATTCAAGTGCTTTTCTACACCATGATACTGGGTCATTTTCCTTCTAGTAATTGCAAGGCTGTGTTGGGTGAGCCTCATGGTAATGGTACTAATTTTATTTTTCTAATAGTGAGGTCAAAGGCTCAGGTGCTCAGAGACTATATATATCCCTCTTGTAATATGTATTCCTTTATTTAGGAGGCAATATTCTTGAGCTTTTCAAATGAAAGGAGGTTGCACTTTCCTGCTTCTTCAACTCTTCTCCAGTTATGTCACCTGACTTCTGTCAAGGTTTAAGTGGCCACTCTGATGATGGGATTAGTAGATAAGCTCCTCCAAAAGCAGGTCTTATGTGGAGCTAGAGGCTCTTACCATTCTAAAATGAGAGATGAATGTTAATAGATTGTGATGGGCAAAAGAAAAATTAATCTTGCAACAGAATAAACACAATTGCTCTGTAAAGGCAGAGCTAGCTGCATATCACATTAAAGGAGCAATAAAATGAATGAAGCTTTAAATACTATTAAAATAGTTGTTTTATAATTCTCTATTATCTTTATTCCCTTACCTTTGATCACAATCAATTTAATTTATTTAATTCAATACAATTTGATTCATTGTACTTTGGAAAGAGCCTTGACTGGATTTGATTCCTACCTTTGCCACCTGTGACTTTAAATAGGGCAATATCATTTTCTTCATCTGCACAATAAGGATTTAGGCTGATTGTCTTTGAGGTTCTTTGTAGCTCTAGATCCACAGTTCTATGATCAAGAAAATAAACATTTTAAAGACCCTGCTGTGTTTTGGAACTATATTATCTGCTGAGGTACTAAGATTAAGGGGAAAAAAACCCAATATCAATTTTCAGTGATCTTGATCTACTGAAAGGGCATTGATTTAATAACTCCATAACTCATATTTATAGAGTATTTTAAGATTAAGAATGTCATTAATCATTGCAACTCCAGCTAAGTACTATTAATCCCATTTTTATAGAAAGGAAAAGCAACTCAGAAAGAAGTTACTCTCAGTGTACAATAGCTACTAAGTGAGTTGTTGGACAGAAAACAACAAATCCCCAGTCACTGGCTCTAGGGTAGATGACAAACTTCCAGGTGAAGGATTACCCTATTAAAGAGGACTGGCAATGTTAGTGTCAATGACTAAGAGAAATACAGCCTTTCTCTGCCTTACCCCACCATTGTCACAGGACAATTTATTTCCTTTTCCTTTATAGAGATGCACAGTGGAGACATCCTTGAAGTTGTGAGGGATAACCTTTCTTTGCCATATAACCTGGAAGGTTTCAGACAGCTTTTGTATAAATTGCAGATCCCCTGCCTTATGGAAACCTAGAGAAAAAAGAAAATGTGACCTCTTCTAAGTCTGAATGTTCCCCCATGCCAATCATATCTTGAGAAGTTTCAATACCTTTTAAAGAAGTGTGTGTGTGTGTGTGTGTGTGTGTGTGTGTGTGTGTGTGTGTGTGTGTGTGTGTGTGTGTCTGTGTGTGTGTGTGTGTGTGTGTGTGTGTGTGTGTGTGTGTGTCTGTATGGTAATAGTGGTAATGGAGCCTGGAATCAATTGAGTCAATTAATCAATCACCCACCCCCTCTTGCTCCTGGTACCTTTATTTGATGAGAACAGTTTTCAATTGAATCAATCAAGCCAAGGTCAGAACTATGTATAAACAAAGCTTAGACATCAATCAATCACTTATAAGCTTCAAACTAGGAGCAAAAACCATTTCATCAATTTAGAAATCCTTGAAAACCTTTGGTTAAAATGGAATGTCACCACATAGAAAGTGTGCTTGGATTGATTGAAGAAACATTCACTTTCTAAGGGTTTTAATTAAATAAAACCCACCACTTTGATTTAAGATCTCCTTAACTTTCTCCTTAACTTTTCACCTGAACCTTTGTAATGTCCCACTTCTAATCTCTTCCTACTTTAATTCATCCTGAGATTTATATTTCTAAATCTCAGTTCTTATTAGGTTACTCTTCTTGCTCAAAATCAAAACAAAATCCCCAAACAACAAAAACAAACTAAACCTTCTTTGGTTCTCCATTGTCCAGAAAATTGTCTAGGAAAGAATACTGACATTTAAAGTCATAGCCCTTGATTTTGAATCCTGGCTTATTACTTTTGTGACCTTTGATATCACAGCTTTCCTAGTCCTATATATTTCTATAGATGTAAAATGACTAGGGTTAGTCTGAATTGAGTTGCTCCTTTCCCCCTTTAAGTGATATAACAGAGAATTGATCCCTTGGGCTAGCGACAAAACAACTCAACAACAACAACAACAAAAACTCTCTAGAATATTGTATGTCTCACTTGTAGGACTGCAGGACTCTGGAGCTAGATATCCATGGATGTTGCTCCTCACTTCATCACTCTTGCTAGTTCTGTAGATCAGTAGGTGGCACTAGATGTTTTCTTCTATAAGGTGTCTTATTTCGTCTTTCTGTCAAAGGAAACGTGACATCCATAATTTTAGAGTACTCATCCCAGGTGTTCACATGAACTATTTGTGCCCATCTCTGGTGGAGCAATCTGAGCTCTTATTGGTCTCATCAACCACATCCAGACACACTGTAATTTGTCGCAAACATAGTGATGTCATTTTGGTCTTCTTTGATCATGAAGGACAAGGACCATAACCATTTTCTTTTTACCTGCATGTATTAGCTCAATGAAGATGGTGCCAAACTATATTTCCGAAGTGATCAATTCTCTTATATCACTTAAGGGGAAAAAGGGCAACATCTTGGTAGAGTGAATTTACAGTTTAAAATATACCTCCAGATCCGGGTCCCTTTATTTCTTTGATTTTCTTTTGGAGTGAAGATCCTGTGATCTCACACAATTGGTCTCTAGAAGGTAATGACTGAGTATTGGAGGGGCAGAGCCAGGATGGTGGCATGAAAGTAGGAATTCCTGGAAACTCATTCCCCAAAATGCTCCAAAAGCCATCAAATTATGATTCTAGCTAAAATTTGGAGGGACAGAACCCACTGAAAAACTGAGTGATACAATTTTCCAGTCCAAGACAACTTAGAAGATCCTCAGAAAAGGTCAGTTTCACTGCGACCAGGAGTTGGAAAGAGCCACTGCACAGCACAGCCAGACTGGAGCAAACCTGCTCCAGCCTTCCTGAAACAGTCCCATGCAGAGCCTGGGTGCCTGGAGGTGCCTAGGTCAATGGCACAGGGGGCAGTTTCCCAGAGATCACCAGGGATAGTCTGAAGGGGTGGTGAGAGAACTCTGGCACACCAGAGTGAGTGCAGAGGGAGCAATGGCCTCAGAGAAGCCCTGCAGTGAGAACTTGCAGTGGGAATTGGGGAAGCCAGCCTGCTCCTCTGGAGTTCCCAGCCCACAGATGCAAAGGGGGTCAGAGGAGACTGCAGAGGGACAGGACTCTGCTGTTTGCCCACACTCAGATCCAGTTTGCAGTTTGGGCTAACATACTACCATAGCTGAGCAGGGACCCTCCTCATAGCTCTAGGGCAGAGGGGAGGGCCTGTGATCATCCACATAACAGAGCACAAGCAAGAGAGCAGTCTCATAAGACCTTGGAGGAATTAAGGTCCCAATGGGGTGTCCTAACTCTACCTCCCAAAGCCTTGGAAGTGTCATAAATCAGTCATAGGCTGAGGAAATTAGTAGACAATAGAAAAAGAAGAATATCAACATAGAAAATTACTTTGGTCCCATGGAGGATCAAAATACATACTCAAAAGATATCAAAGCCAAAGTTTCTGTGTCCAAAACCTCCAAGAGAAATAGAAAATGGACTCAGGATGAGCGCAAAAAAGATTTTGAAAAACAAGGGAAGTAGAGGAAAAATTTGGAGGAGAAATGAGAGTGATGCAGATAAATCATGAGAACCAAGTTAGTAACTTGGTGAAAGAAATACAAAAAAATTCTGAAGAAAATAAAATGTTAAAAACCAGTTTAGGCCAAATGGAAAAGTAGCACAAAAGGCAAATGAAAATAATGCCTTAAAAAAGAAGAATTGGCCAGTTGGAAAAGAAGATTAAAAAAGCTCTCTGGAGAAAATAACTCCTTCAAATGTAGAATGGAACTAAAGGAAGCTGATGACTTTATGAAAAATCAGGAAGAAATAGAACTATACCAAAAGAATCAAAAATTAGAAGAAAATGTGAAATAATCTCATTTAACAACTGACTTCGAAAACAGATTCAAGAGAGATAATTTAAAAATTATTGGACTACCTGAAAATCATGACCAGGAAAAGATCCTAGACTTCATTTTTCAAGAAATACTATAGCAAAATTGCCCTGAGACCCTAGAAGCAGAGGGTAAATTAGAAATTGAGGAAATTCACCAATCCCCTCCTGAAAGAGATCCCAAAAGAAAAAACTCCTAGGAATATTATAGCCAAATCCCCAAACTCCTCAGTCAGAGAGCAAATACTAAAAGTTGCCAGAAACAAACAATTCAACTACCATGGCTCTATAATCAGGATTACACAGGATCTGGCAGCATCTACATTAAGGGCTCATAGAGCTTGGAATATGACATTCTAGAAGGCAAAAGAACTTGGCTTACAACTGAGAATCAACTACCCAGCAAAACTGAACATGCTCTTTCAGGGGAAAATATGGACTTTCAGTGAAACAGGGAACTTTCAAACTTTCCTACTGAAGCAACCAGAGCTGAAAGGAAAGTTTGATCTCAAAGTACATGACTCAGGTAAAGCATGGAGGGAGTGAAGGAAAAGGACTAATTATGAGGAACTTCATGATGCTGAACTGTTTGTATTCCTGCATGGGAAGAAGATAATGATAACTCATATGAACCTTCTTATTCATAAGAGCAGTTAGAAGGAACGTATATAGAAAAGGCACAAAAAGGAGCTGAATATAATGGTATAATATGGTAAAAAAGATGGAGTCAGTGGGTGATAAAGGAAAGGAGAGGAAGAAGGGGCTAAGATATTTTACATAAGAGTAAAGATAAAGCTTTTGCAGTGGAGTGGAAAGGGGGAAGGTGAGTGGGAATGAGTGAGACTTCATTCTCATCAGAAATGGCTCAGAGAGGGGCTGCTAGGTGGAGTAGTGGATAAAGCACCGGCCTTGGAGTCAGGAGTACCTGGGTTCAAATCCAGTCTCAGACACTTAATAATTTCCTAGCTGTGTGGCCTTGGGCAAGCCACTTAACCCCATTTGCCGTAAAAACCTAAAAAAAAATGGCTTAGAGAGGAAAAAACATACACTTTATAGGTTATAGAAATCTATCTTACCCTAGAGAAAAATGAGAGGAAAAGAATGGGATAAGGGGGAATGGGGTGAGGGAAGGGGGGAGTAGGTGACAGAAGAGAAGAAAGATTTTGGGAGAGGGTACTTAGATACAACACACTTCTGAGCAGGGACAGGGTGAAAGGAGAGAGAGAATAAAATAAATGAGAGTGGGGAGGAATAGAGTGGAGGGAAATACAGGTAGTAATAGCAACTGTGGGAAAACTTCTCTGTTGTACTTTAAGAAGGCAATTCATCCAAGAGACAGAGCCTTTGGAATCCAAACACAGACTGAAGAACACTTTTATTTCTCTATTATTATTCTTGAGGTTTCTCTATCTTTTTGGTGGGTAGGTGGGGGGTTATGTTCACTCTCACAAGATTATTGTAATAATATTAAATAAATAAACCAAAAAAATAGTATTGGGGTAAAAATGGTAATGACCCATCATTCCACTCTGTATTTTGCAAATTGGTTTCTATTTCTACTTCCATGTTAGTTTATTACCTTCACATTTTGTGACTTCTTTTCTTCAGAACTGTTGTCCTCCATGTGAATATAGATCACTACCCTCTCTTTCTCAATTGTTTCTTATTGCATTGGAATTTTTCTCTGGGGAAACTGGATGTGGTTATTAAAATTTCCTAGGGCTGATTCTGCAAACTTCTAGGGGATAAAAGAGAAGAGGAACTTTCTAAAATTTTTTTTTTTTAGAATTTTGCGAGGCAAATGGGGTTAAGTGGCTTGCCCAAGGCCACACAGCTAGATAATTATTAAGTGTCTGAGGCCGGATTTGAACTCAGGTACTCCTGACTCCAGGGCAGGTGCTCTATCCACTGTGACACCTAGCCGCCCCAAAGAGGAACTTTTAAAGGCATTATTCCCTATAGGGGCAGAAAAAAATATTTTTTGTCCCTAAAAATTTTGTGTAGTTAATCAAGGTTTTAAAAGTGTTTTTCACACAAGTTAGAAGTTGTGTGGGCATTATTATCATCTCTTATTCCTTTTGTAAATTTATTCAGAAGAATAGAAGAAGAAAGGTCAGAGTTGAATAAGTAGAAATTATATCATTTATTTGGGTGGGATATGAATTCGTAAAGAAGTTCCAATATGGGGCAGCTAGGTGGCACAGTGGATAGAGCACCTGTCCTGGAGTCAGGCGTACCTGAGTTCAAATCTGGCCTCAGACACTTAATAATTACCTAGCTGTGTGGCCTTGGGCAAGCCACTTGACCCCATTGCCTTGCAAAAAAAAGTTCAAATACTATATGGGGTGGGGGAAAATTTCAGGTGAATTGAGAATTTGAAAAAAAATCTTCAGGTAAAAAAGTTTGAAGGAGAAGAACAGAGAAGATTATGGAGGATTAGGAAGTAGGAATTTAAAGAGACAGATACAAGGAGAAAGATTTAATGAGAAGGAAAAGAATCAAATAATTGGCAAGGCAAAGTATGTAATAAGACATTGACTGGTAGGACACATTGGAGGGTAAATAAAATTGATGGGATGAACTGAAAGTAGTTTTGTGTGAAATGAAGTAGAGGTGGGGTGAAGCTTTAGAGTAGTTATTGAGTTTGCAACTGGTTGATTTTCAGGACTCAAATGATTCAATATCATCTTGACAGGTCCCCATTGAAATAGTCCAGAACATGGGTTTGGTTCCATGCTATTTGATATTTTTATTATTAATATAGGTTAAGGATTAGATCTCATAATCATTTAATATGATTCAAAGATAGGAAAAATTGGCAAAACATTGCATTGTAATATCAAAAATGCTGATAGGTTAGAGTGTTGTACTGAATCTAAAAAAAGATAAAATTAGAGGTAAATGTAAAGTCTTATGCATCAGTTCTAAAATTCACCTTTATAAATATGGAATGAGAAAGTGTGTTTAATTAGCAGTTTGTTTTAAAAAGATTTAAATGTTTCTGTGAATTCTAGATTGAATATGAGATTTCTGTGTGATATGACAGTCAGAAAAGCTAATGTGATATCATTATATATTAAGAAGAGAATATTTTTCATGGGCATCTAAGTGGCACAATGTTGGGAACACTAGGTTGGGAGTCAGAGAGACTCATCTTTCTGAGTTCAAGTCTGGTCTCAAACTAGCCTTGTGATACTACTCAAGTCACTCAATCTTCTATGTTTCAGTTATCTGAGCTGGAATTGGAAATGACAAACTACTTCACTATCTTTGCCAAGAAAACTCGATATAGGATCATGACAAGTTGGACACAACTCTTTATTCAGGAATAAAAAGGTAGTGGTCCTTTTGTGTTCAGTTTTGGTTAGACCACATCTAAAACATCAGGTTTAGTTTTTAGGCATATGGGGATGGAAAGTGACAAATTTTAGTGCCCAGAAGAGAGCAACTAGGACTTTGAATATTTGAATATTTGTCTTACATATATTAGTTGAAGGAACCAGGAATGTTTAGACTGGAGAAAAGAAGGATTGGGGAGAAATAAGTATTTAAAGGAATATGGTTTGGAAGAGGGGTTAAATTTATTTCTTTTGATGCAAGAGAAGAGAAACCAAGAAGTGATCAAGAGATAAATATGGGCTTGAAGTCAGGAAAAAACCCACAATATTAGAGCTGTCCATAAGTGGGTTTTAGGTTGTTTTTAGAAAGGGTGGTTTCCTGCTCAGAGATCTTTAAGCAGAGATTGGATTAAGATGATGATATTATAGGGATCCCTTTTGAGAGTGGATTATGCTAGAAGGTCTCAGGTTCCATCAATAAATTCTGTGGTCCTTTGGTTTTACAGATGAGGAAATTGAGATATAACAGGTCTAGAATCTTAAACAACAGGGCTTACTTAAAATATCATTAAGTATCAATAGACACTCAATGAATACTGCTATAATTGAATTAGAAAGTAAACACCAAATGGAAACTAGAACAAGCATTCAAAAGGATGTTTGGATATGTAATGAAGAGAAATGAGAAAAAAAGAAAATGATGGAAAGAATGGCTACAAATAGGCAGTACAAAGTTAACGGGGGGAAAAAAATTTGACTTCATTGGATTCTTCTTGTTCATACATATTTCTCTTCCCTTTTTATAAGAATTTTTATTTTCTTGTTTTGTCTCATTGATGTACTTCAATTAAATATTTTGGGTAAAAGGCCCCTAATGATATAATGATAGAATAGAACACAATATGAATAATATAGTATAACATGTAATAGAACATAATATAATATACGAGTAGCATAATATAATATGTAATATAAATCACTTTGCCAACACTTAAAGTGAATGCTATTTGTTATCATTTCCTTTTTTTTTCCTTCTGGTTTGCCATATACAGTTTAAATTTTATTTCATTGCAAACATAGTAGGGTTTTGGAGGCTACTTCTCTCTGGGCAGAGAGGAAAGTCTTTAGTTTCTAGCTGGGTGGGTTTCTGAGGGACATAGTCTCCAACAGATAGTATTGTTTCCTCTCAACCTGAGATCTATCACAGCCTAAGCAAGAACAAGAGGGACACAGCAGGTGATAAAGAATGAGAGAGGGATGAAGGGACAGAAGCTCATACCTTCTGTCTAAGCTGTATAGCTTTGAAATGAGCACCAGTAGGGCAGCATGAACAATCTTATTTCTGGTTTCCCATATGCTTGAGGTGCCAGTCAAGAAACTTCAGGGGAGAGAAACAGATGGAAAAATATGGGGACTGTCACAGAGGAGGTTAGCAGAAGCAGTCATTTCCATGTGTGTGGATCAAAAGGAGGAGTGTGGTAGAGAAAATTAATGCTTACAGAAGTTTGCTCTAGGAAATATGATAAAGGAGTATGACATGCTATGTCTCTCCTTTACCAGTCCCGCTCCCTCAGTACCTAGTAGAAAAGACATTTACTTCAGAATATTTACTATTTCTTATATTTATTATAATACATATAGTATAACATAATTTTATGTAAATCAATATATAATATAATATAAATTCCTAAAATATAAATTAAAGTTTATTTGTACTTTTAAAAAAGTAGTAGCATGTCCATTTTAGCTAAAGATGTGATTTATTACGATTACTCTTAAGTGCTTCATTGATTGTGAAAAGGGAAGTTGCAAAATGCGAATGCAATGAGATACAATGAATGACAAAGTATGAAAAAGACAAAAAGTTTATTATACTTTCTCAATTGCTAGGATTCTAACCTGGGTGGTGGGTCCTGAACTAAATGAGAGTCTTTATGAGATTATAATATTTCCTAAGTATTCCCAAACAGAACAAAAAAAAATCAATCTGGGTTTCCCTTGGACAAAAAGACTAAGTTATGAAATAAGCATTTGAAATATGGAAAATTGGGTGAATTGGGTAAATAAGGGCTCTCTCCTTAAAGGCAAGTGAGTCAGGAGAGTTTGCCTACCTCCTCCACCCCAAGATTATTTCTTCTTCTTTTTTTTTTTAGAGGCAATGGGGTGACTTGCCTAAGGTCACACAGCTAGGCAATTATTAAGTGTCTGAGGTCACATTTGAACTCAGGTCATCCTGACTCCAGGGCTAGTACTCTATCCACTGTGTCACCTCCCATGCTTGTTTCTTGATGGAATTCTTGATGACATTGTTGTTCAGTTATGTCTGACTCTTCGTATTCCCAGTTGGGATTTTTCTTGGTAGAGATACTGGAGTGGTTTGTCATTTCCTTTTCCAACTCATTTTACAGATAAGAAACAGAGGCAAAGATAGTTAAGTGACTTGTCCAGAATTACACAGCTAGCAAGTGTGGCAGGCCAGATTTGATTTCAGGAAGGTGAATCTTCTTGACTTCAGGATCAAAGAATATGCTTAGTTTTATTACCCTTTGGGCATAGTTCCAAATTGCTCTGCCTCTCTTAATGCAACCTATTTTGCATTAGCCATTTGGACTGCCATATCATGATGATGATTCCCATTGATCTTGCAATACACAAAAAGTTCTAAGTATTTTTCAGAACAATTGCTTTCAACTTCATATTTCCTCAGTCTTATACTTCTGAAGTTGATTTTTGGTAGCCATGTACAAGATGAGACACTTATGGTTATTAAATTTCAGCCGTTAGATTGGACAGTAGATAGAGTACCTGAACTGGAGTTGGAAAGACTTGAATTCAAATTGAGCCTCAGACATGTACTATGTCAAGCAAGTCAAAACTCCTGTTTGTGTCAGTTTCCTCACCATTAGAATGAGAATAATAACAAAAGGATTAAATGAGATAATAATATAAATCCCTGGCACACAATAAGCACCATATAAAAATTAGCTATTATTATTTCTGTTGTTATTCTTTATCTTACTGAAATTTTCAGATTCAGTCCAACATCTTAAACTATTAAGAAATTAATCGTAACTGTCATCCAATGTATTAACTTTCTATCATCTCTAAATCTGATGAGCCTTTATTTAAATAATTGATTAAAAAATAATTAAACAGCACAGGGATGATAACAGATCCCTTAGATCCTCCATTGAAAACCCCTTGGAATATTGAACAATGAATAAATACACCTTCTATCTTTCCATCCAATCTCATCTACTAGTTTAGCAACCTAACAGAAAGGAAATGAGGTTGTCCTGGTATAAGTTGTTTAATGGGGCTCTGCTGGTCTTGTGGAGTTCTCACTTCCTTTTCTAGATGTTTGCCAGATAGCTCTTTAATTTTCTCTTCTAAACAAGAGAACAATGTGCATATTTAACAACAGCATAGTGATATGATCAACCTTGATGAAAGCAACTCCTCTCAGCAATTCAGAGAGCTAGGACTAATGTATTAGACCAGCTATGGACTATGCTATCACTATCCAGAGGAAGAAAAACAAAACAAAACAAACAAAAAAACTCCTTCCAAATCTGTCAAACATTTTATCTCTTATGTTTCTCTTTCCCTTAATCCTAATTCCTCATACCAAAAACAACTAATCTGGAAACATATTTATCAGAAATATGTATGTACAATATTACCCTGACCTTTCATGCTGATAGGAGGGGGGTAGGAAGGGAGGGTAGAAGGAAATTTTGTAACTTAAAAAATATATATGAAAGTGGATGAATGTTGAAAGAACTTTCATAAGATGTATTTGGAAAAATAAAATATCAATAAAAATTTTTTAAAAATTAAAATTAAAATAATTTTTTCTTCTAGAATTTCCCCTCCAGGGATGTCCATCAATTGGAGAATGACTGAACAAATTGTGGGATATGAATGCAATGGAATACTATTGTGCTATAAGAAATGATGAGCAAAATGATTTCAGAAAAACCTAGAAAGCCTTACACAAACTGATAAAAAGTGAAGTAAGCAGTACCAGGAGAAAATTCTACACAGTAAATAACAACACTTTATGATGATCAACTATAAATGACTTAACTATTCACAATTATTCAAACTATGACATTTAAAAAACTTTAGAGACATTGTTTCTGGGTAATTAATCATTTTCCTAATAGTGATAACATTAATAAAAGAGGTCAGTGACATTTTTGAATGCTAAAGACCCTCTGGTGATAGGCTCACCACCTAAATGACCTTGGAAAATTTGGTACTTCTGAGGGTGGCAATCAATGCTTTTTTTTTTGTAAGGCAAATGGGGTTAAGGTGGCTTGCCCAAGGCCACACAGCTAGGTAATTATTAAATGTCTGAGACCCGATTTAAACCCACGTACTCCTGACTCCAAGGCCGGTGCTTTATCCACTATGCCACCTAGCCGCCCTGGTGGCAATCAACTCTTATTGGTTGATAATTAATTAATATTTTTCCTCTCCCTCTCCCATTCCCCCCTCATACCAAAAGAAATTTTAAAAAAGAAAAAGGGAGAAAGGAAAGAAGGAAGACAAAACTTTATAATAAAAATACAGCCTAGTGAAATAAATTCCTATTTGGTCCATGTCCAAAAAAAAATAGTTCTTCCTTTAAAAGGTATAGTTAATTTCATTTTCTATCACTAAAAAGAAGTGGTTTGATAGTATAGAAACTTTTAAGTACTCCAGTCTAGAGTAAGATATTAAGAGTAGATAGGGAAGTAATTTTAGGTAGAGAAGTCATTTTAGGTAGAGAAGGGACTTTCCAAGGTGCCTAGCTCAGCCTCTTCATTTTACAATTAAGGGAACTGAGGCCCAGAGAGGCTATGCATCACATAGATAGCATAGCTCAAGGTTTAAAGGAAAGTAAATAGCAGAGCCAACTTTTGAACCAAGGTCCTCTGACTTATTTTTCTTTTTTTTTTTTTAATATTTATTCTCATTTTGTACAAATGGTTTTTACATTAATAAAATATTCTTGTTTAAGAGTAAATAAAATACCCCTCCCCCCATAAATATAGAGTTGCTTGAGTGATAAAGTAAAGGGGAGAGAAAAAAATTAAAATTACAAAAAATTATAGTAGAAATTGTAGGTATGGCCAGGTGGCGCAATGGATGGAGCACTAGCCCTGGAGCCATGAGCACCCGAGCCCACACCCAGCCCCGAAGACCCAACAATCACCCAGCTGTGTGACATGCAAGCCATCTGAAACCCACTGCCCTGCAAAAAGAAAAAAGAAAAAAGAAAAAAAGACCCAAAATAAAATAAAATAGTAATAATAGTAGGGGTGGCTGGGTGGCATACAGAGCATTGGCCCTTGAGTCAAGAGCACCCGGGTCCAAATCCAGCCTCAGACAACCAACAATCACCATGCTATGCTGCCCCAGGCAGGCCACCCAGCCCCATTTGCTCCGCACCCTACCCCAAATAATAATAATAATAATAAAAAATGTGCTTCAGTCTTTGTTCCAACACCAACAACTCTGTCGCGGGTGGATCACATTCTTTATGATAAGTCCATCGCAAAAGTTGCTTCCATATTTTTCCACCATTGCCATTGCTGATCGCAACTCCCTCCTTTCGTATTTCTCCACTACCATGTACTATATTTTCTCTCTCCTTTCACTGACTCTGCTGTAGGGTAGTTGAGTGGTGCAGCAGACAGATCCCTGGTCCTGGGGCCAAGAGGCCCTGAGCCCCCATACCACCCCTTAGTCCCAGCATCCACCTGGCCCTATGGTCCAGGACAGGCCATCCAATCCCAGCCCCTTGCAAGAAGTAAAAAAGAAAATGTGTTATATCTGACCACTCTCCCCCCATTGTCCATCCTCTCCTCCATCACTCACATCTCCCCCTTCCCCCTGTCCCCCTTCTCTTCTTCTTACTCCAGATGCCTATTGGCCCCAGGACCAGGGATCTGTCCGGTATATTGTATTCCAAGCCCTACAAGCTTCCAATGTAGTTGCTGCTAAGTCCTGTGTGATCCTGACTGCAGCTCCAATGATATTTGAATTGTGTCCTTCTGGCTTCTTGTGATATTTTCTCTTTGACTTGGGAGTTCTCGAACTTGGCTATTATATTCCTAGGGGTTGGTTTTTTGGGATCTCTTTCTCGGGGGGGGGGGGGATCTGTGGATTCTCTCCATTTCTATTTTGCCCTCTGCTTCTAGAATATCAGGGCAATTTTCCTGTATTTATTCTTTGAAAATGATGTCAAGGCTCTTTTCCTGATCATGACTTTCAGGTATTATTCCAATAATTTTTAAATTATCTTTCCTAAGTCTGTTGTCCATATCAGTTGTTTTTTCAATGAGATATTTCACATTTTCTTCTAATTTTTCATTTTTTTGGTTTTGAAGTATTGATTCCTGATTTCTGGTAAATTCATCAATCTCCCTGAATTCTATTCTATGTCTGAAGGATTTGTTCTCCTCAGAGAGTTTTCTTATCTCTTTTTCCATCTGGCCAATTTTGCTTTTTAAGGCAGTCTTCTCCTCAATAACTTTTTGAACTGTTTTATCCATTTGACCTAAGCTGGTTTTTAGCATCCTATTTTCTTCAGCATTTTTTTGGATTTCCTTGACTAAGTTGCTGACTTCATTTTCATGTTTTTCCTGCATCTCTCTCATTTCTTTTCCCAGTTTTTCTTCTAACTCCCTCATTTGATTTTCAAAGTCTTTTTTGAACTCTGTCATAGCCTGATCCCAATTTCTGTTTTTCTTGGAGTCATTAGATGCAGGAGCTTCTGCTTCCTCATCTTCAGACTGGGTATATTGATCCTTCTTGGGATCATAGATAATGTATTTCTCAATGGTGCTCCTCTTTTTTCTCTGCTTGCTCATTTTCCCAGCCTCAGCCTGTTTTGGGGGTCCTGAGCTTTTGGGACACTCCCACAAGGGTCTCAGTTTGTGAGGCTCTGTCCTCCCTCCTGGTCTGTGAATGACCATAAGTGCCCCCTTCTCCCACGGGGCTGAGGTGGGGGCACCCTGTTGTTCTATGGGGGGGGGGGCCTAGATTGGGATCAGGATCTGAATGTGGTCAGAGCCCCAGAGTCCTATTCTGGGGCAGAGGACAGAGCTCTGCAGTCTCTCTCTCTTTACTCCCCTCCCTAGGTTCAATGGGCTCATGCTCTGGGGGCTCCTGCTTACCGGCTCTGCCTGCTTCTGTTTCCTGGATCTGGGCTGCTGAAAAACCATGTTGCTTGCTGTGTGCCCTGATGGCTGGGCTCTATGTGCTTGCTCTGGCAGAGGTCCCCCTCTGTTCCCCCACTTTGTGCCCAGTGCTTCCCGGGGTGTAGCTCAGGAGACTTCCCCCACTGCTGTGAGCTGCGGCTCCCAGCGCCCTGGGGCTGCCTCCTGGAGGCTGAAGTTCTTTCCCTCTGGTGGGAGAACAGCCTCACTGGGTCTCTCTGTGGGTTCTGTCTCTTGAAAATTTAGTTAGAGTCCTTAGCTTATGAGTTTTATGAGAGAGTGCCTAAGACCCGATCCTTTCTTGTTGCCATCTTGGCTGTGCCCCCTGACTTATTTTTCAAAAAAAAAATCATGCATTTATTTTAAATGTATTTTAATCCAATAAACACGTGATTTATCCCATACATGGTGCTAGTTAATGGCTCAGTGGATAGAGCATTGGACCTGAAGTCAGGAGGACTCAGACAGTTTACTAGCTGTGGGAACCTGGGACAGATTACTTAATGTTTGGTTCAGTTTCCTCATTGGTAAAATGAACTGGAGAAGGAAATAGCAGATCCTTCTGGGATCTCAGCCAAGAAAACCCCAAATGGAGTCACGGGGAGTCACACAGGACTGAAAACAACTGAACAAACAACAAACTACCTTGCATTCCCAAGTTGCTTCATTTAAGGAATGTATAGTATTCAAACCAAAAACAACAAATAACTATTATATAAAATGTAGTTAGGAATGCCAAATAAATTAAAAAGCATACATTAAATGCTTACAATCTATAGGTCAATGATAGAGCTTAGTGACAGAGAACATGGTAAGGTCAATTCAATAAGATCTCTACAGTGAAAGATGTGAGAACTTTACATTTAGACCACTATAAAATAAAGGCTATAAATGAGGAAATTATTTTTAAAGGATATTTACTTTTGTAATAAAAATATTTTCCTAGCAAAGTTATTTTTAATATTAATCTAAATACAACTCTCTTCTAGAGAGATAGTAGTGTAACCTGGAATTCCAAAGGTCAGAATAATAGTCACTGGATTGGAATGCAAATATCTATGTTCAAATCATGGCTCTGCTTCTCACTAACCTATGTAAGCTTGAGAAAATTATTTCACTTGTCTGATTTCGAGTTTCCTTACTAGCAAAATCAGGGTGTGAGACTATTTTTTTCCTTTGAGACAATCTGGGTCAAGGTCATACAGTGCTCAAGGTCATACAACTAAAAAGTGTCTGAGACCAATTTTGAACTCAGGCATTCCTGATTCCAGGGCCAATGGTCTCTCTACTGTGCCACCTAGCTGCCTGCTTCTTGATTTACTCATTCATTCTGAGTCAAATATACATACTGTTGCTATCTTTGGTTTTTTGACTCTAGGAAATCACTTCACATCTGTGGGTTTCAGTTTTCTCATGAAATGAACAGGTTTGACTTGATGATCTTTGAAGTCTTCTCTAGTTTTAAAATTTAGTGATAATTGTTTTCTAATTCTTTCCTAGAAATTAACCAGAAGAGAAGACAGGGAAATGAATAATTGGATCAGTGATATGTCACCCCTTTAAATTTTAGTTTTAGTTTTTTTCTGGAGGCTAAAAAACTAGAACTTTAAAAGGAGAGTATCTATTCTTGTTTGGAGGATTTCTAAGTGTCTGAGTTCTTTCTGGAGCGCAGCAACCCAGCATGAAATTATGGACTAGATGGATCCAGAATTCATCTTCCATTTCTGAATTTTTTTTCTCCTTGACCTCTTCCTTCCTTCCTTCCTTCCTTCCTTCCTTCCTTCCTTCCTTCCTTCCTTCCTTCCCTCCCTCCCTCCTTTCTCTCTCTCTCTCCCCAAATTATCATAGTGCCTGTTATACAGCAAGTTCTTTAAAAAAATCCTAAATTCATTTATACAATAGAACAAAAGATCTCAAGTTCTTTTACAATCGATTGTAAATGACTGATAACAGTTGGAAATTTCCTCTCTTAAGTAGAGACTGATATTACAATATCAAAATCTTCAGTTAATAGATGGAGCTACTAAATGGAATTTCAAGCATCATTGAGTGGAAGGTAGGGTTTAACTGCCCCTTTGAATCACTCTGAGAGGCAACCACCTACTTTACTGCTAGGTATATTTTCCTGTTTGTAGACTGAGGTCCATCTATAGTTATTGGTGACTTCGTTGATTGCAAATTTAGTACAAGGTCAAGGAAGAGGATCTTAATTTTGGATGAACTGGGATTGACTGACCTCTAATGGTCATGCTAAAAACTGCTATATTTTTGTGAATTTTCCTTTCCTGGATTTGGTACGTCTTGTCTCAGTAGAGAATCACTGGGAAGTTGGCACTATAAGGATTAATCATTTCTATTCTATCCTCTTCTCTTTGCCAGCTCATGTTATCAACTTTATTCTTTAAATTTGGAAATGGGGTAAAAAGGATGGTAGGACTCTCAAAAGAGGGAAGAAGTTTATTAGGTTTGGGCAGAAAGATTATGAGTTCCAATTGAGAAGAAAAGTCTGTACTTGGTGAACCTTGATTCAAATGTGTATCAGATACCTATCTAAGTCAGGCTATCTGAGGGAAGTAATGAAAATAATATAGCAATAAGCAACTTTTTAAAAGTGAAATTTTATCAACAACCCCAACAACATGTAACAAACATGTATAGTTAAGCAAAGCCAATTCTTATAGTTTAATTATCCAAAATGTATACCTCATCCTGCAAAATTAATTCAACATTGTCATTGTATGCATCTTTACTGGTTCTCTTGAAAAGTGGTTGATCACTGCATTGATCAGAGCTCTTAATTTTTTCCATCATATGTACCTATCACATAAAAATCATTATTTCTTGCTTTGTAGCATTGTGCAACACTGCCCCCTGCAGGAATGTAATTTTGAATTTTTTTTGGAAAGTTCAAACTCGTGTGATACTTAAGGATGCCCATCTTTCTTCCTTTCCTCTTTCCTTCCTCCTTCCCTCCTCCCTTCCTTCCTTCCTCCCTTCCTTTCCCCTTCCCCTTCCCTTCCTTCTCTTCTCCCTCCCTTCCCTCCTTCTTTCCCTCCCTTCCTCCCTCCCTCCCTCCCTTCCTTCCTTCCTTCCTTCCTTCCTTCCTTCCTTCCTTCCTTCCTTCCTCCCTCCCTCTCCCTCCCTCCTCCCTCCTTCCTTCCCTCCCTCCTGCCTTCCTGCCTTCCAGCCTGCCTTCACATTTTTTCTTCCTTCCTTCCTTCTTCTCCTGTATCCATTGATGACTTTTATTTTTACATTGCAAAATAGTGACAGATTACTTCCACTTATGGCCAACCCCCTTGCACTCTCTCTCATTCAAGCCAAACTGAAGGATCCTTAGCTTAGTGGATTGCATACTAGGCCTGAAAGGTCAGGAAGACTTAAGTTCAAATCCAGTGTGTGACCCTGGTCGAATCAGTTAACCTCAGTTTACTCATTCATAAACAAAAATGAGGATAATAGTTAACATTAATATGTTGCTTAATATATGCTCAGCAATATACAATTATTATCTCATTTGATTCTCACAACAACCCTGGAAGACAATTGCTTATAATCATCTACATGTTACAGGTGAGGAAACTGAGGCAAACAGTGACTTGTCTAGGGTCACACAGCTAGAAAATAACTGAAACTGGATTTGAATTCAGATCTTGATTCCAGGCTCTGTACTCTATCCACTGAGATACCTAGCTGCCTACCACTAAGTCTTAGGCTTGTTGTAAGAATAAAATTAATATGTGTAAAGCACTTTATGAAACTTGAAGAACTATATAAATATTATGATTTTTATTATTGTTAGTGTTACCACTTTCTTTTTTTCTTATTTTTCTTATTTTAATTCTCTTCTTTAGGTCTTGAATACCCTCCTCAATCTTCTCCTATGAAATTCCTGCTTATTTTTTAGATAACAACTCCAAGTCACTTTTCTTGATTTCCTTATATAGATAACATCTTCCTCCTTGGACCTCAAAGAACATTTTGTTTTGCAAACCTCTAGGGTATTTTCTGTGCCATCTATTTGTCTTATTCCCTACCCAGCTTCTTGTTGCTGTTCTTCCCTCTTTGTTCTCAAAGAGGACCAGTGGCATCATGAAGGTGATGTCTTGATTTTCCTTCTTTCATTTTTCTTTTCTTTTCTGGCATTGGGGTTAGGTGTATTGCTCAAGGTTACACAGCTAGGTAATTATTAAGTGTCTGATGTCAGATTTGAACTGAGGTTCTCCTGACTCCAGGGTTGGTGCTCTATCCGCTGCACAACCTAGCTGCCTCCCATGTCTTGATTTTCTAGTGGATTGAATTTAATTTAGGCTGAGCTGTGCAAGGTCATTATTCTCTCCTCTAGAGTTATCTGAGTCCAGTTGCAAGAATAGGTCAAGTCTAGAGATGACCTAAGATGCAGTGGAAGACCTTGGCCTTTTTAAACTCTGAGACAGCTCCCATTCTATGATTAAAGGATAGGTAAGAAATGAGACAAAAGATGACCTAGTTTGCCTTCACAAAAGAATCAGTGTGGGAGGGGAAGAACCTCAGAGTTTCTCCTACCAAACAGTAAGTTTAAAGGGAGGGACTGCATATTACCCAACACTTATATTTCCTCAATCTCCTAACTCAATAGAGATAGTGAAATGGGTGTTTCTAATATGTGGCAAGTGGGTGGAGAGTAGAAGTAGTTCAAGGTTATGAAAAAACTGAATGTGGGAGGAAGAAATGTTGGTAAAATTGTAAGAACTCTGAAGAATAGTAGTGAACATTTATATATAGCTCTATAAGGTTTACAAAGTGTTTTACAAATTTCTCATTTTATTCTCACAATGATACTGTAGGTAGTATCATTTTTTTTTTTTACAAATGAGGTAACTGAGGAAGAAAGTGATTAAGTAACTGGCTCAAAATCTCATAACTAGCAAATGTTTGACACTGCATTTGAATCTTTGGCTTTCTGGCTCTAGATCCAATAGTCTATCCACTTCATTGCCCAGTTGATTTTCGCATAGAAACGTGGTTGGCTGTTGTATTTCATATTCATAGAATGTTGTTGAGTCATTTTTCAGTTGTGTACAGTTCCTTGTGACCCCAATTTGGGGTTTTCTTGGCAAAGATGCTAGAGTGGTCTGCCATTTTCTTCTCCATCTCATTTTATAAGTGAGAAAATTGAGATAAACAGGAGTAAGTGACTTGTTCAAGGTCACATAACTAGTGTCAGAGGCCAGATTTGAACCTAGCTCTCTAGCTACTGTGTCACCTCAAAGCCCTTTTGATGTCTTAGTATTGCATGAGGGACCAAATGTTCTAGGTTTTCTGACCATATTTGTAAAGTACTTATCACAACATCTGACTCATTGCAGTGATATATAAATACTAGCCATTATTACTGTTTCAAGAAAATAAATGAAATTTTCATTGTTGTTATGGTGATGGTAGTATTCTTTAGTTCCATTTCTATATCCATTTGCAACATATTGGAAATTATTATGTTGGAGCTCATCTATGGTATCTCAACTGTCATTTGTAATTATTAGTGTAGTTTGCTATAATAGTCTTGACAGATCTTTTCGATTATTCATTTGCTTATTGTCCTTCTGTTTTCTTCCTTATAACCCCTTGGGGTCATCTGACTTAATTGCATCTTTTACTAAGCTTTCTGTAAAATTGCTTTTCTCTCCAATACTTTCAGCTGATTTATGAGGTAATACTAATCGTAATCTTTCACTATCTTTCTTCATAAGATTTTTAATTTAAAGTTTTGCTGAGACTTTCATTTTTATACTACTGCTGTTTTCCACCTTCAAGCTCTTTCCTCTTTCAAAGGCCCATTCTTTTCAACAAAGGAAAAAATAAGGAGAAAAAGTCAGCAAACTAATATATTAAGTAAATCTAATATATTTAGTGTTTCAAATCTATGGTTTCTCTATATTTTCAAAGAATCAAGAGAGAGATAAATTCTCATATCCTTCATTGGAATCAAAGTAGATTATTATAATATGACTTTCAGTTATTCCTCTTTCAAACTAATGGAATTTGTAATGAATTTTTACAAAATGAATATCACCTGCCAGATCATGCGTCTCAATTTTTCTTTCTCCTTTTCTCTCTCTTCATCCTTTCCTTCCTTTCTCGTTTCTTCCTTCCCTCCAATTCTTCTTTCCCTCCAATCCTTCTTCTTTTCCTCCAATCTTTCTTCCTTTCCTCCCTCCCTCCCCTTCCTTCCTTCCTTCCTTCCTTCCTTCCTTCCTTCCTTCCTTCCTTCCTTCCTTCCTTCCTTCCTTCCTCCCTTCCTCCCTTCCTCCCTTCCTTCTTTCCTCTTCTTCCCTTCCTATTTCCTTCCCTTCCTTCCTTATTTCCTTCCTTTCTTATCTCCACTGATGAATTTTATTCTTACATTAGAAATATTGATTTCTTCTATTTAAAACTAACTTCTTTACTCTCTTTCTGTAATTCAATTAGCTTAGTGGCTCAGTGTCTTAGTGGCTAGAGTACTGGATTAAAAAGGCCTTTGTGGGCTAGTCTAAGTGCCTGAGCACCCTGTAAAACTTGTTTAAAGGGAAATTCCTTCAGAGATCCCAATGACTTACTTTTGGATGACAACCCTTTCCAAAGTAGGGATGGCTTGTACTGAGTAATTAGTTTGGGTTGGAAGACCTTGACCATGAACTATCGATCCTATTGAATTAGTTGAACAATTTAGCACACTATTATTTGCTCTGATTTACAACTTTCCCCAGTATTAGGAAATCTCCAGTTTTATGCTTAGAACTTAAATATAAGCAAACTTATTTTTCCAGATAAGTGATAGAATCACAGAATTTTAGAGTTAGAGGGAACCTTGGCAGCACTTGATCTAACACCAAGCCAAAAAAAAAATCCCCAATATAATATGCCTGACAAATGGTCAATGGCAGCCTCTGTCTGAAAATCTCTAACAAAAGGTAGCCTAGTAGCTCTGAAGTCATCCCATTCTTCTGTGGGACAGCTCTAACTGCTATCATATATGGTATCTCAAGTCTAAATTTACTTAATTGAAATCTTTCACCCATTGTCCCCAATACTACCATCTGGCCCCAAATAGAACAAGTTTGACATATATTCCACATGAGAGTCATTGAAGATAACTATAATGCCTCCCCATCATTCTCAAGTCCTTTTATCTTTAGGCTGAACATCCTCAGTTCCTTCAATCATTTTCATATGACATGAATTCAAGGTTCATTGATCTTCTGACTGCTAAACAACTTATCAATGACCTTCAGGAAGTATAGTTTAGAACTGAGTACAATATTCCAACTATAATTTGATTAAGATGTAATTTGTTAAGAATAGCAAAATGTCAGATAAGAGCTTTGAATGATTATTCATTTTTTAGGTGATTTACCCAGCCTAGAGTCTGAATATAATGTTTTTTGTTGAATCTTTTTCAGTCATCTCTGACTCTTCATGACCCTATTTGGAGTTTTCTCAACAAAGATATGAGTGGCTTGCCATTTCCTTGTCTACTCTGATAAAGTCAGTCAGTGTTTTGCTTTTCCTATTATGACATGCCACTTAGAGCATTACAAAACGGTCTTATAGATGCCCTTCTTGTCTCAATGCATTTATTTTATTTTTTCCCCAATTACATGTTAAAACAATATTTTTCATTTTTTTTAAAAAAAGATTTGAATTATAAATTCTAATTCTCCTCCTCCCCCAAGATGGTATTATTTTACAGATGAAGAAAGTGAGCCAAACAGGATTAAATGACTTGCTCAGGGTTACACAGTTAGTGAACGTTTAAGGCAGAATTTGAAATCATGAAGATGAGTCTTCCTGACTCTAGAGCCAAATTCTTATCCTTTACATTACCTAGATGCCCTGAATCTAGCAGACTAGGAAATTGAGTTGAAGAGCTTTGGAACATGAGTTTGGAACAAAAACAAAAAACAGAAACAAACTACATATGAGAAGGTAGAGTATAAGAACAAGATTTATCAAGTCAGAGGACCAGGGAGAATCTGACTCATAATGATAAAGATAAATCTTACAGGTCCTAGCTCTTACTGGATTTAATTTATATATTCTTTCCTTTTCCTCTTCTACTTGTTTTTGGAGTTTTGCAAGGCAAATGGGGTTAAATGGCTTGCCCAAGGCCACACAGCTAGGTAATTAAGTGTCTGAGGTCCGATTTGAACTCAGGTACTCCTGACTCCAGGGCCGGTGCTTTATCCACTGCGCCACCTAGCTGCCCCCCCAGCTGCCCCCTCTTCCACTTTATAAAATCTGTAAACCCCGCCCCATCTCCTACTTCCTCATATGTCTGTGTAAAAAAATTGAAACTAACAGTGATGCCTGCTAATAAGGGGAAACATTCAAGGCCTACAATCCTCCCTTGCCATTAAAGAATTAGGAGATCCTAATCATTCATAAAGTGATCTCTTCTTTACAGAAGAGGAATATTCTGTTATATTCACATAGTCACTTATTCCAAAAGCTTAAAAATTAAGACTCTAGATCTGTTGACCCCAATTCATTAAACAGAATTAGGATCATAGGAATTTAGAACTGAAAGGGATTAGGGGTCATCTGATCCAATATTTAGTCTAAAAATGAGGTAATTAAGACAAAATGATATCCCAAAGTTTCCTCAAGTAAGGAAGAATTCTAGAATTGGATTCAGGTGTTTGAAGACAAAATCAATTAGTGTTTTTTTTTTCGCATTATGCAATGCCACTTAGGATAGTATAAAAGTGTCTTAGAGATGCTCTTCTTATCTCGTTAATTTGCTTTATTTTTAAAAATATTTCATTCCCCCCCAATAACATGTTAAAACAATGTTTTACATTTTTAAAAACAATTTTAGTCCCAAATTCTAATTTTTTCTTCCCTCCCTTAAGATGGTAATCAATCCAATACAGGTTATAAATGCATTGCTTTTATTTTAAATTATATATTAAGTTATAACCCAATGATCTCTCCTTTGTAACAAAGTAAAATTAAACCTATCCAGTAACCATATCTGATGAAATATCTATCATTAAGCACCTGTTCTCCTTCAGCCTCCCACATTAAATGCTATTAAAATGAAGCATAAGATGTTGAACCATTATGGTGTAGGGGGATGCTTTGATTTTGGGGGTGTAAAATGGGAATAACTATGTTGAATACAATAGCATAGAGCTTTGTCTCTTGTGCTAGGATTTCCCCTTGAACCCAAGAGAAAATAATGACAATGGACAATGCCATTATCTTATTATGCCTTCTTGGATCAAATACAAGTTCATTTCATTGAAGGATATTTAATGACTTTCACAATCTGGTTCTATTCTACCTTTCCAGGCTTACTACACAATAGTCTCATTTATGCACTTGAAGGTCTAGTCAAACCAGCTGCTTGTTTTTCCTCATTCATGCCTTTCTATTCTTCCTCTATGACTTTTCCTAGGCTGTCTTCCATGCCTTGAACACATTTACTCTTAATCTCTTTTAATAAAAACTATAACTTATGTGTTAATATTAGCTACCATTTATTTGAAATAGCTAAGTGACTCAATGAACAGTGTTAGACTGGGTTCAAATACTGCTTAGGACAATTACTAGCTGTTTGACCCTTGGTAAGTCACTTAACTTCTTCCCTCAATCCACTGGAGAAGGAAATAGCAAACCACTGCAATGTCTTTGTCAAGAAACCCTATGGACAGCATTGATGTGCTATGGTCCCTGGGGACATGTGACTCAATAGTACCAGTCATTTTATATAGTGTTTATCTGTGAAAAACCCTTTATAAATATTATATTATTGGATCTTCGCAACAACTCTGTAGGTTAGTTATTATTAGTTATAAGTTATTATTCCAATTTTATAGATGAAGTAACTGAGACAGAGATTAAATGACTTACCCAGGCCGACACAACCAGTAAGTCTCTGAGGCTCCATTTGAACTCAGTTCTTTTTAATTCCTGCTTACTTTTAAGTTTTCTCCCTTTTCTATGATATCCTCAGTGGCTAGTCCTCCTCTCCACAAATGAGTTGATTTTTATCCATACTTGTGCAATCTATTTCCCATGAAACATAAACTCCTTGACAGCAGGGACTATTACCCCCCCCCTTTTTTTAGTTTTTGCAAGGCAATGGGGTTAAGTGGCTTGCCCAAGGCCACATAGCTAGGCAATTATTAAGTGTCTGAGACCAGATTTGAACTCAGGTACTCCTGACTCCAGGGCCAGTGCTCTATCCACTGTGCCACTTAGCTACCCCTCCCCCTTTTATCTTAAGGTGATAAGTTGCCTGAAGATTTAAAATGTTTATTCATGTTCCAAAGTCCACTTGAGAGATTATGTCAAGCTGAGGCTGCCATACAAGCCAATGAGAACTGAGCTCTCACTGTCCAGACTCTGATTCTGGAAAGAGTTAACTGTTGATTCTGGTGTTCTTCCCCCAAACACTAAAGGCAGCCCAGTGGCACTAATATGTTAAAAAGACTGGACTTAGAGTCATCAAGCCCCATGTTTCAATCTAACCTCAAAACACAAGCTATGTGATGTTGAGTAAGTCACTTAAAATTCTGTATTTCCTGTTCCTTACTGTAAAATTATTGTTATAATAGCACCAAGCTCCCTGGTTGTGAAGATAAGATGAGATAACATGTAAAGTACTTTGCCTAATGCTTTGCTGAATTTAATATGCTTCATTAATTAGAATTTTATTCATAGCATTTTGTTATTAGATTTATTAATGTTAATTATGTGAAATTAATCATATATACTATAATATCATGCAATTTAATCCATATAAGCTTGTTTATTGATATCAATATATCCTATAGATTTATATTATCAATAAATACATTAACATATTAATAGCTGTTAAATTTATATATTTATACATATACACATACATGTATATGTGTTTAACATGTTTGTGTATATGTATGAATATAAAATTACATATCTAAATCTTTATATTTACATCCTTAACTTTATCTGTATCATCTATATATCTGCATCTATATCTCTATTTCTATCTATCCAGAAGGATATAGATATAGAAAAGTTTATAGATTATAGATAAATATGTTCCTAGGAATATAGTTACATAGACAGATATGATTTATATTTATATGATATGTACATTCCTAGGGATATATTTATATTGTTATTGAGTAGGTAGACGGAAATAGACATATATAAATAATATAGATTATATAGCAATAGATATGGCATATCTTCCTGGATGAGGACTCAGAAATAAAGATAAGAGAACTGATTCAATTTGAAACTCCCCAGACCAAAGAGAGAATCTTAGACCTGGATATTTCTAGGGAAATGAGTCAACAGACTGGTTGAGGGAGACTGTGATGAGCTGGAATTGGAAAGAGAAGTAGGTCTTGGCCACTTCCACTTCTTAGCTGTGGGGATGGAAAACAAAGCCATAACTAAAGACCAGAGAAAATGGCTAAACACAGTCCGCCCTGGAGGAGTGGGCAGTAGTGCTACCCATGAGCATGGTGACAGGTCTACTCTAACTCACCACACAAAGCTATGGTAAAGACACATGATATCATTTGTGACTCACAATAACTCTGTGAGCAAGTATTTCATTGAAATATTATTAATAATACTTAAGGATGTGTTTGAATGTTGAATGGCTATGACAGCTGTCCAAAGAAGAGTATTCAGATTCTAGGTTTTGGTGCTGGATATTAATTCTTGAAGAATAGAAGCATGCTAATATAATAGGATTATTATTATAATTAATAGATTATTATATTCCTGCTCTAATAATTAGAGCAGGAATATTGGTCTGTAGTCTTCTAGATAGATTTTGGTGGTAGGATTTCTTTCAATTTTAAATTAAAAAAAACCACAATATTATTCTTTAAAAGTCTTAAATAGTCTTCACCAGATTGCCAAGGGGGATCCATGGCTCAAGAAGGACTAAGAACTCCTTTTTTTAAAGAAACTCATGATTATGGCCAGTAGCATGGTGGGAAAAATAAAGGTCATTTGATTGATATAATCATAAGCATGAATTCTTTTTTTAAATTTAATATTTAATATATTTTTATTTATTTTGTTAAATATTTTCCAATTACATTTCATATGTTTTGAATTTAAAAAAAGATTTTGAATTCCAAATTCTTTTCTTTTTTCCCTTCTCTTACTGATTGAAAAGGCAAGCAATATTAAATCATGAAGAACACATTTCCATATGACAGATATGAACTTGTAGTTTTTTTTAACATTTCTATTCAGACAATAGATGACAGGCTCTGTCACTCTCATTTACAACTTGTAAGAATACAAACATAAAGGAGACAGAATATCAGAAAGCCATTCTGTGAAATAATGAGTAAGAACTTGAAATAATTGCTACCTGTGTACAAATTCAAGGTCCAGGCACTATGGGAGATACAAAGAAGAAGAAAACTAGATGACTGTCTGGTAACTTTTGAAGCAGCATTCCAAACTGTTTTCCTGAATGACTGGATTAATCCTCATCTCTCTCAAAACAATGCACTATTTTGTTGAAACCCTCTAGTGATTGCCATTTTCCTGTGTCAGCTTTGCCAATCTGATGAGTGTGAAATGGAACTTCAGAGTTGCTTTGATTTGCATTTCTCTGATTATTAGTGATTTGGATTTTTTTTCATATGACCATAGAAAGCTTAGGTTTCTTCTCTTGAGAACTGACTTGGCTCTTATATCTTTTGTAAATGAGACTTTTTTTTAAAAAAAAAAATCAGAGAAACTTGCTGTAAAGACCCTTTTAACTTAGCTGTATTATTTATTTGTTCATAAACTTCTAAAATTTTATGTAATCAAAACCATCTATTTTATCATCTCTGATTTAGAAATGCTTGCCATATAATTGCTTGATAATTGAACAGATTATTTAAAAAAAACCTAATTGGACCTCTTCCTGTAGGAATCTAGTTAGGAATATAAGATATTCTATAAATAAAGAAGATGTGTTCTAGTAATGTTATTAACTCCATGACCAGAGGTAGTAGACACAGCAGGCATAGGGGCATAGGGATATATATATATATATATATATATATATATATATATTATGTCTTGGAGAGATTTCCTCTTCCTTCTTTGGAATAGTTTAGGAGGAGCATGACTTTCATTTTTCTCAGGATAGTCCACATCTTATAAAAATGAATTATTATTAACATATTTCATAATGCCTTCATTTCTAAAAATTTTCCCCTCCCCAGAAAGTTACTCCTTGAATCCAAAAAGAAAAGAAAAAGACAATTCTGTAAAAGTAATCATGGTAGGAGCAACTCCCCGTTCATCTGAAGCTAGCTTTTTCTTAAAAGGTACTGAAATATTTCTGAGGACTTGGTTAGCTCTGAGGATTAAGGTCTCAATCTCCCATTGCCTGAGTCCAAAGAAGCCAGAAAAAGGATCTTGGATACTTGACTGATGGGTCTCCATGGGAGATTCACTCAGTCCAATCAACTTGAGATTGAGATCTATCCTTCTTGAATATCTTTCTCTTGATATGTCTGAGTAAATCTCTTTTTAAAAAACCATTTAATGACTTATGAGTGTCCCATTTTGTTCCTATATTGAAATTAAACTAGTGAGGAAAAGTCAAGACTCAGTCAAGAACACTAACATAACCAAATATGATAATAGATTTTATATTCTCTTGCCTCTACAAAGGAAGCAGGTGATTTTCAATGTCTAGACAGGAAAGGAAAAAAAGGAAACAGGATATTAGTGGGAATATTGGAGTGTGGGCTCTGGGAAGAAGGAAGGAAAAGAGCTCCTAACGATGTCATTTCTGGTTAGGTTTCCCAGCTATTTCTGATGAGCCTGGGTAACTTGATAGTCGAGAGAAGTGGAGATGGGACTCCAGGTATTTTTTGCTGATGAAGAGAGTCAATGTAATTTATGCCCACATTTCTTTCCCCACTGTTGAGTATCTCTAATTAATCTTGATTATATCTTGTTTGTGCCTAGTTGTTTGCATATTTTCTTCCCATTAGACTATAAACTCCTTGAAAGCAGGGACTATATTGACTCTAATATTTTGTCTTTTTTTCTTTAGACCCAGCACATAATTCCTGACAATAGGCATTTAACAAATATATGTTAACTGATTTTATCTTTAATTTGCACACAGCTATTTAATCAATCTTGTCTGATTGATAGTAATGTTCATTAATGTACCATCTTTACAAATAGTTCACAAAATAAGGGCTTGAGTGTGTGTAGTGAACTGGTGGAAGGGTCTTTGCAAATCTTCAAAAATTAATGTTTACCTCACTTATTCAATTGTAATTAAAATATTGGTTCAAGAGAATACTGTTAGATTGATTATAGATATGCTAAAAAACATCTTTCAGAATAGAATTAAAGTAAAATAGAAAATCCAGGTACATTTCATATTTTATTACAAAATTTCAATCCTGCAGCTTTCCTACTTATTACACCACATTTTTTGTACGATCCCTCCAATTTCCCATAGTTTACTCAGTCCTCTGTGGAAGAAACCAAAAGAAGTTAGTCTCTACTATGAGTCGAGGTTAAATATCAAGAATTACAGTGTTTATAACATAAGATGAACTACCTGTAGGATTCAGGAAATGAGGTGTTGGTTTGAGAATTAGGTATCAAGAAGAATTGAATGGTGATGATATTGAACATCTCAAGGTGCTCTTTCTAATTAGAGTTTGAGTTCTTCCATCTTTAAGTCTTCAGAGTCAAGGAAAAGAGCTTGTAGTTTAGAATGAAAACTATCAGCTAGTACAACTTACATTTAGGTAACATTTTACAAATATCAGATTATTTACTCTCTGGTCTTATACCAGGAAGGAGGCAAGGTGGGTATCATTATTTCAATTTGACAGTTGAAGGAATTTAGACTCAGAAAGGTCAAGGAACTTGCCTAATGTCATATAGCAAATTAAAGGCAGAATAGAGATTAATTCCCAGATCTCTTGGCTACCAGTCCACAATTATTACCATTATACAGACTAGCTAATTCATCAGCCTAGCTATCACTCTCTCCTCACTCCTTGACAGATATTCAGGTCTCCTACCAGATGCAGGTACTTATGTAACCATTTCTTTTGTTTCACTGCTTAGCCTTTCATTCCAGGTTTCTTCAGTTCCAAGGTATATTTATTATTAGGAAAATTTCAGCATAATAGGATCTATTAATAGAATAACAAAAATCATATGATTGTGTCAATAGATGCACAAAAACTTTGGACAAGATTAAAACATTCATTCCTGTTTTAAAAAAGGAATAAATGATCCTTTCCTTAATACGATAAGTAATATCTTTCTAAAATCAAGAACCACTATTGTATGAAATGAGGAAAAGCTAGAAGCCTTTTCAAAAAATATCAAGAGTAAAGCAAGAATGTCTATTATTACTACCACTATTTAATATAGAGTTAAAGATACTTTCTATAGCCATGAAACAAGAAACAGAAATTGGGAGAATAAACATAAGCAAAGAAAGAACAAGATTATTGCTTTTTGAGGTAATATAATCTTTTATTTCAAGAACATTAGTCAACTAAACATTAACTGAAACAATTTCATTAAGATTTCAGTGTATAACTGCTGGGTCTATACCCCAAAGAGATCATGAGAAAAGGTAAATATACATCACTTGTACAAAAATATTCAGCTCTGTTTGTGGTGGCAAAGAATTGGAAATCGAGGGGAAGTCCATTACTTGGGGCATGGTTGAATAAATTGTGGTATATGTTTGTTATGGAACACTATTGTTCTATTAGAAACTAGGAGGGATGGGATTTCAGAGAAACTTGGAAAAATTTGCATGAACTGATGCTGAGCAAGATGAGTAGAACCAGAAGAACATTTTACGCCCTACCAGCAACATAGGGTTGTTGATCAAACTTAATGTACTTGCTCATTCCATCAGTGCAATAATCAGAGACAATTTTAGGGTAGAGAATACCATCTATACCCAGAGAAAGAATTATAGAGTTTAAACAAAGATCAAAGACTATTACTTTCAATTTTTTTTAAAACATCTTATGTACTACATGATTTTGTTATCTCTAATATTTTATTTTTTCCTCAAGGATATGTTTTTTCTCTCAATACATTCAATTTTGATCAATGCCTAGCATGGAAAGAATATAAAGATTATCAGATTGTCTTCTGTGGGGAGAAGGGGGGAAGGAAGGGGGATTGGGGGAAAAATGTAAAATTCAAACCTTACCAAAAAATGATAGGTAGAAACTACTATTATATATAATTAGAAAACAAATAAAATACTTATATAATAATTAAAAAGGTTTCAGGGTATAAAATAAATTCCCATAAATCATCACTATTTCTCTAAATGACCAACAAATGAACAACAAAATCAAATAGGAAAAGATAGAGTGACAAATTCAATAAAAAAGGTATATAATACACAAAACACTTACTAATCAATCTACCAAGATCATAAGCACAATATGAATTACAAAGCACTGTTTATGGAAAAAAGAAAGATTTAAATAGAAAATTATTAGTGGTTCATTAGTGGCTCAGCCAGTATAATAGAAATAATATCTAAATTAATTTATTTATTCAGTACCTTACCTATCCATCTAACAAAGGGTTGCTTTATAGAGCTAGGAAAAAATAATGATGAAATTTATTTAAAGAAATGAAAACCCTCTAAATCTCAAGGGAAATAATGCAAAAAGGGGTAACAAGAAAGTCTAACAATATTAAACACCAAAACACATATTAGGTATAATACCCATTGCTTCAAGAAGTTCAATAGCTTCATTGTCATGAGTGGCAGTCAACTGCCATATTTTGTTGGAAGCGCCTTCATAAGTAGCTCTTTAGAGGAATAGAGTATATGAAAAGTGATGAATCCACTTCTGAGATGTTGTTGGTCTTTGTCCCTTGGTTAGGAACATTATCAAAACAAAGTTACATATAAATTAGTTATTTTCTGCTGTGAAGACAAGATTTTTCATGTAAACCATTAGGTTAACAGTCCATATGATGTGCCATACAAATCTGTGCAAATAAAAACCAAAATCCTAGTAGAAAATCAACCCAGCATATCTTTGTGTCAGAAATATGTATATCTATATCTATATCTATATATATATATATATATGAATTTGCCATATTTGTGGTTCTCAAATTATGACTGATTCATAAATAATTCTGTCATGATTTATGTTCTGAGTTGCAGTTCCCCAAACTAGTACTAACTAACCTTCTGGTCATAGTTTGCTGTCGAAAGGAACATTTCTGAGAATTGTTTGGACAACTAAGTCATTTGTCAAAGGAGGGGAAGCCTACATTTATTTTAGAAAAATGCATACTTTGTTTAGGAAATTATCATCAATCCAGATGTGACCCACATTTTACTGTAACAGATGAAACAGGAAATGACTTTGCCCAAAATTAAAATTGTCAATTTGCCAAAATTGTTTCCAAGTTTGCCTTTGCAATAATACTTAATGTCCAGTGAGTGGAGCTAGTGTTGCATATTGTGAATGGTTTAAGGCTCAAAAGTATTAGGAAGGGGGAAAAAAGACTCTAGATGTAGATTTCTTTGCCCTAAGAAAACACTCAATAATTCTGAAAGAACACATTAATCATTTTAAATTTCACAGGGTGGGTGGATCTGATGTTTGCTTCTTGAGTTTTGGTATTCATTTATGAATGGTAAACAACTTCTTGATCCAAAATTTCAGTCAAGGGAACAGTTTCTCTATATAGAGCTGCTGTCTAAGGGAAAACACTGATCTGGATGCAAGCCACACTGCCTACTAAGTGAGTTGCCCTTGCACAAAGGAAGCTACAAGAGGAAGTGGATAGGAGAGTGAGGAAAAGTCATTTTATATATATGTGGTATTCAGAAGTAATGACAGAGAATTTCATGTTTCATAACTTATATTCTATCTATATTTGCCCAAGAATAGGAAGTTTGAGTATGGACTTGTACAGCATTGAGGAAACTGCAACTTATTTTAGCAGAATGATTTAATTTGGCATTCTGTAGTGTTTTCTCATATTATTTCCTTAGGGATAGGGAATAGATCTATAATTTCAGTTGAATATAGAGAAGTTCTGGTCTTCCTATCCCAATACAGATTGACTTGCAATTTATAATCTTAGAGAGGAGCCTAGACCACCGAGAAGTTTGTAATTTTTCAGTTGTGTTCACCTCTTTGTGTTCTTTTTGGGGTTTTGTTGGCAAAGATACTGAAGTGGTCTGACATTTCCTTCTCCAAACAATTTCATAGATTGAGGAATGGAGGCAAACAGGGTTAAGTGACTTGACCAGGATCACATGGGGAGTTAGAATCTAAGGTCAGATTTGAACTAAAGAAGAGGAGTCTTTCTGATTTCAGTCCCAGTACCCTATCTACTGTGTCACCTAGCTTTCCTGAGAGGTTTAAGTAGAATCAAGTGAAGTCAGATGCATTAAGTACCTACTGTGTCAGCCTTCTAAGAAGTGAGGATGCAAAAAATCCAAAAAAGCCCCCAAACCAGTCCCTATTCTCAAGGAATTCAACCTTTAATGAGGTAGATGTAAAAAAAATTATGTAAAATTCAGATGGAGTAAAATGATTTTCCCAAGATCATACAGTGTGTAGTAAAGGAACAAAGAGGATTGGGGTCTTCCTGATTTTGAGTTCAAACTCACTCTGCCTTGTTATAGAATATGATAAAAATGATTTTTTAAAAACGATGTCAACTAAGGAAATCCCTAAATTAGACTTTTCTAGAGAAAGGCAAATAGCAAGACAGGAACTCCAATCAGGGACTCAGTCAATAATACAACTTCTAGGGAATGCTCTGGAATTAACTTGTATTCATACTAATCTATATCTCTGCAGTACCTAACAAGGATAAACATGATGTAATCCTTAATGATCATTGGTTTTCTCATTTATTACTACTAAAGGATAGAAATAAACTAATATTTTTTCAAAGATTTTTTTTAATAAACCAGTTTGGAAACCAAAAAATTCAGTTGATCAAAATACTCTATTCAATCTTCAGCATTCTGATAAATTAAACTTTATTGATGTCTTTTGTCATACAAGATCTGGTTGCATTTCAGGTGTTTTTATCTCTCCCAGAAATCTGTGAAACCCAAGCTCCAAAACACATTGGTATGAGTCTCCTTCACTAAGGGAGATCAATAAGCTATGCCTGTAGGAGGGGTAGGTAAAGTTGGTTAAAGTAGGAGAGACTGAAGTACACAGATTAGGTGACTCTTCCTGTTTCAATTACCATTCATCTTCTGGGCATTCCTTTAGTTATGGGTACCATTAAGATTTCCAGATCATCCCAGAGTACATGTGAATGTCCCTCAGAAGATACTAATACTTTCCCCTGTATACACTCAGTCAAATACTATCAAATATGGAATAGAGAGATTTAAAGGTGCTCTGGGTTCCTGATTCATTTCCAAATAGATTATACAACTGAACAACCATGTACAAGTGCCAAGCCCTGAACATTTATAGCTGGTCATTTGAGAGTTAACCAAGAAGTAAGTGTGTTCATTCAATTCAACAAGAAACATTTATTGAGCACTTTGTATGTGTTAGATGTTGTGCAGATACAATAAGAAAAAAAAAATTACCTGTCTTCAAAGGGAAGTGGATGGGCTAAGAGTAGAAAGGCATAAATATTCATAAATGCAAGATAATTTGAGCAAGGAGTAAGCAATAACATCTGGGGAGAATCAGGAGAGTTTTCAGATAGGATTTTGAGTTATGAAGGAAGTTAAGGATTATAGAAGACAAATCATTTTACTTAAGGTTTGAAAAAAATGAGAAAATTAGAGAAAAATGGGTCCCCTTGCCTTAAGATTTTTAAACAATAAATTTTAGAATCATAGTATTTTAAAGATAAATTTGTTAACAAGTGTTGGAAGAGATCTCAAAAATAATTTAATCTATGCCCTACTACAATAATGAACCTCATTTATGACATCCCTTTCAATTAGTTGACCAAACAGGAACCAAGATAGCAAAGCCCAGAGGCTCAGCTTAATTCTCCCAACATTCTCCTCCAAACAACTTTAAAAATAGAACCCCCAAATCAGTTGTGGAGAGGCAGAGTTAACAAACTGTTGAGGTGAGACATTTTTCTAATCAGAGAACTGAGGAGGTCAGTAGGAGAGATCTGTGTTCCCAAAGTAAGTATATGGTGTGATAGTAATGCTAGTAGGCTTTGGGAGCAGCTGCTAGAGTGGCACCATCAGCTTCCAGAACTTCAGCCTAGCAATGGTAAGGGGATCAGACAATTGGTCAGAGATAGATTACAGGAAACCTTTCTCTGGTACTGGGTTCAGGATTTTATTGTATTACCTATACACAGTTCAAGTCAAAGAAGAATACTAGATTGTAGCAGCTGAGGAACAGAGACTTTGATCCCAGTTACAGGGGAGAATGTTTATGTTGGTCACAAGGAAGTGGGACTCTGATCTCAGTTACCTAGAATGGTACAGAAGAGTAGGGTTCTTGGTTACGGTTCCAAGACCAAATGGAGTACTAGCACTTGAAACTATAGGATAACAAGGTCCCTTCCTGTGTAAGACCAAAGCATATGCAAGGAGAATAGTGATCATATGTTTCGTTAGATCTTTTCAATATAAAAGTACCAAAAATTTGCAGACTCCCAGAATGAGCTCTGCAAACAGCAACATGAAAACCTTAACATTGGGAGAGTGACCTTTCCCATAATAGGCTAAGAGCCATAAGATTATAAGTCAGGAAATAGACTGAAAAATGAGCAAACAACAGGAAAGATTAAAACTTAAGCTGAGAAGACTGCAATGTAAAAACAGCCATAAGAAAAGCTTCAAAGAAAAGTATGAATTGGATAAAGGCCAATAGGAATCCCTGGAAAAGCTCAAAAATGATTTTTAAAATTAAATAAGAGAGATAGATAAAATGGAAAAATGAGTTTTGCAAGAAAATTATGAAAAAAGAGAATCAATACTTTGGTAAAAGAGGAGCAAAACTACTGAAGAAAATAACACAGATTTGAGAAAATGGCAGATGTGGCACAAAAACCTACTAAAGAGAACTTTTTTGAAAACAGAATTGGCCAAATGAAAAAAGATACAAAAACTCATTGAAAAAAATAATTCCTTAACAATTAGAATTGAGCAAGTGGAAGCTAATCATTCCATGAGGCATCAAGAAACACTAAATCAAATTCAAAAGAAAGAATAGAAGAAAATGTGAAATATCTCATTGGAGAAACAACTGACCCAGAAAATATATTGAGGGAAGAAAATTTAATAATTATTGGACTATCTTAAACTGTGATTTAAAAGAACCCAGTCATCGTATTTCAGGAAATTTTATGGGGAAATTGCTCTGATATCTTAGAGCTAGAGAGTTGTTGTTGTTGTTAGTCCTTTGTACTTGAAGAGAACCTGACATCAGGTAAGTGCTGTTATGACATGCAAATGAATTGGATTTAAGTAGGGAAGGCTGTGCAAAGTTACCAGTCTCATTTTCTCCCCTGGAGCCAGTAACATCTTTGACAGGTAGTAAAACTGATATTTAAAGAGTCTACCACTCACCTCCTGAAAGAGGTCCCTAAATGAAAACTCCCAGGAATATTATATCAAAATGCCAGAGCTCCCAGGATAAGGAGAAAATACTGCAAGCAACCAAAAAGAAATATTTCAAGTATTATAGAACCACAGTCAGGATCACACAAGATTTATCAACTTCCAATTAAAGGAGCAGAGACTTGAAGTATGATGTTTTAGAGGGTAAAGGAGCTAGGATTACTATCAAGAATCACTACCCAGAAAAACTGAGGATAATCCTGTGAGAGGAAAAAAAGTGGATATCTACTGAGAAGGTTTTAAAGCATTCCTCATGACAAGATTAGAACTGAATAGAAAATTTTACTTTCAAATACAAGACTTAAAAGAAACATAAAAAGGTAAAGATGAAAGAGAAATCATAAGGTACTCAATAAGGCTAAACTGTTTATATTCCTATATAGGAAGATGATACTTGTAACTCCTAAGAAATTTATTATTAAAGCAATTAGGAGTATACATAGAAAGAAGGCATAAATATGAGTTGATTGTATTGGGATGAGCTAAAAAAATGGATGGGGAAAAAGAAGAAAGCTCTGGGAGAATGAGAAAGTGAGTGGAAGAATAGAGAAAATTATTGTAGTTGCTGGCTACTTGAGTTCAGTTCTGTCTATGAGGAATCCTTATTCAGACTCTGGAAAACATGGGTGGAAATAAAAGAAAAATATATTAAAAAGGTTACAAGGAATAGGAAGGGCTAGGGGATAGGCAGAAAGAGAGAGAGAGAGAGAGAGAGAGAGAGAGAGAGAGAGAGAGAGAGAGAGAGAGAGAAAAAGAATAGCCAAGCAACGTTGGCTGGGCCATGGTCAGAGAAGACTGCAGCCCTGAGCTGGGGTCAAGCTCAGGTTTTTATGTTTTGCCTCTCATCTAGAGGGCAGATGGTGAACTCCCTTTCTCTTACTAGACCAGGAATTAGGTAAAGCCTAAGGAGATCAGGGTACAAATTTTACATTAAACAATGAATCAATGGTAATGGGGATCTCCAGCCAATTTGAGCAATCTTTAAGATTACGAATTGTTTCTGTTACAGTCATAATTCTCTACTTCAAGTCAATTTACATCTCAAGAAGATGGTAGTCAGCCCCACCCAATTTCTACATTCACAATTCTCTTCATCTTTCCCCTGTATCATTATCTCACATAAAAGAGGCATTCAGGGCATAACTTTTATACTGGGAAGGAAAAGTGGAGGGGGAACACTTGAACTAGAATAACATATACTCAGTTCAGTATAGAAATTTATCTTACCCAATAAAGAAGTGATAAGAGGAGAAGGTGATAAGATAGAAGGGAGGACAGACTAAGGGAAGCAGTGATCAGAAGCAAAATGGAGGTGGGACAATATAAAAAGAGAGAGGGAAAGAAAATGATAACCAGGGAAAAATAGAAAGGAGTGATAAAGACTGTTAGTAATCATAACTGTGAATGTGAATAGGATGAACTCACCCTTAAAGCAGAGGCAGAGAGCAGACTGAATTAGGAGCCAGAATTCAACAATATGTTGTTTACAAGAAAAACATTTAAACAGAAAGACATTCATTATGCTTCAGTTAACATAAAAAATGGCAAGAATAGCAATTATGATCTCAGAAAAGCAAATGAAAAAATCAACCTAATCAAGAGAGATAATCAGGGAACCTCATTTTACTAAAAATATCATAGATAATTAAGTAATGTCAATATTAAACATATATGCATCAAATGGCATGGTATCCAAATTCTTAAAAGAAAAGGTAAGTGTGTTAAAGGAGGAAATAGATAGTAAAACTATACTAGTAGGGAACTCTCAGATTTCCTCTCTTACAACCTGGTACATCTAGTCATTAAATAAATAAAAAAGAAGTTAGGGGGATGAATAGAATTTTAGAAAGATTTAGATATGATAGACTGGATAAAATTGAATGTTCAAGACAACTTCACAAAAATTAACCTGGTTTTAGGACATAAAAACTTCAGAGACAAATGAAGAAAAGCAGCAATATTAAGTGTATAATTTTCAGACCAGAGTGTAATAAAAATTACATTAAATAAATGGTTGAGGAAATATATTAAAATTAATTGAAAACTAAATAAACTAACCTAATGAATGGATCATAGAACAAATCATAGAAACAACCAATAATTTCATTAAAGAGAATGACAACAGTGAGGCAGCATGCCAAATTTTGTGGAATGCAGCCAAAGCAGTACTTAGGAGAAAATTTATATTTCTAAACACTTAAACCAGTAACAGAGAATGAGCAGATCCATGAATTGAGCATGCAATTAAACAGACTAGAAAAAGAACAAATTTGAAATCCCTACTTAAACACCAAATCGAAAAGTCCTGAAATGAAAGGAGAGATTCATAAAAATTTAAAGTAGGAATTGGAAAAAAAAAACCTAATAAAAAAAAGATAAACCAATGGAACATCTGATTAAAAAAAATACAAATTACAGTATCATAAATGAAATGAGTGAAGGTACTATCAGAGAAGATAAAATTAAAGCAATTATTAGGAGCTATTTTGCCCAGTTATAGCTTAATAAATCCAACAATTTATGTGAAGTATTTATAAAAATTTAAATTATCCAAATTAGTTGAAGAGGAAATAGAATATTTAAATAACCCTATCTTAGAAAGAGAAATTGAACAAATCACAAATGAATTCTCTAAGGAAAAAAATCCCCAGGATCAGATGGATTCACAAGTGAATTTTTTCAACATTTAAAGAACAATTAATTCAATTACTATATGAAGTATTTGGAAAAATAGGCAAAGAAAGAATTATACCAAATTCCTCTTAAGATCCAAATTTGGTATTGATACCTAAACCAAGAAGAGTAAAAACAGAAAGAAAACTATTAACCAATTTCTCTAAATAATGTTGATGCAAAGATTTTTAAATCAAATGTTAGCAAGGAGATTACAGCAATGTATCACAAACATTATTCACTATGACTAGGTAGGCTTTTATCACAGGAATTTAGAGGTGGTTCAATATTAGCAAGACTATCAGCATGATTGATCATATTAATAACAAAAACCAATAAAAATCATATGATTATCTCAATAGTTCCAGAAAAAATATAACACCTATTCCTATTAAAACACTGGAAAGCATAGAAATAAATGGAGCTTTACTTAAAATGATAAATAGTATCTATCTAAACCCATCGATAAACATTATCTATAATGAGGAACAGTTCAAAGACTTCCCAATAAAAATCAGGGTGATGCAAGGATATTCATTTTCACCACTATTATTCATTTTTGTATTAGAAATGCTAACTATAGTAATAAGAAAAAGAAATTGAAGAAATTAGGATAGACAATGAGGAAACAAAAACTAGATGATATGATGGTGTAATTTGAGATTCCTAGAGAATCAAATAAGAAACTAGTTGAAACAATTAATTTTAGCAAATTTGTAGGATATAAATCATCAGTTTTTCAGTATATTAACAACAAAGTCTAGCACAAAGAGATAGAGAGATTTCACTAAAAGAACTTCAGACAATATAAAATACTTGGGAATCTATCTGACAGGTAGACTCCAGAAACAATATGAAAAGAATTACAAATCACAGCACGCAAATCAAGAGAGGACTAAATAATTGGAGGAATATCAATTGCTCATTATAATATAATGAGACAGACAATATAATACAAAGATGACAATTCTACCTAAATTAATTTACTTATTCAGTGATCTCAATCAAACTACCAAAAAGTTATTTAATGGAATTAGCAAAAAATAACAGAATTCATCTGGAAGAACAAAGAGTCAGGAATATCAAAGGTATCAGTGAAAAAGCAACTGTCAAGAAAGGTGGCCTAGCAGTATCAATTCTCAAACTTTATTGCAAGACAAAAATGTTAAAAAAACAATCTGGTTCTGGTTAAAAAAATAGGATGGTGGATCTGTAAAATAGAGTAGTTACCTTATACAGAGTAGCAAATGACCATGCTAAATGAGTGTTTCATAAATCCAAAGAAAAAAGTTTTTGGGAAAATACATTATTTGACAAAAATTTCTGGGAAAAACTGGAGAGTAGGGTGGTAGAATATAGAACTTACACTTTAAGTATAGGACTTGTGCTTTAAATTCGAAGTTGGTATATGATTTAGCATAAAGATTGATACCTAAATAAATTAGGGGAGCACAGAACATTTTACTTATTAGATTCACAGATAGGGGAAGAATTTATAACCAAACAAAAGACAGATAACATTAAGGAATAGAAAATGGATAATTTATTAAAACTTTTTTTACAGAACAAATGCAGGAAAAAATTTATAGCAGGTTTCTCTAATAAAGGCCTCATTTCTTTACTAAATAAAGAACAGAATTACATTTATAAGAATATAAATCATTACTCAAATATTAAATGATCAAAGGATATGAACAGATAGGTTTTAGAAGAAATCAACACAATCTCAAATCGTATTAAAAAACCCTCTAATGCAAATTAAAACACCTCTGAAGTATCACCTCACACCTATCAGATTGACTAATATAAAATAAAAAGAAAATGACAAATATTGGGGTGTGTAAAAATTGGGACATGAACTCTTGGATGAGTTGTGAACTTATTTAGAGAGCAATTTGGGACTATACTCAAAGTGCTAAAGCTCCATACCATTAATATCTGTATCCCAAAGAGGTCAAACAAAAATATTTATAGAGGCTTCTTTTCTTATGGAGCCAAATATTTGAAAATTGAGGGTATGCTCATCAATTGGGGAATGGCTGAACAAATAATGATGTGATTGTGATGTAATACTGATGCAGAGAAACCTGGGCATGGGAGTGATGAGATCAGTAGTAGACAAACTTTGTAAATCTTTTGTTTGCATTGTAAATAGAATCTTCCTTCCTTTATCATCTAATTTAGGCCACACCTGAGGGCCTGATCTTCAACCTGATTTGGATTGCTTTGTTTTCTAGTGAGGCATCCAGGGAGCACAGACCCTGGAAAACCACCCAAAAGAGACCCCTCCCCAAAAGGCACAATCTCCTTTGAGGGATTTGGGTCACTCACCGCCCCCTCCCATGGAATCTGGGAGAGAATTTAAAGAGATCCAAGGGAAGGGCTTGGCCCCTTTTACCTTCCAGCCTCCTGCTGACCCTTAGACAGCTGGCTTGGTCAATTCAATCAGCAATCCAAGGTCTTTTCTTTAAACTCTTTTTAACTTTTCTGTTACTTTTCTTAATATGCTGTAACTTCCTTTAACAAACCTCTATTTTGTTTCCAAAACCTGCATTCCTGAGTTTGAGTCCTGATTCATCATGGGTCAGAATGGAACCCAAGAAACAAATCAGCGGCAACAATACTATTATGCTATAAGTAATGAATAGCAGAATGGATTCAGAAAACCTGGGAAGACTTACATAAACTGATGCAAAGTGAACAGATCCAGTAGATTTGTAATATTGTGCACAGTAATAATATTAAATAATGATCATATGTGAATGACTTTGCCTGTTCTAATCAATATAATGATTCAAGACAATTCTGGAGGATGTATGATAAATACTGCTACCTAACTCCAAAGAGAGAACAGATGGGGTCTGCGGGTGGATTGATGCATAATTTTTTTTTGCTTTTTTTTTTGCAACATGATTAATATGGAAATAGGTTTTAACATGATTTCACATATATAATTGATAATCACATTTCTTCCCTTCTCAGTGAATGGGGTATGAGATAGGAGTGAGAGAAGGAATTTAGAACTCAAACTTTTAAAAATGAATATTAAAAATAAATGACAAATTAAAAAAAAAGTCTCCAATGATGGAGGACTGCCTTCTAATGTAGGTCATCACTCATTTTTTTCTTGCACCCCCCCCGCCCCAAAATTGGAAATAAAAAAAACAGAAAAGAAAGGAAAGAGAAAAATGTGATAGCTTTCTCTATTTGAGAATAAGTAATCAAGTACTAAGCCATGAGAAAAAAAGAAATGGCTGGTAAGCCAATGACTAATTAATTCTTTTATATTTGTCAAAAGGCAGGTTTTCTAACAAAAATAAATTAATTTGGGAGACTTGGAGTTTCCCAAATTAATTTATTTTTGTTAGAAAATGTATTCCCCTTTATTTTCTCCAGATAAGGGCTTACCCTGGCTATTAGAAAATTCAACATTAAAATAATCAGAGGACATTTAACTAGCCCTTTCACTCACAGGTTTTATTATTAGCATTTGAAAGCACATAGTGTTAAATTTTCATTAGACACAGAATGGTGTTTTAACTTATTGCCCTTTAATTACTTTTATCTATAAAGCCTCATAGAAGAAAGGTAGAAACAGGGAAAAAATGTAAACATAGGTTAGAATTTATGGGATTAAATATATCTAGATGAAGAAAATGAGATATACAATTGTATTACCCTTATGATGAAGGATTCAGAATGGTTAAAATGATGTCACTATGTGGTTCAGAAATCAAGTTTTTTAATACACTGATTAATGGCTTAGAGAAAAAGCATTGGGGTGGCTAGGTGGCACAGTGAATATAGAGCACCAGCCCTGGAGTCAGGAGTACCTGAGTTCAAATCCAGCCTCAGACACTTAATAATTACCTAGCTGTGTGGCCTTGGGCAAGCCACTTAACCCCATTGCCTTGCAAAAAAAAAAAAGCCTAATAGAAAAGTGTCAAGAGAGAAATATATGATTGGGCAGGAGGGTGAGTTGACCACTTTGCACTCAAATTTTGAGAGAAATTGGAGCAAATATGGAGATGCGCAGTAATGCCAGAGTTTGAAAAGTGTCAGAAGTTAGTTGATGTAAGGCATCACTGTACCCAACAACCAGGTAAATAACCTCAGACCAAGGAAACAGCATGTTGGGGTAGACCAGTATCTAAAGAAAACATGATAAATCCAAAGCATATATATGTATGCAACTATATATATATATATGTATATATTTATATTTTCAAAAGTCTGACCATAGCAATTTCTTATTTCTATGTTTTTCATTAGTAATAATGGGGAAAGAAAGTAAGAGAAATGGAAAGAGGGTGAGAAAGGAATGAGGGGAAAGGAAGGGAAAGAAAAAAGGGAAGGGAAGAAAGAAAAAAGAGAGAATGAAATAACTAAAATTGACTCAATTGGAGAATGGTAAACCTTTCTCATTGGAGGATTCTGGAACCAAATGAAAAATAAATTTATTGGTTCATATTTCATTGCTTTCCAAAGTGGGATAAAAGCATGGATTTCTTTTTCCTAGATTTTATCCATGTAGGAGCAACTCTTGTTTTTTTTGTGTGTGTGTGTGTGTTTTTAAGTTTTTGCAAGGCAATAGGGTTAAGTGGCTTGCCTAAGGCCACACAGCTAGGTAATTAATAAGTGTCTGAGGCTGGATTTATGAACTCAGGTACTCCTGACTCCAGGGCCGGTGCTCTATCCACTGGGGCACCTAGCTGCCCCAACTCTTGTTTTTAAAAACCCCCTTTTCTTACTTACATCACAATTGAGCTGCAACTTATACATAGCCTTAGCATAGTACTTAGTACATGGAAGGTGATTAATAAATGTTGATTGTTCAGTTCACAGGCATACAATTACTATGGGTCATAAGCTTATCTTGAACCTAGGACTTATCTTCAAAACTGGTTTTTCTTTCTATTATATCATACTCATATATATTTGTTATTGAGATAATGTTAGAATCATAAAAGACATAAAAGAACTCTAAATGGAAATGGAGCTAGCTGCCACAATGGATAGAATTCTGGATCTGGAATCAGGAAGACTTAAGTTCAAATCCTATTTCAAACATTTATTGACTGTGCTACCATGAACATGGGACTAACTTTCTGTCTGTCTCAATTTCCTCATTTCTAAAATGAGACTAATAATACTCCCTATCTCCCAGGAGTGTTGTGAAGATAAAATTAGCTATTTCTAAATGTACTTTACAAAACTTAAAGCAATCTATAAAGACAGATCTTCTTCTTCTTATTAACTAAACCTTGGAAATGAAAGTTTACTGCATGACCAGGAAAATAATTTTTTGATTGAAATTTTATTTTATTTTTCCAATTACATGTTATGGTAGTTTTTCAACATTTATCCATTTACAAATTTATGAGTTCACATGTTTCTCCCACCCTCTCTCCCCATGGCAGCAAACAGTCTGGTAAAAGTTGTACACATACTTTTGTGTTTAACATTTACATATTAGTCATTTTGTGTATGAAGAATTATAACTAAGGGAAAAGAAAGAAAATCAGGAAAATAATTTTCAGAGGTTTAATTTGGTCTCTATTCCATAATTCTTCCAGAAGAGAATTTGTTAGGATGTGGCTTCTCACTTTAGGTCTGTCTTTGGCCTTCATACAAAAAATGAATCCAAGAAATCCTGCAATTTCCCACAGGGACAATAATTCCTGTAATATTTGCTCTCATGACATTTCCTGGACTTGATAAGTTTCCCCCTCCCATATTTACAGATGTTGAAGTCAAAGTTTTTCTCCACAACAGTCCTGGGCACTGGACACTGTGCTTCAGGACAAAGTATTAACTCAATTGGCAAAAATAGCTCATGTATCTGTAATGAATATAAACTTGTTTTTAAACTCTGATCCAGGCAGCAAAGGATGGGGGTGGGGTGGGGTGGGGTGGGGGGAAAGGGAATACATGTCTTAGAATTTAGTAGCTTTATGACATTCTGAATATTTCCTTGCACAACCTGTTATCTTCTGGAAAATTCTGCCCAGAATATAAAAAGATCTAACATTTTTAGTGTGACAGTACTCTTTCTTTAGATTTTCTAATTAGATTCTTAAAACAAAGAAACCACCACCAAAAAACAAAACAAAACAAAACAAAAGCTTTCTCTGCATTAGGTAGTTTAATGATCAGGATCTATATTTTAAAGATGAGTTAGTTAAATAAGATCTAAGGATTTAGTTAAAAAACTGTTATAGCTAGTAGGTAGTAGAGCATGATTTTCTACTGTGAAATGTACATTTCATTACACAACAGCTGACTCTAAATATGACCTTCTGTTTCCCACTTAACCATGACTTTTCTATTAATAGTTTTGCTTTGGGACCAAGTTAGAATCCAGTCTCTATTCATTTTCTTTAGGTTCATGTATTATGTACTGAAATCATTTGAGATCTGTTTTTTTCCTATTCCTTGATATCAACATCACATTTAAAATTAAAATTACAGCCTAAAAGTCCTACCGTCTTCATTTTGGACTAGACTTTCTACTGTAAAATCTTATAAGACCATTAAATTTATTTTAATTTCCTTTCTTTGTTTATGACTGGGCTGAGGTGGTTAGAGTAGCAGATTAAGACCTTCTAAGACCAATAGGCACTTGGACTTTGTATCATAATTATTAAAACAGCAACAGTAAAATAAAGAACAGCTTATGATACCATCACAAAAGACTAAAAATAAAATAATAACTTAATTTAAATAACTTAAAACTATTCTTTTAACGTTTTATACTTTATTTTTAATATATAATTATTTTTAAAACCATCATTGATCTATTTTTAACACATAATAAAACATTAAGTTGTTAAAAAACCCTTTCATTTAGGAGCTATATATAAGGAATATAAATACAAATTGAATGTAACTAAAAACTAAAAAAAAATCAAAGAAAAGGAACTGAGAAAAAATGACAATCATTAAATAAAATTTAAAACCATGAAAAAATAAATGTATTTTCCTTTAGATAACAAAAATTATATTCATGTATTTCAATAATACAATAAAATGGAGAGAAGAGAGAAAAAACATAATATGTAGAATGATTTTGTCACTAGGCTTTATTAGTCAGCTTATACATTTTAAATACATTTGAGTCAATTTATCACCAAACAGTATTTGATGTCATTTGTTGTCATTATTGTCATTGTTATTCAGTTGTGTCCAATTCTTCATGACCCCATTTGGAATTTTCTTGGCAAAGATATGAAAGGCTTGCCATTTCCTTCTCTGGCTCATTTTACAGATTGGGGAAACTGAAGCAAAACTGTGTTAAATGACTTGCCCAAGGTCATACAGATACTATGTGTCTGAGGCCAAATTTTAACTCAAGAAGATTGAATCTTCTTGATACCAGCTCCATCCACTGAGTCATCTAGCTGTGTCCAGTGATGTACGGATATAATTCTATTAAATCATGACTTAGATTCATGCAGTTTCAGGTAATTATCAGATCAGAGATTAAGTGGAAAATCACAGTCTTGGTCATTCAAGCAGAAACTCTCAAGGAAGGCAGAAAGAATAAAATCAGTGTAAATTCAGATACTATTAATTGGAAGGGTCAAGAGTGAGTGCACTCATTTCAGGTTGCATTACAGTGCATGGCTTGCACCATCCATCAAGTCAATTAGAAAGGAACTTTAGATTTCATATATATACCTTTATCTTCATTTTCCCATGCCCATGACACCACTAATAGGGTATATCTATCTATCTATCATGTATCTATCTATCTATCTATCTATCTATCTATCTATCTATCTATCTATCTATAAAAGATAGTATCTGTATAGCAAGTAGAGTACTATGAATTTTATCTCATCTTGTCCTTACTACAATCTAGGGAGGTTATTTTAAAATTCCCAATTTACAGATGAGAAAACTAAGTTATAAAGGTTATTTGACATGCCCAAGCTCATACATTTAGTAAGTAACTGAGGTCATATTTGAGTACAGGTTTTCCTGATTCAACCTTGAATGCTTTAATGTTCAATATTTTATAGAGGTGGGTTCCCATATGCAAACAAATGGAAGCATTTTCTTTTATTATCCATCACTCTGCTTCTGTCAATCTGTGAGGATTTACACTTGGGCAACATCTTGAAATATTTCTGGAATCTACTATATCTACTTTCAAGCTGCTGAGATATTAGCTCAAGACAACTGTTTGTTAAATTTTCAGTGTGAATATTTATACCTCAAAAATCAGTGAACAATACAAATCAACAATTGATTATTGTTTTGTTGATGGTCTAGGTTTAAGAAAGGAATGGAGAAAATGTTAATACTGCCGAGGGAAGAGAGAGACATTTGAAAAATCACAACCCAAGCAGATTTTGACAAGCACTAGAAACACAATATGCTTCCCATATGCTGATTACCTCCCCTGGACTCTCTGATGGAAATAGCACCTCCATCCTTTTTGCCTCTCTTGGCTTTTGTGGCTTCTCTATTTCTTATCTTACATGGTCAGGGGTGGGAAGGGGCTAGCTTGTCTGTGAAAGTCAGGCTCTTAACTGTTCCAAAACTTCCCAGGGAAAGTTTCAGTGAAGTTGGGATTCATCTGCCTCAAATCATCAAATCTCCAATTTTAGAATCCTGGTCTTTTTAGGTTTTTTTTTTGTTTTGTTTTTGCAAGGTAATGGGGTTAAGTGGCTTGCCCAAGGCAACAAAGCTAGGTAATCATTAAGTCTCTGAGGTCAGATTTGAACTCAGGTACTCCTGACTCCAGGGCTGGTGCTCTATCCACTGTGTCACCTAGCCGCCCAGAATCCTGGTCTTCTTGAGAACTCCTAGTGGAGATGTGACCAAGATTTGCCATAGAAAATGGCAAATGTAAATGAATTCAACAATGAGCAATCCTAACATTGACAAAGTTTCTTCAGTAATTTTCAACAAATATTTATTAAGACCAGTGACACCTTCTAGGGAAAAAACAAAACTCACCTTGACTCAAGGAGCTTGTGTTCTACTGAATATTTAATCAAATAGCCTGGATTTACATTTAATTTACTTTGGTAGTCCATAATCTCATCTCATAATCCTCTGCACTGAAGATTTGATGTCAGATTTAAGTGATTTATTAGATTGGTCCTATGGAATTTTCTGAAGTCCAAAAAGCAACTGCAAGAAGTAGTTTTTCTGGGGGAGTTAGGTGGTACAGTGGATAGAACACCGGCCCTGGAGTCAGGAGGACATGAGTTCAAATTCAGCCTCAGACACTTAATGCTTAACTGTGTGACCTCATGCAAGTCATTTAACCCCTGGCCTTGCAAAAAAAAAAAAACCCAAATAAAAAACTTTTTTTCAATTACATATAAAGCTTTTTTTGGTAAGATTTTGAATTTCATATTTTTCTCCCTTCCTCACTTCCCTCCCCAAATCACCATGACAAGGAGCAATCTGATATAGGTTATACGTGGACAACTGTGCTGAACATATTTCCATATTGGTCATCTTATAAAAGAAGAATCAGAATAAAAAGAAAAAAACCATGAAAAAAATATTAAACAAATTTTAAAAAAAGTGAAAATAATATGCTTTTGTCTGCATTCAGACTCTATGGTTTTTTTCTTGGGTTATGGATTGCATTTTCCATCACAAGTCTTTTAGAATTGTCTTTGATCAATATACTGCTGAGAAGAGCTAAGTCTATCATAGCTGATCATCACACAGTGTTGCTGTTAATGTATACAATACTTTCCTTGCTCTGCTTACTTTATGTGGTATCAGTTCATGCAAGACTTTCCATATTTTTCTGAAATCCATGTGCTCATGAATTCTTATAGTACAATAGTATTTCCTCACATTCTTATACCAAAATCTGTTCAAGCCATTCCTCAATAGGCATCCTCTCCAATTCTTTGCCACTACACAGTTCCTTTAAATGTTTTTTAGATGTGGATCTTTTCCCTTTTTTATAATCTTTGTTTGATATTACTGAATCAAAGGTTATGCACAGTTTTATACCCCTTTGGGTTAGTTTCAAATAAGAAGCAGGAATTTTACCTGGTTCCTCTGGATAATAACCCCAGAGTTCTATCTACTATGCTACATTGCTTCATATTAAGCCCATAGTAGTTAGATACTTGTATTGTTGACTGAATTGTAATTTTGTCATCTTAGTGTTTAATTATTGCATAAACACTTAACTCTCACTTAGAATGAATCTCTTAACAGTGATGAGAGAAGTTACTTAGGTCCAAAAGGTATTTCCTTTCTCAATATCCTTCTACTAATACTACTTCTGACTAGCTGTGGGCAATTTACAGGAGAGGCATCAGCTACAATTGAAAACTTGACATCAGAGTCCTCAATAACATCATTTGACCTTAGTGGGTAGTGCCAATACCTGAAAGTATTTGCTTGGTCTGGGAAAATGCCTGCTGTGTGATGGAACCTTGCCAGATCTTTGCTCCTGTTCTGGATAATGTTACATATTTCATATGAAAAAAAAGTACAGAAAACTCTTCTCACCTCTGTTTTAGAAAAAGTACTGGATTCAGAATCAAAGGATTTGAGTTCAAAGTTTTTTGTACTACTTACTACCTGTGTGAACTTGGGTCCCAGAAGAATGAGAGGTTACCTAGAATACTTCTGGGATCTTTTCTAGCTTCAAATCTATGATCTTATTGTAGTCCTGGCTTGTATTAGTGGGCATTGCCAGAGAATCAGAGGGATGTCGCTATGGTATTTTACCCAGATTTCAAAGGGAGCAGCTATGTTTTGACCTTAGGGTTGAGGAGACCTCTGGAAATAAAATGATTATGGAGGAATAGTTTTTGCTGCCCATGTTTATAGGGAGAGAGCAGAGACATATAATTACCACGCCAGAGTCTATCCAGAGGTCAAGATTATTGTCAGCAGTCCAGGCAGAGAACTGAGTCAATGATTGGGGCCATCACCTTGAAAAATGACCTTTGTCATAAAGTCCAAGTCATGATGTTTGGGCAGAGTTATAAGCAGTGCCAGTGGAAGCAGCTGAATGTGTATCAAGCTAATGAGTCATATACACACAATGTCTCTCACACTTTCCTTTCCCACCCTCTGTCCTTGTTGGGACAGCAGTCTTCCATTTACTGTCCAAACATCTACTTCCTTGTCTCCTTCCAAGCTTAGAAAAAAAAGAAAGAGAGAAAGGAAAAGAAGAAAAAAACATTCCTCCTGGAATGCTAGCAAAAAAAGTATTTTTAATGTTTTCATATCCTAATTATACCCTTTCATACTCATATACTTTTTAATTCATTTGATACAAATTAAGAACGAGAAACCACCAAAATCTGTGCAGCCTAATAATTATCAGTATGGAATGATTAGGAAGAGGTTGCATTTGAAGATATGGGATACAAAAGTCGGTAGCATGAACTGTTATGGGATGGAAGAGAAAAGAGAAGTGTATTTATCACAATCACACTCATCTCATGGGTTAGTTAGCAAAAGTGAACCATGGAAGAAAACTTATTCTGAAATTGTGGTTATAACTGAGGGGAGTGTTAATACATCTGCTAAAGGATATTGAGACAGGACATTGACTGTAGTTTATTGTGACTAGTTACTAGCTGAGACCTTTGTGAGACTTCACAAGTGATGCTGATCCCACCATTATTGCCAAGACCATTAATTACTTTTATAACATGATTGTTTCTTACATGAAGATATAGATAAGAGCCCATTTACCTATACAAACATGCTCACTAATAATTTTACAAACGTCCAAATTATGTGTGTGTGTGTATGTGTGGGGTATGCATGAATATATAGTATTACATTATGAATTTTTTATTTAAATAGAAGGAAAAAAGTTAGTTAATAAAGACATTTTATACCTGGCAATTTCTTTGCAAGGTAAAAGTTTGGTTGCTTATAATTTGAAACACCTATATAAAATGTGAGACAAGTTGTAATTGATTAGACATTAACTTCATTAAAAACATTGCTAAGAATATCATTGTTATAAAGTAGCCATAATGTAATCTTCCCACATTCAGAATAAATATGCTCATGCTCACTATTCCTCCAAAATTAATTTGTATTTACTTCCATGACTGGTTGAGTCTTATTCTTTTAATCTCCACTCACAATGGCAGATTAGGTTCCTAGATCTTGCCTAATTTTATCAGTCCCTGAAGTTCTAAGGATTAAGTGCAATTATTTAATACTGTTGATCACAGGCCCCCAAATAATGTATTTTCTCCTTTAATATCAATGATCTGGTTAATATCTTGCCCAATATCAGTAAATCAGTTAACATCAATTAGTTTTTACTAATTTGGGGCAGCTAGGTGGTGCTGTAGATAGAATTGTGGACTTGAAGACAGAGAAACTCATTTTTTCAGAGTTCAATTCTGACTTCAGACACTGTGTGATCCTGGACAAGTCATTTAGCCCAGTTTGCCTCAGTTTCCACATCTATAAACTGAGCTGGAGAAGGAAATGGAAAACTACTCCAATATTTCTATCAAGAAAACCCCAAATGGGATCATGGAAAGTTGGGTATGACTGAGAAAGTCTCTCTCTCTCTCTCTCTCTCTCTCTCTCTCTCTCTCTCACACACACACATACACACACACTTCAGTAAAAACTAAAGAGGGGATGTGAAGGATTTCCTCACCTAGGAATTTTACTAACTGCAAATCTTTCAACCTGATCCATGACATATAACTATGAGATAGTTAGCCATTCTTTTTTTTTTTTTTTAGGTTTTTGCTAGGCAAATGGGGTTAAGTGGCTTGCCCAAGGCCACACAGCTAAGTAATTATTAAGTGTCTGAGACCGGATTTGAACCCAGGTACTCCTGACTCCAGGGCCGGTGCTTTATCTACTGTGCCACCTAGCTGCCCCCCCCTTTTTTAGGTTTTTTTTGCAAGGCAATGGGGTTAAATAGCTTGCCCAAGGCCACACACTAAGTGTCTGAGGTCGGATTTGAACTCAGGTACTCCTGACTCCAGGGCCAGTGCTCAATCCACTATGCCACCTAGCTGCCCTGTTAGCCATTCTTAAGATATGGTCTATGGCCATGAAAAGTAATGGACCCACATAAGAAACTGGACATGACTGAAACTATTGAAAAACAACAAAAACTTTTACAAAGGAATACTCACTGAGAAAATATAGCAAGAATCAAAATATAAAAACCTCTGAAACTAGGAGTTTGTTCTCCTCTACCATCTAAATATCCAAGATACAGATCAAAATTAAATCAATTACTGCTGTTATAAATGCCTCATAATTTCTTAGGCCACAGTATTTAAAATGGTTTGGTTTTTTTTTATTAAGATAGCTTAACAAAATGGCACATCTCTCCAGAAGGTGGGAGAAAGGCATGGGGAAATGCCAAAATGCAAGGTCTTTTATGTACTTTGAAAGGCTTTGTTCCTGCCCCCTCATGCCAACCATAGGCTGATAAGTAGTTTGCTATACTTTTCCCCTCTGTGCTCATTATGCTAATGAGCATGAACAGCTATCTCCTTGAGCATGCTCAAAGGAGAAGGTCAAGAGTCTAGGTTAATTTAAAAGCAGGTGGGGCAGTTTTTGATCAAATGGAGGCCAAATCTTCTATCTTAACTCAGTACCTACCCATAGGCAACAATATAGGCAGACTTTAGTATTTGTAATGTAAACTAACTCCCTTCACATTCTGTGGACCCCAAACACCCACATATTCTTCACACTGCTAAATATTTCTTCCCAATAAGTTTGCCCCTGGAGGGGTCACAGTAGTTAAAACGTTGCTCACCTGTTTACAAAGGCACAGTACATTGAAAGCTGATCAAGTCACTGCTGGGCTGTATCAAGCAGGTTATTTCTCAGGGCTGGTTCCCTTTTGAATTTGGCTGCTGGACTTTTTTCTGGTTCTTCACAAAGACATAACCTGATACATTCCATTGCTGATACTCATTCAGTTAGGATCAGAAATAAAGGTAGCATCATATGTTCACAGCCACATGGTGACTGACTGGGAAAGAGTTGGTAACTGTAGATAACAGGTTTTTATTTCCACTGCTTATTATTTCTTCTTTCCTTTGGAGGCTTCTACCATTTCTTCTACTCAATGAAAAACTGCCATAAAAGAGAGAAAGTATTAGTCTGTTCAAGTCTTTTGCATGCACACCCAGTTCTGGCTCAGCAACCAGTTATAAAGTTTTTTGTCGCCTTAAAGCAAGTCAATGGGAAACATTTATAATACCTGCACATGCCCTTAATTGGGATGGGAAAGGACCCTTCTATTACATTTTTCTGATACCAACCCCCCCCCCCATAGAGAATGCAAAAGAAAGAGGATAACAAATATATTCTAAGGTCTAGGACATGCTGGCCAGTTCCCTCAATGTAATTTCTTGTGTGTATGTTATCATCCTCCTCCTTCCCCATCCAATCTGGTCAGATGATAAATTCTATGGAGACAAAGATTGCCTTTATTTTTGCTTTTGCATACACAGTACTTAATGAATACCTGCCTGCCAAATAGCAAGTGCTTAGCAGATGCTTGTTGATTGGAATATTTGTTTTATTCACAAGAAAATATGCAAATATCAGGTTTAATGAAGATTTTTGTATTTTTTGACTCAGGAAACAAACTAAAAGGCATAGAAATGTAAAGAGGAAAAGATAAAATAGAAAAATGTCAGAAGAGTGATGGCTTTCCCTAAAAGAATATATTACATGTGTTAATGATTTTTTTTGAGATGGTAAACTCTATGGAGACAATGATTGCCTTTATTTTTGCTTTTGCATACACAGTCCTTAATGCAGTGTCTGTCTGCCAAGTAGCAAGTGCTTGGAAGATGCTTTTTGAAGAAATGGGCTTTGAAAATTATCTGCTTTATTCCCCAGTAAATATGCAAACATGAGAAAAATGTTAATGAAGTTTTTTTTTTATTTTTTATTTAGAAGAAACAAAGTAGAAGACACAGGAATATAATGAGGAAAGGATTTTTAAAAAGTCAGGAGAAGAATGATTACTTTTCCCCCAAAATATCTTAGATGTGTTAATGATTTTTTTTGAATAGGGAACATGCTCTATCTGTGAGGTTCCATTTCACAAAATGACAAGATCACAAGGATGTCAGAGGCCATTTTATTGTTGAGGAAACATTAGAAAAATAGTTACTTAAAGTCACAAAGGTAGTAAATGTCAGAGGCAGGATTTGAACTCAAATTCTGTAACTCCCAAACTATTTCTTTTTCCAGTGATCTATTGAGGGAGTCTAATCAGTGGTAGCATTTAACAAAATGATTTATTATTGTTGTTCAGTTGTTTTCAGTCATTTCCAAATCCTTATGATCCCAATTGGAATTTTCTTGGCAAAGAAATTGGGGTGGTTTGTCATTTCTTTCCTCCAGTTTATTTTTACAGATGAGCAACTGAGGCAAATAACATTATTCGACTTGTCCAGGGTTGAAAAGCATCTAAACCTGGATTTGAACTCAAAAAGATTAGTTTTCCTGATTTCAAACTTGGCACTCTATTCATTTTGTCACTAAAATCAGATACTTTTTAGGTGATACATCTTCTTGTTTTTTGTTTTGCCTCAAATATAATTTCATTGATGTTAAAAGATTCCAGATGTAAAAATTCTCTTTAGTGATGCAAATCATCAATTCATTAATGATTTATAGTTTGAGAGTGTTGCCTAGAGAGTTGAGAAGGTAAGCAATTTGCTCACACAGCTGGTATGTAAGAACTGAGTCTTTCTGACTTCTAAGTTCACCTTCATCCACCAAAATGTTTTATGTTGCATTTTAAGTTTTGGAAAAATTGATGACATAAATAAAAAATGATCAGGGAACATAGCCATTTCTCTTATTTAGATTGGAATTATCTGTGCTTCTTTTCAAAACTGAGATTAATTGAGAAATGACAATTCTGCAAATGCTCTAAAGGAAAAAGGGGAACCAAAATTAGCAAACTACCACCTCCCAATTAATTTAATTAAAAGAAGAAAGCACAGATATTCCAAGACTATTATCCATTTAGATGGACAGTCCTTTGAAATGGTCCATCAACTACACATACTTTGGCAAACATTAGGTCTTGACCTGAATTGGAGTTAGAAAGAAGAATGGGTTAAATTGGGATTCAGTAACTACAACCTTCTCCCAGAAACAAAAATCCAACTTTTAAAATACCAGTTGTCTTCTGTTGGTATAATATGACTGTGAATCATGTTTTACTACATTTTTAAAGAATCATAATTGCAGGTGATCCAAAGTTTAATGGAGAGATATATGATGGATAAACAGGCTCCAGCATTAGAAGTGACAACTAGAATGTGAGAAGTGGTTTAAGGAATTTAATCTAAGAGATATAAAATGGAAAAAAGATGTGAACCAATCCTGTAATTGAAAGTGAAAGATAACAGATGGATGTTAGAAGATCTTGAAGAAAGTCCTCAGCATCTTGTATGGATTCCTTCCTTTCCCCACACCCAGGAAGATTTTTGAAAGAATGTGGACAGGAATTGTATAAGCTGAGAAGGAATGAGATGGAGGGGTAACCCTACTGAAGAAAACACAGAATAATAAATTCTTTCCGAGACTATTTTTCACTTTGTAGACATTAAGAGTTTAGACTTTATTTGGAAACTGTCTGTGGACAAATTGGGAGAAAACAGGTTGAATCTGAAAAATACAAAATACTATTAAAAATCTAGTACAGGCAACTAGGTGGCAGTTGGTTTGGTGTCAGGAAGATACTTCTTCCTGAAGTCAAATCTGGTGTGAGAAATAATTCATTTGTACTCCTACTCTATTCCAATCAGCATTTAACAATTTGACGTGATTTCATAGGAGTGGTGATTTATAAATTTTGTATATTAGGTCCCAGATCTGTGAGCTGCAGATTGTTAGATCATTTGTACAATCATAGAGGCCCTCTACTCTTGTATTTTCCTTGTCATAAGTGATCAAGGGGTGTGTGTGTGTGTGTGTGTGTGTGTGTGTGTGTGTGTGTGCCATAGTGTGACGGAGGCGACTCAATTGCACGAAGAGTCCCCCAACTTATTTTTATACTTCTGGACCAGTTCTCTCTCATCCAATATGAGTAAGTGATCATCTTTGGAATACCTAATCAATGGAGATATTCCTTATTTCATCCATCTGTGGATGACATGTTATTTTTGTCTCTTTTAGCATATGCATCATATGTCAACCAATGAAATTCTGAATTTTATAGTTGCTTTAGAATATCCCGGTAATATAGGGTATCAAACTCTATAAATACAAGGTCCTGAAAGAAAAGGGCAACTCATATCATAAGGAAGATCTGAGGTCTATTTCAACAAAAGAAACCTTGGACCTTTTAATAAAGTGCTATTGGCTCAGATCTCTGCCAAAGTCTCTTTTGTTGTAGGTGGGATAATTAAATCTCACACTAACCTCAGACATTTACTAGCTAGCTGTGTGACCCTGGGCAAGTCACTTAGCCCTGTTTGCCTCAGTTCCTTATCTGAAAAATAAACTGGAGATGAAAATGGCAAACCTCTCCAGGATCTTTGCCAAGTAAATCCCAAATGGGGTCCCAGACAACAAGACATGACTGAAAATTCAAATACACACACACATACACACACACACACACACACACACACACACACACACACAAACACAGAGTAAAAATAAAGGAGGAATATGAAAGATTTATTCCCCTCTCCCAACAGTAAATCTTCCTCACCTTGACCCATGGCATCTACTTATGGGTAGTTAAACAGACATAATTGAGGTATAATTTGTAACCAAGAAAGTTATCAGTCCCCATAAATATCAGACCCTCAACCTTAGGTTCTTTATCCTTCTGCTCTGTCCAATTAAGCTAACCAACTATAGGCTATAACAAGTATGGGATTATTAAAAGGAAAAATGTAATGAGAAACATGGCATTGTATGATTACATTTATCTGCTCTCCAGGTGTCTTATAAACCAGCTCTAGGTAATTTGCCAATTCAAAATATGTTTTTACTTCAGTCATCACGGCAAAATCAGTATATTGTGATCAAAATGAGGACAGGTACGACTATATACAGTATTCTTTTCTGTGTGATAACTCAAATGCAATTACCATCCAAATCCAATTCCAGAATCTTTATTTTTGCTGAAAGAGCACATATATGAAAGAGAGAGGGCACAGTTTGAGTTTCTGATATTGTACTAGATTCATCTGGCAAAGAAGAAAACTGAATTTCCAAAAATCTTTGTTTATTCCATAACCACCGATGAAAACATTCTATGGAAATTGTCAGTAGATGTATTACAGATGCCCATCATTTTCAGAAGCTGTATTAACATTTAGATTAAGGTGGATCTGGGACTACTATTACAATAGACAATAATATTTTGTCAACCTTGATCGTTTATTCAGGAAAGAAAAGTATTTTTATAATTATTCTTAATTCTCCTTTGAATATTTATTTAGGTTGACAACTACAGTGTTATTTTCATATATGACTAAAATATTATTTTTGCATTTCTAAATCATATTTATGATCTATAATGAGTAAACATTGATAATATGCTGAGAAAGTAAAAAAGTTTTCAGATATTCTATATATTTCTATTTTTCATTTTGATGGTTCCAAAATATGATAAACTCTGTGTTCTATAATCCATGATTGCTCTCTATTTTTTCCTCCTTTCAATTTTCACGTGAATAATATTTTACTGAAAATTCTCTCTAATCTTCTTTTGTTTTGGTCTAGGCATGTAATGTAAAGGGTATAGCAACTCCTATCAGGAAATTCCTTTCACTAATGCAAATTGACATGCTTGAAATTTATAGTCTTAGAAAATTGTCTGAGGCATTGAAAAGTTAAAGTGACTTTATAATAGTTGCTCAGCTAATATGTGTCATAGACAGAATTTGAAGTCCCAGCACATATATGAAATCTTGGATTAACCCCTTGGAGCATAATAAGATTCAAAGAGATCTAGAAGACTTGGAAAATAGTGAGAAAAATTAAATTCTAGTTAGTTAAAAATAAAAAAGACAAAGGATGCAATTTGGTACAACCTTAGTAAGTCCATTATGCTAATATGAAAGTGAAGGTGCTTTCAAAATGGCACCATCCAGCCAAAATGAGCCTTTACTGACATCAGTTTCATTCAAGAAAGGAAGCTGTATCACTCCAAGTGAAGAGTTCCATAGGCTTAATATCACCAACGATGTCAAAAATAAAGGTCATGGCCCTATTCTTGCACAACTGGTAAATGTCTTTTGGAAATGGAATGGACTAGACTGACACCTTTTTGAGGTTTAAAAGTTGGAAGATCATTAGGGGGTTCAGGAACTGGATTCAATGCCAGTTTGTAGGCAGCTAAGCCCAGAGAACAATGAAAAACAAGGGTCCTTTTTGACAGTCCAACAGTGATTAAACATCAAATGTATATTCTTAGCCCAACGTGTGATGAATTGAGACATTATGTGGTATACTGGATAGTGTTCTATTTAGATACCTCAATTAAAATCTTACCTCAGAGACTTTAAGGTATTTACTTTCTTTCATACTCAATCTGTAAAATGTAGATGATAATAATAGCCCGTACCTCATACGGTTATTGTGAAATCAATGTATGTGTATATATATATATATATATATATATATGTATATATATATATGTATATGTAAAATATATTTTTAAAGCACTTTACCAATCATAGAACAAGAGTCAATAAGTTACATTAAAAGTTTGAAAAATGTGAAAATCATTCTTAATTTGCACAAAAATAGGCAGTGGTCAGAAATTGGTCTGCTAACTGTGGTTTATTAGTTTTTGCTTTATTATTATTATTATTATTATTATTATTATTATTATTATTATTATTGTTATTGCTGGCAGCATCATCACTTGAAGAACTGAATCACATTCATATTAAAATTCTACTTGCAAATGACACCATAAGACAATGAAGTGGAAGTTAAATGGAAGAATTGTTCTTGGGCTCTCTTGAAGAATTCCATTCCATGAAGAACAGGATAAAATACTACAAAGATGTATACCTTGATGCATTGTGACTTCAGTATGTGGGGTTTGGTAAAAAAAAATACACTGCCTTATGGATTAATTCATTATAGTAATTTTGGGAGAAGGGAATGCAACAAACATATGGCACCAAGTATTATACTAAGCATTTTGCAAATATTATCTCATGTGAGCTCAAAACAACCCTGGGAATTAGGTTCTATTATTATTCCCACTCTATAGTTGAGGAAACAAAGGTAGATAGAGGTTAAATGTCTTGTCCAGTGCCAAATATCCCAGCAAACAACTCTCTGAGGCCATGTTTGAACTCATGTCTTGCTAACTTCAGGGATATATTTACCAAAATTTAAAATCAGACATTTACCAAAGTTTTCCTCATTTTTTAATCCTTACAAATAAAGTTGCTATGAATATGTTTCTGTTATTGACATCTTTACAGTATAAACCAAATAGTAGAACCATATAATCACATTACATAAACAGATGGGAAATTTTCTCTGATGATTTCAAGATTTTGTTTTTGTTTATTTTATAGCTCTATCAGAAATAAATAGAAAAAATAATTTTTGAATTTAATGAACCTTAAATGAAATAGAAAAACAGAATTACATGTGCAAATGTGAATCTTTACCACTTGCTTCTTTTTGAAAAGTAGATAATAACGCATTTCTTTCAAATACTCTTGCTTATCTATTTTCTTCTAAACTTCCTCTAGTCATGAATTTATATGCCTATCTTCCTATATTCTGTTCAATACTGATTTTTTCCATTTTTTCCCCCATCATTGCAAATTTTATGGGTCAAAGGAAATACTGTAGTATTAGAGAGGAAAAAAACAGGATTTAATTTGCATTTTCCTTTTATTAGTTGTTTTAAGGACTTTTTCTTTCAGTTATTGAAAGTTTGCCTTTCCAGGGGCAACTAGGTGGCACAGTAGATAGAGCACTGGCCCTTGGAGTCAGGAGGATCTGAGTTCAAATCCAACCACAGACACTTAATAATTACTTAGTTGAGTGAACTTGGGCAAATCTCTTAACCCCATAGCCTTGCAAAAAAAAAGGTTGCCTTTCTTCATTAGAAGCCTGTTTGCTCTTTCAACCACTATCTGTAGAAAAATGACTCAATCTTATAAATTTGTCAATTTCCTATAGATTTTATATATCAGATTTTAATCAGAAGTTTTTGAGAAAAAATTTCCCTCCAAAATAATTTCTTTTCTTTTCTTCTTATTCTGTGCTAAACAATTTTGTTAATGTCAAAGCTTTAAAACTTAATGTAATTCTAGCAGGATTTGAACAGCTAGAGGTATGCATTTCCTTTTAAAAAATAGCTTTTGTATCTTTTTTTATAGTATAGTGAACAAAAAAGGTGATTGCACATGAAACTGCAAATCTATTAAGTAGAAAATTCTTGTTGGAAACTTTTCTGTATCTTTTGACGTAATCACATGATTTGCATTGTTCCTATTATTATAGAATCTATTATGCTGATAGTTTTCCTAACCTTTCATTCATATGAATTCAACTCAGTTATATAATCTTTGTAATGAGTTCCTGAAATCTCTTTGCTATTATTTCTTTTAACATTATGAATGAATGTTTCTTAGGCATATTAGTCTGTCTTGACTTTCTTTGGTTTATGTATTGAGACCATATTTATATTATAGAAGGTAAAAATATCTTCTAATTTTTTCAGTTTACGTAGTATTGGAATTAATTGTTCTTTGAATACTTGATGGAATTCCCTTGTGATTTCACTAATCCTGAACTTTAACTTTGAAAGTATTTTATTTTTTGTATATAAAAACATTATTCAGAGAAGAAGTCAGCAAGTTTCAGCAGACTGTCAAAGCCTATGACACAAAAAGGTTAAGAATACTTGTTCTACGATATATTTTTTAAAAGTTGAAAAAGGTTATAAAGTTCATTAAAAAGAAAAACAAGTAATAACCCTTGTTATAAAGAAAAACGTACTGAAGACTCAAAAAGGGTATAATGATGAAACTCATTTTCTGATTCAAAGCTATACCAAACTATGATTACAAGAAGTCCAAGTGAACTAGTAAAATGGGATCATCTTTATCAGATGGCAAAATATTTACTCACATAAAGAACTTGATTTTTACATATATTTTTTTAATTTACAAGAAGCCCAGAAGTCTTGTCACCCTGTTGGAATGATGGATTCTGGTAATCATAGTTATACTATGAGAAATAGAATTGTTCCAGAATTACAGAAATTCCTACATGGACATGAAATACTAGATATGAATTTGCATATCTCATGCATGAAAGGCTAAGATATTTATCTTAGATTTAATTATGCCTCAATGGCTTGATTACATACATGATTTAAAAATCATTATAAACATATAGGTATATAGACTAGATTTGAAAAAAATGTACCATTTTTCAAATGTATGTTATCCAAATGTGAAAAAAATAATTAAAGAACATGGCAAAAGTCTTGATCTCAATGTCTAGTCAAGTAAAAACGTGTGATTGCAGCAAATGGAGGATAATGCAAATTAAGTTTTTAGTAATGTAACAAGTCTATTATATATCAATAAATTAAAATTCTTATTTTGTCCTTGTTAATTTGAACACCACTGTATAAATGTGTATTTTGCTTAGATTGTAACATCTTTGAGGATTGAGATGGTTTCATTTTTGCTATCATATCTCCAGTATCTAGAATAATCTGACAATAGTTGATTAATAAATATTTATTATCAATAAATATTAATAATTGATGAACAAATATTAATTCTTGAAAAGGGTGATTTTTTTGTTCTTTTTTTAACCTATTGTCCTATGGTTTGGTTTCTGACTCTCTCAATATTCAAAATTTATTTACTAAATCTAAATTTCTAACAGTTCCATATTTTTGCTTGTGTTTCTAAAGATATTATTTGAGGTTTACAATTTTTCCCCCAATCCCCCCCCCCCACGGAAAGCAATCTGTCAGTCCTTAATTTGTTTCCATGTTGTACTTGTGTTTCTTATATTTTTATTTTATTATGGTCTATAAAAGATATATTTAGCATATTTTCCCTTTTATTGGGGCAGCTAGGTGGCATAGTGGATAGAATGCTGGGCCTGCAGTTACGAAGATTTATCTTCCTTAGTTTCAATCTATTCTCAGACACTTTTTAGTTGTGTGACCCTGGGCAAATCACTTAACCCTGTTTTGCTTCTTCTGTAAAATGAGCTAAAGAAGAAATGGCAAACCATTCTAGTATCTTTGCCAAGAAAATCCCAAATGGGATCATGAAGAGTCAGAAATGACTAAAATGACTAAACATCAACTCTCCATTAGGTTTATAACTTTTGCTTGTGAGCTATATATTTTTATTTCATTATGGTTTATAAAAGATATGTCTAACATATTTGTACGTTTATATTTATTTATATATTTTTATTTCTAACACACAAACTATTTTAGTAAAATGGAACTCTTTTATGTCCCTATTCTTATGACAACTTTTTTTAGCTCTAATGCTCTAAAAGTTTGAGTTCTATGTGTTCCCTTTATTTTATCTTTCTATTAGATTTATTGAACTAGGTACAATAAAATTTCTTCTTTTTATTTATCATTTTAAAAAAAACAAGTTAATTTTTTTCCTTCATGAATTTACGTGCTATGTCATTTAGGCGCATGTTTGTTTGGTAATGATACTGGGTAATTGTTTATATGTAATAAACAATGTGTAATATTTTTTGGATTTACCTGATGCATAGTAAATTTTGTTCCAAGCTCTTGTCTTGATTCCAAATATATCTTGACTTCTTAGATGTATTTTTTTGTACAATACAATGTTAAAATTAGGTTTTTTTTATCACTTCTGTCACTTTTTTCCATTGTACTAGTCAACCCTTTTTCTTTTAATGTTTTTTTTTAAAAAAGGTAACTGAACCAATTGTATAAGAAGAATCAAAGAAAAAAAAAGCCAGTCAAGCTGGATTTAAAGAAGAATTCTATTAACAATATAAAGAACAGCAAATTAAATCATAAAAATTTTTCATAAAATTGAGGGAAAACTATTTTACCAAATAATTTTATTAAACATACTTCTAACACCTAGCCTAGATATAGGCCAATGTCGTTAATGAATGTCAATTTAAAATAGTCATATAAAATTCCAGAAAAGAATTGTAGCACTTCTCCCATTCTAATTTACCTTTCTTAAAAGTTCAAAGTCATCTGACATGAGCTACTTTAATTTTCTTCCCCTGCAAGGTAACCTCTTACATTATTGTTTCCTTTTCTCAAGTATTAGAGGTTGCCCCTTGTCTGATTAAGGTATATCCTTTAATCTGTGCCCTTGATCCTTCCCTCTTCTCTATCCTTTGCAACTTTGCTTTATTCATCTTCTCACTTATACCTCTAAGTGCTTCTCCTGTATTGGTTCCTTCTCTTTAGTCTACAAATATGCTAGTCTATTTTTCTGAAAAATTCTTCCCTTGAGTGGGCTGCCTCATGTCCTCAAATTATCATTTCATGTCTCTGCTACAGTGCCAATCTTCCAAAAAGAGCAGTTTTCATTCACAGCCTTACCTTATAACCCACTCATTCCTCAACTCCTGCAAATTGAAAGTGAAAATAATGTCTCCAAATTCACTTGATGACCTAATCTTTACTTTTAATCATGTCTTTTTTCAGATCTCTGTATCTTAATCCATCCTTAGATTTTTTTTTTCCTTCTCTTATCCTGGGATGGATAAGATAAACATGGAACTGATTGATTCTTCTTTTTCCTTCAACTTCCTCTTTCTTCCTCAAGATTTGTTGTCTTTCAAGATTGTGGCTTTGACTCTATTTTCTTTCCCCCACATTTTATTGACAATCTCATTTGCTCTCATGATTTCAGTAATCAGCTCTACACATATAATTTCCAAGTTACACCCTGTAGTCTTGGCCTCTATTCTGAGCTCCACTTTCAGTTCCATATTTCCCACTGCCTACTGGATATTTGAGGCAACTAGGTAGCTCAGGAGATAGAGCTCTGGGCCTTGAGTTAGGAAGATATGAGTTCTAATTTGATTTTAGACACTTACTAGCTGTGTGACCTTGGGCAAGTCACTTAACCTTTTTTTTTAACCTTACTGGAGAAGGAAATAGCAAATCACTCCAGTGTCTTTGCCAAGTAAACCTCATTATTGGTTGGTTATGGTTCATTGAGTCACAAAGTCAAACACAACTGAATGACTGAGTAACAGTGACTATTTCTTAATTCATTTATTTTATTTTATTTACTTAAGGCAATGGGGTTAAATGACTTGCCTAAGGTCATAAATGACTTGCCACAGCTAGGCAATTAAGTGTCTGAGGTCATAGTTGAACTCAGGTCCTCCTGACTCCAGGGTTGGTGCTCTCTTCACTGTACCACCTAACTGCCCCAATCCACTATAATTCTTAACTTCTCAGAAATCAATGCTGATGAAGACTTGGAAAAGAAAGATCTTGATATCCAAGTCCATGGCATCGTCAGATGGTTTAAAGGCAGAAATGAATCATAGATTTATCAAATGTGTCTATACCTTGACCCTATCTCCCTCCAGTCACTTGACCTTACTATCTGTGCAACCATGATCTTTAAGGAATAATAGGTCTTTATATTTTTCCCCATAGCTTAATTATCTTTCACCTGTTTTCCTCATCTATTAAATGGGAATTCAATGACCTCTAAAGTCTTTTAGTTCTAATAAAATTTCTTTCAATTCTAATAAAATATATATATTTTCATTGGGGCAGCTAGGTGGTGCAGTGGATAAAGCACCGGCCCTGGAGTCAGCAGTATCTGGGTTCAAATCCGGTCTCAGACACTTAATAATTACCTAGCTGTGTGGCCTTGGGCAAGCCACTTTCACCCCATGTGCCTTGCAAAAAACCCTAAAAAACAAAATATATATTCATTATATCTATATGTATTTTATAATTTTACCCAATTACATGTTAAAACAATTTTATATTAATTTTTCCCTAAACATTATCTAATTAATATGTTTCTATCTTTATAGTTTTTATTCAATTGTGTACATCTCTTTTTGACTCTATTTGGGATTTTCTTGGCAGAAATACTGTAGCACTTTGCCATTTCTTTCTCCAGCTCATTTTACAGATGGGAAAACTGAGACAAAGAGGTGTAAGGGACTTGCTAGTAAGTATCTGAGGTCGACTTTGAACTCAGAAAGAGAATCTTTCTGATCCCAGGTTTCCATTCTAACCGTTGCACACTTAGCTGTATAACTGGTAACAATTATATTCTTCTATGTAAATCAACTTCTGGGGCTTCCTACCACTACTCATAGCTATAGCCACCAGATGGCTCTGTTAGCCATGATCTTAGTCATGCTTAGTAAGAAAGTTCTACAGGGGAAGATCCCAAGGTCACCCTAATGATTATGCACATCCTATCCACTATCTGGAAATACTGATGTCTCTAGTACTTAGAGGGATAATCTCTGCTTGCCTCTATTTTCAGACAACTTCATACAACAGTCACCTACTCTTGGTTACAAATAGGCTTTAGTGTGTTTTTCTGGTGGGTAGAGAGAAATCTCTGGGGGTAGAAAAATTCTCTTAGGAAAAATCATTCCACTATAGGGCTAGTACCAACTCTGTATCTAAGGGCTAGAGTTCTACATCATTTTGTTTCTGTTATATATTTCACTGGCAGTCTGGTGAAGCCCCTTCTCAGGATAATATCTATTGCCTGCATTCATAGTTGAGGGATATTCTAAAATTTTCTTAAAGATTAGTGAAAACAAAGGGTAATTTTTTTTCTCATCTAAAATCATGGTTTCCCTGAAATCTATTCCAAGATTGAGGTTAGTGAACTATAAATTAAGAACATTAGATCAAGGTTGTGTGTATGGCTATGTGTCAGTATAATCAAAATCAGCTTCTGAGTCTCTATCTCTAGCAAATTCTCCCCTCCAATGAGCTTAAAATGTTTCACTGAGCCCTAGTCATGAACCCTAAGGATAATAGAATCATCTCCCCTTAATCTTGAGCAGACTTACTTAGATTTGACATATAATACTTGGCAAAGAATCAATCAAAATTAGAAAAATAGAGAATAACAGCATATAAAACATTTAATATTTGGCTGTGCTCCTGCAACCTCTCCTAAATTCTGGGCATCCCCAGAAATAGATAAACTGCTTCTGATCTCTAGGGAATAAATCAGTTCAACTTTGTTTAGTTCTTCTCCGCAAAGAAATAGAGGCTATGCAATGCAATTTGAAACCAACACTCAATTTTCCTATCTAGCAGTGTTCATTATCAGGGAAAGAATTAGGAACTCTGATTCAAGAACCTTTGTCATAGAGGACCTGGGACCCCTTTTAGTATAAGATGAAGAGGACCCATCATTAATTGAAATCCCCCCCCCCCCACACACATAAAAAAAGCTAGTAATTTTTCTGCTCTGTGCTGAGCCACTTGAAGGAACTTCCTTGTGCTTCTCATTATGTACAACTTAGAATAGAACAGAATGAATATATACACCTCTCATCTGTGGAGCATGATGCTGTTATGTTTTCTTTGCCTCTTTCTATGACTTTAGTCATGGCACCTATCTCCTGAAGTGATGTCTCTGCTCTGGTCCTCTTCAAAAAGATGCTCATGCTTTTCTCCTTACTTTCTCTTCCTCTGGTCAATGTTCCATGGCTCTGTGCAGTGTCTGGAGGAACAGATAGAATATGATGGATGCTACATTAGTTTTTAAAATGTCTTACAGATCTATAATTTACCTCTTCCAACACTTCAGGAATCCTTAAGTCAATACAGATATTCTGTCCAGTAAGTAGATCACAGGGAGTCTCTCTAATTTTAATATTTGGTCTTCAAGAATTGTTGTAGCCAAAGTACTCACTTACAGGCTGCATGATCTTAAAGTAATCTTACGTCTCTGTTCAGTTTCTTTATCTGTAAAATAAAGGTTTGGGACTAAGTTTCTTTCCAGATCTTTATCTATGATCCTATGATCTTGTGACCCTTTGGCAACTTGGAGTGAGCCTCTTTCAATGTAGGTATCAACTGGACCTTGAATAGCAAACAGGACATTTTGCCTTTCCTCTATTGAATTGACTGGCTCATTGATAGAACACACACACACACACACACACACACACACACACACACACACACACACACACACACACAAAATAAAACCATGAATCTTTAGTATCTTCCACCTTTTTTATAGTAAATTTTATAGATTGCCTTTAAAAACTGTGCCATTTGTGTTTCCTTCTTACTTGCTCCTGTTTTCTTCTGCAAACTGGTTAGGATGGACTCCTTCTTCTTTTCTTTTGCAAGGCAATGAGTTTAAGTGAGTTGCTCAAAGTCATACAGCTAGTAAGTATTAAGTGTCTGAGACTGGATTTGAGCTCAGGTCCTCCTGACTCCAGGTCTGTTACTTTATCCACTGTGCCACTTAGATGCCCCTGGACTCCTTTTTTTGGTATTAATATTGTTATTTCTTCCTTTCCTGGGGGGTCATAACCTCCAATTAGCTGAAAAGAAAAAAAAGGCAAAGTGAAACTCTTGCTACAATTTTTCAGGCCAATGGGGTTAGGTGACTTGCCCAAGGATATACAGCTAGGTAAGTATTAAGTGTTTGAGTTCGAATTTGAACTCAGGTCCTCCTGACTCCAGGGCTGTTGTTCTATCCACTGCACCACCTAGCTTTCCCCCTTACTTTTAAAGTTATTTTTCTTAACATTATTGATGAACTCCTATAAATTGATCCCCTGGTTCTGTTTGCTTCTGTTTTCACTTGCCTCTTTCAAGGAAGGCAGGTGGCACAGTGGATAGAGCACCAGACTTGGAGTCAGAAGACCTGAGCTCAAATCTAGCCTCAGCCATTTACTAGCTCTGGGACTCTACATAAATCATTTAATCCTTGTTTCAACTTCCTCAATTTGAAAGTGGGAGATAATAATAGCTCTTACTTCTTAAGGTTTTTGTGGGGCTCAGATAAGACAATATCCATAAAAGCTCTTAGCACACTGCCTTGTACATAATAGGCATGATAGAAATGCTTGTTCTTTTCCTTCTTCATCAGTTTCCAATGCCTATAATTCTTTGAAATTATTTCTCATCATATTCAATAAAATACCATTATATTCATGCACCATGATTTGTTCAGTCACTCTCCAACTGTCTAAGAATTGATCTAAGGAGCCCCCTAGATTCTAGTTATTTCCTCCAACCCTCTTTAATTCCTATCAGGGCAAGAAGTTTGCTTTATTGTGACTATTTCTTCTCCAAGATTGTCCCTTATTTTTCAATTTGGCCCAATTCTGGTTTTGGGGTCAGATTTACCAGTTTTTCTTCTCAACTATTTATTCTGCTTCCTTTTTCCCCACAAATGTTTTTATTTAATTTTTTAAAATTTGTTTAATTTCTTCTTAGTATTCATGTGGTCATTATACAAAATCCATTTTTTTCTTTTACATCTCTGCAGGCATTATGGAATTCAATTTATAATATCTTTTGATTCTGGAGTTATTTTCTTTGATTACTCATTTTTCCAGTTTTATTTCTTGAATTTCTGAGTCATGGTCAGGCTGCATATTTGCATGAGGTGGTCAACCCTGTTTGGTCTCATCCTGGGTTACTTTGGTTCTTTTGCTGACTTTACTTTTGGGGTTTTATTGCTCCTGGATCTTTGAGATTCATAGATTAGTTTCTTCAGGATATTCTCTGGCATCTCAGAATAGAGTATTAGGGACCTCAGACTCTCTTGGTCTAAATTGTCTTGGTCTGAACACAATGATACCATGTTAGGTGGCATCTCATGGGCTTTGTGGCAGCCTTGGAAATTTCTCAAAGAAGCACTTCTTTCTTGATGTTTAGGGACACTGATCCTTGGAAGTATCCCAAGCATGTGAAAATTTCCCCCTGCAATATTGGCAAATGAGAAAACTTTGTCCCAATAATCTCACTGAAGCAGGCACTGTGGCACACTTAGAGTTTGGTCAGACATCTAAGATGTCAAAGTCATCCATTCCCTTCTAGGCCATTGCCAGGGGTCTTGCTACTGGACTTTGATGACTCTGGAGTGAAATTGATGACTTTGTGAAGCTCTGCTTCAGTTAAATTTAATTTACACATCAGTGAAGTCATCAAACTGTAATGTCATTGGTCCTCTTCAAAAACAAAGGATAAACAATGGGACAGTTAGTGCTAGGATGCCTTCTTTCTATCCTGGGGTCCATCTTAGCCAAAAGCCTCTACAGTAGGTACTTTCTGAGCAACTCCCACTCCTCATTTAGGAGATGGGGAGGGAATGGATTATGTTAAATTCAAGGAGTTAAACACTGGAGAATTTCCTGATTGTCAATATTATGTGATAGCAGGAAATAGGATACAATCTATTGGTAAAGACTGGAAAGAATTTTAGAGCCACTTTTCCTCACAATAAATTTTCTCATTTATGAGAAAAACATAAAACCAAGATTATGCTTATTGCCTCCAGAAAAGGCTACCAATTTGAAATCCTTAAAACAATAGTTCTGATAATGTCTGTTGCTTGATAAAAAAACACCAAGCCCCTGCCTTTCCCCTTTGCTTCTAGGATAAAACATAATCTCCTTTATTTATTCCTTCATGAGATGAGTAAAGGAAATATATATCTTTTGCCATTTCTTTCTCCAGTTCATTTTACAGATAAGAAAACTTAGGCAAATAGGATTGAGTGACTTGCCCAGGGTCACACAGCTAGTAAGTGTCTAACTTGAACTCATGAAAATGAGTCTTCCTGACTCTAGACCTGGTACTCTATCTATTGCATCATTTACATGCCCACGTTAAAATCTGAATGCTGTCCCCTAGAGTGGGATGGTATGAGACTCAAAAAAGGAATCCATCACATTTTTTTAGAAGTTTAAAAGCACTTAACTTGCAATGCCTCTGGAAGATAGGTAGCATAATTATTATTATAATTATAGATATAATATACAATATAGATATATTTATCTTCTTTATACAGCTGAAGAAACTGAGGCTGAGAAAGATTAAATGAGATGTCCACAGTTCCAAAGTAAGCAAGAGTCAGAACCATATTTTGAACCAAGAATTTCTGATTCCAAACCTAGTGCCCCCTTCCTGGGCTCAGAAATCAGGTACAACAAAATTGGTGGGTGAAATTTGCCTTTGTCACAATTCCCACCTTCCTTTCCATTCAACATTTACATCTTAGTGAATCATCCTCCATGTCCCAGACATCAGCTGCTTTCAGTCCCCATAACTTGCCCCCAAATTCTCTCCCTGAGAGAATTCTCTTTTTCTGTTCTATGTTGTACATAGAAATGCAAATGTTAATGTGATATATAAATGATTTCTCTTCTTCTCTTTCTCTTCCTCCTTCTACTCACTCTCCCAGAAGTATGTGCATTTTTATTTTTTTAATTTTTTTAGGATTTTTCAAGGCAAATGGGGTTAAGTGACTTGCTCAAGGTTGCACAGCTAGGCAATTATTAAGTGTCTGAGGCCAGATTTGAACTCAGGTACTCCTGACTCCAGGGCCAGTGCTCTATCCACTGCACCACCTAGCCACCCCAGTATCTGCATTTTTAAGAGAATACTTGTTGCCCAAATGAATCCCCAGCTAGGGACATTTTAACCAGCAAAAGAAACTAAATTTAAAACAAATATGACATGATAGTCGATTTCTGGGCTTGCATGTTACTTCACAATTCCTTAATATTCTAAGTTCTTGGATTTCCATTGTTCTCTTTGTTTTTCTTCTTTGTCTCTGTCTCAAGGACCTGGATCTTCTTTTCATAAGTTTTTCCTTCGTCCCCCGCACCCCAAATCTAAGAACTTTAATGTTTTTGTTGTTGATTTGTTTCAAAAGAACTCTCTTGGTAATAGAAGTAGATTTTCTAGCAGGAAAAGATGGCATTATAAGTCAAGGACCTGTCTTTATATACAGCATAAATTCAATCTTGATTTTTTAAAATTTTGCCTTAAAGGGGTGTTCCATATTAGACATTAAAACAACCATCAAAACCAACTATAGCTATGATCAGATATGATAGAATTAGCTCTTTTCAACAATCCAGTGATCAAAGGCAATTCTAAAAGACTTGTGATGGAAAATTCCTTCCATATCCAGAGTAAGAATCACAGAAGCTAATAACAGATCAAATCATAATATTTTCATTTAAAATTGTTTTCCTTGTGGTTTTTTCCCTTTTGTTCTAATTCTTCTTTTACAACATGACATAAGGAAATGTGTTTAACATGATTGTGCATATGTAACCTGTATCAGCTTGTTTACTGACTTGGGGAGTGGGGAAGGAAAGGAGGGGTAGGGAAAATTTCACAAAAATGAACATTGGAAACTATCTCTACATGTAACTGGAAAAATAAACTAAAAAGAGAGAAAATATATAAAGTAAACAGAAACCAAAAAAGTGCTTTTCATTTATTTTAAAGCTGTGCATCACATTGTATTTTTCAAATAGGAATTCTTCCATTATCTAAAACAGGGCACCTAATGAAGGTGACCTCTTTTTTAGACTGTATGATACCTATCATTTGAATGCCAGTTCTAAGTATTCTGTTCCTAGGACTAAAAGGAGGAACTGCAAAGAAAGATTATATATTAATCACCATTGAAAGCAATGGTCCCTTTTTTGAGGGTGCATTTCAGGGACATCTAAAATAGGCAGCAGGAAGATCAATAAGAGAAAGACTAGGGCAACATTCAGTCTCCAAACTGGAGCAGCAGCTGATACATCTTAATTGGGATACAGAATGGAACAATTAAGCATTATTTCAAAGAATTCTGGGCATGACAGGCTTGAGGCTAAGAGAAGAGGAGGGAATTCATGGATCACTACAGTAAGGTCTAACTACCCCATTGTCATTTCATGCATCAGGATATTTTCTATCTGTGTGATGTCGGAAAAATCATTTAATCTTCATGGACCTCAGTTTTCTTAGCTGTAAAATGATGAGGAGGAATGAGATAACATCTGAGGTCCCTTATATGTATGGATCTATGATCCTATAATAAGTATATTAAAGAGGTCCAAACATTTATTTGTTGTTTATTTGTTTCAGTTTGAAATTTCAGTTTACAGCTTCAGTTCACAAAACCCCATGATCTCATTTGGGGTTTTCTTGGCAAAAGTATTGGAGCAGTTTGTCATTTCTATCTCCAGCTCATTTTACAATTGAGGAAACTGAGGCAAACAGAATTAGGTGACTTGCCCAAGATCACACAACTAGTAAGTGTTGGAGGCTAGATTTGAACTCAGGGAGATGTCTTCCTGACTCCAGTCTGGATGCCCTATCCACTATGCCACCAGTCTTGTGAAGCAGGTATCACCACATTACTATTCCAGTTTTCCAAAAGAGGAAATGGTAGCTGAGTGAGGTTGGTCACATAATTAATAAGTTGAGATCTGATTTCAAGACCAGAGCTTCCATTACTTCAACCCATTTTGCCTCTTGAGACCCTAAGCTCCATATACAAAGGGAAATAGTCCTTTGATACATTTAATATTTCCTTTTCAGTGCCTCTGAGAAATAAGAACTCAGCTAACACCACATGTACTGAAAAACTATAACCATGTAAGTCTGTGAGCCCTTTGCAAAACAGTCTTTACTAAGTCTGAGGGATCAATAGAACAGGAGTTGCTAATGAATAGTTTTGGATGTATCATTAATTAGAGCGAAAGCTACTCATCTTCAAATCTCCCCTGGATGCTCTTCATTGACACCACTACATGCTCTCCATCTTCTCACCATGTGGAATTAAAAATTAAAAGGAACCTTAGAGATCAAGCTCAGACCATTTTACGATATGAACACTGAAGTCCAAAGAAATTGTGACTTGCTGAAGATCACGTAACTAGGTCTTCTGAGTCTATTTCTAATTCTTTTTCTACTACATCTCACCATGTCACCCTTTATTCAGTTTTTTGGGGACTGGAGACTGGTAGAGAACTGAAACTTTCTTGCTTGGGTCAGGGATTTAGCTAATAGTACTTAATATTACTCTCATTAGGAGTTTCATTGTCTATCCTGCTTCAGTGATCTTAAGGTTTCAGGGATTTGTGGGAAATAAAAAATAGTTCTTCCTTATTTCTGACCAACCCCTATTATTCTTTAAAACTTTATGTACTAATTATTTGATAGGATATGAGTTTTTATATATTTATTTATATGAATGATATGTTTAATATATTTAATGTATTCTTAGGTAGCTAGGTGATGCAGTGGATAGACCTGAATTCAAATCCATCCTCATACATGAACTATGTGACTGTGGGCAACCTATTTACCTCAGTTTCCTCAACTGTAAAATGTAGATAATAATAGCACTAGTGATTAAATGAGACTATTTATAAAGATCTTAAAACAATGCTACAAATAGCAAGTTCTATATAAATGCTTATTCCCTTCCCTTTTGTTTTGATTCATTTTCATTTCCTAATAAATATATCCTTTTGCCCCCTTTCACAGAGTCATCCCTTATCATAAAGATATTAAAGAGGAGGGGGAAAATAGTTCAGCAGAAATAACTAAGACATCAACCAAGGATAATATTATATGTTCAGTTCTATACCTACAGTTGGTGGCTTGTGCAATGAATAGATGGTGATGCGGTCTCATACATTTTCTTGAGAATCAGGCTTGTTATTATAATTTTACAGCTTTTAGTTTCAGTTGTTCTTCCCATTTGTTTTATCCATATATTATTTTCCCAGTTCTTTTTATTTTACTTTACATCTGTTCAGAGAAGTCTTCTCATGCTTCTTTTTATTCATCATATTCCCAATACTGGTCTTAATAAAAATGACTTTTATAATATGTATCAGTAAAATGAGGGCATTGGGTTGGATTATCTCTAATATCTCTTCCTGTTCCATTCATCAAAGCTGTTATTGTTATTGTATGTCCTTTATTTTCAAAGAGAACCAATGACATCACGGGGCATGTATAACTGGAAAGGAAATGGGTCAATCATTTAATGAGAATGAGAAGCAGTGGGGTGCCAATCTAAGTAATATATTGTTATTCCCCAAGATATTGAAAAAAAGAGAGGGAGCACTGCAGAATTTTGGATAGATCTTTTATGGAAAATTTGTGGAAAAAATACAGACAAGAATAGCATATGATCTGCATTGGTAAAAGGAGTATTCATCCCAATGAAATAGTGACTTTAGCAAAGTACCATTTCAAATTTTATATTGATATCAGTTTATAGTTTATATGAATTATTTTGCTTCATTGTGATGTGAATGGATGAAAAGAAACTATACTTGATTTTGTTCTAATTGAGTCTGTAAGCTCAGCACAAATCGTTTTCATCAATTTGAAAGTTTATATATTTTTCCTGTACTACTTTCTGATAACATTTATACAAATAAACCATATTATCTCCCTCTAGATTCAAAGGAGAAGGAAGAAATTATGTAAACTTCAAACGATAGCAGTTTTATGGATGATGATGCCTTCCGCTGCTTAGGTGGTCACCCAGGAATGTGGTTTTGGAAGCACTATTGAAGATAGTATCAGACTTTTGTAAAAAGCCTCATATTTTTTTATGTTATGTCTAAAGAACTAAGAAGCTGCCCCAAGATTATCACTCTTTGCTTTCTTCAGAAGGAGAAGAGTTTCAGGGATAGCAAATCCTTAGAGATTAAAAGTTGAAGCAGCTGGGAAATAGAAATTGTCATAATGATCATTGGTATAAAACCACTACTGAAGTTATAAGCAGGATGTATGCTGGGGAAGCTATGGAGTTGTAGAAAGACTACTGAGCTTGGAGTACAGCTACAGATCTAGCTCTGTCACCTTTTGCTTGGTGATTATGGGAACATAATGTTACTTTTCTGAACCTCAGTTTCCTAATCTATAAAATAAGTTATTTGTTTTTGATTCATCTTCAGTCATGTCCAACTCTCTGTGACTTCATTTGAGGTTTCCTTGGCAAAGATATTAGAGTGGTTTGCCATTTCTAACTCATTTTATAAAGGAGGAACTGAGACAAACATGATTAAGTAACTTGCCCCTGGTCACACAACTTATAAGTATCTAAGGTTGAATTTGAACTAGAGTCCTGACTCAAGAGTAAGGCTTTATCTACTATTTCACCTATCTGCTCATAAAATAAGATGATAATACTTCTTTTACTATAATACTTAAATAAGTATTAAATAAATAAATACTAAACACTTAAATAATACATAAAATATGATAATACTTCTTTACTATACTATAATATGAGGCAGACAAAAGAGTATGAATATATCATGCTATTGTTTTTATGTGCCCTAGACTCTATTATTTAAGAAGCATAGATTTAGTTTGTGAAAGGAATTTTGAGATTAGTGAGTCAAAAATTTTTAAATGAATTACCTTTAGATTAGTTTTCAAAAATAGCTGATTGACATCCGAGAAGAAGCAAATTTTTTTTAGGTTTTTTGTAAGGCAACAGGGCTAAGTGGCTTGCCCAAAGTCACACAGCTAGGTAATTATTAAGTGCCTGAGGCTGCATTTGAACTCAGGTACTCCTGACTCCAGGGCTGTTGCTCTATCCATTGCACCACCTAGCTACCCCGAGAAGCAAATTTCAATGAAAACCTTGTTATAGTTGATGGGTAGAATTAAACAAGGAGTATCCTGATTTAGGAAGCCTAATCTATGATGTACTTCTTCCTTTTGTAGTTATATACATCTCTTTTTAAGTATTTTTTCAGCCAATAAAACCCTTAACAGTCATAAAAGGCAATCATTAAAATCAATTGGTTAGAAACATGCCTATTTATACAATATATGAATATGTATGAATACATATATTGGAGGAGGGTGCTAATTTTTTAATTTAAATTTTTACTGATACAGAGAAGGATCATAACATTTCAGAGATCACTGACCTAGATCACTAATTAGCTGATGACATGCTCCCAAACAACCCAAGATTCAAATAATTAGCTGAATAAGGAGAGACTGGACTGTAACTACCAGCCAGAAATGGTCAAATTTAGTTACAGTCAGGTCTCCTTGAGACTATAAAACTTTTCAGAGGATTATAGGATTCAGAGCTTAAAGGAATCTTAGGAAATTCAAATCCATCATTTTATAGTCAATAAAATAGCCAGAGTTTACAGAGTTAGTAGCTGAATCAGGATTAGATCCCACATCAAGTTGAGTAGTACTTGGTAATGGAAAAGGGGAAATGATTAGCTGTTGTGAATTCTGGGAAATCAAGTTGGATTCATTTAGAAAAGTCATTCATTAGAGTACAGAGAAATCCAACTTTGACAAGAGAGAAGGAACAGAATCCGAACTAAGATATAGTCTGAAAAAAGAAATCCAACTAAGCAGGTCATAAGCAAGCTCAGGAGAAGGGTTGGAGTGCTGAAGGAGGAACCAGTTAGTGAACATTGTCAATCCATCTTTAGAAGACCTTAAAACAAAAGTTCTTAGTTTGGAATCTATAGATATCCGATGGGTCTATAGATAGATTTCAGGGGATCCATGACATTGGATGTAAAAATAATGACATCCCTGTTTATTAACTGAAGTTTAGCATTTTCTTCAATTATGTATTAAAAAACAATTCAACAGACTATCCCAAAAGAGTTCATGTTGCACATAAAAAAGACAAGAACCTCTGTTCTTGTTGGCTCTGTTTCCATTTTTTTTAAGGAAATGAACTATGTTAGAATCCTAGAGTTGGCATGGAAGAGAAATTGGTCTATGTCATTTATTTCTATTAAAATTATATTTCAGTTATTATAAATGAATAGTAATCTATCTAAATTTTGGAGATTTCCAAGGGAGCTAATTCCTAAACTCTTTTCCATAACCAAGGAAGTTTATTAAGGAGGGAATACTGTATAGATTAGATAGATGAAATGCTGAATGTTTCCTAAGAGCTAGTTCACTTTTTTTAAGGTTTTTTGCAAGGCAAATGGGGTTAAATGGCTTTCCCAAGGCCACACAGCTAGGTAATTTTTAAGTGTCTGAGGCCAGATTTGAACTCAGGTACTCCTGACTCCAGGACTGGTGCTCTATCCACTGTGTCACCTAGCTGTTCCTGCTAGTTCACTTTTGCAGCCTTCAAGTTCTCCCCTTTTTCCCTCCTTTTCCTTATGCAAACTTGGGAGCCCTATTTGTGAACTTAATGAGCATAGCCAGCTTCTGTCCTACTCTAGAAAATATTAAACTAACATTTCTATAGGGATTTAAAGTTATCAAAGAGCTTTATGTATGTTATCTCATTTGATTCTCACAACAACCCTGAGAGCTGTATTATTATTCTCCCTATTTTACAGATAAGGAAACTGAGACTAAGAGAGGTTAAGCGACTTTTCCAAAGTTACACAGTGAATAAATATCTGAGGTAAGACTTCAACCTGATTCTCTGATTCCAGGTCTGAAGTTTTATCTCTTGCCCTGAGTGGGCAGGTGGTGAGTGGTTAGCCAGAACATGGACAGCACTTATAAGATTTTGAATTTGGACATGAGTAAAAAGGGAAATACTCTTGATTTTCACCAGTACTTTAAGAGTGGGAACCTGCCAGTGCACTCCAAGCATCTGACATTCTTTTGATTCTGACCTTTCAATGTACCTACATTTTTATGATTTATTTCCTCTGTAAAACACATTAGAACAGTCACATTACTTGCTCTTAAACATCTCTTTGTAAAACACACAGTGCCAAATATTCTGAATTATTAAAAGGAAAATCAGAAATGCAGACCACCCAAGTATGGAGAATAGAGGTTAAATTACATTAAAAGTTTTGTGCAGCATTATGATGACTGTAGCCCTTTTTCTGGTTACTTCTAAGTAAGAATTACATCAAAATAGCTCACATTTACTACACCTGTGCAAAAATATTGAAGACCATGGAGGCAATACACAATGAGTTGCAAAGCTTATCCAACTGGGACTCTAATCCCAAAAGATCATAAAAATAAAGGGAAAAAAATCAGACCTACGAGTTCAAAAATTATCATAGCTATATTCCATTTTCTGTGGCAAAAAAATAATAACTGGGAATGTTATATATTTTGAATAGTTGGAAAATACTGGAATAAATTGTTGTGCATTCATATAGAGAGGCAGTGTGGTAAAAAGGATAAAGAGCTGACTTGGAGCCAGTCATAGGGTTCAGATCTCACTTCTGATAGCTATTGGCTCTGTGGTGTTAGGGTAAGTTATTTAACCACTCATTGGTCTAGGCAGTTCTCTAAGGTTAGAAGTTGTAAAGAAAGTACTAGCATTCCTTGATAGATGAAGTTTCCTCATCTGAGAAAATCAATTAAATATTAATTAGCCATATGTCCAGACCCTATCCCTCTATTTTATTACATTATAAAAAAAAGGACTATAATGCCCAATTCCTGCCAGATTATTTTCCAGTTTTCCCAAATTTTACCAAATAATGAATTTTATTACAAAATCTTAAATCGTTGCACTTGTCAAATATGTTTACTATATTTATTGTATGTCTACTTTTTTTTCCCCAATGATCAACCTTTTTAGTTTTTAGCCAGGACCAGATAGCTTCGATATTTAACATCTTCTAATATAGTTTAAAATCTGGTATTACTAAATCTTTTTTTATCCATTTTTCATCAGTTCCTTTGATATTATTAATTTTTTGTTCTTTCAAGTGAATTTGTCATTATTTTCTAATTCAGTGAAATAAATTTTTGATACTTTAATTGGGAGTGTGTGGCTTATAAAATTAGTTTAGGTAAAACTTTATTTCATTTTACTGATTCTGCCTACCCATGAACAATTAATATTTCTCCATTTATTAAAATGATTTTATTTTAGTAAAAAAGTTTTAAAAATATTTTTGTTTATATATTAATATCTTGAGTTTGTTTTGACAGGTATACTCAACAGGTATTTATACTTTAAGAGTTATTTTAAATGAGGTATCTCTTATTATCTTTTCCTTTAGAGTTTTGTTTGTGCTAAATAGGAATGTGGATAATTTATGTGAATTTAGATTATTTCCTATTAATTTGCTATAACTATTGTTTCAACTGACTTTTTAGTTGTCACTTGATTTTTCAAGTATGTCATCAAATCATCTGTAAAAGAGATAGTTTTATTAACTCATTCCCTATCCTGATTCCTTCTGTTTCTTTTTCTTGTTGCTATTGCTAAAAATTTTAATACAATATTGAATAATGTTTGTGAACATGGGCACCCTTGTTTCATACTTGATCTTACAGGGAAGACTTCTTGTTCATACCCATTACAAATGATAATTGCTGATAGTTTTAGATGAATTTATTTATCAATTTAAGAAAAATCTAATAATACCAATACTTTCAAGGGTTTTTAATAAAATGCTTGTACTTTATCAATATCATGCAAGATAAAAATGGATACATTACCTAGATATAAAGAGAGATAGTACGAGAAATTTTAGAACAAAGAATATATTATTTATTAAATATATGGATAGGTGAGTAATTTATGAACAGACAAAAGATAGAAAGCAGAATAAGGTATAAAATGGATAATTTCAATTTTATTAAATGAAGTGGGTTAATACAAATTAAATGTAGCCAAGATCCAAAAGAAAGTAGAAAATTGGGAGAAAAATTTTATAGGCAGTTTCTTTGATAAATATTTCATATATCAAATATATAAAGGATTTTGTCAAATCTATAAGTCATTCTCTCTTATAGTCACAGGATAGGAACAGGCAGTTTTCATATGAAGAAATCAAAATAATTTAGAGTCCTATGGAAAAAAATGTCTAAATCATTATTGACTAGAGAAAGGCAAATAAAGCCTTAGATGATCTATTAGATGATCTAATCTGCTATACTAGCTAAAATGATTGAAGGGGAAAGTAACAAATGTTGTAGGGTTTTTTTTCTTTTTTTGGTTTATTTATTTTGTATTATTACAATATTCTTGTTGTGAAAGTAAACATAAACCCCTCCCCCAAAACAGATAGAGAAATCTCAAGAATAGTGAGAGAGAGAAACAAATGGTGTACTTCAATCTGTGTTCAGATTCCAACAGCTGTCACTTGGATGAATTGCCTTCTTTCTTATATGTCCACTAGAGAAGTTGATTCAATATTTTTCCCACAGTCGCTATTACTAGCCATATTTTCCTTCACTCTATTTCTTCCCACTCTCATTTATTTTATTCTGTCTGTCTGTCTGTCTCTCTCCTTTCACCCTGTCCCTGTTCAGAGATGTATTGTATCTGAGTACCCACTCCCACGATCTTCCCTTTCTTCTATCACCTACTCCTCCCTTTTCTCCCCTAATTCCCCCTTATCCTATACCATTCCTCTCATTTTTATCTACGGTAAGATAGATTCCTATACTCTATTAAATGTGTACATTATTTCCTCTTTGAGCCATTTCTGATGAGAATGAAGGTTCACTCATTCCCCCTCACCTTCCCCTGTTCCACTCCATTGATTCTTTTATGTGAAATATCTTAACCCCTTCTTCCTCTCTTTTCCTTTCCTCTCAGTACTTTCCTTTATCACCCATTGACTCCATTTAAACCATATTATATCACTATATTTAACTTGCTCCTGGGCTTTGTCTATAGATGCTCCTCCTAACTGCTCTTATAAATGAGAAAGTTCATATGAGTTATCAGTATCTTTTTCCCATGTAGGAATACAAATAGTTCAACATCATTAAAGTTCCTCATAATTAGTCCTTCTCATCTACCCCATCTATGATTCACCTGAGTCCTGTACTTGGAGATCAAACTTTCTGTTCAGCTCTGGTTGTTTCAATAGGAAAGTTTGAAAGTCCCATGTTTCATCGAAAATTCACCTTTTCCCTTGAAAGAGGATTTTCATTTTTGCTGGGTAGCTGATTCTTGGATGTAAACAAAGATCTTTTGATTTCTGGAATATTATATTCCAAGCCCTACAAACTCTTAATGTAGATGCTGCCAGAACCTGTGTAATCCTGACTATAGAGCCACAGTAGTTGAAATGTTTGTTTCTGGAAGATTTTAGTATTTTCTCTTTGACTTGGGAGTTTTGGAGTTTGGCTATACTATTCCTGGGAGTTTTCTCTTGGGATCTCTTTCAGGAGGTGATCAATGATTTCCCTCAATTTCTATTTTACCCTCTGCTTCTAGGATCTCAGGGCAATTTTGCTGTATTATTTCTTGAAAAAATGGAGTCTAGGCTCTTTTCCTGGTTGTGACTTTTGGGGAGCCCAATAATTTTTTAAATTATCTCTCCTGGGTCTGTTTTTGAGATCAGTTGTTTTTCCAATTAGATATTTCACATTTTCTTCTAATTTTTGGTTCTTTTAGTATTATTTTATTTTTACTGATTCCTTGGCTTCCTTTAGTTCCATTCTACATTTGAAGGAGTTATTTTCTTCAGAGAGCTTTTATTAATCTCCTTTTCCAGCTGATCAGTTGTGCTTTTTAAGGCATTCTTCTCCTTATTTGCCTTTGCCGTTCCTTTTTCCATTTAGCCTAAACTGATTTTTAGCATGTTATTTTCTTCAGATTTTTTTTTGTATTTCTTTCACCAAGCTGCTGACTTGGTTTTTCATGATTTATCTGCATTGCTCTCATTTCTCCTCCCAATTTTTCCAATTGCTTTTCAAAGTCTTTTTAAAGCTCATCCATATCCTGAGCCCATTTTCTATTTCTCTTGGAGTTTCTGGATACAGAAGCTTCAATTTTGCCATCTTCTGAACCTTCCATGGCACCAAAGTAATTTTCCATGATCAGATTCTTCTTTTTTTATTGTTTGCTCATTTCCTCACCCTGTGACTGATTTACTGCGCTTCCAAGATTTGGGGGTTTTGGGGGCACCCCACAGGGACCTTAATTCCTCCAAGGTCTTATGAGAGTTTCTGACTGCTCTCTTGTCTGTGCTCTGGGATGTGGATGACCACACGCCCTCCCCTCTGCCCTGGAGCTGCTCGGCTATGGTGTTATGGGGGCCCTGACTGTGACCTGGATCTGAGTGTGGGCAAATAGCAGAGTCCTGCTCCAGGGAGAGCAGAGAGACGTCTGCAGTCTCCCACAACCCCCTTACTGTCTGTTGGCTGGGAGCTCTGGAAGTGCTCGGTGCCTCTGCTGATTCCTGCTGCAGATTCTCACCACAGGACTGCTCTGAGGCTGGTTCTCCACTCCAAGCTCACCCTGGTGCAGCAGAGTTCTCTCACTGCCCTTTGAAGGATATCCCCAGTGATCCCTGGGCCAGATGTCTGGAAACTTCCCCCTCTGCCACAGACCCAGATGTCCCCCAGTGACCCAGGCACCCCATGGGCTGTTCCTGGAAGGTTGGAGCTGGTTTGCTCTGGTCTGGCTGCCCTATACTACAACTCTTTCCAACCCCTACTCCCAGTGAAACAAACCTTTACTGCAGATCTTCTAAGTTTTCTTGGAATAGGAAATTGTATCACTCAGTCTTTCTGTAAGCTCTGCCCCTCTAAATTTCAGCTACAGTCATAATTTGACAGTTTTTGGAGCTGTTTGGGGAACAAGTTTCCAGGAATTCCTGCCTTCATGTGGCTATCTTGGCTTCCCCCCCACCCCCACCCCAGAGGGTATGTTTTAAAATTAGGACACTAATTTATTATTGATGAAATTGTGAACTGATCCAACTGTTTTGGCCTTTTCCCCAAGACAATTAGGGAAAAATGAGAAGATATGTTCTAAAATGTTTATAGCAGCTCCTTTTGAGATAGCAAAAAACTAGAAATTGCAGGGATATTTATCAATTGAAGAATCGCTGAACAAATTGTGATATATGATTATGATGGAATACTATTGTACCATAAAAAGTGACACATTAATTTGAGAAGAACATTGATAGACTTGTACAAAATAATCAAGAGTGGAATGAGCAGAACCAAGAGAACACTGTATGCAGTAACAGCAATTTTGTTTTAAGAATTAATATTTTGACTATCCAAATTAACTACAAAGTATATATGTAGGAAGATGCAATCTGTATCCAGAGAAAGAGTTGATAAACAGAAACTTGTACAGAATGATTATATATATATATATATATATATATATATATATATATCTGTATATATGTATATACATATATATATATGCATATATATGTTTGTATCTAAAGGTAGTCATTTCTAAAGGAATAAAAGAAGTTTACATGATAGTTTTATTACATATTTAAAAGGAATATCAAGTTGTGCATAATAGATTTGTAGTTTCCTATATAATCATCTTTTTATTATACTATATTATGGAAGTGCTTATTTTATCCTAAATACACTAACATTTTGAGAAAAATGAGGAATACAAAAAATTGTAGAAAGTGACTATACAGTGATACATTTTAAAATTAACAGAATCAGAATGTCATATATACTGCTTGTCTGTCTGTGTCTCTATGTCTAGGGGGGAAAAAAACAAAGATGGAAAGTAGGAAAATAGGGGCAAAAGTAGCATAATTTTGGGACATTCCTGGATGTAGTATAAACACATTGATTTTTGCTATTTATTAATTCATTTGATTCTTACTGAATATTAAGGGGTACAATATTCCCCTTTTATTTGTATGCTTATTAGATTGTCTTTGGGGTATTCAATTTTATGAAATCCAATTTTTTGAAACTTGTAATAACACACATTTACATATAAGGATTACATAGGAAGTGGAAATGACATTAAAAAACAAAGATGGGAAAAGCAGCTGGATTAGAACTATTCTACATAGAGAAAATCTGTGCTGAGGCAGTATAATTTTGAGGAGCTGAGGGATCAATTCTCAAAACATTTTAAGTTAGTAAGTCAACAAATATTTGTTAGGTGCCTGTTATGTGCCATTCATTTTAAATGCTTTATATTCACCAGATTATGGAGAAAGCAAGGGAGTGCTAGAAAAAATCTGCTTTATTGACTACACTAAAGCCTTTGATTGTGTGAATCACAAAATAATATGACAAATCTTCAAAAAGACGGGAGTACCAGATCATCTTACTTGTCCCCTATGAACCTGGGCTAAGAAGCAATAGTTAGAACTGAACATAGAATAATTGATATAAAATTGGATGAATATGGGCGGCTAGGTGGCCCTGGAGCCAGGAGTACCTGGGTTCAAATCTGGTCTCAGACACTTAATAATTACCTAGCCATGTGGCCTTGGGCAAGCCACTTAACTTCATTTGCCTTGCAAAAAAAAAACCCTAAAAAAAATTGGATGAATGAAAAGTTGGAATTAAAGTTGCTACAAGAATATCAACAATATGCAGATATGCAGATAATACTACATTGATGACAGAAAGTGAAAGAGAATTAAGAATTCTCTTGATGAAGGTGAAAGAAGAGAGTGTAAAATTTGACTTGAAGCTTAACATCAAAAAAGCTAAGATCTTGGCAATTGGTTCCCAATTAAAATCAAAAAATAAGGTCTGACTTACTGGCTAATAGAGGGAGAAGAAATACTATAGTACTGTACTGTAGTGTCAGATTTTGTATTCTTGGGCTGAAAGATCACTTCAGAAAGTACCTGCAGTCATGAGATTAAAAGACACTTCATCCTTGGAAGCTATGGCAAATCTAAACAACATACTAAAAAGCAGAGGCATCAAAAGTTTGCACAGTCAAAGTTATGGTTTTTCTAGTAGCAATGTGTAATGTGAGAATTGGGTTAGAACGAATGATGAGAACTATAGAACTAATGCTTTTGAATTGTGGTCCTGAAGAAGAATTTTGAGAGTTCCTTGGACAGTAAGGAGATCAAATCTATCAATACTTAAATTAATTCAGGCTATTCACTGGAAGGTCAAATACTTAAATGAAAGCTTAAACACTTCAGTCATGTTATTAGAAGATGAGATTCACTGAAAAAGATCCTGGTGTTGGGAAAAAACTGAAGGCAAGAGGAAAAAGGAATGGCAAAGAATGGTATGTACCAGGCAATGTTCTATACACTTAAGATACCAAAAGGGGGCAAGGGACAGTCCTTGTCCTCAAGTTTTCAATCTAATGAAGGAGACAAAGAGCAAACAAATAGATGATGAAAGACTTGAAATGCCAAATGGAGAATTTTGTATTTGATCCTTGAAGTAATAGGAGTTCATGACACCACAGTACTTCCATTTCTTCTCCCTCTATTAGCCAATAAGTCAGTATTTTTTTATTTTAACTTTTTTTTAAATTTATGGAACAAAAAAGCATTTCCATAACACAATAGAACAAGAAAGATTGCACATGAAACTGCAAATCTCTTATTTAAATTGGTTTTTCCTTTTAAATATATAATAATTGTAATATTTCTTTTTTTCCCCTTATTTCTTCCTCTCCCCACCTTAGAGATGGCTACCATTAACCACAAATAGGTAAAGATTACAAAAATTATTCTATCCATACTTCTATTTATCAGTTCTTTCTCTGAATACATATAGTGTCTTTATAAGTCCTTTATAGTTAATTTATAATATTAGCAAATGACTTATTCACTCAAAGTCATTCCTAAAATAATATTGCTGCTACTGTGTACAATATTCTCTTAGTTCTGGTCATTTTTTCTCTTCATTATTTTGTGCAAGGCTTTTTCTAAGGTTTTTTCTGAGATCATTGTACTCATAATTTCACACAAAATAGTATTCCATCACAATCATATACGCCACTTGTTCAACTATTCCTTAATTGTTTTACATTCTTTCAATGTCCAATTCTTTGCCACCACAAAGAGAGCTGTGATAAACATTTTAGAACTTCTAGATTCTTTTTCTTTTTCTCTAATCATCTTTGTTCCATGATCTCCCAATATCATTAATATCAAATATGATGTCAAACATGGAGAGATGTATGCTAACTAAAGATGTTTATAACTATCCTGAAGGAGACTTGGCAGTGGGACAGATTAAAAAGGAATTGCCTATGGAAGGTGAGGCCCTTCAGAAGCCCTTGTTTGTGGATGTCCTTGTTCTAATTGCATTAAGACTGAAGAGCCTTCAAACTGACAGCAAAAATCCAGTGTTTGAAAACTGCTTATCAACTATATGTTTAGAAGGACAAGTTACAGAGTTCATCCATAAGGATAGATTATCTTGCACACATACTGAAAATATACACTGTTAGGCTAAGTATTGAGCAGGAAGAAGAGTGGACTAGATAACCATCTGGAAATTACCAAGTTTTTCAATAACTTTAAGTTTCTTTGGGATTGAGGTCCACTAAAACAAAACAAAAATAATTTTTTTCCAGTGTGGTGGCCTGACTGAGAATCATGGAACCCTACAGTCTCTGAAGAAATGATGACTACCTAAAGGACAATGGAGAGGCTTAGGGAGGATGTCAGTAGGTTGTAACACATTATAAAACTTGGAAACTAGCAAGTGTTAAAAATCAATGCTTGATTTATGGAAGTGATGGAGAAAAAAATTACTAATATAGATTAAACTCTAAAATGTATTATATATGCCTTTTTAAAAAGCTGATTTTTAAAAATTTGCTAGCATATCTTTTATGACATTATAAGTGGGGCTATCTATGTCAGTGAGATTGCAGATCCAATAGAGTATTTGCACACATTTTTCTAATAAAGGCATCTCTTCCTATTTGAAATCACTCTCATGCAAAAGAGATATTGGAGCTTAGAAATTGTTCACACAATATGTTTTGTGGGCATCTCTTTACCTATCTTAGTAGTGTATTGGAGAATGCTCATTGAGGGATGAGTCCTGAAATATGCTGGAAGGAATCCAAGAGAGTTATTTAGTTTCTGAAAGTCTTTGAGGATGTAGACATCAGAATAAGCACAAGTATTTGGTGATTATTACTTATCCAACTTCTGAGTGCAGAAGAAAAGTGCTTTTCTTTGACTGTTGAGGCAGAAACAAGAATTCATACAAATTGTTTCAGTGAGAAATTCTCTCTCTTTTCTTCCTGCTGGCTCTGAGATAATAAGGATGACTTTGTGAGTTCTGGAAAGTTGATGGAGGCTCTCCTTTCCACACATAAGACCTTCTGGACCAGTCTATGTTTAGGATTAGGCCGCCTCTTTTCCATATCTCCAGAATCTTGTGATTCTCTAAAGATTTGCAAGAGTGCAAATGCAGCAATATTGAGCAACTGGGATTCAGTCCAAAAGTGAATTGACTCAGATGCAAAAAATTATGTCCCTCTAGAAAAGGGAATGACAGTGTTCATAAGCAATTCCACATTTGAAAGTGAACTTGATGGGGCTTTTATTTTGAGTCCACTCTCTCCAGGGACTGAGTTGGGAGAGTTGAGACCATATTCCTCCCCTATTCATGTTTGCATATCTGTTCTTGCTATCTTCTCAGTAAATGCAAAGCTAATAGATGTTAAATGGTTAGATGATATGGGGGCACTAATCACTGGCAGTGATTTTACCAGTATTACCACATTAGACTGATGACTTGAACATATTCTATTAGGAGAATCACCTACAAGTTCTTGCAGTTACTTCTAGAACCCTGAGAGGGGACATGTAGTCATTTTCTGAGGAGTTAATTGAGATAAGGACCTTCAGAGTCTATATACATGAAACTGCAGATTCTGGAAGAAGACATTTAGTAAACCTATTTGTTCAATACTTCATATATTGGGCTAACTCTTGAATTTATGAGATGGGTTGAAGAAGACAAATGGCAGAGAGTTAGAGAAGGCATCTGCAGCATCCCATAAGAGCTCATTCTCCTATTCCATTGTCATTGGTGGGGTCAGATCGCCAAACCTCTAGTGCCTAAAGGATCTTATTTAAGGCATTCTGCAGTATTTTAGGACTTTAATGCAATATCATCTACAAACCAGAGTATTTTGAAAACTTTGTCATCTATAGCTCTTGGCTTTGGGTATGTGCTGGATCTTCTTTATGACAATGACAATCTCCTTTAGCAACTTATATTTCCTTATTTTATTCCTATTAATGATCAGGGTCAAAAATGTGTCTCCTCTGTCAAAAGTATGCAGGATTAGCATTAACACCAATGATAACAACAGAGGTGAACTTGTCAAACTTGTTAAGTAACCCTGTCAAAATAGAAAATGTGATTGTTTTTCTTTATGAACCCACGTTGAATCTTCTTATTGATGACTTCATTGACCAAACCTTCCTTTTTTCAGTGTTCATAAATCATTTGTTTAATATAATTTTGTCAGAAAAGTCAAGCTTATTGATCAAATTCCTCTTGTGTTGTGTTAAAATTTTTACTGTTTTCTATTCCTGTGATATCTCTCTCATTCTCTATAACTTTCCAAATATCACAAGCATATTAATAAACTCTTTCAATGATAAGGGATGTAGTTGACCCAGGCCACATGATTTGAACTCAGTGTAGGCAACTAGATTCTCTCACCAGCTTCTCACAGTTATTCTGACTTTCAATTCTCTGTTGTGTATGGATTTTCAAGGAGGACTTTGCACCTTTGGTGTGAGGGCTTGCCAAGCCACTTTCAGGGCTACTCACCTGATAACCCAACTCTTTCACCTGTGGCTCCATGAAGCTATAGTGCAGTGTTCAGTTAGAAGCAGAAAACTGAGTAGTTCTTTATTCTCTGTTACCCAGCAAACCCAAGTAACTGTTTTATCCTTTCTTGGAGCTTTCTCTTAATCCAATATAACTAATAAATAATTTTGTGTTATCCTTGACATATATCACAAGTTCCAGATCATTCTGGGTTTTTGTCTTCTTGACATTTATCTGCATTCATTCTTAATTACATACTTTTGCTTTTATCTTGTGTTCATATCTTCTAAAAAATTAGTTGTTCTACTTCTCTTTTATACACCCACCCTAATCTCTTTAAATGGATCCCCTTTTCTTCCTTACTGGAATAATACATGCTTGTTTCATCAGAATCTTACTATTGAGAGCTTCTTATCCCTCTCAAGTTGATATTCTTTGTAAAAATCATGACATAGAACCCCACATATCCTTTCTTTGAACTTTTTTTGTATATACTCTTCCAAAAGCTAAGTTAAGACTATACCCATCTTTCCCTCTCTGCACTTATCATAAAAGAGTGTCATAAGGGAGTGGTCACTTCTTCCCATAGCTTCTGCTATTTTTACTAAGGTGATAATGAGGTCCTCCTTATTGATTAGAATCAGGTACTAAATAACATTTCCATTTGTTGCTTCTTCTACTTCCTGAAAGGTGAAATTATCATCATTACTGCTAATTCTTTAGAAAATAAGTTGGAATTACAAGCTCATGTCAAACCAATATTTATGCTATACACATATTTGAGAAGCATTTTTCTTAAATTTTCTTCTTTATTCCTCTAAGAAGTTCAACATATATTTCCTTCTATTGAAATAGCATGAGAACTACTTAAAATTGGATGAAAGGATGCATGTGAGAAATCTTATTGGAAAGTTCCTCCAAATGTAAACAAAATTCCTATGAAGATATCTTTGGGATTCACATTGCATGACATTCTCAAATGAATAAGAAATAATTCTTAATCTCTCATGGGGAAATTCCAGTAGAGTTCCAGAATGACTAAGTAGGATTAACTCCATTGTGGAGTATGTGGAACACATACAAATGTAAGCCTTACTTGCTAATATTGCAATCATATGCAATTTTATATTTGTTAATGATGTTAAGTGCCCAACAGACACTCATCAACTTGAAATACCATCAACTGGAAGTATAGAGATATTACCACTCAAATTTGAAGGCAATGCTTTTTAAGTAAATATTTTTATGGGATTTTAGAAACTTCAACATTGATAAACTTCTGAAACATAATTTCCTCCTAAATGGCTAAAATAATTATTATGGTATTTACAAAACAAACCAAATATGATGTAAAGATTCTAGAAACCACTTCTTTATTTGGAAGGCATGGAGGGCAGATCACATAATGGAGAGAATGAGGATCTGAGTCAAGAAGACCAGGTTTCAAATTCTACCTTTGTCACTTACTAACAGTATAATCATGAAAAAGTTATTTAATGGCCTGGAATCTCAGACAACTTTCCAAGATGGTAAATTTTAGTTCACCTGCAATCTTTACTGAGGGAGGGCTTTACTAGACAAGTGAAATAACAGATCTTTGGTATATTAGTAGACATGTATCTATGGGACATCTTGCTTTTCTATCCTGCCATCACCTTAACCTAAAAAAACCCAAATCTTCCAATAAAGATCTCCTTTAACATGGGAAGGTGGCTCTGGATTGTCCAAGTCTAATTGCAGCTAGGAGGTTTAGTGGATAGAGTGCTGGACCTGGAGATGGGAACACTTAACTTCCTGAGTTCCAAACTAGTGTCATACACTCACTAGCTGGGTGATACTGGGCAAACCACTTAGCCCTGTTTGCCTCAGTTTTCTCATCTGTGAAATGAGCTTGAAAAAATGGCAAACTACATCAGTATCTTAGCCCCAAAAAACCACAAATGTGTTCATGAAGAATCAGACACAGTTAAAATGAATGACTAACAACAATAAAAATACTGTAGAGAATAGTTTTCAGATGAACCTACCAGCAAAGAGTGTGTGTGTCTAAAATCTGAGAACCAATTTAGCTAAGTTCAGAGAATCTCATCACCAGTTAGGGTGCATATTGTATTTACACATCCACACAATGTATATATACATATATATATATACATATATATATATATATATGTATATATGCGCATCAGTCAAATATACCAGCCAAATATTACCACTGAAATGGAGAGAGGTTATAATTAGCATCAGTAGATGTTTCATTTCACTATTGAAATCCTAAGTACTGCTAAATTTCAGTAAACAAGCTAGATAGATGTGAACTCAACAATAGGAGGGCTTAGAGGATTTGGAACTGAATAGCTGGAGTGCTCATTAGTGCCCTGACAAAGCTTTGAAAATGGTCTCCTGATTTATAAGTGATCTTACACTGTAAACCAGTCAGTAAACAAATACTTATTAAGCCCTTTTTTATTTGTTGAGCAATATACTAAGAACTGAGGATAAGAACAAATGGAAAAAAATATGGTTATTTTCTCAAGAAGCTCACATTTTAATTGGAAGACAACATGTAAATAGTTATGCACCTACAAAATTTATCTCTGACAGTCAGCTCAGAATGGAGAGAAGGGAACCTTATACCTTCCCACCAAAAAGATGGGCCAGAAGGAGGGATTTGAGTTGAGTCTTGGAGAAGGCCAGAAAAGCCAGGACCCAGTATGTATCATTCTATCTATCTGTCTATCTATGTATCATCTATCCACTCACCTACTTACCCACCCATTTATCTAGCTATTTAGTTATCTAGCTATCTAGTTACCTCTCTAGCTAAGTTGTTTCTTCATAGAATGTAAGTTCATTGAGGGTAGGGACTATTTTTGTTATTTTTTTTTTGTATTCTTAGCACTTAGTTTAGCGTGTGTGTTGATTGATCAATTCATTGGAAAGTTTCAGAGATCTGTGCTGGTTCCACTAGATTTACATTTTTTTCCAGATCAGTGATTTGGATAAAGGCATCGATAGAATGCTTGTAAAATTTTTAGATGACATGAAGTCAAGAGCTAGCAACTGACATGAGAGAATCAGGATCCAAAAAGATCCTTCAGACTGACTGGAACAAATGATTTGAATCTTATAGTGAAATTTAGAAGAAATAAATATTAAATTCTATACTTGGGATCAAAAATAAACTTTACAAATATGGGATGGGAGAAAAAAAGTAGTTAGTTTTTGTTGTAAAATAGATCTGGGCTGAGTGCAGTGACCCCCATACCTTGCTACTGCAGAGACTGAGACAGATACCTAACTTGAGCTTGGGAGTTCTGAGGTAAAGGAGGACCAAAACCAATTGCTAAGTCTAGCATCAATATGGTATTCCTTTAAGAGTATGGGGTCACCAAGATGGATAAGGAGGGACAATCTGGCTCAGATGGGAAATGGAGCATGTCAAAGGTCGGGTATCAATCAGTGATGGGATCAGATCTGTAAATGGTCATTGAACTTCCAGCCTGGGCAAAAAAGAAACTCAGAAGAAACAAACAGAAAGAAAGAAGGGTATATGATATTTGTATTGAAGTATTTAAAGGCTTGCACATATATGATAGAGTAAGTAGCATTGTTCTACCTGGTTGCAAAACACAGAACTTAGAACAATGGGTAGAAATCTCAGAGATAGATTTCAGTTTAATATAAGGGGAAAAAATTTCTGATAGAGTTATTCAAAAGTAAGGAATGAACTTTCTATCACTAGAAAGCTTTAACCAAGACTGAATAGTTACCTGGTAAGTGCAGAGGTTATTCTTGTTCAACTTCAAGTTGAAATGGATGTTCTGTGTTCTCTGAGTTTTGTTCCAATGGTTCCATTCTGGGTTTTTGAAGTTCTACATAACTAAAACAGTGCTTCTTTTTTTTCAATTGTAATCTTAAATATTAGGGGAAAACAAACAAAGCTGACAAATCCTTTAAAGCTACAAGAAAACACACAAAATTCTCATTTCTTACATTGGGTCACATACCATAAGATTGATTACAATGAGGCTCAAATCAATCAATAATTAATACTTTATACATATATCCTAGTGGACAAGGGTATTGTTTGAGGACTTTAGAGGTTTCTACTACACAGTCTTTTGGGACCAGTCTCAGTTAACCTTAAGGACTGATGGCCGTAAGCCATTGAAAGAAGATTGGGCATTAGCTCTTCTCAACTATGGAACATGGATTCCAGGTAGGATCATTGAATTATGGGGTTAGAGCTAGAAGAGATCTTACAAATCATCTAGTTTTACCCTTTCTTTAGAGATGGAGACACTGACATTTATTGCAATGACTTGCAAAAAACAGGGGTTCTCAGCCTTTTTTATATATCATGGACTCCTTTAGCAACTTGGTGAAGCCAGTGGACCCATTCTTAGAGTCATGTTTCAATAGCATAAAATAAGGCATATAAGGAAGCCAATTATATTGAAATCTCATCATTAAAATATTTTTAACGTTTACAAACACCAGCTTGAACATCCCTGATTTGACTGTACAGCAGTTCATAGATACTCTTTGCTTTGAGTTTTGAAATTTCCAAAAGGCTTGTTCTGATAAATTAGACTTGTAAAGATAATTATAACTTAGATGATAAGATTTGTTAGAGAAGATAAAAAGGTCATGAAACTTGATGAGATTTTTTTTCCATACCCCTGCAAAGGTGGTCATAGGAAAATAAAAATATGGGCATAGGAAAATGTGGTTCAGAATTAAGAAACAACCAAATGGAAGGCAGTAGCACAGAATGTCAGACCTAGAGTCATTAAGACTCCTCTTCCTAAGTTCAAATCTGGCCTCAGACACTTAGCAGCTGTGTAACCCTGGAGTTTCTTGGCAAAGATACTGGAGTGGTTTGTCATTTGGTTCTCCAATTCATTTTATAGATGAGGAAACTGAGGCAAACATAATCACATGATTTGCCCAGGGTCACACATCTACTAAGTATTTGAGGCCAATGTCTGAGTCTTTCTGACTCTTAAGTCTGGCACTCTATCACTGAGCAACCAAGGTGTCAGTATTCAAAAAGACTCAAGTTCAAATCCCAAGTTAGATATTTATCATCATTTAGACATATATGCAATTCAGTTTCTTCATTTGTAAGATGGTGATAATTTTAGCATATTTCAGATAAAAAATATCCATGGACAAGGACCTGGTTATGTTAAAATTCTTCTTAATTGATTCAGAAAACTGAGATAGGAACCATTCATTATTTTTTTTACTAATGTGATATTTTGACTTCATGTCTAGGAGGACCCTGCCAAGCTCACAAGGGAAGCCAAAGAGCATGGTGAAGAATGATGATCCTGTGATTGGAATTCTATAAGCCACTGACCTAGAATGGTTTTAATTGCCTCATTAAAGATGGTGGAGAACAGATCCAAAAGTAACATGCTGTGATCTCCTTTGAGAGCATTGAAACTGGGATAACTCAAATACAATATTGAAGTGTTCAATTTCTTACAGAGAAGAAGTAATTTCTTGTCCTTCTATGCTCCCTCTTAAACCTCCATGGAATGAATAGCAATGTTTGTTTTTCATATTTTCTAAATGTCCTGAGGCCTTTATTGTGGATATACTTTTGTGAATCAAAGATAAATAGGAAACTCAGTTGGCTTGGCCAATTAAATTCAAGGATTGAATAGAGTTGACAAATATTTTCCTGTATATTTTTGGGAACTATTCCAACTCTTTCCAATTATCTCTAGTATCAGTTGTTTACTTTGATACCTGCTGTTATAGTTCAGGGTGGTCTCTAGTAAACATGAAAAATGATCCATGGTGGTCTGACCCTGGCTCAGACTTGGATAGAGCAAATTGGACTTTAGACTAGACATTGTTTTCCTGTGAATTTGTAATTGAATCACTGAAACTTTTTGTTGGAATTCTTTGCTTGATGAAAAGATTACAGACTGAGTTCACTTAGAGGTGGAGGATCCTTTCACATGACTATTTTCTATTTAAATTTAGCAAATTTAAGAAACATTTTTTGAGCTCTGCCTAGAAGTCCCTAACCCCTTTCCAGTGTGAGAGAATTTAGATGGTAATCCAGTTCACTTTCTGTAGGAGAAAGGCATCCTATAGACAAATGGTTGCTTGGGCTATTTACTTATTGGAAATTGTCTATTGAAATTCATTCTTTGCTTCATTTTTTGGTTCTTTAATTTCTCATAGCTCATTTTCTTTAGATAGTTGACTCAACCATTCTGTTGATTCTGCTCTACCTTTCTATGTATCTAAGTATTCAGTGGATCATACAACCAAGGAAATAATATATGTAAAGTATATCGCAAACCCTAATGCACTCCATCAATATGAATCCTCTTTTCCTCCTCTTCCTCCACCTCATCATCATCATCATCATCATCATCATCATCATCATCATCATCATCATCATATTTATCGTGTCTTTTGTGGGGTTAGGAAGGCCTTATGATTCCTGAGAAGACCTTGTTATCATGGTACCTTATATCATTTAGGTTTCCGAGTTAGGGGCAAGGCTAGTATTTATAACACAGTTCAATTCAATAAATGTTTATTAAGTAGCTATTATGTTCAACTGGAAAGTTAAAAAGTAATATGATATAGTACTCTCTCTCCACAAATTTACATTGGAAACATAAAGAACCTTCTGACTGACAGGTTCTTTACATATATCTTCCTCTAGACAGAAGTCTTTGGAATACAGTCAATATGAATAAAAATAATTATTCAGCAATATTCAAAAACTTAGAGAACACTTTTCTGTAAAGGTGATTGTATTTTTGCTGGTAATATGATTAGGAGAAACCATTCATTACCCCTTGGACTTAGGTTCATACTATCCCTCCTCATCTGTCTTCAGATCTTCCTAGTTTCCTTCAAATTCCAGTTTAAATTCCATCTTCTATGGACAACCTTTCCCAATCCCCCTTAATTTGCTTCTCTCTGTTGATTATCTCTAATTTATCTTGCAGCTATCTTGTTTAAACATAGTTGTTTTTCATGTCGTTCCCTTGTTAGGCTGTGAATTACTAGAGGGCAGGCACTATCTTTTGCCTGTGTAGTCCTAACACATAGCATAGTGCTTTCACAGAGTTGATGCATAATAAATATTTTTCTCCTGTTTGTATATCTTTACGGATGAGTAGAAGAAACCTGAAGTTGCTCCCCCCGCAAAACAAGCAAACCTGAAGGACGCCAAACCCTAGAACTGTCTGGTGGTTATTGTGAGTAAAGCTCTTATAGTCTAGCCTTCAGAGATTAAAACAAAACAAAACAAAACCACCCAGGAGGTATACAGAATATTTACTATGAATTATGAGTCCAAGAAGACTGAATCTAGAAACTGGGCAGCTGAGTTGATACTTGGAACAAAGAATTTCCTACTGGAGATGAAAAGTCTTCTATCCAAGACTTTTGGAGAAAAAACCAAAAATTTCTTTTTTTTTTCCTAAGGCTACTGCTGGTCTTAAGGTTCAAGCAAGGGCAGCAGCTTTCCTGAAGAGTTAAATATAAATTTCTGGTTTTTTTTAAAGAGTAGGCAGAAGCTCCTCTTCTCATGAGGGTAATAGCGTAATAGTCGAACACATCAAGTACCTCCAAGCATCTGTCCAAGTCTATGTGAATAGTGGAGTGGTGATGGGAGGACTAGCATCTCACAGAGACTCTGTTTTCATCAAGGACCAGTGTGAAGCAGACTCAGCTGGAATAGTGTAATGATATCATCAGAAGGCTTAACACTCCTGTATCACTGGAAACACAAATTATCCCTCCTCATGTGTATCATGACCATATTTGTTTCCTATATGTATGTATCTCTATAGATGAGACTTGACCATACATATTTCCCAGATGTGTTCCCCTCCATGTGTGGGTTATATGTATCTGTATCCCCTTTTCCCACTGAGGTTGTGTGCAATTTGAAGAAAAGTGGGGTTCAGTTTTATAGGGAACCTTACTTTGCCATTTTATTAATACTTTTTAAAAAATACTTTATTGGTTAATCTTTGTTGTTCAATCTTTTTAATTGTGTCTGATGCTTCATAACCCCTTTTTAGGAAGATATTCTTAGCAAAAATACTGGTGTGGTTTTTTTTTTTCTCCTCCATCTCTGATTTGGCCAGGGTCAGACAACTAATAAGCATCTGAGATTGGATTTGAATTCTGAGAGGTGAGACTTTCTGATTCCCAGCCTAGTTTTCTATCCAGTGCACCACCTAGCTGCCCACCAGTTGGCTAGTAGAATAATTCTGGATGAGGAAAAATGGGTTACAGTATTTTGGGATGCAGGCTAATAGAATATTATGATTTCTAGGATAACTATTCCAAAGTGGAATCTTGTGAGTTCAGGTAATTCCTCTTCCCACCCTACCTCCCCTGTTTTTGAATGTGACATATACTCTATTATTCCCATTTTTTAAAATGAGGATACTAAGGTAAGTGAAGTGCTCAAGATCACATAGCTGGTAAATAATAGAGCTTCATAGCACTTTGCCTTTTATGCCCTAAGTACACTATGGTTATATAATTTATTCTAGAGTAGGCTCAGTCTCAGGTTAGCCTGGACTTTAGCTCCACAATTCTATGGAGGCCAATTTATTTCTGTGTCTGAATGAGAATTTGCATTCACTTGAGAATACAAAATGATAGCCTATGGATGACAGTGATCTAGCAGCATTGCTAGGTATCTTCACAGAGCTTCTCATGATTGGAAGGACTGTCAGGGAAGAGGGATTATGTTTCTTCTGTTTGACCTAGAAGGCAGAACAAGAAGCAATGAATAGAAGTTGCAAAGATGTGAATTTGGACTTGTTATCAAGGGGGAAATTCCTAACCATAGGAGCTGTCGAAAATGAAATGGGCTTCCTTCAGTTTTCTTTCACTGAATGGAGGTCTTCAACCTAAAGCTGGAGGATAGTCTTTCAGATATTACCCTGGGTATTCCTTTCAGGTATGGGTTGGACTAGATGACCCCAGAATCCTTTCTAAATTGTAAATTCTGGGAAATCTGGGAAAATCAAGGGGGAAGCCTTAATTATAGTGCTTCTAAAACATTCAATAATCTTCCACTGCCTATAGGAGAAAAAACTGCCATTTAAGGCTCTCTACAAACAATCCTTCCGAACCTATTTTTTTTGTCCTTAGTTCTTTTAGCATTTAACACTGTTTGGCACATGGTCAACACTTAATAAATACTTGTTGACTTGGCTTATTTCACATTATTCTCCTTCATACATGGTTTATTCTGGATGTGCTATACTGCTAATTTTTTTAATTCATTTCATCTCCCACCACTGAATCCTTCCCCTGACTCTATGCCTGGAACATATTTTCTTCTCCTTTCTTCTGGGTGGACTCTTTCTTTCCCCTCAAAGCTTTTATAGCTTTTCTAGGAAGCTTCCTCTAATCATACCAGTTGGAAAATGGTCACTCTCTTTTCAGATTTTCTTATGGAACTTTGTTGTATCTTTCTTTTATCTTTGCCACATTTAGCCTCATATCATATTTGCATGTATGTTTTGTTTACTATTAAATTATAAATTCCTTGATAGAAGAGATTGGGTCACTTTTATTTTTTTCTTCCTTAATACTTGTCACGGTATCCAGCATATAATAAAATATCCAGACATTTATTTTTAAAAAAATATTTTGTTTACTTATTTTTCCAACTACATGTAATGGTGGTTTGCAATGATAACTTTTTGCATTGCTTTGAGTTTTACAGTTTTCTCCCTCCCTCTCTTCTCTCTCCCTCCCCTAACAGAAAGCAATCTATTATAGGCTATACATATAAAGGAGAATCAAAACAAATTGGAAAAAAAATTAGAGAGGGAAAAAAAACATAATAGAGAAGACAACTTGTAAAAATCAAAGAGAGCAAGCTTTGATCTGCATTGGTTCCTTCTCTGGAAATAGATGGTATCTTTCTATCACAAGTTTTTTTCTTTTTTAGAATTGTCTTTGATTATTGTACTGCTGTAGTGAACAAATTTATCATAGCTGATCATTACCCAATGTTGCTTATTAGTGTGTATAATGTTCTTCTGGTTCTGCTTAATTCACTCAGTATCAGTTCATGCAAGTCTTTCCAGGCTATTCTGAAGGTCCATCCTTCATGATTTCTTATAGAAAAAGAGTGCTCAGGGTGGCTAGGTGGCACAGTGGTTAGAGCGCCAGCCCTGGAGTCATGAGTCCCTGAGTTCAAATCTGGACTTACCTAGTTGTGTGGTCTTGGGCAAGCCGCTTAACCATATTTGCCTTGCAAAAAGAAAAAGAAAAAGAGTGCTCCATCATATTCATATACCACAATTTGTTCAGTCATTCCTGGACTGATGGACATCCTCTTAATTTCCAATTCTTTGCCACTCATAAAGAGCTGCTATAAATATTTTGTGCATGTGGATTTTTTACTCTTTTACAAGATCTCTTTGGGATATAGATTAGTAGTAATATTGCCAGATCAAAGGGTATGCACAGTTTTATTTTATTGTTCTTTGGGTTTAATTTCAAATTGCTCCAGACATTTAAACAGAATTTTTATCTCATAGATGTGAAGACTCCCTCAAATGAAGGACATTTTAATTCACCCATGTCTGCCTACTTGTCCATGTCCTTCTATAAGTTTATCATAATGGGTCCACCCAACAAGCAAGTAGACTTCCTTTTTTTTCTTATTATTGTCATTAGAGTACCAAAGGAGAAGATGGACTTATCTTTAGTTAACCTTCCCTCTCACCATGTAATTAATATCTTTTTTCAATCATACATACTTTGTCTTTAGAAGACATCCTTTCTTCTATTTCTTCTTTGTCATTTACTTTTCCATTGCTGAGGTGGCATAAATGTGTGGTTGATGGGATTTGCCCATTCCTATTACCTTCTCTCCAGGTGTTTTTTAATCTTTGGGGCCATGCAAAGAACTCCTGAAAGACAATTTATTCATCTTTACTCCAATTCAACTCAATTTATTGACTTCTTTGGATCAAGAATGAAATTCAGATGAAGTTTTTGCTGGCTCCTTAAGTTACTCAAGCAACTGAAATGCAGAGAGTCATGAAAACTGTAGGAATTGAGAGTTGGAATTGATTTCAGAAATTATCTAATGTACCTGTCCTTTTCCTAATACATATACATTTGGAAATTACAACTTATGGAGCTTAAGTTGCTTGCTGTAGGTCATATTACAAGTTAATAAGTGAGTGAGGACAGAAAATAATTCTCCTGATCTTTCCATTATAATATATTAGATTATCATAGACTTTTTAAAAGATATGAATACTTTTAATTTCCTTCAGTTTATTTTATGAAGTTTTTCCTCACTGACAAACCATTGAGTGGGTGACACAAAGATTATTAATTGTATGAGGAAACTGAGGCTCAGAGGTGACTTTCCCAGGGTCAGATAACCAAGTAAGGTCAGATTCCAACCCAATCATCTAATTCCAATTCCAGAGATTTTTCCACTACACCCTGCTGCTTCCACATCATGAGAACACATGAGAAGAGTAATCATATCTTGTTCTTAACTTTTTCATTGGCTTCAATACAGAGATCACACCACTTTACTGAAGGTCATTTCTACTGAAAATTGAATGCTTGCAAGAGCAATTGCTTCCTGCTATTTTGCAATTGGAAGACCCATGACAAAATTCCCTTTCTCTCCTATGGATTATAGATTTGTCCTTGTCCTATTTCTTTTTAATTAATAGTCACTTGCACAGAGTCATGTAACACATTAATGGCAAAACCAGGTTTAACACAGACTTCTGGATTTCTAGTCCTATAGTCTTTTAAGTCTCTGACTCACTGCCTACTAAGTGCAAAGAAAGAATGGTACTAAATGCTGAGAGCACACCATGCAAGTAATACATAGTTTATGCCTCAAAAGTCTAGTAGGAGAGAAAAAGTATGTGAAGAAATAAATGTAATAAATTCATGAAAGATATACAAAAATATACTTCTTATATGTGTGTGCTAGATATTTATTTTTGGAAGGGATGAATCTGAAAAATATTGAGATATCATATATGGGACAAATAAATGAGAATCTTATATAAGTGTGTTTATACATAAATGCATTAATTAATATGTATACAGAAAAGTAATATATCTGTTTTCTGTGTGTGGGTGAGAGAGAGAGAGAGAGAGAGAGAGAGAGAGAGAGAGAGAGAGAGAGAGAGAGAGAGAATGCAAAGAAAAAGAAAGTTGGTTGATTTCTCCAGACCCAATGCAGTTAAATAAAAACCAAATATTTATATAGTACTTCACTATACTTTGACCTTTAGACCTAAAATATTGATGGAACTCTTGGGAAATATATTTAAACATACTCTTTTTTCAGAAAAAAATATCTGATGGACAATAAATGGTCAAAAGATTTGAGCAGTTTTCAAAAGAAGAATTAAAAGCAATATGAGGGGCAGCTAGGTGGCGCAGTGGATAGAGTACCGGCCCTGGAGTCAGGAGTACCTGAGTTCAAATCCAGCCTCAGACACTTAATAATTACCTAGCTGTGTGGCCTTGGGCAAGCCACTTAACCCCATTGCCTTGAAAATGAAAATCAAAACAACTCTGAGATTTCACTTCCCACCTTGACAAGTTTAATTATGTGACAAGTTTAAAAATGGAATAAACCAGTGTTGGGGGCATTGTGGGAAGACAAAAACACCATACCCTGTTGACAGAACTGTGTATTGATACAAATGTTTTAGAAAAACAATTTGGAATTATGTGAGAAAAGATATTAAACTCTTCAGGCCCTTTCATTCAAAAGTTTCTGTTATATCAAAAGACAATACTGGTTATCTACTTCAAGGAAATCATAGAAAAATATTATACATAACATTTCTATCTCTAGCTCTACCTATTTATGTATGTACATACATACGTATGCATGTAGGATGCATATTATGCATGTATGTATATATATAATCTTTTACTTTGTATAGTAGTCCCTTTTGTCATAGTCAAAAATTTGAAGCAAAATATGTACCCATCAATTGTGGAATGGTTGAATGAGTTGTCATATATGGATGTAGTGAATTATCAGTTTACCATTAGATACGACAAATATGAGGAATTCAGGGGGAAAATGGAAAGATCTGATGAATATTAACATAAATAAAACAGAACTAAAAAAATAACACATAAGAGTGTAAATGCACAAGGATATCCCATAGATTGAATATGTTCAGAATTACCTTCCTAATTCTGATCACCTATGAAGGGTCATGTGGTGACTCAGCACTGAATGACTTGTGTCCCCAAGTGGCTCCTTGGTTAACCCCTCTGCTCCCTTTCCTTGTAATGTCCCCATTTATCACATCACATGTGTATGCACACTCAAATATACACACATATGTACTACTGCAGATAAAAGAAGATATAGCTTCCACTTTTTTATCTTGGCCATAATTCTACCATGTGTAATATAGTACACTCTGTCTCCAGGCTCCTTGTGAGAGGGTTTAGGAGATGGACTGTATTCTTTCTTCTATCATTGTTTCTACTTCCATGTGGAACATGAACTCCACTAGATGAACTTTTTCCTGGGGCTGTAGTTAGTTGCCTTTTGAAGATTTGACCAAATACAACTCTTAAGATATAAGTGTCTAGGTATGGAGGCATCTTTGTGAATTTGAGAGGTACAGAAGTCCTAGGTTCCATGAAGTTGAAGTGACCTAGTGTGGAATCCTGAGCCAGTGCACCAGCATTCTTGGAGTAAGCAACCACCTACAAAAAGAATTGTTCAAGTCTAGATATTTTATCATCAGATAGTTTCTATTACTACTATCATATTATTACTTCTCTACTATTAGTCCTGGTACTACTACTACTACTACTACTACTACTACTACTATTAAATTTAGTAGTCTACTATATATGTATGCTATATACATATATATGTATACTATTATAGTATGTAGTAAACTCATATATATGTACTAAATATATATACATATATGTATATATATATTTAGTAGTGTTATTATGCAACTATATTACTTAGTAGTAATTCTAGTACTAGTTCTCTAAGCTAGTGGTTATATAATGTTTTGGGGTTTCAAAAGGGCTTTATAAATATGACCGCATTTTATCCTTACAACACCCCTGGAAGATAGATGCTACTATTGTTCCCATTTTTCAGATGAAGAAACTGAGGTAGACAGAGTTTATGTGACTTGCCCAGGTCACAAAGCTAGGAAGTGTCAGAAATTGGATTTGAACTTAGGTCTCTGACCCCAGGACCAACATTCTATGGAGAGCTGAGCTAAAATGGACTATTACCAGTTAGTAATCCTACAAAGTGCTTTATATTTGAATATTCCTATTTTCCACTTAGATGTGGTTTATCTTGTTTTCTGAACATCCACTTTACAGCCTTTTGAGGGCAAACACTAAACACATCTGTTCCAATAAATAAAATTGTTATCCCTAGTGCAGCAAAGTGAGGAGGGCTCATGGAACTGAAGAATGTGAACACAGGGAACCTTAGTCTTATATGATTAGAGGTCAGACTCCCAAGGACTGAACCTTGAATTCTGTGAATGCTTGGGTACAGAACAGGGAGTGACATCATAATCCAGCTCTTGTGGTCCCACCAGGAATTTCTCAAGGTGAGATAAATAACCCTAATAAAGCAGCTCAACTCAGATCAAATACTATTATTGATCTTGGTGTGAGAGGACAGAAACACATAACCTTTCTCTTATAGAGGTAGAGATCTACAGGTGCTAGATGTATTTTTTTGGCTTGACTGGATCACTGTCAGGTGGTTTTTTAAAGATAGGAATTCTATAGGAGGAGCAAAATGGGGAACAAATATGGAAGAGACCAATAAAAGGCAGCAATAAATATTTAAAATGAAAAAATTGAATTCCAACAAAATATTAAAATCTGAGAAAACATTCTATAAAAACAATAATAATATGTTACATTATATTAACAAAAAAGTAAATCAAATCTCAGAATTCTCATCTTGTCTCTCTGGGAATGGGAATAGCTATCTTTGTGTTAAGAACAAAATAGTATTTCAGTAGTGCAAGAATTACTTGACTAGTACTCAGAAGAGAGATCAGGGGAATTGTTTTTATAAAATCATGGAATGGACATTTCTTGAATTAAATAAATCCACATTATACAAAGTTGTCTTTACTTGAATTCAGGAAGAAATTTACATTCCAAGAAAATTTACAAAAATTCCTTATGCAAAACAAATATTGTGTGATAGAAGTCCATATGTGGGGTAGGAAATTGAGAAGTATCTCCAAGTCAATGAATAATGCTGGGTCCCTAAATTCAATAGTGACCTTTATATTTTCACCAGTAGCATAATAGCATACTAACTTTAATGTACATATATATTTTAATACATACATACATATTCAGTACATACTATATTTATATATATTTCTAGCACACACATATGGAACAAAATGTAGGAAAAAAGGAATCTTTTCTATTCTGGTCAATACAGCTACTCTAAATGAAGTGAAATGGAGAGAAATGAATGTTTTAAGTTTGAAATGAGGTGAGATTAATGGGTCATTGGATTAACTGATGATATTTACTTAACTTTTAAAGGGCAGATGACATTTAAATTAAAGTTCAGATGGATATTCTACTTATTCTATCAGAATAAGATTGGATAACTATTTGTAATTTAAGATACATATTTTGACTATGATAAAAAGTATTGGAACCTATATTTGGGTATTTGGTAGACAGAACAAAATTACATATTCATTACATTTTATGAACATTGAAAACACTGCTTATGATAATCATAAAAGTAGCCTCTGCCTACGATAATTACACTGAATCTAGGGGTTGATAGTACACAGTCATGTTTCGAAAGAAATCACAAGAAAAGGGAATGGTACAGGTACAATTAAACCAAATCAAGGTGGTTTATTTGAGGGATATTGACAAGCTAACTTATTGACTACAGTTCTAAGATGGGAAGGGTTTTGTTTTTAAGTGTTGGCTCAATGTATATAAGCTTCCTATATTCTGAGGTCTTGAAAAAAAGTCTAGAAAATATTTGTTGTTAATTTTTAATTTTCTGATAGATTTGCATTTACAACCCTAAAGTCATAGAGTTCATAGAATCGGAAAGTATGGAGAATTAGAACTATTATGGCCCCCTTTTACTACTTATAAAAAATTAAGAATTAATCATTTTGGACAAGTATCCTTTTTTCCTTCCTGGTTTCCATGAATGTGAGAGTTTAATCAAGTTAGGGAATCTTCTCAAGCCCTCAAGCTGGGACTAGATCAAAAGAAGGAGCATCCTGTGTTTATCATTGAACAAATAAGCCAGGGAGTGTCCTTAATTTCTGGAGCAGACTGATCTTCTCCAAGGGTGTTCCCAATTGTTCCTTTTCATAAATAATTTGACAGTTCTACTTACTTTCATTTGGTTTTTTTTCCCCTGTAGGATTTCTTCATTATTTGCTTCTCAGTTCTTAACAGGAAAGACTAACTAGATGGGAATGCCTATTGTCCAGACTTGCGTTACAATAGACAACCTATGGAGTTTAGTCATCATTATGTATTTCTTGGGCAGACATATAGATAGACACAGACCAGTTGATCCTAGAATTCAACCAGAGGAGGAGAGTGTGCTGGATTACTTTTAGAGAATTGCGAAGCAAATGATTCCCAGGTTTCTCATGCAAACCAAAAGCCTCCTTTAAAAATATTATCCTCCTTAGGGGTGGCTAGGTGGCATAGTGGATAAAGCACCGGCCCTGGAGTCAGGAGTACCTGGGTTCAAATCCAGTCTCAGACACTTAATAATTACCTAGCTGTGTGGCCTTAGGGCAAGCCACTTAACCCCATTGCCTTGCAAAAAAAAACTAAAAATAAATTATCATCCTATTGATATTACTATTTTGTGGCAACAAAACAAATTCTTTGAAGAATCAAAGATAGCTATCATACAGAAGGCAATGATGAAGCATAAGAAAGCATGAAAGGGCTGCAATATAAATCCAATGAGGAATTCCAAAATAAAAGATGTCTTCAAAGATTTATACAGGTACAGAAGATGAGTGAGGGATTGTAGCTGATAGAACTTCAGGAATGCTTTCCGTAGACAGCTAGGTGGCATAGTGAAGAGAATACTGAACTTGGAGGAAGATACATATTTAAGTTCTTCCTAGGACCTCAGGAAAAAGACTTAAAACTTCTATCTACATAACATTCTCACTCATAAAATAAGCATAATAATAGTACCTTTGCACCCCAAACCTCTACCATTTAGGAGAATGAAATGAGATAATATTTGCAAAATGTCTGCAAAACCTCTCATTATGTAAATGGTTGCTGTCACCACCACCACCATCAACACCATCATTTGTAAGGAAGCAAAGAAGTTCCCTTGCATATGAAGTAGAATACCTCTCGTGAAATTATGGGAAGAAATGGACAAGAATCCAGTAAGATGGGCATGTGGGGAGGGGTGATGATTTGCATTGGTGTAGTGAACCTTCAAATGCAGATCATAGATCAGATCCTTTTGAGTCTTGTTTCCCAATTACTATAAAATTACTTAAAGTACTGTTTTTTTTCCTTCTGATCAGCAAGGCCACTCTTCAGGAAGATTTCTCTTATATTAATAAAAAAAAAGCATCTCTGACAGATTTTTGCTAAAACACAGAGACTAGTCCCACAGAAGGGATTTTAAATATACTCAAGTTCAACCTCATTCTACAAATGAAGGAACTGAGACTAAATGGATTAAATGCAGGAATATGCTGGAGCCTGTTTGAACTTGAAAGTCAATTATCTGATTTTCAATGTGAGCAAAGGTTACAAATTGGGGATAGCCTTATTGATCTGTTGATTGTTTAGAATTAAGAAAGTGATGGAAAAAATTTTTAACAATGCAAATTAAACTTCAAAATGTGTTATGCACACATCCCCCAATTCCAAAACTGGTTGTTAGACATTTACCAGCATATTAGTTGTTGATTAGTCCATAATCACAAAAATAGAAATTAGCAGAGATTCTAGTTCAGATCTTCTGAGTTCCAATTGATTGCTTGTTGCCATGTTGTCTCCTCTCCATGGAAGGGACCTTAAAAACATTGTAACCTAACTCCTTCATCTAACAGGTAAAGTAAGTGTGGAAACCATAGAGGTAGAGGGTAATTAAAAAGGGATTAATGTGGAGGGGATGGAGACCATATTCTCAAAGTAAGAGCTATTCCTAGCTATGGCAGTCCATATGGAAATTGAATTGTTTAGAACTGGAAGAAAGCTTGAAGATTTTCAAATCCAAATCACTTAATGAAAACTTTGAGGCACAGAGACAAATGACTTATCCAATTTATATAGTTATGATATCTGAACCAAAGTCAAGCTTCCTCTACCCCGCCCCTCCCCTTCCCTTCCCTTCCCTTCCTTCCCCTCCCCTCCCCTGCCCTCCCTTGCCCTCCCCTTCCCTCCCCTTCCCTTCCCTTCCCTGCCCTCCCCCCTGCCCTCCCCTGCCCTCCCCCCTTCCCTGCCCTTCCCCTGCCCTTCCCCTTCCCTTCCCTTCCCTGCCCTCCCCTTCCCTTCCCTTCCCTTCCCTTCCCTTCCCTTCCCTTCCCTCCCCTTCCCTTCCCTTCCCTCCCCTCCCCTCCCCTCCCCTCCCCTCCCTTCCCTTCCCTTCCCTTCCCTTCCCTTCCCTTCCCTTCCCTTCCCTTCCCTTCCCTTCCCTCCCCTTCCCTTCCCTCCCCTCCCCTCCCCTCCCCCTCCCCTCCCCTTCCCTTCCCTTCCCTTCCCTTCCCTTCCCTTCCCTTCCCTTCCCTTCCCTTCCCTTCCCTTCCCTTCCCACTTAGTGACTGTGTGACCTTGGACAAATCACTTAACCCTGATTGCCTCACATTCAGGGCCATCTTCAGTTGTCCTGATTCATATCTGGCCACTGGACCCAGATGACTCTGGAGGAGAAAGTGAGTCTGCTGACTTAGCATAGCACATTCAATTCATGTGATTGTCATGGTATCAACTTCGTGATGTTGTGGTCTTCTTCAGGAATGAAAGACAAACATCATCAGCTGTCCCCCCCCCCCCAACACTATCTTCTTAAGCTTTCGAGGAGAAGAAAAAGAAAGTGGTAGGTGACTGAGTTGAGAGTCACACAGACTTCAAATAACAGCTTATATCTGATATAAGTAAAATTCGGAGGTTTTTCCCTCTACACACTACTATTGTTTTAGTTCAGTCATTTTTCAGTCATATTTGATTCATTTTGGGTTTTCTTGGCAAAGAGACAGCAGTGGTTTGTTATTTCCTTCTCCAGCTCCTTGAGGAGGAGGCAATGAGGCAAATGAGGAAATTGAGGCAAATGAGGAAATTGAGGCAAACAGTTAAAATAACTTGCCCAGTGTCACACAACTAGTAAGTGTCGAGGTCAGATTTGAACTCATGGCTCTACTCTGGCATTCTATTCACTCTACTACCTAACTGCTCCTGTTAAAGCCTGCCCTATACTTATTTTATTTATATTTTGCATGTTTATATATGAGCAAACTGTCTCTATGATAGAGTATAAGCTTCTTAAGGATAGGGAGCATTTCCTATTTCTTGACATTCTAACAATTCGAACAGTTTCTGGAAGAAAGCAGGACTTTAATAAATGTTTATTGATTTGTTAGATTGAGTTGTTATTGGGCTCCTGTAGTCTAGCTACTTTGGAAACCACTCCAATGGATTAGCAGTATGAGAATCTGGCTAGCTTCCTGACTGAAGTTAGCCTGACCCTGAAAATGAGGTAGACTTTATTCAATACTGAACTCATTTCTATTTTGAATTTCAACTACGGGCTTCTTTCCCATGCCAGGCAGGACAGGCAGTATAATTGCAGAGTTGCCCAAAAGAAATATTTCACCCTCCCCCTTCTCAGGTACCAACTCAACTCACTGGAGATTGAAGATCCATTAATGAGGAATTTGTTCCATAATTAGGAATGGAGACAAAAAAAACAAATATTCCTGGAAGAGGTAACACATTGAGTTAACTCACAATTAGATGAGAGAGAGAGAGAGAGAGAGAGAATGCAATTATATGACTGCAAACATAAACTTTGACATTTCTGTAATTTTACCAGAAGTCAGCCATTCCTGATTCTTTTTTTTTGTTTGTTTTTGTTTTTTAGGTTTTTGCAAGGCAATGGGGTTAAGTGGCTTGTCCAAGATCACACAGCTAGGTAATTATTAAGTGTCTGGGGGCAGCTAGATGGCGCAGTGGATAAAGCACTGGCCCTGGAGTCAGGAGTTCCTGGGTTCAAATCCAGTCTCAGACACTTAATAATTACCTAGCTGTGTGGCCTTGGGCAAGCCACTTAACCCCGTCTGCCTTGCAAAAACCTAAAAAAAAAAAATTTATTAAGTGTCTGAGGTTGGATTTGAACTCAGGTACTTCTGACTCCTGGGCCGGTGTTCTATCCACTGTACCACCTAGTCACCCCCATTCCTGATTCTTAAAGAGATTAAATCTGACTAAGATAACTTCCTTTTTTGTTTTGGTGGTAAGTGTAATATCTGATTGAGAGAATCTTACAAAAATGTTAACTTTGGAAAGAAAGTTAATTTATAGGAAGAAATACAGTTACTTATAGCAAGGAAACATTATTACTTCAAGGATTTCACTACTTCATTCCTGGGGTCTGGGTAGGAGTCTGGTGGAAATTATAAAAGGAAAACCTCCATTCCTAGTACACACTCCCATCAAATCTTTTTTACTTCCAATAATATTTCTTCTTTTTTTTTTTTAAGGTTTTTTTGCAAGGCAGACGGGGTTAAGTGGCTTGCCCAAGGCCACACAGCTAGGTAATTATTAACTGTCTGAGACCGGATTTGAACCCAGGTACTCCTGACTCCAGGGCCGGTGCTTTATCCACTATGCCACTACGCCACCCATACTTCCAATAATATTTCAAATGAATGAGTGATCTACACTCTTTGCCTTATAAATTAAGAAACCACTCTACGTCAGTGAAGACTCTTTCAGTGGGATACAGTGCCTAGGGTCTTGGGGAATTCATGTCCTTAGCTAGGATTCTGTCAGTGACAATGAAGGGAGGAGACTCAATTAGCAAAGGGCAACAGCTGAATCTTAAAATGTAGACTATTTTCAACCAATCCAAATTTTGCTTTTATCTAAAGAAACACATTTAAAAACAGCAGAATCAAAAATAGAAACTCATCAGTTATATCAGAATTGAAAGAAGATTCTGGTTTGTAGAGGAGCTAACATTAGGGATAATTGGTGTAACTTTATAACACCCATTTGATAATGATGATAATAATAACTGACGTTTATATATCACTCTACTGTTTGCAAAATGCCTCACATACATTATCTCATTTGGATCTCACAATACCTGTGAAATACATGTTATTATTATCATCCTCATTTTACAGATAAAGAAAATCAGGCTAAAGGAGTTTAAATGTCCTCAGTCATATAGCAAGAAATGTCTGAAATGGGATTTAAACTCAGGACCTCTTCTATGACTGATGTGATACCTACTTGGCCTTGCAGCTTCTCCAAAACTTTCATAACTTAAAACTTTCTGTTGTTTCCCCTTTAAAAGTTCTTAAAATCTAAACTTTTCCTCCAAAGTTGGATAAACTAGCTGAAGAAAAATGCTTTAAAAAATAGTTTTAGAAAAGGAGATGCTAAAATATTAAAAATTACTTGTTTTAGTCAATTAATAATAATAATAATAATAATAAACCTTTTAAGGGATATAAAGATCAAAATCACTTTGATAGTATAGACATGTTCTCTTTACAATAATAAATTTTGATTTTCATAACAACCAAGACTTAATTACTTTCTTATTAGTTTTACCAATAGATACTATATATTCATTTTCTTGAACATTTAACAGGAAAATATATTTATTCACTCATATTATACTTCAAAAACCTAAGCATGAGGTTAGTTTTTATTTATACTACAACTCATTGTAGCAAGATATTTGTGAGTGGCTGACAAAATTTAAGAACTAAGATAGTAATTGATTTTTAGCAATATTGAAATATACATATATATATATCTGCTTCTGTATTACTGCAGGTGAAACTGCAATTTCATACATAAATAGAATATTTTCTGAAGTCAGTAAGAGTTTCATATGCTTAATTTATTCTAGGAGTGTGAAATCAGACCTCAGGTCTGACAAAGTCATGTAGATTATGTCAAGTGATGATATGGTGATAATCACTAACATTCACAAAGCACTTTAAGATTTGAAAAATACTTTACATTATTATTTCTTTTGATCCTTGCAATAATTTTGGAAGGTAGATTATTATTATTATTATTATTATTTCTACTTTACAGATGAAGGAGTTGAGAGAATATCTAGGGCAACTAGCACTGGGCTTGGAATCAGAAAATTATTTTCAAGAGTTCAAATCTGGACTCATATCTTATTAACTGGGGACCCTCAGCAACTAATTTTACTCTGCTTCAGTTTTCTCATCTGTAAAATGAGCTGGTGAAGGAAATGTATCTTTACCAAGAAAACCTCAAATGGGCTCACAAAGAATCAGATATGACTGAATAGGTAACGAATATAGAGGTGCTATTTGAACTCAAGTCTTCAGGACCCAAACTCTAGTATTGTATACATCTTGTTTTTGATCATGAATCTGGTAAGGTTTCTGCCAGTCCCTAACAAACATTGTCCACGGTTAAATCCTCATTCTGAGCTGATACTCGAAAAGCAGCACCAGAAAGAATAAGAGTGAGGATAACAAAACAAACTCCAGCCATGATAATCTTCATGATTAGTGAAACTTTAATCGGTTGTTGTGACCTCCCCCCAACAAAGGTGTGGGGTCCATGACTTGGAGATCCTTCCTTCTTTACACCCATCTAGAACTTGTTTAACAAAATTTACACAAGCTTATTTAATGGCCTTCAAGCTGGGAAGCTGAACTTAATTCCTTTTAAGTGCTTTTAAAATTATCCATAAATGTGAGAAGAAAATTCTGTTTATGCTTCAGTGAAAGAAGCAAGTCTTGTTTATGCTTCAGTGTGACTACAGCTTGTTTATGCTTCTAAGAATACATTTAGATTATAGATAACCATGTTCTTCCATTTGAAAAGTACGAAGTATTCAATAGATCATTTTTAGTTAAGTAATACAAGGTTAAAAGACATTCTAGAAATAATAAGTGGATGTTAATGCAATTTTTTCAGGTGAGGGTTACATAATCATTTTTTAACTTTAAAAAAGTAACCTCTTATTGAATGCTGTAAAACATCCTTGATGCTCACAGAAATTCACTGTATAGGAGAAACATATTCATAGACCAAGCAGTTTCATTTAAATCTATCTATTACAGGTAGGAAGGACCCAATTAGGATTTTTGACAGTTAAAAAACTTACAAAAGTTCAAGATTTTGATTAATCACTAAATAACAACACAGATACATAATTCCCTTCCCCCCAATAATGAATTATTTCTTGCCCACAAGTCGTCATTCTTATATGCATAAATATACATATATACATAATATATAATGACATTATCAAAATATTTATAATTCCATACACACATATGTGTATGTTCCAAGGGTTCTTTGAATAAAATATATGTATGAATGTAATTGCTTAATATTTTACATATAATTCCTAAATTTTAATTGATGAGAGAATAAAGAAACTTTACATGCATATTTACATATAAACATACATTTGTCTAGATCAATGATTTTGTTGGTGTAGGAAAGAAAATAAACTTTTATTATTAAGCCTACTATAAGTAAATCATTGTGCTAAGCTGAAGAAACTGACCTGCATCATATGGCTTATAAGTTTCCAAGGCTAGATTCGAATTCTGGGCCAGCTGACTCAGGGCCAGCATTATATTTACTGCACCAAGGGATCATCTGAAGAGGAATGCAATTATAATAATGCAATTATATAGCTTCTCTGTGACTTATAAGTCTTGGGCAGTTGTCAAGGACACTGAGGTTTGATGTCTTTCCTGGGGTCTCATGGCCAATATGATCAGAGGTCCTTGAACCTAGGTATTTCTGATTCTGAGGTTATCCATTATGACACATTTCCTAACTGTTTATTTATTTAACTATTTCAAAGTTTCCTTAGATAAATGACACCAAACCAGGTTCTTCTGATAAATAAAACATGAAATCTTCAGTGTTCAAATGGACATCGGAAATATGCTTTTTCTTCCCTCAAAATCAAAGCAAAGAATTTCTTCTTTGCCCTTGTCTTCTATCTGTACTACAGTCACAACCAAATTTCTCAGGCCCAAAGGGGTATGTTTTTAATCATCTTTTTAAAAAGTCATTAATATAGTGTGTGTCCCTAAAATTTCAGTGCAGTTTAAAGCTCATTTTTTGTAGCTTAATGTCTTCCAGCTTTAATAGCTTAAAACTGTACTAAGACTTTTGGGTCACCATGTAGTCTTCTAAGTGATAATATTCTTCTTGCCATATTCTGCCTGCCTTTTTTGAATAGGCATCACACACACACACACACACACACACACACACACACACACACACACACACACACACAGAGTCTGGGGATTTGCCTACCTGTATAACTGATCTCAGAAGCAGAGCTGTGTGGAATATGCTTTTAAACCTCTCTGTATTATATAACTGGGAGTTGTTATTATCATGGTGTATAATTGAGGAGCATCAAAGTGGTACTTTAGAGATGCTTAAGGCCACCTAACTCTTATTTTACAATCGAAGAAATTGAGAACCATTTTTAATTGCTTTGTTCAAAAGGGTAAAATTTGATTCAAAGAAAGCTCGTCTTGTACCTCAATCAAAAGAGTTATATATTATTCCTCATTTTATTTTGCTTATGGAAATGTTCTGTCTGTCTTTGTCTTTCTCTGTCTCTGTCTCTCTGTTTCTGTCTCTGGCTCTCTCTCCAAAATATACTAAAATAAAATTTTTAAATGGTGATTTTGTATTTACTGATGTACAAATAGGCTCTTGTTAAAGAGTGCTCTTACCTGTAGGGTAATCTCAAAATATCTACCCACCTTTTTGAAAACAACTTTTTAAAGAAACATAGTCATAACTTGAACAGGCAGAGCTTTGCCATTCTTAAGTTGTACTTTCCCTCCTTTCCAACATCCCTTTCTCATCTTTTCTTTTCATAATACACAGTATCTCAGGGAGGAAAACAATTACCAATTTGGAATGTCAGGGGAATAAAGATATTTCCACTCAGAATCATGCTTACAGCCTCCTGTGCCATAGTGCCTTAAAGAGGGAAAAATAGTTTTCTTCATACATGTCCACATGCATCAATAAGCAAATATCTTTCCCTCTAAGGAACCCAAAGCATTTGCAGTGTTTCATAAAACCCTGACATCATTTCCATGAGGAAGGTAGGAGGCAAGCATAATGGACTGAAAAGTAGACTGAGTTCCCCTAATGGTAGATACTATGTAAACAGAAAAAAGTAGAATTATAATTTGCTTTTGTTCAGAGATCAACTAAATGGATGGTTTAGAACTTTAATTCACCTATCTCCAAAGGTAAGCATTTCTTACCTTAAGCCAAAAGACCTTAATTTAAAATGAATCATTTTTTTCTGCCCATTGGAAACAGTTTCCCGATGAATCAGCAGAGCTATATTTGCATTTCAGAATTTTGCTAGCCCAGACACTAAACTATCCATATTAGTGGATAAAAATAAACAGTATGACTACAAGTATACGAGGCTCTATGAAAATGCCAAGTGGTAAGAGGAATCTGGGGGTCTAAAGCAAAGGCCACAGCCTTCAATATCAGGGGAATAAATCCATTTTCTGTGTTATAAACTCTGAATCATCTTATTTGAAAGAAGCAAAGACCAAAAGTGCCCCTATGGTACAGCAATCTCCATGTTTCTATTTGGTGCAGAAAAAAAGAGTGCTTAATGTGTGATCTAAAGTTCAAATCTTCTTGGTTTTGCTATTTAATATCTTTGTGATTTTGGGGCAAGTCTCTTAACTTTTCTTGATCTCATTTTGCTTATTTTCTTCAAAAAAAAGTAGAGTGTTGGATTCAATGACTTCTGAAATCCTTTTCCATTCTAAATCTCTTCTCCTGTAGCATTTTAAAAATGATTTTAGAAATACCATTCTCTGTATATGAAAATACCACAAGATGGCCATCATTTCTCATTTCTACTATGCAAAGGGTCTAAAATACATTAATAATGCAAGTTTGTAGGTCTTTTGCTGTTCATCCACAGTTCCTAGTCCCAAGTTGCATAGTGAGGATCCCATGCTCAAAGGCAGTAAGAAGAAACCTTCTCCCTTTTTGCATAAGTCTGATGAGAGCAACCTAAGATATCTGTCCTCAACTTACTTCCGTGTCAGCAGAGAGAATATTCTCAGTTTCCTGAAGCACTGATTCCTTTGAAGTTTTTCTAATACCTTTCAGGAGGTGAATTGTTAGGAGTCAAAAATGGTGCCTCTAAACTAAATGATATTATATTAAACTAACCATGCATTAGTTTCTTTGGGAACAAATGGGAAAGAATAGTTGAGGGATTGGGAGGAGGGAGAGAGGGGAGGATGGATGGAGGTATTGGTTATGATTTTTTTCTGTTAGGAAATTAATTTCAATTCTGCCAGGAGGAATCACTTTCCCAGGTTTCATCAAAGTGAGTTTTTGATAACAGTTATGATAAAATTATTTACAACTTTTGCTCACAGCAGTGAGAGAAGCTCTCTAGAAATTCAGTACTATACACTATATATTTGTATCTCAGATGGTTCTTATGCTCCAATGATGCCTGTCTTTTCCTACCTAAAGTTTTCAACTGTTACACAGGGAAGTCTCACTGCATAAATAGAGAAGTCAAGTTGAAATGGGAATAAACCTGATAGACTTGGATGATTTAGGGGAGTCTTTCCAGGTGTCTGTGCTATTTGTAGGGCTTCGGTTGTTGGTAAAGGAAGTCTGTCTTCTGCTCATACTGTCAGAATCTTCTTTGCTCAAGGGTTGCTTCATTTTTCGACAACAGGGGAAACTCTGTACACAGTCTTGTAGGAGATGGCCGCTGAAAAACATGTAAATCCAGGGGTTGCAGCAGCTGTTCAGGGAGGCCAATAAAGCAGTGATGGTGATGGCAGGGTTTTCAGAATCTGCACAAAAAGTGAGATTGAATTATTTTATTAGTCCTAGAAGTTTCTAGATTTATGCAAATGTTTCTTTCAAATCTGGTATTAGAAATGTAAACTTTTGTCCAGGGAACAAAGAGTTGATACTCTCATACTAGAACAAAACTAGAACAAAATACTAGAAGAAAACCAGAAAGCTGTGAAGAATTGACAGGGTGAGGACAGACTGTAATCTATACTCACGGAGGGTGTAACTACATCAATGAGACCATGAAATTTGTATCCCTAGAACCAAAGCACAGAGTATCTCATTAGACTTTTCATAAATATTTGCTGGTTTTCATTCAATTGGCTTATGATCCATAAGATGGGGAGTTCTTAACCTTCTTTACATCACGGACCACTTTGTTAATCTATGGCTATCCGTGGATCACTCCCAGGATAATGTTTAAAATGAATAAATGAAAAAAATAGATTCACAATGGAAACAAATTATATCACTTTTATAAATACCATTTGTAATACCACGTGAAGATATTTTTAAAAGTTCACATATCCTTGGTTAAGAATCTCTGCTTTGGGAGCGGCTAGGTGGCTCAGTGGATAAAGCACCGACCCTGGAGTCAGGGGGGTTCAAATCCAGTCTCAGACACTTAATAATTACCTAGCTATGTGGCCTTGGGCAAGCCACTTAACCCCATTACCTTGCAAAAACCTAAAAAAAGAAATCCCTGCTTTGAATACTCCAATGACAAAATTATATCTTACTTACTTGACAATAATCTTCAATTAATTAAACTGCTTTAATTAATTAATCTTAATTACTTGATAATACTCTATTAAATAATTTGTGTGAAAGTGGAGCAATCTATTAAAATGGATCATGAAAAGAATTCTAGTCTAGTGATTATTAGCAAGGGGGTGTTGCATGTATCTTGACACATTTATAAAATGGTTCTCCTAATTTGGATACCAAGAAGCAAATATAATATCGTTTTAAATGGTTGAGATTATTTAAGCAGAGTGGTGAGGAGATAGAAAACTATGTTGTTTGAGGATCATTTGAAGGAACTTGGTTTGGATATACTGGAAAAGAGTATCAGTATAAGGGCAGCGGTAGGAAAGCAGTCTAGCTATCTTCAAGAATTTATAAAGATGAAGGAGGCTGAAATTGTTTTACTTGGAGCAAGAGGACAGAACTGGGAATGATGACTAGAAACTACTGAGAGGCAGATTTCTGAATAATGTGAGGAAAAAAATCAAAACAATTACAGCTGTCAAAAATGGAATAGATTGCTTTAGGGGATCGTGAGCTCCCTAACACTAGACATTATCAAAAGGGATTTTTATTCAGGTTTGGGTTGAACTAGATGTCCTTTCCAATCTATTCACTACTATTTCATGAATGCTTATAATGAGGATGAAAAGCAGTGACTTAGCTTGCCTTTCATAAGTTTATTTTTTTAATCACCAACCATACCCAGTAGAATGCCTTGCTCGATATAATGGTTACATCAATGAATCAATGAAATAAATTCCCTTTCAATTAAATTTGCTGGGACAGATGGGTGGCATTGAGGAAATCAGACCATATTTATAGGGAGATGGGAAAGAATTAATGGAGAAGAAGAAATGAAGATGTACGAGAAAGCTGAGAAAGCAACTGGGTAGTGCAATGGATAGAGTACTTGTCCTGGAGCCAGGAAGATCAGTCTTCTGGAGTTCAAATTTAGCCTCAGACACTTAAGAGCTTTGTGATCTTGAGCTAGTCATTTAATCTTGTTTGCCTCAGTTCCTCAACTGTAAAATGAGCTGGAGATGGAAATGGCAAATCACTCCAGTTTCTTTGCCAAGAAAACCCCAAAATGCAGTCATGAAGAGTAAGACATGATTCAAAATGAACCAATAGTAAAATAATCAAGTCTATACTTTTGCAATTATCCCAATGAGTCCAGCAACGACTGTGGAAACAAGTGTCCAATATTTAATGTTTAAAAATCATCTAACATCAATTATGATGGCCTTTTAGACTAGAATTTTGCAGGACATTAAAGCACTCATATTTTTTCTTCTTTAGCGGCATAGTTCTTCTAAGACAATCTTAAGTAATAATATTTTAAAAGTTTAATTCTGTTAAAAACACCCTTTAGAAAACAGTAGAAAACTTTTGAAATAGACTTCTTTTTTAAAATCATAAGTCTCTGATCCTACCTGGCACTTATTAACCTCAATAAATGTTATCACTAGAATTGGAGACCTGCATGACTGAATGGCTGGTGATTTTTCTCATCTGTAAGATGGGTGGTTTGGTTTATAGAAGATATCTTCTACTTATCATATTCTCTATGTGCTATACATATTTCATCTTTTGCAAAAAGACTCCTGAATGAAAACTGTTCCTTTTCTCAAAATGAAAAAATATATATTAACATTTATATTTCTGGATTGTTCAATACTTGAATGATCAATATGCCAATGCAATTTTATAGAAATTGCTGTTTTTTGAATATAAAAAATGCTGTCCCTTCTCATCAGGGATTACTAGCTAGGTCTGAAGCTGTGGAAAAAAGAATAAATCCTGACTCATGATCTAGGGTCTTAGCAGCATGTAAAAAGGCCTTTTCATAATTCTATTTTGATTCTGATGATATGATCTTTAGGTCTATTTTCATATTTGGTTGGCAATATTAAGAAAACCCAGTAATCAAAGTCTGTAAATTGTAAACAGAAAAATAATTTTAATGTCTCCCATTAACTCTCATTTATTTAGAACACATTTGTAGAAGTATAAAAGTTTATTATAAGCTTAAATGATATTTATCTTTGAATAATTTGCTGGAAAATTATGACTCCACAGAATGTAGAATATACATTTTAACACATCCCATTAAAAATGACATCTACTTCCTTGTAATTATGTTTGTTGCTTACAAAGTCTTGGGTAAAATATTTAAACTGGAAAAAATATTTTCCTTAATGTTGAGTAGAATTAGTTTTTCAAGACTTATGACTAACTAAAGAGATCTGAGTCTCCAGAAGAAGCTGTGAAATGAAATTAGTCTTACCAGTTGGAAAGAGGTTAGAAAATAAAAGTATAAGGCAGTGTCCTTGAAAGAGCACAATCTGGAGCACTCAGAAAACTTAGGGTTCAAATCCTTACTTTTCTATATATTAGCAATGTGACTTTTGACAAGTCAGTCCCATATCCAAATTTCTCTTTCCTCAACTAGAATCTTGAGGTTAAGTGAGAAAGATTCCAGATGATCTCTAAAGTCCTTCTTCGCTTTAGAATTCTTTGAGTCTCAGCTAGTACATTTATTAGGTAAGTGCAATGTACCAATGGAGTTGTTTGTTATAAAAGGTTTGTAACTTTTAATTCCTTATATGATCAAAATTCATTTTGAAAGAAACTGGATAATTACACCCAACTAGCATTTCCAAATGAACTTGTGGGAGACAGAGGAGCTGAGTTAGAACTAAAATCAAAATTCAGGCTTTATGAAAGAATTCAGAATTAGGGGAAATAACTTGCTTCTGAGGAGACCTAACACCAAATTATCTGACAGTCATTTTAAAGAACATAAACCTGCATGTAAGATGATTTCTGAAAAACTTCTAAGTGTCCAAGGCAATTTCAAGCAGTGATAGAGTTCTAGCCCCAACAACCTGTAGCAGACAGAATTCATGGTTAATCTTGTGTATTAGAATGTCTAAGGATTTTCACCAATCAATGAGGGGAAAATGTCAATGCAAAATTACTAAGGCTATTTGACTTTCTATTTAAGCCTGTATAAACTATTATATGTTCAATGACCAGTGATGGTAAACTCTGAGTTTTTCAGGTTAGTTGGCACCCTAAACATTTTAACTGAGATTTTCCTACCAAAAGTAGAGCAGTAGAAAGACAAAAGATTCCTTCGTAGCCTAGACTTTCATGTCCAAAAAAAAATCTATAAATGTTTCCTTCTACAACATTTAATATATTTCAATACACATTTTTACTTTGTGAGAAGAAAGCTGGGGGATGGTGGTGGTGGAGGGAACACCAGTCAAGAGGAAAAAAACTTTTAGTCTTTGTTTTCTTGGTATCCCATCTGAACCCCTCCCCTGTCATTCCATCAGTTTCTTTCGTCTGTCTTTTTCTCTATATATTTAACCTTCTCTCTATCTATCTCTATCTTGATATCTCTGGTTTGTTTTGTCTGTTAGTCTCTGTGTCTCTGTTTCAGTCTCTAGTTGCCTCTGCTTCTCTGTGTCTGTATTTCTGGGTTTTCTGTCTCTGTTGCTGTCTGTGTGTGTCTGTCTCCTTATTTCTGTCTCGGTCTCTGGATCCCTGTGCCTGTCTCTTTCTCTGTCTGTCTGTCTGTCCAGAGGCGCCCCTCAGGGACTCACCGATCCAGGAGGACTGTTGGTCCCAGACGGACCACATCTGGACCACGAAGAAGGGCGCCCAGCACACGATGTAGGCGGTGACGATGACGAAGGTCATCTTCACCGTGCGGATCTTGGCCCGGGAAATGGACTTGATGCTGCTGACACAGGGGGCCAGCAGGAGCCCCTTGCGCAGGGCGCCGGCCGCCGCCGCCTCCTCCTCCCTGCTCTTCAGGGTGGCCGTTTTGCCGCGGATGTTCCTCCAGATGTGATAGCAGATGAAGCCGTAGCAGGTGGCCAGGATGACCACGGGGGCCACGAAGATGCCGCCGGTCATCCAGGTGACGTAGGCGCGGAGCCCCCAGGGCTGGATGAAGGTGGCCCAGCAGTCGCGGGCCTTGGTGACGTTGTTGACCTCGATCATGGAGAAGATGAAGTACTGGGGCGTGCTGAGCACGAAGCTGAGCGCCCAGGCGGCGGCGATCATGACCCGCGAGCGGCGGGCCGGCTGCTGCAGCGTCTTCAGCGGGTGGCACACGGCGATGTAGCGGTCGGCCGTCATCACCACCAGCATGTACGCCGAGGCGAACATGGCGAAGACCTGCAGGTGCTTGACCACGCGGCACAGGCCGTCGGGGCCGCGGAAGCGGTAGGTGATGTCCCAGCACAGCTGGGGCAGCACCTGGAAGAAGGCCACGGCCAGGTCGGCCAGGCTGAGGTGGCGGATGAAGAGGTGCATCCGAGACGTCTTGCGCGGGGTGCGGTGCAGGGCCAGGAGGACGCTGCCGTTGCCCAGCAGGGCCACCACGAAAGTGGCGGCCAGCACGGTGATCTCCAGCTTGGCCAGCTCTTCGTTCCGACTGTCGCCCCCCGACACGGCCAGGCTGCCGTTGGGGGCCGCCGTGGGCTCCCCGCTCGGAGTCCACTCCGGGCTGGAGTTAGCGGTGGCGGCTGTCCAGGCGGTCAAAGCCCCATCGGAGAAACGCGGGCTGCCCATCGGGGCTCCCCACCGCAGCCTCCCTTCTTCACTAGACGCCGACCTCCCCCCTCCAGTCTCTTGCAGCCTCACTCCACTCTGTCTTCTCGTCTGCCCTCTTTTGTCCTCAGTTGCCCTTCACAGGCCGTCTGGGTCCGTGTCTGCGCCCGTGGCTTTGTCTCCGCCTCGCTCCCCTGCCGGTCTCTTCAAGCCGTCTGGTCACCGCTGGCTTCTGGGGGGCTCTTGCCAGCCGGGCTCCCTCCCTTTCTCTCAGAGGCTCGGAGGAGGTGAGGAGTCTGGAAGGACCGCCAGCCAGTCACATTTATTTATGCTCGGTTTGTTTTCCCCGGAAAGGCGCTGCCCTCTCAGTGGCTGCCGAACGGCCGGTGCCAAGCCCCCCCCCCCTTTTCCACGTCGGTGATTTGTTCTTTTTGCATCACTGCTGAAAGGGTGGAGCCGGGGCTCCCTCTAGTCCCTCAGCCGAACATCTGGACACAGCCCGAACTGGTAGGCGTTCCGGCTCTTCTCAGTGGGCAGGACATGGCAGATCTCCTTCCTCCCCCCCGTGCTCCTGCTGGCCGCTACTCGGCCATCACCTCCACCTTTCAGCTTATCAGGCTTTGGGCATCAAAGCCTCAATTTGCAGTCACAGCAGCGGGGACGCACACAGGTCCCTTCCACTAAGCCTTGGACGGGCGTGCCAACACCTCCCATCGGAGCACATCGCCGGACGCTCCCGTATCATTCTTGTCTTCTCCACCCCCACCGCGCTCCTTTTGCACAGATCTGCGGCACTTCAGAAAGCGTTCCTCCCCCTCCCTCCCAGAAGGGCCAATCTTGGTCTCCTTGGGGGCCAGAGTTCAATGTCACATCCAATGCAACCTCCTGATACATAATCTCCCCTCCCCTTGCTGTGGATTCGAATTGAACATTGACCTCTTTCCCCGGGCTCAGTGCTGATTCCGCTTCTGCTCTACAGCAGAGAAGGAAGGATTTTCCTAGCCTCCACTTCTATGCACCCCTACGACACTATTCCCCAAAGGAGAGGAGTCTCTTTGGAACCAGAAGCCTGCGACGCCTAAATAGCATCCTGTAGGGGCTGAAGCTTTAGTTCCTCTAGTCCGAGGACAATTTTCCGCTTAGCTGAAGAACAGCAAAAATAAGCTGTTAAATCAGTGACTTTCAAGGTCAGGGGCGGGCACAGGAAGAAGGCAGGACTAGTTTCAGGACTCACACGAGCCAGTACCTGCTTGTAAAAAAACAGGCAGAATCTCGAGTTTGGGAAAGCTCAGAGTAGGAAAAGGGAAGAAGAGGCAGAGGGAAGTTGTGAAGTGAGAAAGGAGGTGATGCATTTATCTTTAGAATGGAATTCAACCACTCTTAGAGAAGCACCCACAGCCACACACACACACACACACACACACACACACACACACACACACACACACACACACACACACACACAGAGCCCTCTATCTCTATCTATCTATCTATCTATCTATCTATCTATCTATCATCTATCAATCTATGTGTATATATGTATTGCACTCGACCCTTAAATTCTACTCAAACTTCCTATAGTTTACCTGAAAAATATCCCCCAGGGGCTGCAAGAGGGAACTTGTTTCAGATGCCTTTCATTCTGCATAAATGTGCATGTATACATGCACACCCATATTTCTTCATTTTTGGCAAGTATCCTGAAGAAGACTATATGTCTATTGCAATATGATGTCATCCTGTTTCCCCAGAACATTCTACCTCCTCCAGATTTGGAATCAGAATCCCTGAGTTTAAATCCATCCCCTATCCCTTGCCATATATATGTGTGACTTTGAGCTAGTCATTTTAAACTTTCAGACCCTCAGTTTCCTCATCTGTAAAATGGTAGTAGAGGACTAAAAGTCCTTTTAAGCCCTTCCCTACTCTATTCAAACTGATAATGATGATAAACAGAGATTCATTTCTAGGGGGATTGTGTAATTCCCAATACTTGTTCACCCTGAGAGTCTGAAGACTAAATCATGGGCTTGCCTCTCCTAGATGGAGAATTCTGAACAAATTACTTGACTTCTCAAAGTCTCAACTTTCTTATCTGTAAAATGGGCAAGAAAATGCATACCTTGACTACTGCCTTTCTCAGGACTTAATCTCATTCAAAGGAAAATGTATTCTGTGTTTTGGTGAAAAGTACCCTGAAAGTTCACACAAGTGATCTGGTTTTTATTTTCAGTTCAAATCATTTAAGCTTTCTGAGCCTAAATTGTTCATCTGTAAAACCAAGATATAGAGTGGGAGCTGGAAGAGAACCTTGAGGTCATTTAGTCCAATCCCAAAATTTTATAGATAAGGAAAGTAAAGCAGAGGATTTAAAGGATTTAGCCCAGGCTATACAGAGAATAGGTAACAGAGCTGGGCGTTTGAATCTAGCTCCTCTGGTATTCTTTCCATTGTGGCAGAAAGTCTCAAAATAATTTGCAAAACTTGGACTTAAATAGATATTAGGTTTGTACTATAGCTTAGCTGGTGGAAATGGTATTTACTGTTTAACATTACTAGAGTTTGATTTCTCCAAATGTACAGGGCAGATTAACACTGATGCATCACATTGTCCCATTTCATAATGATATCTGTAAAATTTAATTTTCTTCTCACACATACACACACATATGATACCACCTTAATATATAATTACTTTAATGTGATAATAACTCTAGTTAATAATGCTTATTAATCATATGCTGCTCATTTGTATGGCCTCATTGGATGCCCTCATTTGAAGCCATGTGAGGTATTACTGTTCTTTAAAATTTTTTTCCTTGATAATTATTGTATATACCAGTAGTTTTCTTCTTATGGCAAAGCTGTATTTATGCATATGATCCATTTCCCTTCAATATTTTGTATTTAAAATGTTGTCTTTAAAAGTTGTAAAGGTATTTTTTTTTGGAGATAGCAATTAATTATTACCTTGGACACATAGCATATCTTTATTTACTCAGAGGGCAATGGTCACACAGTTGATGTGTTTTATGTGACAGTTATCATGGTATGATAGAGATCTATCGAAGAAATTTTAATTACTAAAGCATTTGAAGGACCTCATAAATGACTAGGTGTTTTCTCTCTTGACCATATCTAATAAATCTTCATTGTTCAAAAAAAAAAACCTGGGCATCATAGGTTTAGTATTCAAAGGGTCCTTTAAGGTTATCTAGTTCATTCATCTCACTTTACAGATCTTGAATCTCATTATCAAGTTACTTGAACCTGAAATACTAGAATCTTATATTTTATCTAGATTTTTCTCTGTGAGAAGCTCCTCTCAAGAAAAATGAATCTATTGTAACAGAAAGAGTGCTGGATTAGAGCTCTTATCCTGACTTTATTATTTACTAGCTCTGTGATCTCAGGCAAAATTTATGAATCTCAATTTCCTAATCTGTAAAAATGGTGATAACATTTGCAGTAGCTACCTCACACTGTTGTTACAAAGAAAATATGTTATACTCTCTGTGAAATGCAATGATAACCAAGACATAGTCCTATATTGATTTATTCATCAGACTGACATTATTATACCTTTAAGTGATTTATGTCTTAGCCCCTTTTCTACAAGAATAGAAAAGATTTAGGGTGTTTAAAAGCAAATTGATGCTTCAAAAGCTAGCATATTATCATTTATGGTATGTATTTGTATTTGTATGGTATATATTTTATTTTATTGAATGTTGAATTGGAAAATAGCTTATATGATATTTAAAGAGAGTATCGCTAGTGGTTATTTTGAGATTTTTCATGTCATTTGTGGAACTTGGCTTCATTTTTGAAGAAGGTGAGTCTCATGAGTTCAATAATCATCTTTGTGCAGATGACTTCCAAATCTATATATCCAGACCTAGTGTCTCTCCTGAACTTCATTTTCATATTACTAGCTTCCTATTAGACATTTGGCTCTGTATTTAATTCCTTGTGCATCTCAAATTTAACAAGTCCAAAACAAAATTCTCTTTTCTCCAAATCCTACCTCTCTTCTAAACTAACCTATTTATTTTGATGGTACCACAATTTCCCTAGTCAACCCTTTCCCCAATCTCAGTCATCCTTGACTTTTATCACTCTCCTTCATCTTATTTATTTAACTAGACACTAAGTTTCATAGTTCTGCCTCAACAATATCTCTTGAAACTATCTGCTTTTCTCCATTCATATGACCACCTCTTTAGCTAAGACCCTCATCACCAATTACCTAGATTTGTGCAAAAACCTTCTAATTGATCTTTTTCCTCTCAAGTCTCTCCCTTTAACATATTAGACACAAAGATGCCAGACTGATACTCCTGAAGCCCAGGTCTGATTATGTTTCTTCTTGCTTAATAAATTTCAGTTTTTTTCTAGGATCAAAGACAAACATCTCCCTCTTCTTGATGAAGATCATGACATCAGGGAGAAAATGTCATGACAAATATATGAATTGGATTTGGGGGGGGGGTAACTGTGCTAAGTTGCCACACTGACTTTCTCCTCCAGAGTCATCTTTGTCCAATGACAATATATTTATCAGGATGACTGGAGATGCCCTGGAGGAGAGGAAATCAGGGTTAAGTGACTTGCCCAAGGTCACACAGCTAAGTGTCAGTTGTTTGAAGTCAGTTTAGAACTCCTGTACTCCTGACTCTAAGATCAGTGTTCTGTCTACTGCACCACCTAGCTGCCCTTCGGATAACCAGTAAAAAAGACGAGGTTGTCATGACAATGGAATGTCCAGTGTGAGGTTTTAAAGCACTAAAAATTAAAGGAAACTTTAAATCACTAAAAATTAAATGGTTCTATATTAGAACCATGGGTTTAGGAAAGATGATATTTTGGATGGGATATGAGAGGACAAGCACCCTGTGGCAATATTAGTACCACCAATCTGGAAAGCAATTTAGAACTATACCCCTAAAAAGCCACCAAAACTCACATACCTTTTGACCTAGAAATTCCACTGTTTGACTCATACCCCAAAGAGAGCAATGACAGAAAGAATCCATATACACAAAAATATTTACAGCAGCATTTTTTTTTTGCTATAATAAAAAACAAACAAACCAGGAGGCAAAGTGGGTTAGGGTCATAGAGTAGCTGAACAAAATATTGTATATGAAGGTAGTGAAATGTGATTGTACTGTAAGAAATGACTCACGGGACAGATTCAGTGAAACCTGGGGAGATTTGTATGAACTGATATAAAGTTCAGTGAACAGAACTAGGAGAACAATTTGTGCAATGACTACAGTATTGTAAAAGACAACTCTGAAAGATTCAAGAATTCTGATAAAAACGATGAATAGTCACAACTGGAGTCACGACTCCAAAAAAAATGATAAAACATTTTCCCTACTTCTTGGAAGTGAAATGATAGATTGTGGGTAAAGAATGAGGCTAGTATTTTCTGACCTGACCTATACAACATAATTTGTTTTGCTTGACTATACTTAATTTGTTTTAAGGAAAAATAAAGTTTTGTATATGGCGGGGAAAGGGTGGTAGGCTATTTGAGGAGGGGAAGTATTGCAATACTGATGGTGATGTCAATTAAAAAAAAGAAAAGAAAAGGAAGAAGTGAGCCTCATTGAAACATTTCAAAACACAGAGAAGGAAGCAGAATGAAATTTAAGAGGAAAACAGCAAGTAAAGCAGTTTTGGTACTACCTTGTTAAATGTAATGCATACTTAAAAACATAAGCTATTACGGCAAGATTCACCATTTCATATACAATTTTTAAAATTCAACTTTTATTTTATAGAATAGAAAAAGCATTTCCATAACAGAACATTTAAAAACATGCATGCACCTAAACTGCAAATCTACTACGCACAACTTCCTATACCTTTCAAATATACAACAAAATTATCACATGAATTTCTTTTTTTCCTCACTGCCCATTGTCCTTTACATGGCTACCATTAGACACAAAAGGTATACACACACACACAAACACACACACACACAACACAAATAGATGTGTTGTGTGTGTGTGTGTGTGTGTGTGTGTAAAATTATTCTATACATATTTCTTTTTAATTGTTCCTTCTCTGGTCTTCTTTTCCACTTCTTCCCTCACTTCCTCCTCCCTCTCTGTCTCTCTCTGTTCCTATCTGTGTCTGTCTGTCTCTCTGGCTCTCTCCCATCCCCACCTCTCTCTATTTTATATTTATAGCTATATGCATATATGCATATATATGAAAATGCTAGTTTTTGTTGGCCATTGCTGAATTAATAACAAAAATACTTATTACCTAATCATAAAAATAAATAAATAAATAAATAAGAGTCAGATTAAGTAATCTCTAAAATCCTTTCCAGCTCTAAATTCTGTGATTCTGGTATTTAATAATTCTCTAATATACTCTGGTTCTTTTTCTAAATAAAGATCTATTTAAAAATCATGTTATTTCTTCATTAGTTTTCATTCTTCTTGAGAACTCAATAAAATAACAAAAGATTAGCAACAAATTAAAAAAAGGGAAAAGAAAACATCTAGGAATTCAAATTATAATAGAAATTGAGTATTCTAATATAATTTGTTACCTTTGTAATTCTATGTATATTATTTTATACCTCTGATAATATTACTGTGCAAAGGGGTCTACAGGCTTCCCTAGAAAACCCAAGAAAGCCTTTCCCACAAAAAGGTTAAGAAACTCTGTTATTGAAAAAAAATGTCCAGAATCTTGAAAATAAACTGCTGAATAAATGTTAATGGATTGTTGTTTTTACTCAAGATTGACTTTGAAAGAAGAAATTAAACTATAATTTCCCACAATGTAGAAGGTATTATTGTTTGTTATTTTTGAGCATAAAGATTGTTATGCCCAATTTGCATTCCTGTCTCCCTCCTATTTTCATTAAGAATATTTTCCATATGCATCTGGATTCTTTTTTACAAAATTTTTATAGAGATGAGAAAGTAGATATATAGTTTGGAAGTTACTGATCCCATATTCATTGCCTTTCTCTGTAGAAAGAAAAGTCATCCAGTTAGGTGACTCAGTGGATACATTGGTGGAGCTTGGATAAGGAAGATCTAAGATCAAATTCAACTTCAGACATGTACTAGCTGTGTGAGTCTGAAAATTCATTTCACCTTTGTCTACCTCAGTTTCCTAATTGGAAAATAGGGATAATAATATCATTTATCTCGCAAGATTATTGTGAGGATTCAATGAGACAATGTACAAAAAGCTTTACAAACTAAAAATTGCTATATAAATTCTATTTATTATTATTCTCCTCTTTTAATTATCTTGAGAATAAAGTCCCAAATGCCTAAAAATGTGTGCATTCCAACATTGATTCCATTTGTGTATATTTGGTCTGGTTTAGATGTTATATTTTTAGAGCAATACCTTTTATTTCTTAAATTTTAAAAATATTTTTATTTAAGATAATGGGTTAAGTGACCTGTCCAAGGCCACACAGCTAGGCAATTATTAAGCATCTGAGATAAGAGGACTCAGATCCTCCTGACTTCAGGGCTGGTGCTCTATCCATTGCACCACCTAGCTGCTCTCTCAATACCTTTAAATCAATGTTTTTGGGTTGTGTGAAGACTGATTTTTTTCCTCCTTCCCCACTTTTTTAAAGGGTCTCCTTATCTTGTCCTGGCAAGAAGTACAAGGACTAGGTTCAATTCTACTGCTAAATCTCACATAAGCATTAAGTTATCCTGTTTCTGATGTGAGCTGGTTCAGCACTTATTAGACAGGGTAGGATTCACCATTTTGAAGTGGACATCTGATTGCTTTTGGTCCCACTTCAACTCAGAGCTCCTCCCCTCAATTTCCCCAATAGCAGAGATTAGAGGCATGGATCTCCATATCCAATTAAAACTATGATTCCTTGATTCTCCTCTTTTTTGCTACTCTGTTACCATCACTCATGCTTTTTCACTCAAAAAGCAAAGAAGATTGAGACCTGTTTTGTAGTTTTCTTTGTTTCACTTAAAATTTTTAAAAATATTTCAAAATTTATGGAATAAAATAGGAAATTCCAAAAGATAGTATAATAAAAAGATGATTATACATGGAACTACAAATTTACAATGTACAGATTACTATTCCTTTTAAACATATAAAAAAGTTATCATGTAAATTTCTTTTTTCCCCTTTCTTCTTCCTCTCATCCTAGAAATGGCTACCATTTGACCCATTGACCCAAACAGAGGGTGTGTGTGTGTGTGTGTGTGTGTGTGTGTGTGTGTGTGTGTGTGTGTGTGAGAGAGAGAGAGAGAGAGAGAGAGAGAGAGAGAGAGAGAGAGATGCATACTTCAATTTACCAGTTCTTTCGAGGGATGCAAATAACATCTTTATAGTTCATTTGGGCATTCATAATAGTCAAAATCATTTATTCTCTCAAAATAATTCTTCAAACAATATTGCTGTTACTATATACAATATTCTGCTCATTTTGATTTTGTACATGCCTTTCCATGTTTTTCTAAAATCAATGATTCATTATTTCTTATAGCACAGTAGCATTTCATCACAAGATATACCACAGCTTGTTTAGTCATTCCTCAAATTGATGGGCATCTCTGCAATTTCCAGTTCCTATCCCCCACAAAAAGAACTACTATAAAATCAATGAAGTGATGACTTTATAACTCTATTTCCTTAATCTAGATCGAAATTAAAAAGAATTAAAAGATATAGAACTCCAATTATGGAAAGGTGTTAAATGATTCACCATGCTCCAATAATTCATTACCCAGCAGTATGTTGGCTGTCATCTCAGTGAGGCTCTGGACAGCCAATATGCAGAATCATAGAATGTTAATGTTGGAAGAGTGCATCTGATTTGATCCAAATCTGATTGAAGAACCCAACTACAACACATTCAAAAATGGCTATCTAGACATTGTCTCATGACCTTCAGTAAAGCAAATACTCCTTACAGGTCAAGGCAACTGCTTCCACTTTGCGACAGAGCTCTAATTATTAGATAAATAGGTACATACATAGTTACATTAGAGGGAGGATATTTGGGTGGAGGAGGAAACCGGAAAAGTTTCCCATGAAAGATGGAATTTGAGTTGAATTATGAAGGAAATTGGGGAAGCTTGAAGTCAGCTGTCCTAGAATTGCAAAATATTAGAGTTGTTAGAATCTCAGAAGCTTTCTTGCCACATGCTGGATAAGAGATATTGCTCACTTGAAGACTTTCATTAAAGGGACTTTCTGAGGCATTTCACTTCACTCCAATTGGAAGGAACCTTTTCCTTATGCAAAGTCAAAATTGACATCTAAGTCTTCTCTCCTAAAAGTCAAATATCCCCCTATTTTATTCACCTTATCCATATGTGCCATTACTATGAAGACCTGCACTATTCTTTCTGTTCTTCTACCAGGAATGTTTAGTTTGTTAATGCCCTTCTTTAAATGTGTTTCTCAGAATTGAACACAGTACTTCATGTGTGGTCTAATCAGGGCAAAGTTCAGGGGGAATCTCCTTAATATTCTTGCAATGCAGCCCAAGATTGCATTAATTTTTTTGACCTCCAAAAAGTGTCAAAATAATAGTTAAACATTGAGTTTGAAGTCAGATCTTTTATTGTTGCATATATATAATCTCCCCTAACTTGTACTTTTGAAGCTGATTTATTTTTTAACTAAATATAAGTTCTTCAAGTAATTCCTACTAAATTTCAGTATCTGGCCTTTCAAGACTGTTTTTGCTTTTGACTCTCATCCAATGCATTAACTCAATCCTCACAGATCATCTGGAAACTTGAGTTGAACCAATCTGCTGCTGTGCCTTTATTTGTGCCTTTCCAGCATGGCAGAACCTGCCAGAACTCTTGTTTAACTGGCATAGCCTTTAGCATACAGCCACAAAAATAGCCAAAACTATTACCCAACGAAAACCCAGTTGATCCCGAAGTTTCAGACAGAAACACAAATTTCGGGTACTCCTATCATTAATATAAATCCCCTCTCAAGGATTTTGTCATCTGGTGATATTGACCTCCTTGTTGTTCATTAGTACACTTCAACTTTTGACTCAGAATATTTTCCCTAGTCACCCACCATGCTTGGCATTGTCTCTCCTCATCACTGCCTCTTGGCTTCCCTAACTTCCTTCAAGTTCCATCTTCCACAAGAAGCCTTTCTCAATCCTCTTATTTTTAATACTTTCTAAGATTATCTCCAATCTGTCGATCTATCTATTTATCCATCTATTTGATATTTTACAATGTGTAAATAGACACATATTTGAGATTAGCTCCAATTTAGAAATATTATTATTTTTACATATGTATAAATAGGCAATACTGAGAATATCTCCAATTTTTCAATATTTTATTTTATATATGTATAAAATATATATTTAGATTATCTTCAATTTATCAATATTTTTACATATGTGTAAATATAGATATATTTATTATATATTATTATTTAGGACTGGGTAGATTAGGATATGACATAATATAAGGATATATGTCATATGATGTAATATGTTATAATTTAATATAATACAATATGATACAATCATTCAATTCTTTCTTTTTTTTTCTTTTTGCAAGGCAATGGGGTTAAGTGGCTTGCCCAAGGACACACAGCTAGGTAATTACCAAGTGTCTGAGGTTGGATTTTAACTCAGGTACTCCTGACTCTAGGGCCAGTGCTCTATTCACTGTGCCACCTAGACACCCCTGATCAATTTTTTTCAATCCAACTCTTTGTGACCCTTCTTAGTAAAGATACTGGAGTTATTTGACATTTCCTTCTTCATCTCATTTTACGATGAGGAACCAGAGGCAAAGAGGGTTAAGTGATTTGTTCAGTATCACATAATTAGTAAGTATCTGAGATTAGATTTGAACTCATGAAGATGAGTCTTGCTAATTCCAAGCTGTGTGATGTCCTTATTACCCAGCAAACTGGGGAAGGGGCTACCTAGATGCTCATATGATACAACATATGCTAATATATATAATATAAATTTATATATTATATATGATTATTGTTAATATGAAAATATGTTCAACATGATTGTACATGTAAAACATGTCAAATCACTGTCATGGGAGGGGAAAGAGAAAGAAGAGAGGCAGAAAAATGTCTAATTCAAAATCTTACAGAAAAATGAATGTTTGAAATTATTTTTAGATGTAATTGAAAAAATTACAAGTAAAATATGTCTATGTATATTTGCATAAATATGTATGTATACATATATATATAAATATACTTACACATATTTATGCATATATGCATACACAGATTTAACCTCAGTTTTATATAGTTATTTGTTGTTCTCCCCCATGAGACAGGAGTGGTTTTTCTTTTATCTGTCATTTCAGGGTCTGGCACATAGTAGATTCTTAATCAATGCTTATTGACTGATTGAATTTTTGCTTTTGGGGGGGAAGAATTTCCCTTCTATGTATCCTCCAAAGTGCCTACGTTGTTCCTAGAAAATTGTTTGTTCATATTTCCATAATGTTCTCAATGATTATCTGAGGAAAAAAATGACTCTGTTGCTTTAACAATATCTAAAATTTATGTTGTATTATGTTATATAAATATATATGATTACAATTGATCCTCACAACAATATTGCGTGGAAGGATTTGTTATTAACCCAATTTTATAAGTGAGGAACCTGAGACTCAAAGATATTAAATGACTTGTCCAAGGTTGTACGGCAAATACAGCAAATATCTCAGTCAGATTTTGAACGGATCCCCTTTCTACTCTCTTTCTCTTGTGTCCCACAATTAAAGTTTTTTGGTCACTCTTGAGAATGCATCTGTGGAATGGTTTTTAATGTAGGACCCTTATGTATGTGGAATAAGTATGGCCATGTAGATTTGTAAATTCATATGTTTTGGGCTACATATAAAAATGCTGTCCACAAAAGCGTTGATGTCTCCAAAATCTGATCCACCTCAGTAGAGAGATTTTTTTTTTAAGTAAAAAAGGGGACATTTTTAGACTTCTCTAACTGTTCAGCATGCTACTTCAGAATTTTCTTGGCAGAGATACTAGTTTGCCATTTCCTTCTTTGGTTCATTTCATAGATGAGGAACTGAGGCAAACAGGATTAAGTGACTCGCTCAATCACAAAACCAGTAAGTGTCTGAGATCAGATTTGAACTCATGAAGATGAGTCTTCCTAATTCCAAGCTGTGTGATGTCCTTATTACTCAGCAAACTAAGTGGGGAAGGGGCAGGCAGACCTCAGGAACATTCTGTAGCTCAGTGCTCCTTTTTTCTCAGTTTCTGAGAATGATATCAGACTAGAGTTACATCTATCTTCCCTCCCTAAATATCTCTGCTTCAGGGGCATGGGGTTTAGAGATTCAGAAGAAAAGTTTATTTCCTAGTTCTTAACAGGCAGAAAAACCTTTAGTTTGTTATTGTCAGTTTAGTTTCTTCCCACCAAATAATGATTATACACAAGATTATCCTAAATAGTGAATAGCAGGTAGACCCATTTAACAATGCAAAACAGCAAACAGAAACCAGGGGTGTTAAAAAGACTAGAATAGGCTGTTATATACACAAATGTGAATGAACTCTTTATGGTAGCATGATGAGATCTTAGCTCAAACTGAAAGGACCCAAAATCTTATAAAAATGTCTCTAAAAATCTCTGAGTGGTCATGTTAGACATTAGGGACATGTTAACAGCTGTCTCCCTCCTCAGCTTCCAGAGCCTTTCTTTCTCTCCTTCCTCTTCTCTTCTGTCTTTTCTACAGGTTCTCAACAGTGCCTCAGAATTTTTTCTATAAATTAGGTATCTTGGCTCTTTCTGCAAGCAAAACACCCCAAGCATTTGCTGGAAACCTGTTAGAAATAGTTTTCCGGGTGGCTAGGTGGCGTAGTGGATAAAGCACCGGCCCTGGAGTCAGGAGTACCTGGGTTCAAATCTGATCTCAGACACTTAATAATTACCTAGCTGTGTGGCCTTGGGCAAGCCACTTAACCCCGTTTGCCTTGCAAAAACCTAAAAAAAAAGTTTTCAAAAAGACCTATGAGGAAATATCAATGTTGGTGTTATAGGAAGGGGAATGGGTTAGAAGAATAGTGTGAATAGAAAAGGTTGGCAAAAAAGAGGAATCAGTTTGAACTGGATTTGAATCCTAGCTTGGCTGTTTCCTAATTGTGTGACCTCAAGATCACTTAACCTCCCTAGGTCTTGGTTTCCTTCATCTGTAAAATGATAGGGGTGGTCTCCATGGTTCTTTTTAATTCCAAATCCTATTATCCTATTAAAAAATAAATCTGTTTTATACCCTTATTTTTATAAAAAATTAATAATATATTCATGTATAATGTTTTCATAGAAAATATTCATAAAAGCTCAATGTTTATCTTTGATTAGAGAAGAACAGCATCTGGAGGATCCTTTCATTTCAGAGTATAACCTTAGCTGTTTCTCTGTGTGTGTGTGTGTGTGTGTGTGTGTGTGTGTGTGTGTGTGTGTGTGTATGTGTGTGTTTGATGATCACTAAGAATTGACTTCCCCCTTTTAATCGTGGGACAGCTAGGTGATGGATAGAGCACCAGACCTGGAGCCAGGAAGCCTCATCTTCTGAGTTCAAATCTGGCATCAGTCACTTACTAACTGTATAAAACCCTGTTTGCCTCAGTTTTCTCATCTGTAAAATGAAGTGGAGAAGGAAATGGAGAATCTTTGCTAAGAAAAATCCCAAATGGACTCATGGAGAGTCAGATATAACTGAACAACAACTCATTCTAAGAAAATATAATAGATATGGAACATACTGATTTTACTATAGAATACCTAGGCTATATAATGAGATTCTATGATTAATACGCATGATTCTGGTTTTTCAATATTTTACAAAAACCCACTCCCAGTGATAAACCCTTACAGAGAATCTTTGAAGGCAAGCAGCTTTAAGGAACATAATCGTACTAAGATTTAACCCAACACAATGGAATGATTCCTTGCTATGCTAAACTGCAGAAGCTATCAAAAGAAAGCAAATAGCCCAGAGCAATTTTTTCAACATTATTTATTGCCCAAAGTAAAAAAAGAAAGGCTAACTGAAAATTATAGCCTTTAATGATTAGATAAATTTGGGTTGTGAAAAGAGAAATAAGAAGAATATATAGGTCCATGGGATGATGGGAAATCACCAAAGGTAGGGGATGAATTTCTTGATACTTTATTTTACCTGGGTCTGACAAACTCATTTAACTTAGATTTGAATGAAGCTGACCTGGTCTCCATTCCAATGGAGTAGTCCAGGGCAGACCAGACAGCAATTTCCAACCTTTGATTATTTTGTAGATCTCACAAACTCCTCCTTCCTAGAGATTCCCAAGCTTTCTTTATGGATTTTTGATTGTTATGCAAAACAAATTAGCTGGTGAAACTGTGGACATCCATGCCCTCCCACTGGTTCTTAGTCATTCTCTCTGTCTTAGTACTTGATATAAAATCTCTTCCCAGTTCCCTCACTTTCCTTGATTTAAAGACTTCTTTTTTGCTGTATTGACTGTTTTCATTAAAATTCAGGTTAATGGTTAATTCACTTTCTTGGGGATGGGGAGAGCTCTTGCACAGGATGGTAATGTAAATTGGAAACTCAGATAGGTCCCTGTGAGAAGCTGGAGTAGGGGTGGGTGGGTGAAGGGAGTATGTGGGTGTGAGGACCTGGGGATAAAGAAAAGACTGAGCACTAATCATAAGGAGAGTTTCTTGACTGCTATGGTCTTTAGTGTGAGTTATTTCTATTTTTATTGTTTTAAATAAAGTCTCAGTTTTATTTTATTGATTTGATTGATTGACTTGATTCATTGTGAGAATGAATATGTTTGGGGATATCAGAGCACTCATAAAAATATTGTGTTCTCCTGTCCAGGAGTAAAAGAACAAGAATTTATTTGTGAGAAACAAGCAAAACTGTATCAGAATCAGTGAAGGACCTGTTACAATGCCTTTCACGTTCAATTGTGTTCTTTCCATCATATTGTAACAAGAACCATCCCATGAAGCATATTTAGAGCTGCCCTTTCGATTTCTGGTGGACAATGTCATCAAAAAAAATTATGAATTTTGTTTGTAACAAATATAAATCTGCCTGTTGTTGTAGCAATATGTGCCAATATCCTGGAAGGGGGATGTTAGGGATTGTTGTGTATGGGAGCACTGTAAATTATCTTCACCTGGTAGCCTTGAGTACCAGAGTCTTGTTTTACTAAGTGCCACAGGAGATGGAGTGGATTAAAGACTGGAAAGGTATTTAAGCACTGGTGTTTTGGTAAATAAACAGAGCACTTGGAGATCTTGATAGAGTACTTGTCTCCCTTGTCATCCTTGTCTCCTGCTGCTCCTAGGTTCACCTGGCTAAAATTGAGGGAGTCCAGAAAGAGGACTCAACATAAGTGTCCAGAAAGAGAATCAACATGGGAAGATTCCTATGCTTGGAGAGGTCTTTAGCATAACTAATAAGGCACAAGATTCTGAATTGGGGGGACTCCTCCTGACCTAATGGAATTCCTGATAGGGTCTTTCTGTTCCTAATGAATTTTCTGCCCCTAATGAATTCTCCTCTCCTAAGGAATGTGACATTAAGTATATCCTGAGTTGAAGGCCACTCCCTGGATGGACAAGTAAAGGAGCAGCTTTATCAGATCTGCCTTCTGATTTATGACTCCAATATAATGATGACCACCATGAGTTTGACCTTGAAAATAATAAATAAAATAAATGTTAACCTTCAGAGTTTCTCCTAATAAGGGACAAATAGTAACCTCTAGAATCTGGCCTTGAACAAGAGCAAACAGAATTAGATTATATACATGTTTATTGATATTTCTTTAAGCTTACTGCTTATTGCAGGCATGCATGGGCGTCATCTGTGAGAGACCCAGATTCCAATGTAGAGTCTTAGAAATTGGTTTTTATGTAATTTGACTATCAAAAAGTGGGATCTGAAAAACTTCCTCTGGCCCTGTCCATCAAAGAAGGGAGGAAGGGCCTTTAATTTATGATGGGGTCAGAGCAACTCAGGATGAGGTGGGAAGCTGGATATCAGACCTTTCATTAAAAGGGGTGTCTTATCAGTTTTGCTTAAAACCTCCACAAGAATCTTTCCCTCTCCAGGATGTCCTCACACCCAGTGACCAATGGGATTCAAGAGGTCATCACTTCCTCAATAAATATGCTTCTCAAAATTTCCACTGCAGTTCTGGTTCCTAATCCAGTTCCATACATGTGTGACCCATAAGTTTAGAGAACCCAATTAATGCTTAACCTAATTCCATTTTTCCTTTCTTAAAACCAAACTGAAGGCTAACCCTTGTTAGCCTAGTTCCATTTGTCCCTTATTAGGACAAACTTTGGTGTTAATAGTTTAATTCTTTATTAAAGTCAACTCAAGGGGCGGCTAGGTGCGTAGTGGATAAAGCACCAGCCTTGGAGTCAGGAGTACCTGGGTTCAAATCGGGTCTCAGACACTTAATAATTACCTAGCTGTGTGGCCTTGGGCAAGCCACTTAACCCCATTTGCCTTGCAAAAAAACCTAAAAAAAAAAGTCAACTCATCCAGGTCAACATGGCTCTCCCATTGAAAGGTTTTAGTTCTGTTTTTTTGATAGGCTTCTTGGTAGCCCAGTGCTGAAAGAACATGTCATTTTGGTATGACATAGCAAACCTTGAGTGGTTGCTTAGAGCTATCCCACTCTGAGACATATCTATGTATGGCAAGAAAGGTGTTCTGTCTCTTAAGTCCCTATAAGAGGATGTATTGTCATTTTTCCTTTTTACCTCACCACTATTTACAATGGAACAAGAAGTCAATATGTAGTTGAACTTGTTCCTGGATTCCTGTATGCCTTTTCTGCTTATTTTCTAGGTGGATGTGTGCAGACTTGACTATTCTTTGTGAATTCTAGAGGTCTTAAGACCAATGAGAGGTGAAAAAATAAATTTCTACAATAAAGGAATCATCCACTGGAAAAAAGGGAGGAACCCATGCCCTAGACCTGACTTGCTAGAAAACATGAACTTTTGAGTGAGACAGTGCAGAGCTGAGGTGAAATGCAAAATGTCTAATTAGTAAGTCTAAACTTTTCATGTTTACAAGTTTTAAAGCAACAACTTCCCAATTGGGTTTAACAATAGTTAGTACTGTTGTTTGCTTAGTTTAAGTATTTCTGTCAATGAACACTTGTGAGTCTCCTTTGTGATTTAGAATTTCTTTTGTGTAAAAGAAATAAATATTTGTCCCTTGTCTGACTTACATTGTATGTTGAGTACTTTTCTGTTCCCCCTTTTTGGGAAATTCCAGATGTGAGTTGAAACCTTAGTTTAAATAATTTGTTTCTAGAGTAAATTAGAGTTTCTAGAGTAAATTAAACCTTCATCCAAAAAGATGGGGTTTAATGAACTCTGGAATTTGAAAAAAGGGAGTTTAATGAGTCTCATTAAAGTGCAGGTTCCCTGAGTTCAGATTATAGAGATCCCTTAGGGAAATGGAGGAGGGAAAATGCCCCTAGCCGTTGTGAGTCTAAGAAGTAGTCCCTTAATGTTACAATATACATAATTCTTTAATTGGAGAATATTAGCATCACTATAAATATAATTATTATGAATCATTGTTAATATTATAAATATGATTACAAAATTTCAGAACCTCAACTTCCCATAGGATATTTATCTATTTTCATCAGTTATGATCTCTGCACTATCTACCTCATCTGTAATAGAATAAAAATAATAATTCTTTATCTGTATGACAATTCCACAATCCCATGAATTTGACGGGATAATTCATAATTGTCTAATTGCATAGCTAGACAGTGTAAGAATTCAGTCCTTCAAGGTTTCTACCTTTCTACTTGCTTTCTGTAAATGGAGGTTTTGAGAGGAGCTCTCCACTTTACTTGGTATTTTAAGGGAGGGGGGTGTTTGGTCCCAGAAGCATGGAGTACTGATGAGGGAGTAGGCTGAAGTGATTTTGTAAGATCTTGTACTGAAGTGATTACTAAGCCAAGACTGAAGTGATGTTTCAGGATGACAAAGTTCCTGGGAACATAGTGAATAAATCCAAAAGACTGCAGTTGAGTGGAAACAAGCAGGTTGGCTAATAAACACAATGACTCTGGTATTGGAAAGTTCAAATTACTTTTCAAGGACTCAGGATGTGTCATACTACACACAGTAACTCTGACTTCAACTCATTTCTCAACCTAACTCTGACCCTAAAAAGGAATATTATGTTAAAACTAAGTATTCAAGTCTTCTTCAAACAGAAAATCCTGCCTTCCTTGGTATCTCTTACATGTTAAATTTTCTCTTTGAAAATTCTGTTTTTTTAAATATATGAAATGATTAAGATCTGATGTAAAAAAGTAAATGTCAGAGTAGTTATCCACTTCAATTGAGAACACTTTCAATTTCTTTTCAGTTGTGATTTTTCCCTTCTAGAGAAGCAGAAATAAATACAGCCAGGATAAAACAACATTGCCTAAAGTCACTATTTTGGGGTTTTAGTAGAATGGTTTAGCATTTCTAAGTCTTTTGGCAGGAGGACAATTTTAATTGTTTGCCTTAAAAAATCATGAAAAAAATAGGAGTATAAAATAATTACAGGGAGGGGACTTTCCTGCCTATGGGTGAACCTTTCTTCATCTGGTGGACATAATATTGTGACTCTTTTTTCCAGTGGTAAAAACAGGTCAGTCTAATATAAAATTATATATAGTTCACCTAGGGTTGAAGAGTTTGTCTGACACAGATAAACAGTAGTGCATTTTCCCAATATTAAAAGGAGAAAACTCATCATTGCCACCTCTGACACTCAAGGTAATTAACCAGTATAGCAACTCAGACAATTGGTTTTCAGCTTCATGTAAACAGTCTTTTCATGAGTAGGAAAATGACAGAGGAATAAAATATTTATTGGATGGTCTCCAAATTCTTTCTGTCTCATTAAGAATGCCTATTTGTTAGGAAGATTTTAAAAGAACTATGCTATATGATTTTTTTTTCAAGAAAGGTAATCATTTTTTAAAAAAAATTATTCATTTATTTAAAACTTACTGAAGCACAGCATTATACTCAGCCCAGGGGGAGATAGAAAGTCAAATCAGCACTTAGGTGTTGTTTAGCACTACGAATACAATATAAGCAGAAAGATAGTCTCTGTCCTCAAAGAGTTTACATTCTAAAGCAGGAAGACAACACATGAAAGAAAGAGAAGTGGTGATAGGGAGAGAAGCTAAGGAGGTACCCAACGTATGAGCCTTGTGAAGGAAGCCCAGAGGAAGTGCAGCCTAGAGCGAAAGGAAAACATAATTGATCTGGGCATCTTCCTTAGAAAGGAGATACTGAGAAGAGTCAGCCAATCCGAGGGAGAGGCTGCATTTGGAGAAGGTGTTTCCAGCACAAGGAGTTGAGAGATGGGTGAATTTCTAGCGTGAAGAGGTTACTGTGACAAAAAATTCTGAAGAGTCAGGAGCATGGTTTGTAGAGAAATAAAAGAAATTAAAGTTCAGACCTTTTATATTTGTGTAAATAAAATGAAGAGAGGCAGCATGATCGAGAGATGACTAGGGGTCAGGAAAAAAATCAGGGTTCATGTTTCTCTTCTGATATACATGGTTTGTATGACCCTGGATAATTCCCTTAAATTCTATCTGTCTCAAATTCCTTTTCTGTAAAATGGGGATAATAGCATCTATATCGCAGCATAGGGGATAAAATAATAAAATAAAAAATAAGATATTTGTAAAACCTTTGCAAATTTTAAAGCCTTAGAAATGTTATTTGTTTTTTCATACATTTACTGGTTATTACCCTTTAACTTTTATGGGCTAGTCATTGAAGGGGTCCTATAATTAACCGGATTAATTAATTTAATTTAATTCTGTATACCACTCTCAAAAATTATGTGCTTCTTTTCCCACAGACTAAGATTTATCATTTCTGTTTTTTTGTCATAATTTATTACTGGAATGTCGAATCTAATGTATGTAGAAATAAATACATTTGGATTTTTCTACTAGTAATATGGAGTATCTTTTCAAGTGGTTAAATTTCTTCCTTGGAAAATTGCTGTTTACATCCTTTGCCCCATTTATCAATTGGGGAATGGCCCATATTCTTTTTTATTTTTTAAATTTTTTTATTTTTATTAAAGATATTATTTGAGTTTTACAATTTTCCCCCAATGTTGCTTCCCTCCCCCACCCCCGCCCCACAGATAGCACTCTGTCAGTCTTTACTTTGTTTCCATGTTGTACCTTGATCCCAATTGGGTATGATGAGAGAGAAATCATATCCTTAAACAGAACAGAATTCTCAGAGGTAACAAAATCAGACAATAAGATATCTGCTTTTTTTTCCAAATTAAAGGGAATAGTCCTTGTACTTTGTTCAAACTCGACAATTCCTTACCTGGTTACAGATGGTCCTCTCCTTTGCAGACAGCCAAAAATCGTTCCCAATTGTTGCACTGATGGAATGAGCAAGTCCTTCAAGGTTGAACATCACTCCCATGTTGCTGTTAGGGTGTACAGTGTTTTTCTGGTTCTGCTCATCTCACTCAGCATCAGTTCATGCAAATCCCTCCAGGTTTCCCTGAAATCCCATCCCTCCTGGTTTCTAATAGAACAATAGTGTTCCATGACATACATATACCACAGTTTGCTAAGCCATTCCCCAATTGAAGGACATTTACTTGATTTCCAATTCTTTGCTACTAAAAACAAGGCTGCTATAAATATTTTTGTACGAGTAATGTTTTTACCCTTTTTCCTCATCTCTTCAGGGTATAGACCCAGTAGTGGTATTGCTGGGTCAAAGTGTATGCACATTTTTGTTCCCCTTTGGGCATAGTTCCAAATAGCTCTCCAGAAGGGTTGGATGAGTTCACAGCTCCACCAACAGTGTAATAGTGTCCCAGATTTCCCACATCCCTTCCAACAATGATCATTATCCTTCCTGGTCATACTGGCCAATCTGAGAGGTGTGAGGTGGTACCTCAGAGAAGCTTTAATTTGCATTTCTCTAATAATTAATGATTTAGAGCATTTTTTCATATGGCTATGGATTGCTTTGATCTCCTCATCTGTAAATTGCCTTTGCATATCCTTTGACCATTTGTCAATTGGGGAATGGCTTTTTGCTTTAAAAATATGACTCAATTCTCTGTATATTTTAGAAATGAGTCCTTTGTCAGAATCATTAGTTGTAAAGATTGTTTCCCAATTTACTACTTTTTCTTTTGATCTTGATTACATTGGTTTTATCTGTGCAAAAGCTTTTTAATTTAATGTAATTGAAATCACCTAATTGATTTTTAGTGATGTTCTCCAACTCTTCCTTAGTCATAAACTGTTCCCCTTTCCATAGATCTGACAGGTAGACTAGTCCTTGATCTTCTAATTTGCTTATAGTATTGTTTTTTTATGTCTATGTCCTGTAAACATTTGGATCTTGGTAAAGGGTATGAGGTGTTGGTCTAATCTAAGTTTCTTCCATACTAACTTCCAATTATCCCAGCAGTTTTTATTAAAGAGGGAGTTTTTATCCCAATGGCTGGACTCTTTGGGTTTATCAAACAGCAGATTACTATAATCCTCTCCTGCTTTTACACCTATTCTATTCCACTGGTCCACCATTCTATTTCTTAGCCAATACCAAACAGTTTTGATGACTGATGCTTTATAATATAATTTTAGACTGGGTACTGCTAAGCCACCTTCGTTTGCATTTTTTTCATTAAGCTCCTGGCAATTCTTGACTTTTTATTTCTCCATATGAATTTACTTACAATTTTTTCTAACTCATTAAAGTAATTTTTTGAAATTTTGATTGGTAGGGCACTAAACAGATAGTTTAGTTTTGGTAGAATTGTCATTTTTATTATATTAGCTCTCCCTATCCATGAGCAGTTGATATTTGCTCAGTTATTTAAATCTGATTTAATTTGTGTGAGAAGTGTTTTATAATTGTTTTCAAAAAGATTCTGAGTCTGTCTTGGCAAATAAACTCCCAAGTATTTTACACTGTCTGAGGTTACTTTGAATGGGATTTCTCTTTCTAGCTCTTCCTGCTGTTTCTTGCTAGACATATATAGAAAAGTTGAGGATTTATGAGGGTTTATTTTATAACCTGCAACTTTGCTAAAATTGCTAATTGTTTCCTGTAGTTTTTTAAGATGATTTCTTGGGATTCTCTAGGTAGACCATCATGTCATCTGCAAAGAGTGAGAGTTTTGTCTCTTCCTTCCCAATTCTAATTCCTTCAGTTTCTTTTTCTTCTCTAATTGCTGATGCTAACATTTCTAATACAATATTGAATAGTAGTGGTGATAATGGGCACCCTTGTTTGAGCTCTGATCTCATTGGGAATGCCTCTAGCCTCTCCCCATTGAATATAATGCTTGTTGATGGTTTCAGATAGATACTGCTAATTATTTTAAGGAACAGTCCATTTATTCCTACACTCTCTAGTGTTTTTAATAGGAATGGATGCTGTATTTTGTCAAAAGCTTTTTCAGCATCTATTGATATGATCATATGATTTCTGATAGGTTTGTTGTTGATATAATTGAGTATACTAACAGTTTTCCTAATATCAAACCATCCCTGCATTCCTGGAATAAATCCTACTTGATTATAATGTATTATCCAAGTGATGACGTGTTGTAGTAGTTTTGCTAAGATGTTATTTAGGATTTTTGCATCTATATTCATCAGGGAAATAGGTCTATAATTTTCTTTCTCTGTTTTAACTCTTCCTGGTTTAGGTAACAGTACCATATTGGTTTCATAGAAAGAGTTAGGCAGAGTTCCATCTTTCCCTATTTTTCCATAGAGTTTATATAGGATTGGAACCAATTGTTCCTTAAATGTTTGGTAGAATTCACTTGTGAATCCATCAGGCCCTGGAGATTTTTTTTAGGGAGTTCAATAATAGCTTGTTGAATTACTTTTTCTGAGATAGGGTGGTTTAGGTATTTAATCTCTTCTTCATTTAACCTGGGCAACTTATATTTTTGTAAATATTCATCCATTTCACTTAGATTATCAAATTTATTGGCATAGAGTTGGGCAAAATAATTTCAAATTATTACTTTAATTTCCTCCTCATTGGTGGTGAGTTCACCTTTTTCATTTATAATACTAGCAATTTGGTTTTCTTCTTTCTTTTTTTTTTATCAAATTGACCAGAGGTTTATCAATTTTATTGGTTTTTTCATAATATCAACTTTTGGTTTTATTTATTAATTCAATAGTTATTTTGCTTTTGCTTTTATTAATTTCTCCTTTAATTTTTAGAATTTCTAATTTGGTATTTGGGGATTTTTGATTTGTTCTTTCTCTATTTTTTTAGTTGCATGTTTAGTTCATTGATTTCCTCTTTCTCCAATTTATTCACATAAGCATTTAGAGCTATAATATATCCCCTGAGAGTTGCTTTAAATGAATCCCATAGGTTTTGGTATGTTGTTTCATTATTATCATTATATAGGATAAAATGGTTAATTCTTTCTATAATTTGTTTTTTGGTCCACTAATTTTTTAAAATGAGGTTATTCAGTTTCCAATTTGCTCTGGGTCTATATCTCCTTGGCCCAGTATTGCATATGACTTTTATTGCATTGTGATCTGAGAAAGATGTATTCACTATTTCTGCCTTTCTGTAGTTGATCATTAGGTTTTTATGTCCTAGTACATGGTCAATTTTTGTATAAGTTCCATGTACTGCAGAGAAAAAGGTATATTCCTTTCTATCCCCATTCAGTTTCCTCCATAAGTCTACCATATCTAATTTTTCTAACAATCTATTTACCTCCCTAATTTCTTTCTTGCTTGTTTTATGATTCGATTTATCCAGATCTGATAGCGGGAGGTTAAGGTTTCCCACTAGTAGAGTTTTGCTGTCTATGTCTTCCTGTAATTCTTTCAGCTTCTCCTCTAAGAATTTGGGTGCTGTCCCACTGGGTGCATATATATTCAATATTGAAATGACTTTATTGTCTATGGTATCTTTTAGGAGGATAAAGTTTCCATCCTTATCTCTTTTAATGCTATCTATTTTTGCTGCTGCTTTGTCTGAGATAAGGATTGCTACCCCTGCTTTTTTTACTTCAGCTGAAGCAAAATATATTTTGCTCCAACCTTTTACCTTTACTCTCTCTCTATATATATATATCTGCTTCAAATGAGTTTGTTGTAAGCAGCATATTGTAGGATTCTGGTTTTTAATCCACTCTGCTATTTGCTTATGTTTTAAGGGAGAGTTCATCCCATTCACATTCAAGGTTATGATTACTAATTCTTTATTGCCCTCTGTGCTATCTTTCCTCTGTATTTCCCCCCTTTCCCCTCTTTTATCCATATTCCCCAGTATTTTGTTTTTGAATACCACCCCCTTCAGTGTGTTTGCCCTCCTATATCACACCCTCCCCTTTCTTTCCCCTTTTCCTTTTTCCCTTTTCCTTTCCCTTCTTTTTGTTATTTCCCCTTATTTCTCCTACTCCCCTTACCTTTCTCCATCCTCCTCTCCCCTTTTCCCCTTTTAATAGTTGAAAGGTTAGATGTTTTATAAGTTAACTGAGTATGTGTAGGTTGACTTTAAGCCCAGTCTGATGAGAAGAAGATTCAGGTGTTTCTCCTCTGCTCCCTTCTTCCCTATTACCATAGGTTTTTGTACCTCTTAGTGTAATGAGATTTGTCCCATTCAATCCCCTCCCTCCTCCCGTCTCTTTCCTGTCCCCCTTTTTAGGGAGGTAGTGTATTTTTTTAGATCATTCTATCTAGGTCATAGAAAATTCTGAGTGTCTGTCCCTTCTAGTTCAGTATATTCTATTGAATAGAGTGAACATTCCTGAGAGTTATTAGAGTCTTTCTCCCAAGTGGGGTTAAAGCCAGTTGCATCCCATTAGATAGTAGTCTCATGGATAGGTCATGGATGTCCATCATTTCTGCCTAGGTATACTGTCTCTGTTAGAGTTACATTTCTCAGGATTTATGAGAGTCTCTCCTGCCCCCCCCACCATGCTGGGATATAGCCAGTTTCAATTTACTGGATTGCATTTTTTTTACTTTTACCACCCCCCCCTTTTCTTTAACCTTTTCATGTGTCTCTTGAACCTTCTGTTTGATGTCCAAATTTTCTGTTTAGCTCTGGTCTTTCCATCAGAAATTTTTGCAATTCTTCCATTTCGTTAAATGTCCATCTTTTTCCCTGGAAGAGAAGGCTCAGCTTTGCAGGAAAGTAGATTTTTGGCTGCATTCCAAGCTCCCTTGCTCTTTGAAATATCTTGTTCCAGGCCCTTTGATCACTTAAAGTTGATGCAGCCAGGTCCTGAGTGATCCTTACTGTGGCTCCTTGATATTTAAATTGTTTCTTTCTGGCTGCTTGCAGGATTTTCTCTTTTATCTGATAGTTCTGGAGTTTGGCCACAACATTCCTTGGTGTTTTCATTTTAGGATCTTTTTCTGGTGGGGATCGATGTACTCTTTCAATAACTACTTTGCCCTCTGATTCCATGATATTAGGGCAGTTTTCCATCACTAGATCCTGTAATATTAAGTCCAGGCTTTTTTTTTCTCTTCAATGTTTTCAGGAAGTCCTATAATTTTCAGGTTGCCCCTCCTCGATCTATTCTCGAGGTCAGTGGTTTTGTTGATGAGGTATTTTACATTTGCTTCTATTTTTTCTATTTTTTTGATTTTGTTTAACTGACTCCTACTGTCTCATGGAGTCATTGATTTCTGTAGACTCCGTTCTTTTTTTGGGGGAGGAGTTTTCTTCATTAACCTTTTGCAACTCCTTTTCCAATTGGTCAATTCTACTTTTGAAAGAGATTTCCATTTGACCAATTGAGGTTTTGAGAGAATTAATTTATTTTTGCATTTGCTCATTTGAGGATCTGAGAGATTTATTCTCCTTTTGTGTTTGTCCAATTGTACTTTCTAAGGTTTTGTTTTCTTGTTGCAAGGTATTAATTGTCTCTCCCAAATTTTTAAGCTCCTTCCTTATTTCTTCAAGGAAGTCTTTCTGTGCTGGAGACCAGATTGTATTCTCCTCAGAGGTTCCAGGTCTCTCTGAGTTGGGGCCTTTCCCTTCCAGGAATTTTTCTATGGATTCACCTTTCCGCTGACCCTTCTTCATTATGCTAAGACCTTGAGTGGGGGGGGGGGGGGCTGGTTCACCTGGGCTTGGGATCGCCAAAGGCTTTACTGAGTGCAGTTTCTCTGGATGGCCAGTAGGAGATGCTGGTTGCTTTCTCTGGAGTGTCTGTGACCTTGGTTGAGAGGCTTTCTTCCTTTGCTTGAGGGAAGGAATTGGAGCTATTGAATTCTTTTGCCTTCAATCAATGGTGGGCTTTACCCTGGCTTGAGGTCATTCCTCAGCTGGGTATGTTCTTTTGCTCACACACCTGGGCCTGAGGCAGAATTAGTTTGCATTTGTTTGGGAGGAGGTGTCAGTACAATGGAGGCATGGACTCAGAGTTTCTCAGACCTGAGGAGCCCAGGGATGGTGTCCACAGTTCTCCTGCACCACACCTCTCCCCGCAGCCCCTTCCCCAAGTTCCAGAGGGATAGCACAAACACCAGCACCTCTGCTTCCCCATGGACCCAAGCCCCTTTCATCCAGCCCCACAACTGATCCAGCAGGTCCAGCTCTCGGGCCCTCAGACTCCTGGTTCCAATTCAGCTGTTAATCTGGCTGATCCTGTGCTGATCCTCCCTGGGAGCCCAGACTCACCTGCTGGTACTCAGCCAAGGCTGCTGCGGGAGACAAATCCTGAGGTAGATGTTCCTCTCCTGGCTTTTCTTTCTTGGTTTCCTGGTTCGGATTTCTTTTAAGAGGTTTGTTTCATGTGATAGATGGGGAAGAGATCAGGAGACTTTAGAACTGTGCCTGTCTTCTCTCTGCCATCTTGGCTGGAAGTCCCCAATGGCCCATATTCTTATAAATTTGCACAAATTTCTTTCATTTCTTGGAAATCAGCAAAACAAATTTGCCCCATTTTCTACTAAAACTAAGAGATTTTTTTCTTCTACCAATACTCAGAAAAAAAAGGGAAAGGAAATGGGAGAAAGAATAATGTAGAGAAAAGTCTAAGAGTTTTAGGGCATGGTAATCTAATAGAATTTAAATCTAAATAACCAGCAAGGGTAGTTTCAAAAAATAGATAAAAATATTATTTGGATTAGTAGATACTATGAGAGATGACAAGAGAGAAGTCAAGATGATTCTACTCATTTTCCTTGTTTTCTTTATCTAGGAGAATAATCTGGGTAACATAGAAGAAAAAAAGAGTACCCACCCACTCTCTAAATGTTCCGGATCTATATTATGCACATTTCAGAATTCTCAAAGAACTAGTGAATATGACCAAAGTCAAAAGTTTGTGAGGAATGGAAGACATGGTGCTACAGATGTATCAGAAGAGATGTATTGAATGATAGAATTCAGATATAAAAGTATTCTTGATAGGCTAGGTTGATAATTATAATGAACAGGAACCAGGCTACATTAGCCCAGTGCTTGGTTTTGAAAAATCAATTATAGACTTGGAGAGTCTATAACAGTTCATTTCAAATAGATTTGGGGGGGTTATAATGACTATTAGATATTGTGGGATTGATGTGAGAAAAGCTAATGTGACACAGAGTATAGAGCAAAGGAGAATTTTCTGGAGCATTGTGTTCATTGTTAGACATGAAATCTTTGGAAGGACTTTGGCCAGCTGAACTTCAAGATAATGATCAGGGAGGTAAGGGACTTGGATGACCATAATGATATGAAGTTGATGAAAAAGGAGAGGACGTTGGAACAGACTTCTATTATTTATTGAGTTTTCCCCAGGCATAAAATATTCAACTTATTTCCAGAAGGTTGACTTAAGAACAATGAATAAGTCAGCTAGGTGGCACAGTGGATAGAATACTAGCTCTGGAGTAAGGAAGACCTGAATTAAAGTCTGGTCTCAGACATGCACTAGCTGTGTAACCTTGGATGAGTCTTTTGACTTCTGTTTGCTTCAGTTTTCTCTTCTGTAAAATGGGAATGCTAATAGCACCTATTTCCCATAATTGTGAGGTTCAAATGAGATAATTGTGAAGTGTTCAACACAGCCTCCAGAATTTTGTAGGTATTATAAGTTATTATTATTGTAAGTTGCCCTAGCTTCTTCTGCTAAAGGGAAATGATTTTTTCTGAACCGTTTACAGGGAAGGACAAAAAAAACTCTTCTCTTCTTGCTGTCTCAATGTCCATTGCCATTTACTATACTAGTCTGCATTGTTAACCGCCAGCTAACTAACAGATTTTAAATCTTTTGAAATACATTTATAAGCAAAATAACTAGAGAGAAGTTTGTTTGGAATACCAGCTTAACAATTTTTTCTGTGACAGGCAACTGAAAAAGGTTTTTCACTTTCACTGCTCTCCTCTCTGGGAAGAAGAAAAAGAAAGTTTCTAAAATGTCTGCAGATACTTGCTTCTCTCTTGCCTCAATATTTGATATGACCACTCCCTTTGGAGAAGTGGCTAAGTTCAACATCACAAACATTTGGGAAACTCTAGGTTGAAAAAAAAGTTTGTTTGGTTGTCAGAGTCATTTTTATATCTGTCTCCATGGAAACACTTGAGAAGAAAATTGTTATTATTATTAATGTGATGAAACTATACCTTTAAGGTCCTTTTCACACCAAGCAGTTTAGAGATTAAAATGACAGGAAACTAATTTTGAATAAAGGAAAATGTTTATATCAGTTCCAGATTAGGTAAGACATGAGTGATAATTATAATGAACAAGAACCAGGGTAAATTTAGCCCAGTGCTTGGGTTAAAAAATCAATTATAGACTTGGAGAGTCTATAACAGTTCATTTCACATAGATTTGGGGGTTATAATGACTATTAGCCATCGTGGGATTGATGTGAGAAAAGCTAATGTGACACAGAGTATAGAGCAAAGGAGGATTTTCTGGAGCATCATATTCATTGTTAGACATGACATGAATTTTTTATATGTAAAGGGAGCAGGAGAATATATGTTTTGATAAGATTAATATGTGTTTATGAAAAAGCATAGCTCTCATATGGAATGTGAAGATGGAATGGGACACAAAATAAACTGTGGAGTAACTACAATTCTCCTTGAATGGGACTTGGAATGATTCTTTGCTTATGTGAGAATAATTTGTTGGTGTAAAGAGGCAGAGAAAGATTTTATATGTGTTATAAAAAAGAAAAAATATGAATACAAAGAAGCATAGTTTCAAGGATATTAGAGCAGTACCCATTATAGGTAATTCAATTCATTTATTTATAATTATTTTATATTCAAAGATGAAAAAATAATCATAATGAGATGATATGATCATTGAGAATGAGGAATGATTTGAGAAAGGACTATTAATCTGGAAGGGGAAATTTGGGAGGCTGGGATTTTTAAAGTGAAATATGAGTTACTGAGAGTTAGGAGACTTATTTTAGAAGAACTATACACACAAACATACACACACACACACACTCTCACACCCATATATATGAAGCCGACAAAAGAACCCAAAAAAGTTGGAGAGAGCAGATTGTTAATTTTTTTTATATTTTGCAACTTAGCATTTTATTTTTCTCCAGTTACATGTAAAAACAACATTCATTTTTAACCAGATTATAAAAACTGCTACAAATCAAAGCCTATTTTGAAAGTGATGAAAAATTTCTAATAATGCAAGTTAAACTTGGAAGTATTTTGTGAGTACATCATCATCATTTTCCCTAGAGAACTGGTTGTTAAATGTTTACTAACACATTACTTGAGAGAAGGTCTAAGTAAAAAGAAAAAAGAAAGGCTTCCTATACAAAAGATGATTCCTGAGTTGTATTTTAGGTTTTTTTTTTAGGTTTTTTTTTTTTGCAAGGCAAACAGGGTTAAATGGCTTGCCCAAGGCCACACAGCTACGTAATTATTAAGTGTCTGAGACTGGATTTGAGCCGAGGTACTCCTGACTCCAGGGCCGGTGCTTTATCCACTATGCCACCTAGCTACCCCCTGAGTTGCATTTTAAAGAAATACAGAAATTCTCTGAGTTGGAGGTAAAGAAAGAGTGCATTTCACACTGGGATGGTCAAATCAAAAACATGGGGAAAGGAAATGGAGTGTCTAATGCTAGTATTAATGTGGTCAGTTGTTCAAAAATGGATCAGCTAACTTACATCCTTATTATAGTTATACAAAAAGAATTCATGAAAAATCTGCATTAGACCTGATAACTAGTTTCCAAAAAGTTTATTTAGTCTTTTGGTTAATATAGAGGCAAACAATGGCTTAGTTTTAGTTTAGTTTTGCTTTTTTGTTTGTGTGTTTTTTTTTAAAGAGAGATAAGATGTTTTAATATTCAGTTTCTATAACATTTTTGTCAGATTTGACCAAGGACACAATGTACTTGTCACTTAGCAATCTTCACATCTACTAAAATAACTTTTATCATTATTGGTAAGTATATTTTTACTAACCTGAAAGCAACAAAAGCCTGTAAACTATAAGTTTAGCTTGTTTTGATGTCTCTAGTTCTCAAAATTCTCATGCTTCCTTGACTTTATCATTGTATTTTTTTATATTCTACCTTATATCAAACTTACTTGTGTATATCTTGCATAATATTTTTCTCTCTTCTCTTCCATAGATATTAAGTTCTTTGATATCATGATAAATATTGAATTTATCTTTTTTTCTTCCACTGCCAAGCCTATCTTATGGTAGGAAATACTAAATGTTTCTTTATATCACTACAGGCGCTTTTGGTAGCATTTTACCCTAGTTTGCAGTATCTGTTTCAAATGGATCCATTGTTTTAGACTTCATTTTTAAAAGCCTTCTTTGTTTGATTTCAGTCTCCTTTTATGAAAATTCCATTTTTAAAGAATGTCTTTTTACTCCTAATATTCACTAATCTAAATCTACTCTTTCTGTTTCCTTTAGATATTGGGCTTCTAGTAGTTTATAGTTTGTAATCCAGAGCCCACATCTTTGTTCAAACCACATAAAAACCATATTTCTCCATGTATAAGACACACCCTTTTCCGAGAAATTTGGGGTCTAAAAGCTGAGAGTATTATACAGTGGTTAAAGATATTTTTACTTTCAGTTTCTACTTTCTTGCAAATGTTGTCTTGGTGCTAATTGTTTCACATTTGTTATTGGTGTATTAGGTTACATCTTGCCAAGTTCTGCCCAGAAATGGCTCAGAAAAGACTTTTGTACAGTGCTGAATTCAAGCTCAAAGTGATCCAGTTTGCAAAAGTGAATGCAAATCAGGCTGCTGAATGTCAGTTTGGTCCTCTTCCAACCAAGAAAGCAATCTCAGACTGGCTATGGGAAGAAGAAATCCTACTGAAGGTAGACCATGAGAGGCAATTCAGTCAAATGCCCTGATTTAGAGAGGGAATTGAAGAGATGGATTGAAGAGCAAAGGGCAATTGGAATTCCTGTGCCCACAAAGATGGTTCAGCATGAGGAAAGAAGAATTGCTGATGAAAAAGAAATTTCTGATTTCAAAGAAGGACCCAATTGGTGCTTCTGGTTCATGAAATGGAATAGATTAAACATCAGACTTGTCCAGGGAGGGCTTGTGGTCAACCCCAGACCAGAGCACAGGTAGGAGAGCAGTCAGAGGCTCTCTTAAGACAAACAGAGATGAGGACAAGCTAATGGATGGGAGTTTTGACAGTAATGAAGAGTTGTATGAATTTAATGATAAATAAAACTTGAATTCAATAACTTTACATAATATATTTTTTCAAATTTTGGGCCCCCCAAATGCATTTTATATATATGGGGAAATATGATACATATCCTCCCTTAAAAATTCTTTCCTTGTGCTTCATTTACCTAATTCTGGATTCCCAAGGGCTATGATAGGATTGCAGACTTGAAAATCCACTCAAACTAGAAAGATATTGAGGGTAGGGATTGTTAACTAATACTCTAAGTTCAGAGAAGGTCTTCAAGAAAAGGCTGGTCACCAGATGATATTTTGGGGCTCAGTACCTCCATCAAGCTTGAAGTTTTATAGGGCAGCTAATCATTGATTGGTTAAAGGTTCATTCACTTTTCTGGTGACTTTTTTGAGAAGCAAAGTGAGAAGAGAAACTCTGGCAGTCAAGAATAAGGATTTCTTGGAGATGAGAAGATAGCTAGTTACAGAGGAAGAATATGGATCTTTATAGGGAATTACTCTTCAATTTTCTGTTGCACCTTTTCCAGAGTAAAATGGGTAAAAAGAGAGATTTATTTTCTTTCTTTCCCAAATCCCTCAAATCAATAAAGGATCTTATGCTGGATCAAATCATAGAGTAGATGTCAAATCTAATAAAGTTGAACTGTGGAGAAGAACAGACTCAAAGGGTCCAGTGGAACAACCTTATCATTTTGTTATTGTTGTTGTATAGTCATGTATGACTCTCCATGACCCTATCTGGGCTTTTCTTGGCAAAGATACTGGACCAGTTTGCCATTTCCTTCTCTAACTTATTTTACATGCAAGTAAACTGAGGCAAATAGGTTTAAAAGACTTGACCATGGTCACACAGCTGGTATCTGAAACAATATTTGAATTTTTAAGTTCTGCTGACTCTAAGTCCATCACTCTATCCCTTTCACCACCTGGTTCTACCATTAAAGAGAATGCTATGAAGACGAAACAATGGGAGTTATCATGGCTCTGTATGGCAAAGAGTGTGGGTTGCCTTGGTCAAGTGACATACCTGTGTTTTTTCTTCTTTTCTTATATAATCTATGTATAGTACTCTCCTCATTTAATGAGTAGAGTGTATTTATGAGAAAATGAACCCCAGGTTTATCTGAGGAATATTTAATTACTATGGGTCATGCTATGCCATTTCAGTGAATGACTTTGCTGTGAGCTAATTGTGTCAACAGCTAGTTGTTTATTGAAGATAAATGCATTAGTAGGAGCTTATAAGCTATAGTTTTAAGAGTCTGGACCTACAGAATACTTTGAACCTGAAAAAATTATCTGTCCAGAAACCTAACCTATTAGTATATTTTATCTGTATGTGGAATGTGAGTGGAGGGGTGAATAATCTTGGATTGGAGAGTTAATCATGGAGGATCTGTGTCATATTTATCATAATACAAATTTTTATAAAATGCTTTTTCTATATTATAGTCAAAAATTACAAGACCTGAAATCATAAAGGCTCAAATTTAAAACTGCCTTCCACACTTACTATATGTGTGATCATGAGCAAGAGATTGTTTTATCTCTCTGAGCATCAATTCCTTCTTCTGTAAAATAGAGATAATAATATCTCTAATATTTACCTCCTGAGATTGTGTTGAGGTTCAAATGAAATAATACATGTGAAGTTATTTAAAATGTGAAAGCAATATAAAATGTTATTTACTAATGTTTTATACATACTTTGACACATATACTTTAAAGTGTGTGAATATATATGTATATTTTTTCTTTTCCCCTTTACTTTTAAGGTAGTAGACTGAAAATTCCCTCTAGTTCCTGATTTAAATGTATAAAATAGTTTGTTTAGTCAGTATCTGACTCTTCATGAATCTATTTGGGGCTTTCTTAGCAAAGATATTGAAACGATTTGTCATTTTCTTCTCCTGTCCATTTTATGGATAATTAACTAAGGCAAAAAGGGTAAATGATTTGCCCAGAGTTACACAGCTATCAATGTCAGAGTCCAGATTTGAATACACAAAGATAAATCTTCCTGACTCCAGCACTCCAGCACTCCAGCACCAACTAGGTGTCTATAAGGTTTTGTTAGATTCTAAATAAGTAATCAGATGAAAATCCTCACTATGCTCAGGAAATACTATGAACAATTATTAATTGATCAATCTAGTTCTTCACCATCATTTTTGTTTGTTAAAAAAAAAACAAAACACCAAAAAAATCTTTTAAGGGATGCAAGCTGGCATTGTTCATGTCAGCTAACTTAATGGCACAAATCCAAATGATAAAATCTGTTTGGCTGGATTGCATTTAATTGTATATTTAAATGAATGGGTGGAAGTTTCAGAGAAGCAGATGTTGGCATGATGAAAAGAAAAAGTATCTAATAATTACAACTGTCCAAAAGTATAATGAGCTGCTTTAGGAGATAGTGGGATTCATATCAATGAAGTTTTCAAGAGAAGACTGTCAAGGATGTTGCAAAGGTGAATTTTGCTCAGGAATGGATAGGTTACATTGGATGACCTCTGAAGTCTATTCCAATTCAGTGATATTTCCCTCCCTTTTTGATATTAAAGGGAAGGGATGATATTAGAGTGCATAATTTCCAACTACCTCTCTGGCTATGGATAGTTGTAAGAAATATTCCCTGACTTTATATTTCTAAATGCTTATATGAATAAAATAGAGAAAGAGGAGATCAATGAATTGGGTATACAACTAAAAAAGCTAGAAAAAGAGCAAATTAAACAGCCCCAATTTAATATCAAATTACAAATTCTGATCAAGGGAGAGATAAATGAAATGGAAAGCAAGAAAATCACTGATCTCATAAATAAAACTAAGTTGGTTTTATGAAAAAGTCAATAAAATAGACAAACCTCTGAATAAAAAAAAAGAAAGAAGATAACCAAAAAGGGTGAACTAACCACCAATGAGGAGGAAACTAAAGAGATAATTTGGAACTACTTTTGCCGAACTATATGCCAATAAATTGTTCAACTTTAGTAAAATGGATGAATATTTACAAAACTACAAACTGCCCAGATTAACAGAAGAGGAAATAAATTACTTAAATAACCCCATCTCAGAAAAAAGAAATTGAAGAAACTATCAATAAATTCCCCAAGAAAAGTCTCCAGAGGGATTTACAAGTGAATTCTACCAAACATTTAAGGAACAATTAATTCCTATTCTATAAAAACTGTTTTAAAAACTAGGAGAGGAAGGACTTCTGCCAAACTCCTTTTATGATACCAACATGGTGCTGATCAGGAAGAACCAGAAATAGACAAAGAAAATTATAGACCAATCTCCCTAGTGAATATTGATCCAAAAATCTTAAATAAAAGTTTAGCAATGAGACTACAGCAAGTTATTATCAGGATAATACACCACGATCAGGTTGGATTTGTACCAGTCAGGCAGGGATGGTTCAACATTAGGAAAATGCTCAACATGATTAACATACCAATAGCAAAAGCAACAGAAATCATATGCTATCTCAAAAGATGCTGAAAAAGTCTTTAATAAAATACATCTATTCCTATTAAAAAAAATTAGAAAGTTTAGGAATAAATGGAGTTTTCCTTACAATAATAAATAGTATTTATCTAAAGCCATCAACAAATATTATATTTAATGGGAATAAATCCAGAGCATTTCCAATAAATTCAGGGGTGAAACAAGGATGCTTATTATCACCATTAGTAAGAGAAGAAAAAGAAATTGAAGGAATCAGAATTGGCAATGAGGAAACACAACTTTCATTCTTTGCAGATGATATGATGGTATAACCTAGAGAACCCAAGGAAATCATCTGAAAAAGCTCCTTGAAACAATTAACAAATTCAGCAAAGTAGTAGGATATAAAATAAACTCATATAAATCATCAGCATTTCTATACATGAACAACAAAGCCCAAGAACAAGAGACAGAAAGAGAAATTTCATTTAAAATAATTAGGAGACAACATTAAATACTTGGGAATCTAACTCCTAAGACAAACCCAGAAATTGTATGAACACAATTATAAAGGTCTCCTCACCCAAATAAAGTCAGATCTAAATAACTGGAAAAATGCCAAATGCTCATGGTTAGGTCAAGCTAATATGACGAAAATGACAATTCTACACAAATAAAATTATTTATTCAGTGCCATACCAATCAAACTGTCAAATAACTACTTTACCAAGCTAGGAAAAAATAGTAACAAAATTCATCTGGAGAAGCAAAAGGGCAAGAATAGCAAGGGAACTGATGAAAAAAATGTAAAGGGAGGTGGCCTAGCTCTGCCAGATCCAAAACTATCCTTTAAAGCATCAGTCATCAAAACTGCCTGGTACTGATTAAGAAACAGAGTAATGGATCAGTAGATTAGGATAGGATCAAAAGAAATTGCAGTAAATGACTGCAGCAATCTACTATTTGACAGACCCAAAAACATCAGTCTCTGGGATAAGAACTCACTATTTGACAAAAACTGTTGGGAAAGCTGGAAAACAATAAGGCAAAAATTAGGCACAGATCTATATCTCACACCCTATACCAAAATAAGGTCAAAATGGGTTCAGGATTTAGACATAAAGAGTGATAGCATAGATAAATTAACAGACCAAAAAATACTCAGATCTATGGAAAAGGGATAAATTATGACCAAACAAGAATTAGCGCACATTATAAACTGCAAAGTGAATGATTTTGACTATATTAAATTAAAAAGGTTTTGCACTAATGAAATCAATACTGCTGAAATTTGAAGAAAAGCAGGAAGCTGGGAAACAATCTTCACAACCAGGAGTTCAGATAAAGGTTTCATTTCTAAAATATATAGAGAATTGCACCAAATTTATAAGATCACAAGTCATTCCCCAATTAATAAATGGTCAAAGGATATTAACAGGCATTTTTCAAATGAAGAAATTAAAGCTATCTATAATCATATGAAAAAATTCTCCAAATCACTATTGATTAGAAACATGCAAATTAAAATAACAATGAGGTATCATCTCACACCTATTAGATTAGCCCAGATGAGTAAAAGGGAAGATGATCAAAGTTGGAGAGGATGTGGGAGGATTGGGACATTTATGCACTGCTGGTGGAGTTGTGAATGGATCCAACCTTTCTGGAGAGCAATATGGAACTATTCTCAAAGAGCAATAAAACTGCTCATACCCTTTGACTGACAATTCCAAATCTAGGATAATATCCAGAAGAAATTGTAAAAATTGGGAAAAGTCCCACATGTTCCAAAATATTCATACCAGCTCTTTTTGTAGTGGCAAAGAATTGAAAATTGAGGGGATGCTCATCAATTGAAGAATGGCTAAACAAGTTATGGTACATGAATACTATGGAATACTATTGTTCTATAAGAAAGCATAAATGGGGGTAGCTAGGTGGCACAGTGGATAAAGCACTGGCCCTAGAGTCAGGAGTACCTGGGTTCAAATCCGCTTTCAGACACTTAATAATTACCTAGCTGTGTGGCCTTGGGCAAGCCACTTAACCCCATTGGCCTTGCAAAAAAAAAAAAAAAAACATAAATAGTTGGACTCTAGAGAAGCATGGAATGTCTTACTGGATCTGATGCTGAGCAAAGGAGTAGAGACAAGAGAACAATGTACATTATGAGATGAACAACCTTGATGGAAGCCACTCCTCTCAGCAGTCCAGAGAGCTAGGACAACTGTATTACACTGGTAATGGTCTATATCATCCCCAATCAGCAGAAGAAAAAAAAAACATACATGCACACAAAAAAACCACCCCTACTGAATCTGATGAACACTTTTTAAAATTTATCTCATATATCTCTTTCCCTTAATCCTAATTCCTCATGCTAAAAATTACCTATTTGAAAATATGTTTAACAATATATGCATGTAAATTGCTAACCTGAATGTTCCCTACGGAGGGGATGGAGGGTGGGTGGGAAGGAAGAGTGGAGGGAAATTTTGTAACTTGGATCATACATGTACAAATGGATGAAAATTTAAAAAAAGAAATGAAAAGAAAAAAGAAACATTCCCTGGAAGGTTCTAAGACTTGATTATGAATGGGGAAACTTGTAGCTAAGACATTTTTCTAGGTTAAATGTTTCTAATTTGAACTTCTTTAGTTTTGTTTGACTTTAAAAAAACACAAGTTATAGAGCCTTTATCTTGGGGCAAAATGTTGGTCCATACTTGGTTTCTACCCTATTTTCTAGTTTTCTTAGTAGTTTTTTTTGGGGGGGGGAGGTGGAGGGGGGCAGTGGTAGTGTTGTCATACTCATTCTTTGTTCCTGAATCTTTGGGATTGCCAAGCACTGCACTACTATGTTGTTTGTTCCTGGAATGTTGGGTGCCTAATCTGCTCCACTGATCAACATTTCTTTTTTAAAAAAAAAAATCACATTTTTTTTATTACTGAAAGTAAGATTTACCTCTTTACTATTTTCCCTCTTTATTTTCCTTTATTTTCTCAGCATTTTATTCCTTCAGACAAATTTTATTATTTTTTGTATCTATATAGAATAATGCTTTGGCATTTTTTAAAAAATTTGACACTGAATAAGTAAGTTAAATTAGGTAGCATTATCATTTTTATTTTATTGGCTTAGTCTGTCCATGAACTGTTAATATTTATCTACTTAAGTCTTTTTATTTATATAGAGTGTTTCATACTTGCATTCACACATATGTACCAAATATATTTTGATAGGTTGATTTTCAAATATTTTACATATTTTGTAGTTATTTTGGATGAAACTTCATTTTCTTTCTTTTCAGCTGGGTTTTGATGGTAATAGAATGCTGATGATTATTTTAATTATTTTAAAATTATTATTTATTTTATTTAACATTAATTTTTTTGCAAGGCAATGTGGTTAAGTAAATTGCCTAGGGTTATACAACTAGGTAATTATTAAGTGTTTGAAGTCAGATTTGAATTTAGGTCCTCCTGACTCCAGAGTTGGTGATCTTTCCACTGCATCATCTAACTACCCCCCTTAACATTAATTTTTAAAAAGTTTTAAAATGTTTTGAGTTCAGAATTTTCTCCTTTTAGTTCTGCCCTCATCTATTGAGTAGGCAAGAATATGAAATCAATTATACATGTAAAACCATATAAAATATATATTCATTTTATCCCTTTGCAAAAAGAAAAAAATAAAGAGAAAATCTATACTATATTCAGAGTTCATCAGTTCTCTCTCTGAAACTGGACAATAGTTTTCATCTTGAGTCCTTCTGAATTATTTTAGATTATTGTGCTGTTTAGAGTAACTAAGTCTTTCATAGTTGATCCTTATCCAGTATTGCTCTCACTGTGTACAATGCTCTCTTGGTTCTGCTTACTTCACTTTGCATCAATTCATAAGTGATCCCAGGTATTTCTGTATCCATCCTGCTCATCATTTCTAATAAGACAATAGTATTCTGTCACAATCACATACAAAAAATCCCTTAAACTTGTTCAATCATTTCCCATTTGGTGGACATCTCCTTACTTTCCAATTCTTTGACATCACAAAAAGGAGCTATTATAAATATCTTTGTACAAACAAGTTCTTTTCTTTTGTCTTTGATGTCTTTGGGATACTAATAGTGTATTGTTGCCTTAAGGGTATTGTGCAGTTTTATAACTTTTTGGGCAAGGTTCCAAATTATCCTTGGAATGGTAGGATCAGTTCACAACTCCAATAAAAATGTATTTTGCCCCAATTTTTCCAAATCCCTTCCAGTATTTTTCATTTTCCTTTTCTATCATGGTATGACATAGTAAGTCAGTGGTGTTCTAATTTGCATTTCTCTAATATATTGTGATTTAGAGCATTTTTAAATCTGACTATATATATATATATATATATATATTATTAATTTCTACTTCTGAGCACTGATTTTTCATATCCTTTGATCATTTATCAATTGGAGAATGGTTCTTACTTTTATAAATTTGCCTTTTTGGTTTTGTTCTTTATCAAAGGAATTTATTATAACTCCACTGTAGCCCCCCCCCAATTTATTTTCTTCTAACCTTGGCTGCATTGGTTTTATTTGTTTATTTCTATTTCTTGCTGTTGGAATTTGTTGATAATACATAGAAATGCTGATAATTTACGTGGGTTTATTTTGTATCTTGCAATACAATTACTAAATTTATTCCACTAGTCCATAACTCTATTTCTTAGTCAGAACCTGATCTTTCTGATGATTAATATTTTGTATTATTGCTTAAAATCTTGTATTGTAACAGCTTCTTTTACTTTTATTGATTTTTTTATTTTCTTGACCTTTTGTTTTTCTATGTAAATCTTGTTATGATTTTTTCTAACTATAAAATAATTCTTTGGTACTCATAGTTTGAAATGGTATTGAATAAGTAAATTAATTTAGATAGAATTGCTATTTTTATGATATTCTCTTAGTCTATCCCATGAGCAATTGATATTTCTTCAGTTGTTTAAGACCTGGTTTTATTTTTGTGAAAAAATACCAGTAATTGTATTCATATTGTTCCTGGGTTTGTCTTAGCAGGTAAATTCTCAAGTATTTTATATTGTTTATAGCTATTTTAAAAGGAATTACTCTTTCTATCTCTTGGTGCTGGAGTTTGTTGATAATACAAAAAAGTGCTGATTTATATAGGTTTATTTTGTTCCCTGCAATACAATTACCTAAATTATAAAATTATTTCACCTAATTCTTTAGTGGATTCTTTAGGACTCTAATGCTATCATCTTACTATTGGAAAGAGTGATAGTTTTGTTTCCTTATTATCTATTCTTACTTCTTTAAGTTCTTTTCCTGTTGTATTGCTATAGTTAGTATTTCTGGTATAATACCAAATATAGTATAGTGTTGATAATGGAAAGCCTTGCTTCACCCTTTATCTTATTAGGAAGGTTTCTAATTTATCTCCATTACAGATTGCATTTATTTATAGTTTTACATGCACAATGGATAGAGTACTGATCTTGGAGTCAGGAGGATGGGAGCTTGAAGCCAGTCTCAGACACTTGCTACTCACTAGTTGTGTGACTTTGGATTGCCTCGTATCCAGGAACATCTTCAGTTGCCCAGATTCATATCTGATCATTGGACCCAGATGTCTCTGGAGGAGAAAGTGAGGTTGGTGACATAGCACAGCACCTCCTCACTCAATTCAATTCATGTGCTTGTCATGGCATCATCTTCCTAATGTCATGGTCTTCTTTGAGAATGAAGAACAAACATCCTCATCATCAAATATGTGCTACTTAAGATCCATTCATTCCAATCCTTTCTAATTTTTAAAAATAGGAATGTGCTGCATTTTGTCAAAAGCTTTTATTGCACTTGAGATAGCCATGATTTCTCTTAGTTTTGTTATTTGTACGATCAATTATGTTTATTGTTTACCTAATATTGAATCAGCCCTACATTTGCTATATAAATCCATCTAGTCATAGTGTATTATCTTTGTGATATATTCCTGTAATCGCTTTGCTATTATTTAATTTAGATTTTTTTCATCAATATTAACTAGAAAAAATGATCTGTAGTTTTCTTTCCCTGTTCTTGCTCTTCCTAAGAAAGGTAGCAAAATCACATTTGTGTGATAGAAGGAATTTGGTAGGAATCCTTCTTTTTCTATTTTTCCAAATAGTTTTTAAACAGAGTGGAATTGATTGCTCTTTAAATGTTTGGTGAAATTCACTTGTAAATACATCTGGTCCTAAGGATTTTTTCCTTAGGGAGTTCATTTATGACATTCCATTTTTTAAAAAAGCTATGATTAAGCATTCTGTTTTCTCTTGTTAATCTGAGTAATTTATATTTTTACAAATTATCACCGATTTTATAAATAATCATACATTTTCAGATATATTGGCATATAATTTGTCAAAAGAGCTCATATAACTTTTAGTTATATCTTCATTGGTGTTGAATTCACCCTTTTCATTTTTGATATTAGTAATTTGGCTCTCTCCTCTCTTTTTTAAAAAAATAAAAATTAACTAAAGGTTTTAATGGCACAGCTATTTTGTTGATCTGCTCTTTTTCTTTTTTATTGCTGTATGTTTATGGAAATATAAAAATTTTCATAAATATTGCTTTGGCTGCATCCTACTAATTTTGGCATGTTGTTTCATTTTTGTCATTTTCTTTAAAGTGTTCTTCATCCAGTGCAATTCAGGGGTCCCCTATAATCCATTTCTGATAAATTATTCAACCTTCTTACTAGCTTTGGACTGAGGGTTCCTGAATCTGCTCTTGCTACTGTTAACAGTCATTTCAAGGTCAATCTCTGGTGTTATTTTCACCTTTAATGATAATGCTTTCCCTTGACTGATTATCCCCAGTTTATCCTGTATATATCTTGCTTATATAGTCATTTACATATTTTCTAAAGATTAGATGGTGGTCTTCTTGAAGATAGGGACTTTGTTTTCTTTGTTTTCTGGGCACTTAGCCTGGCATGAAAAATAGTAGTTAATAGGGGTGGCTAGGTGGCACTGTGGATAGAGCACTGGGCCTGGAGTCAGGAGTACCTGAGTTCAAATCCACCTTAGACACTTAATAATTACCTAGCTGTGTGGCCTTAGGCAAGCCACTTAACCCCATTTGCCTTGCGAAAACCTAAAAAAAAAGTACTTAATAAATGTTTCCTGACTTGACTTAATTTTAAAAAAATCCTAGTTTATGCACATATTATTAGGAAGGTCTAAAGTGTATTTCCATTACATATAATGCTGGTTATAGTTTTAGATTGATACTATTTACAGGAATTAGGAATAGATCATTTATATCTATGCTTTCTAATTTTTTTTTAACAGAAATGGGTCTTGAAATTTTTTAAAAGCCTTGATTTAGAGGGGGCAGAGCCAAGATGGCGGTTTGAAGGCAGCATTTCCCAGAAACTATTTCCCCTAAAAATTCCAAAAGTCAACAAATTATTACTCTAACCAAAATTTAGAGGGGGGCAGAACCCACAGAAAAACTCAGGGACACATTTTCCCAGTCCAAGATAACTTAGAAGTTCCACAGGAAAGGTGTGTTTCACAAGGACTAGGGATTGGAGAAAAGCTGAGGCTACAGCACAGTCCAGTCCAGCCCAGCCCAGCCCAGCTCAGGGATCACCAGCAACAGCTTGAAGGGACTGTAAGAGAACTCTACTACACCAGAATGAGTGTGGAGTGAGGACCAAGGGCCACAGAACCTGCAGCGAGAATTGGGAATAACCAGACTGTACCTCCAGAGTACAGCCCACAGACAGTAAGGGGGTTGGGGGAGACTGCAGAAATCTCTCTCCCTGGGCAGAACTCTGCTGTGTGCCCACACTCAGATCCAGGTTGTAAATTGGCCTTCCATACTAAGATAGCAGGGATGCTCCTCACAGCTCCAGGGAAGAGGGGAATACCTGTGTGGTCACTTACATATCAAAGCACAGGCAAGAGAGCATATGCTCATAGAGGAATAAAGGTCCCAGTGGGGTGTACCACAAAAATCCCCAAAGCAGGTGTCCCAATAAAAGCTCAGGAAGCACTCTAAAACCAGGCACAGGCTGGAGAAATGAGTTAACAGAGAAAAAAAAGAGGAACACCATTGAGAAATTCTTTGTCTATGATTTCAAGAAGGACTGAAATACTCAATCTGAAGATGAGGAAGTACAGGCTCCTGCATCTAAAGACTCCATGGAAAACGGAAGTAGGGCCCAGGTGATGACAGAGCTCAAAAAAGATTTTGAATATCAAGTAAGGGAGATAGAAGAAAAATTGGGAAAAGAAATGAGAGAGATGCAGGAAAAACATGAAAAAGAAGTCATCAGTTTAGTCAAGGAGATCCAAAAATATGCTGAAGAAAATAACATGTTAAAAACCAGCAGAGGTCAAATGGATAAAACAGTTCAAAAAGCTATTGAGAAGAATGCTTTAAAAAGCATAATTGGCCAGATGGAAAAGGAGATAAGAAAGCTCTCTGAGGAAAACAAATCCTTCAGACAAAGAATAGAACTCAGGGAGACTGATGAATTTATGAGAAATCAGGATTCATTACTTGAAAACCAAAAAAATGAAAAATTAGAAGAAAATGTGAAACATCTCAATGAAAAAACAACTGATCTGGAAAACAGATTCAGGAAAGATAATTTAAAAATTATTGGGATACCTGAAAGTCATGATCAGGAAAATAACCTTGACTTCATTTTTAAAGAAATCCTACAGGAAAATTGCCCTGATATCCTAGAAGCAGAGGGCAAAAATAGAAATTGAGAGAATCCACTGATCTCCCCTGGAAAGAGATTAAAAAAAACCAACCTCCAGGAACATTATAGCCAACTTCCAGAACTCACAAGTCAAAGAGAAAATATTACAAGCAACCAGAAGGACACAATTCAAATATCATGGAGCTACAGTCAGGATCACACAGGACTTAGCAGCAACTACATTAAGGGCTTGTAGGGCTTAGAATATAATATTCCAAAAGGCAAAAGAGTTTGGAATGCAACTGAGAATCAACTACCCAGCAAAACTGAATATCTTCTTCCAGGGGAAAAGATGGACTTTCAATGAACCAGGGGAATTTCAAATATTCCTGTTGAAATGACCAGAGCTGAACAGAAAGTTTGACCTTCAAATACAGGACTCAGATGAAGGATAGAGAGTGGAGAAGGGTAAAATATGAAGGACTTAATGATGATGAGCTGCATGTATTCCTGCATAGAAAAAATGATACTGATAATACTCACATGAAACTCCTCATTTAATACAGTAGGTAGAAGGAACTTTTATAGATGAAGCACAGAAGAGAGCTGAATTTGAAGATATAATATATTGGGAAAATGGAGTCAATGCCTAAAAGTGAAATGTACTGAGAGTAAGAGAAAGGAGATGTGGAGAAAACAGCATACACACTCAATAGGGTATAGACATCTACAGTAAAAAAGGAGAGAAAGGGGAAAGGGGGGGAAGGGGGGAATGTGGGTGATAGAGAAGAGGGTAGATCATAGGAGAGAATAGTTAGATATAACACATTTTCTTTTTTACCTCTTGCAAGGGACTGGAATTGGGTGGCCTGTATGGGACCACAGGATCATCTGCTGTGCTACTCAGCTACCCTACAGCACATTTTAGAAGAGGGACAGAGTGAAAGGAGAGAGAAAATATAATATATGGTAGTAGGGAGGAAGAGATGAATGGAATTGCAATCAGCAACAGCAACAGTGCAAAAATATGGAAGTAGCTTTTATGACGGACTTATAATAAAGAATGTGATCCACCCAAGACAGAGCTGATGGTATCAGAACACAGACTGAAACACAATTTTTTTTTCTCTTTCCTTTCCTTTATTTCTCATGAGGGTCTATATTTGGGGGGGGAGGGGGTATTATGCTTACTCTTAAACAAGAATATTTTAACAATGTATAAAATATCACTTGTACAAAAATATTCATAGCAGCTCTGTTTGACCTTTCCAAAGAATTGGAAATTAATGTAAATGTCCTTCAGTTGGGGAATGGCTTAACAAAATGTATATGTATGTGATGGAACACTATTGTTCTATTAGAAGCCAGGAGGGATGGGAATTCTTGGAAGTCCAGAGAGATTTGCATGGACTGATGCTGAGTGAAATGAGAAGAACCAGAGGAACTTTGTGCACCCTAGCAGCAATATGGGGGTGATGTTCAACCTTGATGGACTTGCTCATTCCATTAGTGCAACAATCAGGCATAATACTTCATTTTTCTTCCTAAAGGATATGATTTCTCTCTAATCACATTAAACTTAGATCAATGCATACCATGGAAACAATGTAAAGACTAACAGACTGCCTTCTATGGGGGTGGGTGAGGAAAGGAAGATTAGGGAGAAAATTGCAAAAAAATTCAAAATAAAATTGATAAAAAAGCCTTGATTTAGCATTGTATTTTTTCAAATTGCTAACATGGCTTATCAGGTTTCTAGTTTGAGTAATATATTCCTGGTATAAATTACCTCTAGACATAATGCATAATTTTTATATGCTACTGATATGTTATTTTATTTTTAAAATTTGCACTGAAATTCATTGAAGATATTGTTCTCTGGGTTTTCTTTTTCTGTTTTGTTCCTTCCTGGTTTAAGTATCAAGATCATATTTTTATCATAGAAGAAAGTTGGTAGCATTACTTCTGTTCCTAATTTTTTTAAGGTTTTTTTTTTCTGTTCCTAATTCTTAGAACAGTTTAATGTAATATTGGAATCATTCTTTGAGTTTGTTTGATAGATCTCACTTGTAAATTCATCTTGCTGTAGAAAATTTTCTTCCAGAGTTTATTTAAGGTTCATTCAATTCCTCTTTCTGAGACAGCTATTTAAATTATCTCTTTCTTGACTATTAAAAACTAATAAAGATTAAGAATTAATAATCAAACTTTAGCTAATTTGATAGAAAAAAGAAAACAGCAGATTCTTTATAAGTACTTACATGGTTCATGGTTCTTGGTTCTCTTGTCCTTTGTTATTGAAGAAGATCAAAATGATATCACTATGTTTGAGAAAAATTATAGTGTGTCCTACTATGGCTGATCAGATAAATATGCATTTGAAATGTTCTATCATAAGTTTGGCACAAATAGTCCATGTGAACACCTGGGATGGGTACTATAAACTTACAGATATCACATTTCCTTTGAACTGCTTCAATAATGCCTTCTTCATAGAGTGTAGGACCCATGCTGGGTGGTTCTGTACCAGTATCTTCCATACTGTACAATCAATTCTAAAGTTCTTCAATGAGACCTTCAGGGTGTCTCAGTATCACCTCTTCTGAGCACCCTTGTAAGCATTTGCCCTGTGTGAGTTCTCCATAAAATAGTCTTTTGGGCAAACGTATGTCTGGCATTTTAACAACATGTCCACCTTGTCATAGTTGTACTCTCTGAGGTAATGTTGGAATGCTAGGCAGTTTAGCTTCAGAAAGGACCTCTCTGTCTGGTATCCTCTTCAGAATCTTTTAAGACAATTTAAATGGAAGTGATTCGGTTTCCCGACATGGTACTGGTAGATTGTCTTGGTTTCGCAGGCATATAGCAATGAGGTCAGCTCATTGGCTCTGTAGACCTTCAGTTTGGTGTCAGTTTAATACCTCTTTTCTTCCACACTTTCTTTCAGAGTCTCCCAGATGCTGAGTTAGCTCTGGCAATGTGTGTATCAACCTCACTGTCAATGTGCACCTCTTTGGAAAGAAGATTGCCAAGGTTAAGTGAACTTTTCCACAGTCCTCAAAACTTCTCCATCTGCTGTGATCGATGGTTCCACTTATAGATGGTGTGGTGCTGGCTGATGGAACACCTTGATTTTCTTGGTGCTAATTCTTAGACCAAAATAATCACAAGCAGCAGAAAATAGATCCATACTTTGATGTATCTCAGCTTCAGAGGCTGCATTGAGTGCAGTTACCTGAAAATAGACCCCAATACTCCCTCCTCTTTGGTCTCAAAAATGATGGAAAATACCTGGGGATAGAGTCAGGTAGGCCTCAGACACTTACTATCTGTGTGAACCTGTGCAAGTCATTTAATCCCATAGAGCAATGGTCTTAGATTCAGGAGGATGGGAGTTCGAATCCAGGCTCAAACACTTGCCACTTACTAGTTGTGTAATCTTGGGCAAGTCACTTAATCCTGATTGTCTCACATCCAGAGCCATCTCCAGTTGTCCTGATTTATATCTGGCCACTGGTCCCAGATATCTCTGGAGGAGAAAGTGAGGCTGGCAACTTAGCACATCTCCCACCTCACTCAAATCCAATTCATTGTGTTTGTCATGACATCACCTTCCTGATGTCATGGTCTTCTTTGAGATAAAGGACAAAGGGGCTCGTTAGGTGGTACAGTGGATAGTGCACTGGCCCTGGAGTCAGGAGTACCTGGGTTCAATTTTGGCCACAGATACCTAATAATTACCTAGCTGTGTGGCCTTGGGCCAGCCACTTAACCCCATTGCCTTGCAAAACAAAACAAAGCAAAACAAAAACAAACAAAAGAGAATAAAGGACAAGAATTATTAAAATGATCTGGAGAAGGAAATGGTAAACTACTCTGTTTCATCAAGAAAATCTCAAACTCAGTCCTAAAGAGTTGGACATGACTGAAAAAAATAACTAAACAACAATAGTAACAGTTTTTTTTTTAAAAAAAGACATTAAGAATATAAATTGGGGCAGCTAGGTGGAACAGTGGATAAAGCACCAGCCCTGGAGTCAGGAGTACCTGGGTTCAAATCCGGTCTCAGACACTTAATAATTACCTAGCTGTGTGGCCTTGGGCAAGCCACTTAACCCCATTTGCCTTACAGAAACCTAAAAAATCCCCATAAGAATATAAATCTTTCCAGACTTCCCTGAATTTCTATCCCTCCTGGTTTCTAATAGAACAATAGTGTTCCATGACATACATATACCACAATTTATTAAGCCATTCCCCAATTGATGGAGATTCACTTAATTTCCAGTTCTTTGCCACCACAAACAGAACTGCTATGAATATTTTTGTACAGGTGATGCTTTTACCTCTTTTCATAATTTCTTCAGGGTATAGACCCAGTAGTGGTATTGCTGGATCAAAGGGTATGCACATTTTTCTTCCCTTTTGGGCATAATTCTAAATTGTTCTCCAGAAAGGTTGGATAAGTTCAAAGCTCCACCAACAATGTATTAGTGTCTCAGGCTGCTGAACAAATGAACAGAACCAGAAGAATATTGTACACCCTAACAGTAACATAGAAGTGATGATCAACCTTAATGGACATACTCATACCAATGCGGCATAATTTGGGGCTGTTTGCGACAGACGATGTCATCTGTATCCTGAGAAAGAATTGTGGAGTTTGAACAAAGACTAAATTAAATAAAAAGTTACCTTATTATGTAATTCTGCTATGTCTCATACTTTATGTTTCTTCCTTAAGGATATGATTTCTCTCTCATAAAGGGTTAAAATCAAGAATGCTGACCATGAAGTTCTCTTGAGAAAACATGAAACCCAGATGTTTGCACAAGGTCAGAATGCTCTGATAACAGCAAATATCTGAGTGTGCTCTGTACTCAGGGAGGAGCTCTGGTCCTTCTTTACTTAACCATTATCTTACTCCTTCAAAGTTGATAGAAAAGAGAACATCTATTGTGAAAGAGGAAGCCTGGAAGTGATCCTTGAATTATATTGTTTTGCATACCTAAACTAGGCTGATAGAGTGGTCTTACATATATAAAAAAGGACTGTCTGCTTGCAAAGGCAGAGATGTAGTGGCCTGTTAATAAAACCTGTTATGCATCTCTCCTGGTTGAACTCTCATTATTGAACATGCTGGTTGTATCTGTTTAGTGCCACAAAGGCTTTGGAACTAAGGTAGGACCTGGCTGCCCAAAAGGAAAAGTCAAAGAACTTTTCACTCTCTCATCACATTCAACTTAGATCAATGTACCATGGAAACAATGTAAAGACTAACAGACTGCCTTCTGTGTGGGTTGGGGGAAAGGAAGCAAGATTAGGGGAAAAATTGTAAAATTCAAAATAAATAAGATCTTTCAAAAATTAAAAAAGAATATAACTCATTGAATCTCAGAAAACAAAATTAAACAGATAAAAATGAGTTTTCAAAAGATGTCCAAATGGATTGGTAAGTGGATTCTATAAAATTATTTTAAAAATTCAGTGAATATTTTTTGAGATGCTAGGTATTACATGGGAGACAGAACTAAGTAAGTTATGGCACCTGCTTGCATCAAGGCTTTTTCTTTCCTTGGATGATGGCTTCTCTATAACACTATCTGTCTGGAATCTATATCCCTATTCCCCAAATGGATATAGTGTTTTCTACTGGTCCAGTAGATATACAGTCAAGGTATTAAGCGAGGTAGGATAGGAGAGACTAATCCTCTCCTCTCTTCTCCTCAGGAATCTCACCTCAGAAGTACACATCTCTCTCAAAATAACAACAGGGGTTAGTTATTATAAAGACTACACAGGGTTTTATTTTCTCATCTAATCACTTTGATCCTTTCTTGTTTCAACTAGGGAAGGGTCTTATAAAGGGATCAGGGCATAGACTTATCTCTCTAGTTAAACACGTTGTGGTTACATTCTTGAGTTTCTGGGACTACAACAACTGAGGTTTTTTTGGGGGGGGAAGGGGAAATCTTATTCTTTTGTAAATCTTTGTTGTTCATTCCTTTTATAGTCTCATTAGAGGAATATGTCCAAGGAGGCAATATCAGCTAATCCAGAACGATTGCTATAGTGATGATAGTTTTGTTTTATTTTCAAAAGACTATGGTCTCAGTGCCTATCCCATATAAGATTCAGCACTTGAAATGATGGATGATAGCAGCAATGATGGGATGGGAAATTTTTCCTCTACTTTAACTGGTCATATAGGTACATAACTCAAACTAAAAAAAAAAAAAAGATAGCAGGATGCAGGTTTTATCTAAGAGAAATAATGTAAATCATACCATCCATTATTCCAAACAGGAATTCCCTGAGTACTCCTTGATCTTCCACAAGTGAATAAATCTACTCACTTCCTGAGGTCATGACTTATGGCTCTTGTAACACTGAATAAACCACCACACTTATTAATTCTTTCATTTATTGCCTGAAATAGCTCCTGACCACCCATTCACAGTAACCACACTATATCAGTTCTTCAGATTCTCCCTGAACAGTGATTCCTTCCTTTAAAAAGGCCAAGGAAAACAAACCAACAAAAACAAAACCTTCAGATGAATGAAAGTAAAATTTTCCATTCCATTCCATTGTTCTCTGTTCCTGGTGTGCCTTCCCATATTGGTTTATGCCATATCTGCCTACAGTAGAATCCACTTAAGATTCTGTCAAGGGACTATAATGTTTACTTTTTCAATTAATAGGACTTTCTTGCTTCACTGAGCAAGCTTCTCCTCATCTCTTTTTTTCTGAGTATTGATAAAAACTGAAGTTCAAGAGGATATACACAGAACTGCCCATCATGATTCAAGTTAATTATGTTTGCCAGCCTAGTCTGTGGGAATGGCAAAATCCCTGGCAGCTGCTCCCAGTGCTGAGGGAATGGGAAGGCTATAACACTATGGTGGATTATTTGATTTTTATGCCATATAACAGAACACACATTTCAGTTTTAGACTTTTAAAATGACTTGCAAAGTAGAGCAGTAAAAATGAGTAAGAATTGGAAAAATAAATCTGTAGCAGAAAGCTGTCCTTAGAAAATCTGATCCTAGTTTATCCTTAAGAACTTAAGGAACCAGGATAATGAAGGACAGTCAGCAATCCAATTGAATTCTCCAAACATTCCCCACCAAAAAATTTTGAAGCAATTCTTCAAATGAAATTTTTGGACTGGCAAAGCCAACACTGTCAGAATGAAACATTTTTTTCCGGCCTAAGAGAGCTTAAGAGGACTGTCATACAAGATGGGAGTTGACCGGGAGTGCATATTATGGCATCACCAGGCAGTGGACCAGGTGTATATCTGGGACAGCAGTGGAAGCAGCAACAGCAACTTTGGGAGCACTAAGCCTAGAACCAATAAGGGGGGTGGACAACTGATCTTAAAGAGATTAGAGAACGCACTGTGCTGGCACTGGATCTAACTGGTACTGATTAACATTTCTCTTGTCCATAAGCAATTCTAGGTCACAGTTCTAGGGTGAAGAAGAGCTCTTGTGGTGAATCACAAACAAGTAGATAACAATTCCAGAGTGGTGAAAAATACTAATGTTTGCAGCCAAAGGAAAGCAGAGCAACTGATTAGAGTTCTAGAACAAAAAGGGATGCTTGTATTTGTTACTGTAGAGGAATAGGAACCCTTCTTAGGTAAACATCAGAGTACAGATTAGGAGAGCAATGATCACACCTCTATCCAGATCATATCATTTTGAAAAAACCAAAAATTTGCAGATCCCCAGAAATAGTGCTGAAAACATCAGCACAAAAAACCCTGAGGTTTGGGACAATGCCTCCTCCTCTCCAGGTGGAGTAGAGTCTAATTTTAACAAGTTTAAAGTAAAAAAAATAAACTGCAAAAATTTGTCAAACAATAACAGGAAAAAACTTGAACATAAAAAAAAGTTACTGCAATGGTAGGGGAGGCCAAGACATAAGTTCAGAAGAAGACAAAAGTATGAAAAAAACTACAAACAAAGTCTCAAGGAAAAATGTTTATTGAACTCAAAGGCAACAATAATTCTTAGAAGACTTAAAGAAAGAAATGAGTGAGAGAAAAAAATGATGAAAGAAATCAGAGTATACAAGAAAATTATAAGATAATGGGGCGGCATAGTGGATAAAGCACCGGCCTTGGAGTCAGGAGTACCTGGGTTCAAATCCGGTCTCAGACACTTAACAATTACCTGGCTGTGTGGCCTTGGGCAAGCCACTTAACCCCATTTGCCTTGCAAAGACCTAAAAAAAATTATAAGATAATGAGAAGTTTGTAAAGAGAGGTACAAAAGAATCCTGAAGAAAATAATAACTTAAAAACCCTGGAATTGACTTAATAGTACAAAAATTCACTGCAGAAAAGAATTTCTTAAAAAGCAGAGTTAGTCAAATGGAAAAAAGTGCTACAAAAGTTCATTGAAGAACATAATTCCTTAAAAATTAGAATTGATCAAAAGGAAGCTAATGACTATATGAGTCATTAAAAAACAAAAGAACGATGTCAAAAGAATGAAAGAAAACATGAAATATCCCATTGGGAAAAATGGCTTGGAAAATAGATCAAGTAGGAGATAATTTAATAATCATGGGATTATTCAAAAACCATGATAAAAAAGAACACATCATATTCAAGAAATTATGAAGGAAAATTTCTTTATTAGATCTAGAGAATAAAACAGGAATTGAAAGAATCCACCAATCACCTATTGAAAGATGTACTAAAGTGAAAACTCCCAGGTATATTATAGCCAAGTTCCAGAGCTCCAAGGTCAAGGAAAAGGACTTTAAGCAGTCAAAAAGAAACAATTCTAATATCATGGAGTCATAGAATTACATAAAATTCAGTGGCTTCCATGTTTTAAAAAGTGAAAGGATTGGAATATGATATGTTAGTAGACAGAGGAGTTAGGATTACAAATAAAAATAATCTACCTAGCTAAACAGTAAATCCTTTAGGGGAAAATTTTGATATTTAGTGAAATAGAAGACTTTCAAGTATTCCTGATGAAAAGAACAGAGTTGAATAGGAAATCTGTCTTTCAAACACAAGACTCAAGCAGAGCATAAAACAGTAAAATGAGAGTCATCATAAAAATGAGAATCATCATAAAAATGGTAATAGTCAATGTTAATATTTATTATTTATTCATTTTCTAGCTTTCAGAGTCAACAACTTATTTGAATAGATTGATATAGTAAAGATGTTTAATGTTTACAATATAGCTTTTCATTTTTATTATTTCTTTAAATTTAAGATTAGTTTGTATTTCTGCTCTAACAAATTGGTAGTCTATATATGGAACGCAAAACTGGAAATAATCAATGTTAATATCAAAACAAGAAGAAGAAAATGAAAGAATAAGGAAGAAGGAAGAAGAAGAAGAAATGATTTATGTGATTGCATATGTAATCTCCAAATTCAGTGTTTGATTAACTTTTATGATTTGGAGATCTATAATCATTCATAAGATCATAGAATCTTCAATAGGAAAGCCCAAACTTTTCATTTTATAGATAAATAAGATAGACCCCCAAAAGATAAAGCAGCTTTCTTAAAGCATGAGGGAACTTGTATTGCCTACAGAATATTGCAGATTTTGACCAACTGTGAAATTTCTTGTCTGTTTCTTCTTTTGCCAAGTATGTTTTCTTGACTGCTATGTCAGAACTTTGCAAACCACTCTTGCAATCACTTGCACCAATTATTTGTGCTAAGTTTTTGAAATCTGCTCCTTAATCATAACATTAGCTATAAAGACCAGAACACTAACTTGGTGTGTGAAGGTTGTGGTACAACTAAATGACAGGGTGAATAAGAGTGATGGTTCCGTTATTAGTAAGCCCTGAGTTCAAATCTAGTCTCTGATACTTACAAGTTGTATGATTTGGCAAGTCATTTAAAGTCTGTTTGTTTCAGCTTTATCATCTGAAATATGAAGAATAATAATAGCACCTGCTTTTCAGTGTTGTGAGGATCAAATGAGACAATATTGGTGCTTGGTGCATAGGAGGAGTTATATAAATGCCAGTTTTTAGTACTACCATTATTATCATTCCCTAATCTTTAAATTAAAAAAAAAAGTTTGGAATTGATCTGTTCGAATGGTGGAGATCATTGAACAGAGACGTCCCCAGCATTATCTATGGAGCAACAGAAAATTTAATAAAGATATATACTCTGAGTCCTAGAATGGCCTTCTGAAAAGGCATTTTATTACTTTCTTGCTTTTGCTTGGTCTGAAGCTCTGGTCTTTCTACCAGCTAGACTGTAAACTCTTCATACTTGAATTCATTGTTTGGGTTCCCAATTTTAGGCAATTGTGAGATTTTATTTCTTCTTCTTCTTCTTCTTCTTGTTTTTTTTTGCAAGGCAATGGGGTTAAGTGACTTGCACAAGGTCATGCATCTAGGTAATTAATAAGTATCTCAGGGCAGATTTGAACTCAAGTCCTCCTAACTCCAGGGCTTACGCTCTATCCTGAGTCACCTAGCTTGCCATTGGGATTTTATTACTAAGTTTCTATGTTCAAGAACCCTTACTGGTGTGTTCCCCATTAAAAATCACCCAGAAATTAGATCTTAACAAAAATATTCACTAATGGCTTGAAAAACGAAAAAACTACAAAAAAACCTCTCCACTCTTATAGATGAGGATTCATTCTAACACAAATCAATACAGATTCTTTGTGAAAGTTCTTGGGAGGGAGAAGGGAAGAGAGGTAGGGGAGAAAAATTTAGAACTCAAAAATCTAACAAAAACGAATTTTGCAAACTATCCATGCATGTAGTTGGAAAAAAAATACTATTAAGAAAAAAAAGAGAAGGCTCAAACCTTAACTGAGTGAGATTTACACATAGGGAACACATGAAGCCAAGTCAATTTACAATTACAGAAACTCAGTGTTCTTTTTCTCTTTGCATATTGTTCTCAAACTCCCCAGTGGTAATGATGAATTGTCCTGTTGCTTCACACAGGGTATGATAAATCTGATGGGCGGGTCTATATTCTGGCTTTTTGGATGTGATTCTCTATTGTTTTAATCAAATCAACAAATATTTAAGTGCCTTTTTTGTTCTGGGATCTGTGCTAAGTGATACAAATAAATGAGAAATAATCCTTGCCCTCGGGGAGATAATATAGTATGGGGGAAACAATATCCAAAGCAAGTAGGAGGAAATAACATAGGACTGGCTCTAGCATTAAGGATTACTGGGAGAGGCTTTTTGAAGAAGGTAGGAATTAAGTTGACTATTTAAAGGGAAGCCAGGGAAGCTAGGAGACAGAGAATAACAGGAATGGGATACAGTTAATATCACAGGAACTTGAGTGCTGTGTGAAAGAAACATCAAGAAGATCAGTGTTGATGGATGGTAGAATATGTGGAAAAGAGTGGTGTAAAAAAGGACCAAGATCATGAAGGGTTTTAAAAAACCAAATGGGTGATTTGATATTTTATTTTGGAGTTTTTAGTTTGTTTTGATTTATTTTTGAGTAAAGGAATAGCATAATTGAACAGATGTTTCAAGACCACTTTTGAAGCTGAATGGAGAACAATGAAATTTGCATAACTTAGGTATGAGATGGTAAAAAACATATATCAGCAAGGTGGTTATGTGACAGGCCATCCTCCAAATAATGCTTTTCCTGACTCCATGCATTTTCTTTTTTTCTTTTTTTTAGGTTTTTTTTTCACAAGGCAAACAGGGTTAAGTGGCTTGCCCAAGGTCACACAGCTAGGTAATTATTAAGTGTCTGAGACCGGATTTGAACCCAGGTACTCCTGACACCAAGGCCGGTGCTTTATCCACTATGCCACCTAGCAGCCCCCATGCATTTTCTTTTGGAATACTGTATTCTAAGCTCTTCTTTCATTTTGAGTGAAAGTGGCTAAGTCTGGTCCTGATTCTGATTCTTTGCTATTAAAGACAATTTGGGTTCCCAATTTTAAGATACTGTGGGATTTTACTTCTTCTTTTTTGTTCTTGTTCATGTTCTTCTTGTTCTTCTTCTTGTTCTTCTCCTTCTTTTTGTTTTTTGCAAGGCAATGGGGTTAAGTGACTTGTGGAAGGTCGCACAGCTTCTTTCCATAAAACTGTTGTGCTTTTTCTTTGACCTGGAAGCCCTAGAGTCTAAAGCTTTTCTGGGAAGTTTGGAAGTTTCTTTTAGGAGGTTATTGTTGGATTCCTTATATCTTCAACTTACCTTTGCATTCTAAAAGATCATGATTATGATCACTTATGATTTTTTGTAATATGGTGGACAGGATTAAAAAAAATCTCTTGATTTTCAGGTAGTCCAATGAGTCTTCAATGATTTCTCCCTGATCTTTCCTCAAGGTCAGTTTTGTTTTTTATACCAAATAACTATCTTTCACTTCTTTTCCTTTTTAGTGTTCAGATTTGTTCTAATATTTCTTTATGTATCTTGGAACCATTGATCTTTGTTCTATTCTAATTTTTAGAAATATTTGTAGGTAATATTGATTACATTTTGTTCTAAGTTGTTTATTATCTTTTGATTCTTGCCTGCAGGGCTTTTAATTTTTTATATCTCTTTTTTTTTATTTCTTCTAGTCATTTAAATAAATCTTGTAGAAAATAAAATATTTCTGTGTCTCTTTAACCTGTTACTATGGTATGATTGTCTCCTAGATTAGATTTTTGAGCATTTAGGAAAAGGTCCTATCTGGTTTCATTTTTGGATGAGCTCTTTTGACTACCTCCACTTTCCAGGATAAAGATCCCTTGGATCTTTGAATTTTAGAGTACTGAATCTTCATATCTTTCTGTGACATCTCAGGGCAGAATAGGTGGGGCATTGGAGGCTTTAGATTTATTTCTAAGCTTCTCCTTGTGAGTAAATAGGGTTTTCTAGGAAAACTCTCCTTTCTTATGACTTCCAGAAACAAGAGTCCTGCTGGGCAAACATATCTCTTGATTAATCTCTGATCACAATGGGAGGTTACCAGTTTGTTTGCCTGCACTGGCTCTGGCTTTCTAGGCAGCCCCCTTGCTTATTCCATGAACTTCTTGAAGACCTGGGCTAAAAAAAAGTCAATTATTCTAGTTTTTTCTGATATTTTTTAATTTTAAAAATTAATTTATTTTAATATACTTTAAAAGAATGAGTTCCAAACTCCTTCTCTCTCTTTTGTATTTCTATCCTTTAAAAAGGTAAGTTTTACTTATACACTTCAACATATAAAGTCATGCAAAATTTATTTCCATATTAGATATGTTACAAAAACAAAAAAAAGCAAGAAAAATAAAGTAGAAAAAGTCTTCCTCAATCCGTGTTCAGAGTTCATTACTGATAGTAGTGTAAAAAGTGAGACCTTTGGAATTATCCTAGATTATTGTTTTGATCAGAGTAGCTAAGTCTTTTTTGGTTGAGCATCACCACAATATTGCAGTAACTATGTACAATATTTTTTCTGCTTTTCTCCTTAGATTTCTTCATCTTTTTTATTTTTTGGTTTGGTGGCATTTTCCACCTTTAGAGCTGGTATGGAAGAATTGTTCTGTATTTTCTCATCCAGGCAGTCACACTAGCTGGAACACCACTTAATCTTTTTTTTCCAACACTCTTTCTGTCACATAACTGAGTCTTCTGGATGACAGACTTCATTTTGGGACTACCCAGTACATTTCCTAAATCTTTATCTCTATAGACCAGGTCATTTTGCCAATAAACACCAAATAAGTCTGACATTCATGGTTTCCCACTTTTTTTTTAAACACTAAGGCTCTTATTCCTTATTAGATAAATGGTCAAAGAACACGCATAAACTATTTTTAAAATAAAAAAGACAAGCTTTCAACAACTACATTTTAAAAAATGCTCTGAATCACCAAAATTAAGAGATTTATAATTTAACACTACTCTGGGGTTCTATCACATTCCTCAGATTGACAAAGAAGACAAAGAAAAGGAAAGGACACTTTTTTGTAGGGGACCTGAAAGAAGAAAAACACTAACACATTGTTGGTGACTTTATCCAGTCACAGGAGAAAACAATTTGAAATAGCAACAAAAAATGCACTAAACTGTGCATACTCTTTGACTTAGAAATAATATTACTAGGCTTATAGCTCAAATTGTTAAAAAAAAAGGCTCAAAGTATCCATATATATATAAATATAATAACGATAACAATTTTTGTGGTAGCAAAGAACTGAAACATAAGAGAGTTCACATAAATTCAGGAATGGGTAATCAAATTGTGTTATATGAATGAAATAGAAATAGAATATTATTATGCCATAATAAGCAATGAAATAGACAGATTCAGAAATACCTAGGATGATTTTCAGAATTGATACAGACTGAAATGAGCAGGAAAATGTGAATAATATATATAATTACCAGGACATTGTAAAGAAGAGAACAACTATAATAGATTAAAACTCTGTTTAATGCAATGATCAATCATGAATGCAGAGGACTGAAGTTAAAACATGCCTTTTAGGGGGTGGCTAGGTGGCACCATGGATAGAGCACCCTCCCTGAGTTCAAATCCGACCTCAGACACTTAATAATTACCTAGCTGTGGCCTTGGGCAAGCCACTTAACCCCATTTGTCTTGCAAAAACTAAAAAAAAATATGCCTTCTACCTCTTGACAAGTTGATAATAGTCTAGAAAAGAACTAGACAGTTTTTTGGACATGTTTAATGTGTAAATTTATTTTATGGTTATGTTTTTTTCATCACAGGATAGTTTTATTTCATGGGTGAGAGATTAGGAACAAGAGGGAAAATGAAAGTGGAACTGGAAAAAAAAATTACAAGAACCCCCCCCCCCCCCAAAATGTAATTCTTCTCTGATCTGTGATCTCATTTATTGATTTATTGATTCCTGGGAAATGAGTGACTAGGGAAAAGGTAGATTCCCAGCTTGAGTGAAATGAGCAGAATAAGAAGAACATTGTACATCCTAACAGCAACATGGGGGTGATGATCAATCTTAATGGACTTGCTCATTCCATCAGTGCAATAATCAGGGACAATTTTAGGAGATTTGTGATGGAAAATACCACCTGTATCCTGAGAAAGAACTGTGGAGTTTAAACAAAGATCAAAGACTATTACCTTCAATTTTTTTAAAAAAAAGTTGTCTTTTGAACTACATAATTTTGCTATCTCAATATTTTATTTTTGCCTCAAGGATATGATTTTTCTCTCAACACATTCAATTTTGATCAATGTATAGCACTGAAACAATGTAAAGATTATCAAATTGCCTTATGTGGCGGGGCAAGGGGGAGGGAAGGGAGGGGGGTGGAAGAAAATGTGTAAAATTCAAAATCTTACCAAAAAAGATAGGTAGAAGCTACTGTTGCATATAATTGGAAAACAAATAAAATATTTTTATAATAAAAAATACACATAAATATAAAAAAGAGATTCCAGCTTCAGTTTACAATTAAAAATCTCATTTTCTGCCTTTCCTGTTCTTAACTAGGATCTTCACTCTGTCAATTATCTCCTCTCTGTTCTGCAAACATTCTGAATTAGACTGTGAACACCTTTAGAGTCAGAACTGACTTTTTAAAAATAACTTGCCTTTCTTTGTATTCCCATGGTATACCACAGTGCCAGATACTAGGTACTTAATAATTGGGTATTGATTTGATGAGAGAGACAATGTCTTAGAAGCAAATTTTTCATTTTTTTTTTTTTTGCTGGCAGAAAAGCTACTCCCCAGTTCTATTCATATACAAATAAGCTACACAAATTCTTATAACCTCCATGGATACAAATGAACTATTCAGTTTTACATAATTTGAAAAGTAAAGAATGTTCCCCACTCAAATCTGAAAAGGGGTTCCCTGTCTTCTTCCAGATGTGTAAGAGCTCAATAAGTTCACCATCTGGAATTACATAATGCTTAAAAAGGTCTCTTTCTTAGGTTGTACCAATTCTAGGGTGACCTTGATTTAAATCAATAAAAAGTTTTGCCCTGAGATTTACCCCTACTTCTCATAAGTATCGCAGGGAACTTATCTCTGTCCCCAGGTCCCAAGTTCTAAACCCAACTAATTCTAATATTACTCTGTGAGCCTTCCCAATACTTGCTGAATTCTTGACTTTTCTCATTATATCCCCTGTGCCTAATATGGAGCAGCAAATATGTAGTCAACTCTTGCTTGACTCATTAACTCCCCAGTGACTGAGCTATAGTTGATTTCTCTTATTCTTGATTCTCACAACTATTCTGGGAAGTAGAGACTATTATTATCATCCCCATTTTTCATTTTTACCATTCATTTCACTCATGTCTGACTCTTTGTGACCCAATTTTATGGTTTTCTTGGCAAAGATACAGGAGTGGATTGCCATTTCCTTCTCCAATTCATGTTACAGATAAGGAAATGAGACTCAAGTGACTAGCCTCGGATCATACAGCTAATATGTGTCTGAGACCAGATTTGAATTCATGATTATGAATCCTGTATGAAGCAACTAAGAGAAATAAAGGTTAAGTGACTTGTCCCTGGTCCCATAGCTAGTCTCTGAGACTGGATTTGAAATCAGGTCCTCTTGACTGCAAGTCCAGTACTTTATTCAATGTCCTAGTTGTCTTGAATAGCATTTAAATAGCACTTAAAAGTTTACAAAGTACTTTAGAAATATTATTTCATTTCTTCTCACAACAAACTTGGGAGGGAGGTACTATTATTTCCCCCATTTTACAGATGAGGAAAAACAAGGCAGAAAGAGGTAGAGACCTGCTGAAGGTCCAAAAACTGAGTAAGTTTCTGAGACAGAATTTGAATTCAGGTCTTCCTTAGTATAAGACCAGGTCCTAAAACTCTTTTTCCAGGTCTTTATTCATTGTCAGTAAAAAAGCCTTTAATAAATATCCATTATGTGCCAAATATTTTGCTAAGTGCTAGAGATAAAGGAAAGGCAAAAGCCAGTCCATAATTTCAAGAAACTCAGTCTAATTGGAGAGGCAATATGCAAATGACTAAGTACAAATAAGCTGTATATATATATATATATATATATATATATATATATATATATATATATACATATATATAATTTGAAATAGACAAAGGGAAAAGACACCAGAATCAAGGAAAGATCAGGAATTGAAGGCTTCTTTTGAAAGGACTTATGCAAGAAATGTTATAAGGCAAAATCAAGGTTCTAATTAACTTCATTTTGCCACTCATCTAATAGACCTTGGTGAGAATGAAGAGTCAAGGACTTGTGTAACTGAAGGAATCATGACCCTAAAAGAAAAGTTTTAGAGGGTTTTGGGGAAAACAACTTAATTTGGGTGTGTTGAGTTTAAAATGTCTATAGGACATATAGTTTAAAATATAGTTTAAAATAGGAGTCAGTTAATAAACATTTATTAAGCACCAAAACATATTAGACATTGTACTAAGTGATGAGGATACAAAAAAAGATGCAAAAGATAGTCCCTGCCCTGAAGGAGCACAATCTCATAGAGGAAATAACAAGTAAACAAATTGTACAAACAAGATAATGCAGGAAAAATAAAAAATAAGAGAGAGAAGGCAATGGAAATAGAGATGTTGGGAAAGGTTTCCTGTATTAGATGGGATTTTAGTTAGGATTTAAAGTAAGCCAAGGAAGTGTGTAGGCAGAAATGGAGTGATTTAGCCTGGAATCCAGAAATAGAATACTCTGTTGATGGAATAGCAAAGATATCAGTGTCACAGAATCAGAGTACATAATGGAGAATAAGACATGAGAAGACTGGGAAAGTAGGGGGTGGGTGGGACTATTTTGTAAAGGACTTTGAATACCAAACAAAGGATTTTTAATTTGATTCTGGTGTATATAAGGAACCACTGGAGTATATTGAGTAGGGGGAATGACATAATTGAATCTATACTTTAGGAAAATCACTCTGGTGACTGAATGGAAGATATATTGGAGGAGGGAGAGACTAGAGGCACACAAAACCAACAACAGGTTATTGTAAAAATCCAGGTAAAATGTGATGGGGGCTTGCACCACCAGAGTAGTGCCAGAGTCAGAGGAGAAAAGACAGTTTATTTGAGAAACGTTGAAAAAGTGAAATTGACAGTCCTTGGCCACAAGTTGGAAATGGGGTGAAAGAGTTATGGAGTTGAGGATAGCTTAGGTTAAGAAGCTGGGGAGGGGGTGTTGGAGAATGATGTTGTCCTTTCCAGTAATAGGGAAGCTAAAGGGATAGGGGAGGTGTTTTCGGAGAAAGATAATGAATTCAGTTTTGGACAAGATTGAGTTTAAGTTTGGTCATCCAGTTTGGGATGTCTGAATAGCAGCTAAAAGTCTGATATCAGAAATCAGCTGAGAGTTGAGAACAGGATAAGTTGAACTGAGAATCATCAGCATAGAAATGATAAATTAAATCCATGGGAACTGATGAGATTTTAAAAAAACCCTTAATAAAATCCAGTGATTTATGTATTATTGGCCTTTTCATTTCCTTCTGAAAGCCTTGTCAACTCTGAGGAATGTGGGACAAAGTCTGATTGTGAATTACTTGCAGTTAGGTTTAGATCTATTGACAACTCCCTTTGAAGGTTTTTTAAAAAAACTTTTGCTCATGTTCTGTGTAACTCAAAGACTTTCTACCTTTGTTTTCAAGCTGAGTAAAAATGTATAACTTAATAGAAGATGGTTTCTTAATTTTAGACATGAAGCTATCCCATTATGGAATTAAGGCAAGTTTAATGGAGATAGGTGCACCCTATAAAAACCACAATCCAAAATTTACTTTATGAAGGATAATACTTCCTCCCAACTGTGGTAGTAATTTCTTTTCATGTCATACATTAAAATGTTATTAGTAACCAAGTACATATAAAGAAATAAAAGAAGATGTCTATTAAAGGAGTGGAAACCAAGATTCTAATTAATTTCATTTTGTCCCTCCTCGAAGCCCAGAATAAAATACAATGGAGCAAAGTAATATATGAGAGATACAGTGAAAATGAAAAGGGAAGGCTAAGGAGAGCAGGATTTTCTTTTGGAAGTATATTAAATCAATCATAGTAAGCTTTAAAAGAAAAATAATAGCCTTGACTGTTTTCAGGAGCTTTTACAAAATAACTTATTTTCCTCTCTTCTCCTTTGCCAGATTGAATGAGGAAGTAATGAGATATAATGGATAGAAAGCTGGTCTCAAAGATAGGAAAACCTCAGTTTAAGATCCTCCTCTGACACATAATGGTTGTATTACTGGGCAAATTATTTAACTCCTTAGTGCTATCCACAACTCTATAAGACCAGAGAAAGTGTCAATCTACTTTGGTAGGTGGAGATCCCTAAGCCAGGAGTTCCTTGGACCATTGAAATCATAGATCCATTTACTTTTCCTTATTTTTACTTAACTCAGAGTGGATAAACTTATACTCTTTGATTTCTAGCATAGAAAAGCTCAGCAAATATAAAATCTCATAAGCATCTAATGATGAAACTAGGTAAAACTCATGGCTAAGAAAACCTCAGACTATGAACATACCCATTCATAGCATCATAGAACCTAAAACTTCTGAAGGACCTTAGAAGCCTATTTGTACTTTGACAGAAATTCTTGGCATTCATGGTAAATGGTCATCCAGGCCCTCCTTGTTCATTTAAACTAATAGAATACAGATATGAATAAAGAAAATTTCATTGCAATACACCAATAAGCTTGTGTTTCCACTGTATTTTTATTTCTCACAGTATTTAAAATAATATTATTCAAAGTTATCTCTAAATAAAGCAATAACTAGAGAATTGCTGTGTGGGTTTTATTTCAGTGTGTCAACATTTGGGGAAGCATACTTGCTCTCTGTGTTAAGCCTCTGTCCTGATCTTGGGTTACTCTTTTTCCTACAGCCAATCCCAGATTGCCATTCCCAGGATCCCATTGTCATGGTGTCCCTCTCTTGGGGCTTGCCTTACCCCAGCACTCTGTTGCCCCTTACCCAATTCTTTAGCCCCCTTTTCTTACACATACCTTCATTTAGGGGCTGAGAATATTATGAGTCAGATTATTGGAGTTTGGGTCAGATTTTCTGGAGATTGGGCTACCCTGTTTCCTGACAAAATTGTACTCTCTGGTGAACCTGACCTGAGACATAAGAAAATCTAGTTATAGTTCTGTCTCAGAATTATATTTTTTCAAGGGTAAATGTCTTTTCTGTGTGTGTGTATGTATTGTTTATGAGACGGGGTGGGGTAGGGAGGGAGATAGACTTATTTTTATAAGACTTCTTTCATTGATTATCACTTAATATTTGACCCTCAGTGTTAGAGTAGACAATGATCATTATGAATTGGAATCTCTCAATATGTGGCTGAATAACAGGAATTGTTTTGCTGTCAATTTAAATGAGTATTTATTTAATATGATTAATATTGCAGACAGCATTCATTTTTTAGACAAATCAGATTGGTGTTTTGATGTTAATTAGTCATTAAGCATGAATTCATCATTGTAAATCATATCCTCATAATCTAAAAATCTTCTTTCCTAGCTGCTTCCATTTAAGCCTTGCTTATGTACACTGTAAGTATTAACCATATGGGTTATGTATAAGTCCACATGCCTTTGACTAAATGTAGCTCTCAGGGATATTTGTATAGATATTTCTGGAATCTTATCCACTCTTCTCCAAAGGACACTTTGATTCCTGCCTTGGGAAGAATTAAAGAAGAGGTCATGAAGCTAGTTGCTTTGCTCTTCTTCAAGAGTGGATACTAGAGGTAGAATTATATCTGACTCATTAAATATTGATTTGTTTTCTTGAATTATCTTCTTGGTTGATATTCTTCAAAAAAGAAGTAGGCAGTTAATATCACATAACTAGAAAAGACTTATCAAATGCTAAAAGACTATCACAAATTGAAAGAAGTTATACAGATTAGAATATATCAGACAATATACAAAGTGAATGAGCTGCCCCATTGGCATCAAGATATTTCAGTTCAACCAAGAAAGAATTCCTGTTTATACTCAAGGGGAAATTTCCAGAAATCTCTATGGGAAGAAGTTATAAATCAGGGACATGGTGAGGCCCAGGTTCCTTTAGACTTCCCTTTTTCCCCTATCTGTTCCCAGAAAAGTCTGGAATCATGAGTCCTTTCTTGATGAAAGTCTCTTCTCTCCCAAGTTTTTATGCCCATTCCGCTCATCACGTAAGCACACAAAAGTAATGTGGACAGTCTTGGGTAGATGTTGTTGATTTGAACCTATGTTTCATTAGTTTAGATTTTTAATTCAAACTTATAAATTACTTGGGTGTAAATAAATTATATATCTCCATTGGTAGGATTTTTTCATCTGATAAAACCATAGTCCTTGTTAGTTTTATTCTTCTAATGACTTCATTTCTTCATTGAATACTATCTTACTTCACTTTTAGTAAGTACTTAATAAATCTTTAATTGAATAGAATGAATTCAAGATATTTATTTCATAGGTTGAGCTGAAAGCTACCTTAAATATGATATGTGATCTTATAAGCCACAGAAATGAAATGAAATCTCATTTACTCATATTGTCTTTATATAGACTATTCAGTAAGTCATCATTAGCAATTCATGCAATATTTAAATTCTATAGTAAATTAAATGGAGAAAGTAACATATTTTTTTTTTTTTGGCAAGGCAATGAGGTTAAGGGACTTGCCCAAGATTACATAGCTAGGCAATTATTAAGAGTCTGAGGCTGGATTTGAACTCAGGTACTCCTGATTCCAGGGCTGGTGCTCTATCCACTGCACCACCTAGTTGCCTGAAAAATTAACATCTTAAGGAAGAAATGAGACATTAATATTAAAAAGAAAAGAGGTAAGGGAGGTGAAATACCATCTGTTAGGTGGTTCTGTTAGAAGGGAAAGCCTAGGACTGAGAAGTTTCCATTCATCTTCATCTACCACAAAGGAACTTTTCTGAGAAAGAACTAAGAAGATTCTGGGTCTTCTGAGGTCTTGTTAGATGATTTAAAGGTTAAGATCCCAAGGAACTGGAACATACTTGCCATCTGGCACCTACTTACATAGATGAATATATTTCCTGAAAACTGTTGGTGGATATTCAGGGTCCTACCAAGGAAGACCAGAAAGAAGAGGATGATTCTTGACTGTAGTGACTCATTTTTAGTAACAAGGAAGATTCAAGAGTAGAAGATGCCCAGGACAAACTAGACTAGAAGACTACCGAATGAGATTGGAAAACCATCTCCAAGAGGGTATATCATAGAATTGAGAGTATCATAGAATATTGAGAGTTAGAAAGAACTCCAAGACAACAATTCTATCTCTTTTTTATTGAGGCAAAGAAGCATCATGCAATTTGTCCAAGGTCACACAACTAGGAGTGTCTGATGCTGTATTTTAATTCAAGTCTTTATGACTCCAAGTCCTGCACTTTATTCATTCATTCACAGGGTTAAGAGAAAAGAGCAGAGAACCTCAGACTAAAAGAAGCATGGAAGAGTATAAGAAAGGAGAACATGTTGAAGGAGAGTATCCCTACATGTGACTTTCAGATTTGCTTATCCTACTCTTAAAAAATAGCCCTGTGCTATTTTGAAACAGTTTGCTGTGAAGGATGAAACAAGACAAGAACAAATGATATTGTTAATGACTCTACTGAAGCAGCTAAATAAAATCTCATCTATACTAAGGCAATATTAAACAGAGTAGAATTGTGTGAAAAAGCTGACAAGTCATAGAAATTTGTATATCTGTTCTAGGAAAAGATACATCAGTGTATTAAACCTTGGGAGTTTGTATGAGCTTGCCTATGAAGATTTATGAACATGATTTAAAAGACCAAAGGAAGCAATGTTAGGTAAACTAAAATTGTCTTGGGAAGCTGGTTCCCCACTCCTTTGAATTACCATAGAAAACAGTGTTTATCAATTGGTTCCTATTTTTCTCATTCAGAATCCAAATAATAACAACTAACAAGATAATCACAGTAAACTGTTGCAGCTTGCATTTAGCCATGGGAAAAGTATAGCTAATGTTTAACTTATAAAAGCATATCTCCAAAGGAAAAGCTATTCAGCAGAGGACAGTATTATGTTGTCCATCTTATTTTACTGTCAGGATGGAAATACATTTACAGATGTGATTGCCTAATTTGGTCTCAGTTTTGGAGTAAACAATCACTACCCGTGGTGCCTTCTACATATCATTTGTACTTTTCTCCAGGAAACTTGCCAGGCAAGGCTGACCATGGAGAAGGACAAAGCCCTTAACTTTTTTTTTGAATCCAGAAAATAATTTTTGAAGCAAGTAAACCTTTTGAAAGAGTCTAAGTGATTGGTCTCCAATGCACTGTCACCATTTTCTCTCCAAATACATTGCCCCAACTCTTGAAATAACCAATAATTTATTATTTTTCCTTGCAGAGTTAAAGGCTTTTTGAGACTTAAAAGGAAAATAAGGAGGGAACAAAGGAGAAAGACAGAAAGGAAGGAATCAAGTTTGGAAAGAAGGAAGGAATGAAAGAAGAAAGGAAGGAGGAAAAGAAAAAAGAGCGCAAGAAATGGAGTGAGAGAAAGGAAGAGAAAAAGAGAAAGGAAGAAAATGTGGATTGAAATAAATTCACTGTATAAATTTAAATGAGTAACCCTCAGTTTGGGGGAAATAAAACACAGTATAAGGTGAGTATGTTTGTTTGAATTTAACATTTCATCTGGTCAGAGTTGTGTGCTTTTAAAACAGACTCACTCCAACAACTTCTTTTTCAATTTAAAATACTACTTTTAGTGCCTTTGGTTTATACTTCTACTGACTAAATACATTGCTATTAAGGTAGGTGTTAATGAAACATCCCTTCTTGGCTATGCCTACAATTCTCACTCACAGGTTAAATCTCACAAAGGACAAACACTCTAGATTCTAGGTGTTTTGTACTCCTAAAAGTATACCCCATGATTTTCCATCAATGTGTTTACCTTCCATAGATAGATAAAAGAATCGATTAACTCTAAGGAAAAAATATAGAATAGCATAGTATAAATAGTGGTAACAAAACATTTTTCACAAAAACTCAGGGTATGATCCTCCTATGAATTTGTATAATGTCAGTGGGAAAAGGGAGCACATATAGAGACCACCCAGCCAAGGGGCACAATCCTGCAATCACAGATGGCTAAGACAACTTATATCTTAAGTACTGTAGGCATTCCATGTTTTGTTTTGCTTTGGTTTGTTTTTCATGGTTTCCTTACCATTTGCTTCCTCTGGCTGCAGTAGCTCTATTAGGTAGCTTGTTTTTCTGGGTGCTCTGTTTACCCTACTATTTAAATGCTTCGTCTGGACTCTGATGGTCACCACATCTTTAGGTGAATTGCTTCTGCTATTAGACTCTATTGCTAATGAAGGTAGGGGGATAGGGAGATTAGGGATAAAAAAGAAATTTTCTTCCCTCTTTAGTAGAGATGTAATGGAAAAGGCAAATAGTAAATCTCTCCGAAGAGTTGAGATCTTTTTCCCTAACAATATAAGAAAAGCATTGAAACAGAAAAAATTGGAAGACAAGAACACTGAGACATGTCATATTGTTCTGAAAAACAATTAGGAATTTTGCAAAATCAAAGATAATATTAGGTTTATTCCTTCTGACCTAGTGATCTTATTGCTGGGCATAATCTCAAGGAAGTTAATGATAGAGAGGAAAAACAAAGTTGGTAGGTATTGTATGATACAAGCCAAACAAATTTTGCTATATGAATGTAACAGAGCATTATGTTTCAGAAAAAAAATGATGACTATGAGGAATTCAGAAAAATATGGGAATTCTTGCATGAAAATATGTAGAGTAGAAAAAGCTGACTCAAGAAAATAACATACATAATGGTTTCAGTAATGCAAATGAAAAACTATCAAAGTCAACCTGATTTAGATGAATTATAAAGTACTATTTAAGTTGTAGAGAGAAGATTAAGCAAACCTCTCTTCTAGATAGAGAGATGGAGGACAAGGAAGTGTGGAATTTTGAAAGCACTGTCAGATGAAACAGATTTGTTAGTTTGACTTAATTATATTTCTTTTTTACAAGGGTTTTATCATGAAGTACAAGAGTATATCATAAAGTGATTCTAATTTTCAAAAAATCCAAAAAAGTATAAAGAAAAAAGTGAGTTTTGGGGGAAATTTCTGCTCTGGAAATTAGCATCTGATTTTCTAATCTTTTATGTATTCAGAGATGCTGAATTTTTTTACTTGTGTTTACTATTAATTAATTGATTTTTGCCTGTGGGTCATTGGCCTGCATTAGAGCAAAGTTCCTTTCTTCACTTTGTAAATTTTACTCTGACTTTATCTATGTGACCTAGTTATTTGCCATTACATCATCATTTGGGGGTGGATGGTAGGGGTAGGAATTATCCTTTTTAATGGATGAAAAGTTTACTTTGGCTTTTGTTTCATTTTATTTTTTGGTCCTCTTTGGCTAGAATCATGAAATTTTTGTACTGTTTTCCAGGAAAATTCATTTATCCAATTTTATCCCTGGAAGTAAAAGTGAATTTCATAACCACTTCTCTTTCTTCAGTAGAATGATTAATTAGAGCAGGAGGGGGTGACAGAATGTGGAAGAAAAAACTTTTGGATTTCTGCTTATGGAAGAGTGGAATGATGTGGACACATGATCAGAGATTTTACCACAGTTGTACCACACTCTTGTATATTACCATCTATATCACTAAAACGTTTGAGCTGTACAAGTTTAGCTATGTTTGCAGTTGAGTTAAATGCCATGATTTAGCAGCAAAAATTCTTTCTATTTTTTATAATATTATTTTTATCATGAGCTTTGAGATGTCAACATTGGTATAAAATATAACTATTATTAATTATTAATCAAGGATTAAGTGATTTAGTTGGTGACTTAGTGATTAAGACTTTTGGAACACATACAAATACAGAAACAAATTGAAATCTTTTTTTTTAGTTTTTTTTTTTGCAAAGCAATGGGGTTAAGTGGCTTGCTCAAGGCCACACAGCTAGGTAATTATTAAGTGACTGAGGCTGGATTTGAACTCAGGTACTCCTGACTCCAGGGCCTCCCCAAAACCTTTTTCTTAATGAAAATATCTCTAAATAAATACTTCTCCAGACAAAAATCCTTTCTAGACAAATCTGAATGCAGGATTACTTATTAGTATTTCTAGGAAAATAATATTATCCACTAAATATTTTTTCCCTTCTCAAAAATTTTCTCTTAGGGTCCTGGAAAAAAAGGGTAAGAATGATTTTTAAGGGTGTAAGAAAATGGATTATGGGTGATACTTAGTCTTAGAAAAGGAACTTTCATATTTCAGTAATCCTTTGCATAGTGTCTTTGTGACCCCATTTGGCATTTTCTTGGCAAAAATAATGGGGCTGTTTGCTTCTCTAGATCATTTTACAGATAATGCAACTGAGGTAAACAAGATTAAGTGACTTGTCCAAGATCACATAGCTAATTTCTGAAGCCAGTTTTGTGTTGATTGGTTTTGCTTATTTATTTTGGAAAAAAAAAAAACTTTACAGGGGATGGCTTGCTAGACAAAGACATTTATTTGTAAATAGAAATGATTAAAAATAAAAGATATCAAATAAAAATTTTGGGATATTAGCCTCAGTTATTTATGAGTCTCCTCCATAAACCACTAAAATCTGCTAGTGGGGTTCTCAGAAACAATCATGAAATAAGCAAGCTTTTATTAAGCACCTACTGTGTATCAGTCACTACCCAAATTAGTGGCGATAATAATAATAATAATAATAATAATAATAATAATAATAATAATAATAATAATACTTGTCCTTCATTCTTGAAGAGGACCATGACATCAGGAAGGTGATGCCAAGACAAGCATGTGAATTGAATTTGAGTGAGAGGAGGCTATGCCAAGTCACCAGCCACGCTTTCTCCTCCAGAGCCATCTAGGTCCAGTGGCCAGATATGGATCAGAAGAAATGGAGATGGCCCTGGATGTAAGGCAGTCAGGATTAAGTGACTTGCCCAAGGTCACACTGTCAGAAAGAGTCATGTGTTGGTTGGAGGTGGGATTTGAACTCCTGTTCTCAGGACTCCAAGGCTAGAGCTCTATCCACAGCACTACCTAGCTTCCTCCTGGGGATACAGAAGCAAACAGGAGACAGGTCCTGCCCTCAAGGAGCTTCTCCTCTGCTGGAGAAGCCAACATGCTCCTGCAAAAGGCTGTACAAGCCACATACAACATAGTAACCAGGCTACTTGAGATCATAAGACATTAGGGAAAAAGATGGCTTTAGGAAAGATCTGTAGAAGGTGGTCCTGGACAACAACACCTGTGACCCAAAGAACTATATGTTATGGGAAGAGCTCTCTAACTTGTGCCATGTCATTTCCCCGCTTCTGCTCTCAGATTTCCTAACTATAAAATGGAAAGGCTGCAGGAATTAACCTTCTGGGAAGAATATCGAATAACTGGAAAGACTCCACAGAAGATCCACCATTGATGAAAGGTCTTGAGCTCATGATGACTGAGGAAAGGGCTCAAGGGTTTAGGAAATTTAGCCTGTTGAATATGGAAGAAAATCCCGTTGGTTCTGTATGCTCCAGGTGATATCTCGATCATGAATGGCACGGAAGTAATCATCCAGGGTGGCATATTCCACAGTGACCCCAAACTCCTCAGAGTGGTTATTAATATAGGCTAGTAATGGATCCATGTTGGCAAACTGGACAGATGAGTTGAAGAACTGCTTGTCACAACCCCAGGGCCAAACCACATCCTGGGTCCTGAACCAGGCTGCCCTCATCTTGATGTTGGCCACCATAGTTTGGGCATAGAGGCTGAGGCTGGCATCTGTCACGGGCACACTCATGTTGGGGTACATGCCATCTTTTGGAGAGTCGGGAAACATCGCAATTCCATTCCAGTAGAAGCCTGACCTGTTGGAAAAAGGGATGTGTGATGGGGTGCAGTAGCTGTATTGATCCATAACGTGAGTGAAGATTTCCTGACTTTCGGCCAGAGATGGAGATCCTCGCCACACAAACTGCAGCTTCTTAGCTTTCTGCATGTCCTCTTTTAAGTCATAGTCGATCCGGGAGATGAGGTGAGCATTGAAGCCAGCCAGGACGAACAAAGTTGGTGTGGCAGCAGATGCTCCAAAGGGATCAACATGCCAAGAAAACCGAGGTCTTATCCCAAAAGTTTCATATAGAAACCCGTGTCCTTCTGTTAGCTGTAAAATCTGATCATCGATGTGGGTCACGGCTTCATCATGCATCACCTGGCCTCCAATAATAAATTCCAGTCGTCCTTCTTTCACCAACTGATGGACCTGGTGTTTCTGCGTGTCTGTGGCCACTCTGCTCCACCAGAGCCGGAAGAATTCTTGTTCAACAGCAATAAATTTGCGCTGTTTCCCTGTGTTTAGCTCCTCAGTCACAGAAGTGTAGACATTAGCTGCATAGGCATGCATGCTCTCCTGCACGGTGTGGACCCAGCCCACGTCCATGTGGCTGTGAGGCACCACGAAGGCCGGCAGCGCGCCGGGAGCCGGGAGCCGGGAGCCGGGAGCCGGGCCCGGGAGGCCGCTCGCGCCCGGCGCGTGCCAGGAGCCCCAGGCTCAGGAGCCACAGCGCCGGCGGCCGGCCCATCCCGGCCCCGCTCCCGAGCTCCGCAGCCGCCGGCCCCCGGGCCCGGGCCGGCCCCCGGGGCCAGCCCCTGCCCAGGCCGCATGCACGCTCCTGGCTCGGCCGCGGCGGGGGGCGGCCGGAGAGAAGCGGGGCCGGCGGGGCCCCAGTCACCAGCCGCGCCCTTCCTGAAGCCAGTTTTGAAATCAGGCAGATGAATCTTCCATACTCCAAGGCTAACCACTGTACCACATAGCTGCTGAGAAAAACTATTAGTAACCAATAATTTGGGGAGACCCAGAGTTTCCTCTTTTTCTAAAGTCCTGATTCTAAAAGTTCAATTTCTTGAAGGACAATCCTGACAATGAAATAGGTCTAACTTTCTTGTTCAAGTCTCCACTCAAGTGGATTAACCATCCTCTAGGACTAATGAAGGACTATGAGAAATAATACTACCTAAGAAGCAAGAAAGGGACAGCTGGGTGGTATGCAGTGGATAGAGCACCAGCCTTGGAGTCAGGAGGATGTAAGTTCAAATCTGAACTCAGACATTTAATAATTACCTAACTGTGTGACCTTGGGCAAGTCACTTAACCCTGTTGCCATAAATAAATAATTTTTTTTAAAAAAAAGAAGCAAGGAAATTTTTTGAATAGATTTCCTAAGGGTGGAGGTAACTTAAGAAGTAAATGACATAATTAAAGTTCAGGTCTAGCCCTTCATTGTAATATTTATTCTCTCATTAATTATTGATCAAAATTGATTGTCACCCTAGGGAAAACCCTGCTTGCTTTCTTTTTAAAAAAAAATATTTATTTATTTATTTTATTAAAGATTTTATTTGAGCTTTATAATTTTTCTCCCAATTTTACTTCCCCCCCCCGAAAGTAATCTGTCAGTCTTTACTTTGTTTCCATGTTGTACATTGATCCAAATTGAGTATGATGAGAGGGAAATCACATCCTTAAGGAAGAATCAAAAAGTATAACAGATAACAAGATCAGACAATAAGATATGTTTTTTTTCTAAATTAAAGGGAATAGTCCTTGAACTTTGTTTAAACTCCACAGCTCTTTATCTGGATACAGATGGCATTCTCCATTGCAGACAGCCCAAAATTGTCCCTGGTTGTTGCATTGATGGAACAAGTCCATCAAGGTTGAACATCATCCTCATGTTAGGGTGTACAGTGTTTTTCTGGTTCTGCTCATCTCACTCAGCATCAGTTCATGCAAATCCCTTCAGGCTTCCCTGAAATCCTGTCCCTCCTGGTTTCTAATAGAACAATAGTATTCCATGACATACATGTACCACAGTTTGCTAAGCCATTCCCCAATTGAAGGACATTTACTTGATTTCCAATTCTTTGCCACCACAAACAGGGCTGCTGTGAATATCTTTGTACAAGTGATGTTTTTACCCTTTTTCATCATCTCTTCAGGGTATAGACCCAGTAGTGGCATTGCTGGATAAAAGGGTATGCTCATTTTTGTTGCCCTTTTGGTATAGTTCCAAATTTCTCTCCAGAAATGTTGGATGAGTTCACAGCTCCACCAAGAGTGTAATAGTGTTCCAGATTTCCCACAACTCTTACAACAATGATCATTATCCTTTCTAGTCATATTGGCCAGTCAGAGAGGTGTGAGGTGGTACTTCACAGAAGCTTTAATTTGCATTTCTCCAATAATTAATGATTTGTAGAAATTTTTCATATGGCTATGGATTGCTTTGATCTCATCTGTAAATTGCCTTTGCATATCTTTTGATCATTTATCAACTGGGGAATGGCTTTTTTAAAAAATATGACTCAGTTCTCTGTATATCTTAGAAATGAGTCCTTTTTCAGAATCATTAGTTGTAAAGTTTGTTTCCCAATTTACTACATTTCTTTTGATCTTGGTTACAGTGGTTTTATCTGTGCAAAAGCTTTTTAAATTTAATGTAATCGAAATCATCTAGTTTGTGATGTTCTCTACCACTTCCTTAGTCATAAACTGCTCCCCCTTCCATACATCTGATAGGTAAACTTGTCCTTGATCTCTAATTTTCTTATAGTGTTGTTTTTTATATCTAAATCCTGTAACCATTTGGATCTTACCTTGGTGAAGGGTGTGAGGTGTTGGTCTAATCTAAGCTTCTTCCCTACTAACTTCCAATTTTCCCAGCATTTTTATCAGAGAAAGAGTTTTTATCCCAATAGTTGGACTCTGGGTTTATCAAACAGCAGATTACTATAATCATTTCCTGCTGTTGCTCCTAGTCTATTCCACTGGTCCACCACTCTATTTCTTAGCCAATACCAAAAGGGAAAACCCTGCTTTCAATGGATTTATAAACTATAAGTATACCATCCTCATTATCTTTTGTTTTTAGAGATTAACAGTTAAGGGATCATTCTTTTATTAATAAACATGCTGCAATTAATAATAAAATAATTAAATTACTCAGAAATTATATCTCTTGAACATTTTTAAATGTTATGCTGCCCAACTCATTGGGCAACAGAGTTCACCTCATCTCCTGAAGGACCATTTCCTCACCTGTCAAATTTGGTGATGCTGGCCTTCTTGCTGTCCTTTGAACGATGTGTTTGTTCTCCTGATTCCAGGCATTTTCAATGCCTGTCTTTCTCTGCTTGGAATGTTTCCCTCCTCATTTCTACCTTTTGATCTCCCTGCTTCTTTCAAGTCCCGGTCAAAATCTCATCTTGTAATTAGAAATATTTTTCAGAAAGTATTCTTGTTCTCTTGGGCAACCACCTTTGGAAACTTGGATTACTTATGTGTCAATAGTATTACAGAATTATCAGGCATCTAACCCTGAAAAGAAGGCATACATTAATTAAGAGTTTGTGGGCTTGTGGGTGTTTTAATCTCTGACACACCTGATGTCACATGGTAGACTTATTTATTTATTTGTTTCTTTGTTTATTTATTGGAAAGAAATGGGGTTAAGTGACTTGTCCAAGGTCACACAGAGAGTTAATTATTATTTGAATCTGGATTTGAACTCAGGTCCTCCTGACTCCAGGGCTGATGCTCACCTAGCTGCCCCCATAGTAGACTTTCTTGAACAACTAAAGAAGTATTTTGGGTCCCGTGAAACATCAGGCCAAGTTTATATCCTATTAACTGAACAAATGTATTAATAAAAAAAAGTATTAAGGGAAAGGAATAAACATTTATTAAGCATCCCCAATTGCCTCTTTTTAAAATTTTTGAGGAAAAATCTAAGTATTGCTGTGGTTAACAGAGAGTAAATAGGAGATTAGCAGCAGCAGCAACATCAGCCACTCTGAGATGATAAACGGTAAGGAAACATGGAGGAGTGTGAGAGTTTATTTGGAGGGATTATATTTCCCAAGAATGGACTGGCCTCTCAAAGGCAGAGGAGTTTAACTGAAAACAGGTGATCTTTTAAAGGGGGCAGGAAGATGAGATAATTAAGCCTATTTGAATGGGAGGTGGTAGCTCAGAGAGCCAACTGTCTCTTAATTAAGTTTTTGCTAGTGCAAGTTTAGTATAAACTTAGTACAAGCATTGTACTAAATGTTAGGGATGCAAATTCAAAATTAAGACATTTCCTACTTGCAAAGAGACTACATTCTAATAGGAAGAAACAGCAGAAATAAGACCAGAGAAAGATGGTTAGGGAAGTTAAAGGAATGCTAAGAGGATAGACACACTCTTTCCAGAAACAATCATAGAGTTTGATTGTAAAGTAGGAGAGTAGAGGGAAGAGAGAACAATGACAAACTTCTATAAAATACATCGCATCTTGAAAAACTGGTGGAATCACGTGGTATAGAAAGTAACAGGGGCGGCTAGGTGGCACAGTGGATAGAGCACCAGCCCTGGAGTCAGGAGGACCTGAGTTCAAATCCAACCTCAGACACTTAATAATTACCTAGCTGTGTGACCTTTGGTAAATCACTTAACCCTATTGCCTTAAATTAAAAAAAAGAAAAAGAAATACGAGTGGGGGGAAAAATAAAAAAAACCCACAAAGTAACACTAAAGCTACTAGGAAAAATTCCCATTGGGAATCTCCATTTGCAAATAGTTTTTAAAAATCATGAGGAAAGTTTACAAAGGATCTCTTGAAAGAAAGAAATGTACACACAATTATTCCATCTGAAATGAAAATGACACAAGGAAAGGGAGACCATGAATGAGGGTACACAAAGATTGGAAATCTGGAAACCAATAGCAAAAATACCTTTTGCAAAAACCTTTGAATAAATGGCCATATACAGATTGGACACAATTATGAAGAGAATACTGCTTTGGTGCTTTCAAAAAATTAAAGTCTATAGGACCAACATTGGAGAATAAAAACTAGGTCAAGAATGTAGATCATTCCAGATACCCCAAATCATTGTTGTATTCTTATAATCAGTTGCCTATGTCCTGTGTCATCTGGATTCCTTATTCTCTGTACATAAATGGTTGTAAAATTTGAAAATGCACCAGATACTACTGTTTTGGACAATAATTTTACTTGAGAACATAAACCTTTTTTGCCTCCATTGTGTCAGGGTAATGGGAGGAGAGAGTTGACTAATGGAGGACTGAGAAATAATACTAAGAAGCAAAGGAAAAATGCTTAAGGACTCAAATTGAAGTCTTCTACTATTAATTACTATTATTACTATGAAGACAGAAGTTGGAGTTGAATAATGAATTATTACACAGAATTTCCAGTATGCTCACAAGAAGTATTAGGAAGTAGTTGATTCTATCCAGAGCCTGCAATAGTTATGACTTTGAAATCTTTCCATAATGACTTTAGAAAAATAAGTCAACATAAGCCTGATACTAGTAAGGAACAGATTTTACTGTCCCACGATGATTACAGATGTCACTAAAAAGTATGCAATTTGTTCTGGTTGTGTACAAAGAAAAGTGGTACCAACTCATAACAGAATATTTGGAGAACTGAACTAGCAAACTTTTACTTTTACTTCTTATCATTAGAAGAAGCTGGTAAGGACATGAATTGTATTTTAGTAATGACTGATCATTTCACAAGATATAAATAGGTAAGCAAAATCCTCCCACAGTTGCTAAATTATTGTGGGAAAGGTACTTTTCAATATGTCATTTCCCTGCCACGATTCATTCATTCAAGGTAGAGACATTGAAAGCAAATTACTGAAAGAAATGTTAACTTTGGCAAATATTAAAAAAATCAAGAAGTTGTTACTTTAAAGGTAATTCACCTGAGTGTTTCAATTAAACATCACTGACATGTCAGGAACACAGAAGCCTGAAAAGAAATCTCAATGGAATCAACATGGGGAATTTTGAGTTCATAGTCCATCTGAATTAATGCCATAGGTTTTGTTTATGCATGTTTTCAATGTTTGTGCATATTTGTGTGATGTTTGTGCATAAACTATATTAATCTGTTGACTTTTCCTTTGGAGTCTAAAAACATATAGTTACTCCCATTCAAATACAGATAGGTCACTCAAGGGATAGAGGTCAGGACTTAGAATTAGGAAGGTCTGAGTTAAAATCCCACCTTGAATATTTACTAGCTATGTGACCTGGGATAAGTCACTTAATTCTTCTTAGCCTCAGTTTCCTTTTCTTTTTTTTTAGTTTTTTTTTTTTTGCAAGGCAAACAGGGTTAAGTGGCCTGCCCAAGGCCACACAGCTAGGTAATTATTAAGTGTCTGAGACCAGATTTGAACCTAGGTACTCCTCACTCCAGGGCCAGTGCTTTATCTACTACTCCACCTAGCCGCCCCAGTTTCCTCTTCTGTACAAGGAGATAATACCATTTATCACAGAGTTGTGAAGATTAAATGATTTTATATATGTGTGTGTATACATTATATATCGTACACTTTTTCCATATACAAACATATAACATGCATAATACTCCATAGATTTTAGTTATTATTAATACATTTCATAACTGAGATAAAAGTTGAAGAAATTTGTCAATTAAAATGAGCTCTCCTCAGAAGAATTCTGCCAGAATCAAAAGAAGTTATCATGTCTGAGATTGCTATCAAGAACTATATTCAGGCTACAAATTTTTGCTGAGAAACTTTGGAGTCCAAGGAAGCTACAATTAGTGAGAGATGGAAATCTACTCTTTGTCACATTTTTGAACATTAAGAAAATTTGCTGGTATATTCAATAATTAGAAAATAGTGGGAGTTCCACAAAAAAAATAATTCATAGTGACCATCTATTGTTCCTAGGAGAGTTATTTTTATTCCTTGAGGAATAAGAGAGAAAAACTGATGAACAATTATTCAAGAAGACATTAAAGGAAATATATATTATCAGTAACTGGACTGAGTTAAACAACAATCAAAAGGGGTTATTTCTAGTGAGGAAGATGCTATTTTCAGAAGAACAGCTTGGCTAAGACAGAAGGATCCCAGATGGTTGGGATTGAAGGATTGAACACAGGGGCCATACCTTTCCTTTCCAAACCTTCATTTGCAGACTTCTAGTTTAAAAAAAAATATTTTTTAATATTAAATTTGAATACATACATATATATATATATATATATATACATGTCAAAAGATTACAAAAGAATCAGAACTAGTTGACTTTTGATTAGATTGAGATGGTGTAAAATAGGAACAAATAGTTATTTATGAAGCCATCCTTATTTTCTAGTCAATGCTATGCTATACTTTTTCATACACAAATGTAGTATGTTTATGTGTATACATACATAGCCCTGACTCATACATATACAGTGCATATATACATACGCATATATAGTAATAATAATAATAATTATTATTATTATTATTATCCTCATAGCATCTTAGATAGAAGGGACATTAGAAACCATCAATTACACCCCTGATTTATTAGAAACTGAGGCAAAGTAGGATTAGGTTACTTGCTCAGGATTACATATTTAGTAAATATCAGAAATGGGTTTTAAATTTGGATCTTCCCAACTCCAACATCCCCCACTAAAAAAAGTTAGGGAACACAAAGGATACAATCCTGGATGTAGTTCAGGAAGATGTGTATTCAGATTTAGCTTTAGGTATTTCCTAGTTCTATGACCCTGGGCAAGTTACTTAATCTCTTGTCAATAATTTAGGGTTGATAAATGGCACCTATCTCTCAGGATTGTTGTGAAGATATAATAGGATAATATTTATAAGATACTTTTGTAAACCTTAAAAGTACTACGTAATTATTGGCGAAGTATTATTGTGATTATGCCACAGCTATTATTGTTACTGCTTTATAATATTTTATTATTCAGCAATTACTACTATTGGTATTTTTATTTCCCTTCCTTAGAATAGTCTGTCAAGAAGCAATTTGCATATGACATGTATATTGTATGTAATATTATTGTGGATATGATATAACCCCAAATTATTTTTGGTCCTGAATTTATTTTTTTTGACCACAGGGAGAAATCAAGATTAGATTCAATAGGCTCTCTCATAGAGGATACCTATAAATTCTTTTTTTTTCTTTTTGTTTTTTTGAAGGCAATAAGGATTAAGTGACTTGTCCAGGGTCACACAGCTAGTTAGTATCCAAGACTGGATTTGAACTAGGGTCCTCTAAATCCAGGTTCAGTGTTCTTTTTTTTGTTTTACCCTCACCTCCCAATAGATTCTTTTCAGGATGATCCTGATGACAGCACCCAATTAGGTCAGGTTTGATTTGGGGGTGCACTAAGAAGTTATTGAACTGTTAACAAAAGGACGTTTACTTACCCCCAGCAGTGAGGTTATACAGTGACAATACAGTGGTAGATAGGTCAATATGGAGTGTCTCAATATGGAAATGTGTTTTATGAACAGTTTACACTTTACAGTGGAATGACATTTGCAGCTTTCAGACCTCAGCCAATTAGAACTCCATCTGAATGGACTATTTTTTGCCTTTAGGTGACTAAGAAACTATGTGAAGGGAGCCAGAGACCAATCAGGTCCTGAGAATGGGTCTGTCATGTTTAGAAAAAGAAAATGAACTATTTTTTTGAAGGGAAGAAGAATGGCCTTGGCAGATATTGGCCCTGTGATACTAGTTAAGGCTGGAAAGATTGAGTGAGAAGATGAGAAATAAGATGAAGAACATTTTTCCTTATATAACAATGAAATCATTATCTTATGAAGAGGACAAGGAATATTCTTGTGAAGACACTTCATTTATTATCTTGAATGCTGTGTGACTATCATCAAAAGCAAAGAAAAACCATTTGCATTTATAGTGTGAATTTGAGGTGACTCTGATCATTCTAAAATTCTCACATATAATCATTCCCTTTAAAATATTATAGGGAGGCTAGGTGGCACAGCGGATAAAGCACCAGCCCTGGAGTCAGGAGTACCTGGGTTCAAATCCGGTCTCAGACACTTAATAAGTACCTAGCTGTGTGGCCTTGGGCAAGCCACTTAACCCCATTGCCTTGCAAAAAACCTAAAAAAACACCCCCAAAATATTATGACATATGTTTTATTATTGATTTAAATTTTAATAAATATAACTCTTTTTTTAGTTGTAGAAGATTAGGGAATGTAATATATACTAAATAATTGTATACACACACACACACACACACACAATTGAGAACAGAGATTTCTCTTGTTCCTTAATTAAGTAATAAGATAAGGGCTCTAGGGCCCAATATTTTACTAATAAGAGCTCTGAACTTTTGTTGATTTATGGAAAGACATTGACATTTTACTAATTAATGAGGAAGTCTGGCATTGAAATACTTTAAAGTACAAGATAATAAGACTAAATATGTAAAAGAATAAAGAAGCAGATTGAGGAGTGTCTGCACTCACTTGCCAAGTGATTTCACCCTGCTGTATTAGTAATTCCAAAAATTGCTCTTAGCGCCCTTCACTTCCCTCTGGTATCATGCCATCCTTCCAGGTTTTGCTGAATTTGTACCTTAAATCAGGATACAGAGGATAAACATTAAAGATACTGCCTTTGGGCTAGTGGCTCATCACATGCTCGAGTATAACCAGATCTAGATTAAAATGTAATCAGGAAGCATTCCATAAAGTAAATAAAACTATAATAAGAGATTGATAATAGTAACATGTAGTTTTCAAGTCCATTTGGAGCTAGTAGAGATTTATATGTAAGATTTAGTGATTCTCCTATTTGAGTTATTGATATTGAGCATTACATTCTATTATATTCATTTGAGGTCAGTGCTTAGATGACATTCTTGAAATCAATAGGAAATCAGTTATAAAATGAAATAATAAATAAATTAATTTAATTTAAATGAATTTTAAAAACAAAATAATAAATAAATGTTAAATTTTCAACATATACCCTTTAAAAGCTTGTTATTATCAATAATCCTTTCCTAATCTAAAGGACATTTTCCTAGGCTTAACAAAGAGTAGCAAAATAGGAGTTAAACTTCTGTATCTTTTCTCTGTCCCATCATTGACCCATCTACCCTGAGGAGTTATCTTTGAATTTGACCAAAATGTTTTTCTTTTTGTTAATATTATAATTTTTATTTAATATAATATTATTTAAATTAATGCATATTTATTTAATTTTAGATACATTTTATTTAATATAATACTTTTCAATATTATAAATTTAGTATTGTAAACCTTCAAAAGTCAGGACAATAAAGTTTGCTAACAGCAACCTGAGAAAGGATTGCTATATAGAAGTATGTGTGAAATAATTTTATATATGTATACCTATTTGTGTCTAATGCTAGTTATTTCTAGGGAGGGGCATGGGGAGAAGGGAAGAAAAAAAAGGAAAATATAAATTTACTTGATGACTTTGATATATATATTTAAAAGGAATAGAAAGTTGTTCATAATGAAGTAGGTTTCATATGTAATTATCTTTTTTCATTATAATAGGTGATGGAAATGTTTGTTTTATACCACAAATTAAAAATAAAAATTAAAAAATTAAAGAAAGATTATATGTCCCCTACCATTGCCCTGAAAGGAATGACAACTCTACCTAGTATTTTGGATTTTAATAACTCTTAGTTAACAATGAGTTTAAAGATGCATTTTTTCTTCTCCTATAATGATGGAAAAATCCTAAGGTTTATAATTTCATATTTAGTTTAGATAAAACTCTTAGATGTTTGTTATGTTCAAACCAAGTTTCTAGGAATTTTATGATTCTTTGAGGTCTTTAAATTTTGACCAGGAATTTTGATGTTAGGTCTTCTTCCTGCTTCACTTTGGATAAACAAAAGAAAAGTTTTTCCTAAATAGTCATAGATTCATTTTGATGTCTCATTTTGATGAAAGGTACAACTGAAAAATATATATCAATAAAAGAATTCAAGTACAGTACTAAAGGATTTTTAAATAGATTAACTTTCAGGGAGATGCAGAATAGTATTCCTTCAGTAGTAACTTTATGAAAAAGCAGACTTTTCATCTCCTAGCTGATCAAATGATTCCTCTCCATTCACCCATTTATTTATTCATCTGTTTCATCATTTATTCATTTAGCAAACATTAAATTCTTACTATGCATAAAATTTATTCTATATCTTGGGTAAAATATGATGATAAAAAGACAGTGCCTCACTTCAAGGAGTTTATAATCTCATAGCAATCTAGTAGCTTGGGGACAAACCTTTTTTTTCCAATGGCATTTATTCAATCACAGATGCCATTATACAGTTATAGCAATCCTGAAGGGGATATCAGAAAGAATGAGGTTGGAAAAGTTACAAGAGAATGCAGAGAAGCATGAATGTGAGTTTAAGTTAAGCAGCTGCTTTTTCTTAGGTGTTTGGAGTCTTCATAAACAGATTCTTTCTTAGAAATCATGCATAGGATCAGAATTGTTCTGTTTTCATGTAAACTATTCTGACTTAGCATTCTGTTTCAAACTTTCCAAAACTCTGGTAAGGTCGTAAAAGTTGCTTTTTAATATACACTTTCATGAGAACATAAAAATTTGTAAATTGCATAAGGGTCAATAATCAATCCAGTCCATTATCTGTCTCTGACAATGGTATGAAGGAGCACATTTGGGAAGAGTACTCTATACCAGGGACTGGCTGTTCTTGTTGATCCTAGGATTGTAGGTAGAAGTAGCAACAATGAGTGGGAGCTGAAAGGAGGGAATCTAAGCCTTGTCAACTTGAATTTAAATGAAAACAGCCAACATAGCAAAACTGAGGTCTTTAATCTGGGCAGGTGAGTTGCATAGAGCCACATAGCAAGGGGTAGGGTACCCAAGGCGGGGACTAGAAACACAATAAGTCCATAAAGAAAGCTTAGAGATCTCTGGAGGGAAGGGTTGGGAGATTTACAGAGACGTTAGAGATTTACAGAGACGTTAGAAGTGACATTTGTCTGGTCTGCCCACCCAATTCACTGGCCTGGGAAGAGAGTCTGGGTTAGCTTTAGTCATTCTTTGTCAACCATGTGGGTCAACCTGTTGTTAAGAAAAAAATTTCCTAAAAATTAGAAATTGCTATAAATAGAATGCCTTGCCCAGGGGATCAGTGAGTTTTCTCATATTGGAAGTTTTCACACAGAAAGCATATGATCATTGATTGGATACATGATGGGAGACTTTTTAATTTGTTAACTTTCAGAGTTTGTCATAAGGAGCAAAACACAAATTTGACCTCAAGAAAGAGCAAAATAGAATTAGGTTAACATACACATTTATTAATATTTCTCTGTTTGCTGATAATGCCAACCTATATGGGGATGGGTCTAGCTAGAGGCCAAAACCCCCAAAATGGAGTCCTGCACTGGGGTTTTTGACTATCAGAAAACTCCAACTTGTTCAATCAAAGAAGGGTATTCCCCACCCAAATCAGGACAAATTAAAGGCAACCCAGGATGGGATAGAGGAGCTGGTCAACAGACATTCCAGTAAAAGGAGTCTCCTATCAGTTGTACTAAAGAACTACAAAGGCCAATTCTCAAATGAAAATCATTATTCCTTATAGGTCATAACTTACTTATACCCATTACCTTTGGGGTAACAAAATTTTGATTTTTGAATCATCATGTCCAGGATTCAATTGTAGAGGGAATCTTCATGATAAAGATGTTGACTTGTGTAGCAGTAAATAATTTGGAATCATTGAAAACACCTTGCAGTTTCCCAATGATAACAGTCCAATCTTCTCTTTCTATTTAATCCATGTTGATCAAGACTATCCATAAAACTAGTAAGATGAATTTATAGAGGTGCTATTTCAATAAAAAAACTGATCTGGTTTGAGTATTAGTCATTATTCACTGTTTTTCCCTATGTGAATGATTAGACCAATTTGGATTCTCCTGATGTGACTGTAGAATTCTGCAACTTAACCAAATTTTAATTTGTACGCTAAGGGTACAATGAATATATGTTGATTGATTAGCAAATTAAAAATAAATAAGTGAAATTTCATTCAACAAAGATTTTGAAAGTGTTTACTATGTTAGTAGCACCATGCTAGATTGTTGGAGATATATAACCAAACAAGATTCTATCCTGAAGGAACCTCCCTTCTACTAAGAGAGTAGATAAGAATAACATATATAGATAAGGAAATATAAAACATATGCAAAATAGATAGGAATGGCAATAAATGGGAAAATCCAGAAGGGCCCCTTGTGGGTGGTGACATTTGATATGACCTAGAAGGAAGCTAGAAGTTCTAAAAAGAGGAGAGTAGGGAGAAAATGTCCAGTTTTTATTCAAAGACCCAGAAATAGGAAATGGAATATCATGTAGGGAAATAACAGTTAAAGTAATTTGGTTAAAATATATAGTAAATGTTATAGAGGAATGTGAAATCAGCCCAGAAATATTAGTTGGAGTCTGATTGTGAAGGTCTTTATGTAGCAAATTTCTGTATTATCCTTAAGGCAATGGAGAGCCATTGAAACTTCTTGAACAGGTGAGAGACAAATTCAGATCTTTGTATTAGGAAAATCAGTTTGGTAACTTTTTGGAAGATAGATCAGAGATGAGAAAGGAAATTTCTTGGACTACTCAGCATCCTCTTCCTGAATCCCTGACTTCTTTGAAAGTATAGCTTTGATATCACCTCCTACATGAGACCTTTGTTGATGATTTCAGTTTTTGTCTCTCTATCTTGAAATTATCTTGTATTATTTTCTGTTTATTTTTGTAGAGAACTAAAATCACTAAGATTTTGGATACCATTGTTCTGCCTTTAATGGGATCAGAGACTTTTTTTTTTAACTCAAAGATCCAGAGCTGGAAGACTTTTCTGAGGTCATCTTATCTAACCTCTTTTGCAGATAAAGCAGCTGAGGTCCAGGAAATTAAGTTGATTTGCCTAAGGTCATGTAGGTATTATCAGAAATGACATTTGAATTCAAATCTGCTATCTCCAGAGCCACAGTCCTTTTACTGTGTTACATTTCCCTGAAGGATAGAGAATCTCTAGGTAAACTATCAATAGCTATTGTGGAAGCTGTTTGCTAAAGAGAGCTTGAGAATTCTAGAGGTGAGAGGAAGGACCAAACTGAGGAGATGCAGAAAAGGATCAGAGAAGAACTGAGAGATGTGTAGCAGATGAGTGAGATTAGTCCAAAATAATACCTACAATAGTGATTAGGGAACTAGATGTTGCAGTGGATAGAGCACTGGTCCTGGAGTCTCTGGTCTCAGACACTTAGTTGTGTGACCTTAGGCAAGTCACTTAACTCTGTTTACCTCAGTTTCCTCATGAACTAGTGAAGGAAATGGCAAATCACTCCAGTATCTTTGCCAAGAAAACCCCAAATGGGGTCTTAGAGTTGGATGTGATTGAAAGCAATTGAACAATAATGACAACATAATGAAGTCTAATCAGCAAGCAACTTTTCCTTCCTTACCCAGAGCATAGAGGCTTATTTTTGATACTGCTAACAAATTACATGACCATTAAATAGAGATTTTTTTTCAATGCTTTTATTTTCAGGATTTCAGATTGAGAGGGGGGAAACTTAGTTTATGAGAGGAGAGATTTTTGTTAATTTTTTCTGGAGTCAAGACTGAGTCAATAGTAGAGAGTTTTGGGAATTTTGACAATTTCTGAGCATTTTCCAGACTAAATTCATTAAATTTCCTTTGAATTTGATGAGAGATTTGTTGGGGGTGATATGTGCTTGTCCCTTATTGAAAAGTTCAAAGGCTAGCAACACAAGGTCTCCATCTTACTTGTATACATATTAGATGTCTCTTTAGTATGCAATTTCCTTGAGGTCAGGGCCTGCTATTTTATATTTCTCTTTCTGTCCACAGTTTCTTTTTGTTGAGTTGAATCTAATAAGTTATTGGGACTGGAGATTACGCACTTATCTTTTTCTTAGCCTAAAAATAGTATTTGTGGGACAACTTAATATTGTCTTGGTTCCCTCACCTCTTTGAAGGATATTTAGCATTCTATCACCAAATGCATCCATTTATTTGTAAGGCAAAAATGACATCACAATCCAGTTTAATCTTAATGAGTACTCTGATTTGTAAAAGGGAAATAAAAACAGAGGAGTTCAATTAGAAACAATAGATTGATTTCAAAGGTCAGAAAAAAGCACCAATAAAAAAATTCATTATTTTGTTCTGGATTCTGAATCTTGTCACAAGCATGTACCACTCTTGACAGAGTATAAATAGATTTTCTAACTAATTTCTTGAATGTTAATTAGGATTTCCTAATGGCTTATAAATCTTATATAGACTTAAAATCCATTAATAGCATTCTTCTATAAGGAAGACCTAGATTGTTTTTCTTCTGTAATCATACAAATATTGTAACCTTCGATGGTTAAAAACAGTAAAGTAACCAAATTTGCATATACAGTTGCCTTTGTGAATGGCCTTTGTTTTTCATTTTCTTTTGGGTAGTTAGACCTTATCTGATTTTTCTTGGGAATAAGTTCAAATCTGGAACTCTATCAAGGTTGATTGCATGCTTTATGAGTAGTAGCTTAGTGAATTTGGAATTTATCAGATAACCTTGGTGGCTAGACAGGAATGATTCTATAGTTCAATATCATCAACTGGAGACTGTTGGATCGTTGATTCATATTTTAGACCTTGGATTAGGAAATACAAGGGTCATAAGAATGTGCTAGGATGTCCTCAATATATCCATTCTTGTTTCCAGTATTGAAAATAGATAATATAATCAATACAGTCACAATTTCAGAAGAATTATATTAAAATATGTTACCCACTTCCTGACAGGTAGATAATAGATTCAGTTTGCAAAATGTCCCATATATTTATGGGACATGGCCAAATCATAAATCTGTTGTGCTTGATTATGCATAATTATTATAAGGGTTTTCTTTTCCTTTTTTTTCAATTGAGGAAAAAAGAAGTGAGAAAAATAGATTTTAACTGAAATAAATTTAATTCAATTTTTTAAATTTTATTTTCATTCTATAAAATAAAACAAGTATTTCCATAACAGTATAATAAAAAGATGATTGTACATGAAACTTCAAATCTACAATGCACAATTTGTTATTCCTTTGAAATATACAACAAAATTTTCATGAAATTTCTATTTTTTCTTCCCCCACCACCCCTCTAGCAAGGACATCCATTAGATACAAATATATAAGTATATGGTAAAATAAAATATACATATATCTATATAAATACATATACACACACACACATATGTATAATTATTCTACACATACATCTATTTAAAAGTTTTTTCTCTGGATGCAGATATCTTTCTTCATAAGTCCTTTATAGTAAATTTGGGCATTTATAATAGATAAAATAGCATTTGCTCGAAGTTGTTCTTGAAATAATATTGCTGTTACTATATACAATGTTTTTTTGGTTTTGCTTATTTAACTCTTCATTATTTCATGCAAGTTTTTCCATGGTTTCCAAGATCATTTCTTATAGCACAGTAGTATTTTGTATCACAATCATAATCTATAACTTGTTCATCCATTCCCTGCAATTTCCAGTTCTTTGCCACCACAAAGAGAGCTGCTATGAACATTTTAGAGGATATAGGTTCTTTTCCTTTTTTCCTACACATCTTTGGAAATTGATCTAGCAGCAGTAGTCTTGCTGGGTCAAAGGTATAGGTAATTTGATAATTCTTTGAGTGTAATTGCAGATTGCTCTTCAAAATAGTTGGATCAGTTCACAATTCCACCACCAATGTCCAATTTTTCCACATTCTCTCCAACATTTGTCACTTTCCCCTTCTATCATTTTAGATAATCTAATAAGTGTAAAATGATATCTCAAGGCTGTTTTAATCTGCATTTTTAAGTAAAAAATGATTTAGAGCATTTTTATGTGACTATAAATGGTTTTAATTTCATCTGAAAACTTCCTGTCCATGTCCTTCAATTATTTAATCAATTGAGAAAGGATTCATATTCTTACAGATTTGGCAATATTCTTTATATACTTTAGATAATAGACCTTTATCTGATAAACTGTCTACCAGATAATCACTGCCTTATATTAGTTTAGATAGCATTCCTTTACACTTTTCTTATAATTATTTCCTTTGATTTATTGATATTTTGCTTTATCAAATGAATTTTGTTATTATTTTTTCTAATTTTAATTTTAAAATTTTCTAATTCTAATTTTCTATATGCAATTAAAAGTTTTTTGTGATTTAATTGAGATGATGTTGAAAATATAGATTAGTTTGGATAAAATTATCATTTTTTATTATATTTACTCTATTTACCCATTAACAATTAATACCTTTCCAGTTATTTAAATTCATTTTATTTAGAAAGTGTTTTATAATTTGTTTACATAATTCCCACATTGGGTTTGGCAGGTATTCTCCCAGATACTTTATATTGTCTTTAGTTATTTTAAATGGACTACTTTTAAAAACAATTTCCTCTTGAAGAGTTTTGTTTCTGATATACAGGAATGTTGAAGACTTATATGGATTTATTTTATATGCTGCTAATTTGCAAAAATCATTGTTTCAATTAACTGTTTAGTTGAGCCTTTGGGATTTTCAAAGAATTTCATCATATCATCTGCAAAAGGAGATAATTTTATCACTTCATTCTCTATTCTGATTCCTTCATTTTATTTTTCCTCTCTTATTGCTATAATTTCCAATGTAATATTAGATAATATTGGTTAAAATGAGTATCCTTCATTCACACCTGATCTTACTGGGAAGGTCTCCAGTTTATCTTCATTATATATAATATTTCCTGATGGTTTTAGATAAATGCTTTTTTTTTATCAATTTAAAGAAAAATCCATTTAGGCAATATTTTAAAATGCTTTTAATAGAAATGAGTGTTGAACTTAATCAAAAGTTTTTTTCAGCATCTATTAATATTATCATATTTTTCAAATTTTTATCATTGATGTAATCATTTATGTTAATAGTTTTTCTTCTGTTAAAACAACCCTGAATTCCTGATATAAATTCTACTTAATCATAATGTATAACATTTGTAATATGTCGCTGTAATCTATTAGCTAGTATTTTATTTAGGATTTTTGCATTCCGATTCATTAATGAAATTAATCTATAGTTTTCTTTTTCTGTTTTTACTCTTTCTGGCTTTGTATCAGTATCATATTTGTTTTATAAGAGAGGTTAAGTAGAATCTCCTCTTTATTATTCAATTATAATTTAGTTAATATTTGAATTAATTGATCTTTAAATGTTTGATAGAATTCACATATAAATCCATCTGGTCCTGGTACTTTTCTCTCAGGAAGATCATCATGGCATGGTCAACTTCTTTTTCTAAACTAAATCTATTTTGACATTTTATTTGATTTAATTTAATCTTCAGAAAATATATTGTCCAAATCCATAGGGGCTTAGTCTAAGATGCAGTGTCTTCTTTATGTATCCTGTGAGAATGGTGAATCCTGGATTAGAGAAAGCTAATATTCTCTGCCTATCTGTGAGTAGCTGGAAGAAACTAATGAACTGACCTGAGATAGTTAGATCATGGAGGGAAGGGTGGGTGGCAATAGAATCACTGAGAAGTCTTGTAAAATATCTGGGCTTATGGTTAAGAAGAAACCTTGATCTTTACTTCTTAATAGCAGTAAACACTCAGAGAAGAAATCAGTACCCCCCAATGTCATGTAGAACATTAGGAAATTCACTCAATAGATCTCTGTATCCAATTAACAAATATAATAAAAAATATTTAAATTTGAGTATAGTTGTATGCATTTTTATGGACATAAATCTGGAAATCACTCAATTTTTTTGCTCCAAATTTAAAAATTAAATGAAACATATTATTATCTTTTTCTTTGCCAGGAAGGTTCTGAATGAATCTACTTGGTGGTTAAATGGAGATTATAGGGACTTTCTTTTTTTTGCAAGGCAATGGGGTTAAATGGCTTGCCCACACAGCTAGGCAATTATTAAGTGTCTGAGGCCAGATTTGAACTCAGGTACTCCTGACTCTGGGGCCAGTGCTATATCCACTGTGCCACCTAGCCGCCAAACAAATAAAAATAAAATAAAACACAGTAGTGTTAAAATGTAGTTTCCTAAGTCAATAAGTGGACATCAAAGATCTTTGTTTACAATATTGTCCCCATTTCTATTTGAACCTGAAATCATGCTTTAGAGGGGTGTTTGCCCTTTGTTCTCCAAGAAGACCATGACATCGGAGAGCTGAAGTCACACAAGCACATGAATTGGATTTGAGTGAGGGGGATTGTGCTAAGGTACCAGCCTCACTTTCTCCTCCGGAGTCCAGTGGCCAGATATGAATTAGGACGTCTGGAGATGGCCATGAATGTGAGGCAGTCAGGTTTAAGTGACTTGCCCAAGTTCACACAACTAGTTAGTATTCTGTGTCCAAGGCTGAATTTGAACTCAGGTCTTCTTGACCCCAGAACTGGTGCTTTATTCACTTCACCACCTGTGTGGTGATCATTAACAAAATTAGACGATTAGGATCATTAACAAAAGTAGAAGATGAAATGATACTTTTAAAAAAGCTCACATTTCTCTCTCCTGATGGTTTACAAAGTGTTTCCTCAAAGAATCTTGCATATGAGGAAATTGAGGTTAAGCTAGGTTAAGTTGCACAGTCAGAAAGTATCAACATCAAGATTCAATTTCAGTTTTCTAAATCTGGAATCCTTTCATGATATTATTCTGCCTTTCATAGAAATAAATTTAAAGTCTGAAGTGGATATGGTGTCATATGTTTCCATTACTCTGCAGGCAATAACAAATCTTAAATCATAATGTTTATCTAGGATTATATCTGTCAAAAAGATTTAACTTTCTGATAAGAAAAGAGACAAAAGATAACAATTACTAAAAGGTTTTGTATACCTTAGGATTTTCATTTACAGTCAGATCCAGTAATTTCTTTGGAATGTGAGACATGGGAAGGGAATTGGAAAATAGTTTCAGGTGACTTCAACTTTAGAGAATTCAGATTTTTAAAAAAATGATCCCTATTGATGTACTTAAGATCTAGGGGAAGAAATTGTCAAGGGGACTCCCTTTATAGCTAGTGGGAGGCTATATTAGAAAGCCTCCAAGTTTTCTTTCTGATTTAAGGTTCTAAGAGTATTCTATGTATAATGTATATTTTGTTGTTTCTGCTTAGCATTAGCATAAAGTTTGTTTTGTTTTCTTATCTGTTAAACATCTGAAATATAGAATTAACATCAAAGGACATTCTCAAAAAAAATGACCACATCTTTATTGAAAATGTAGTGTGATAAATTTAATATATAAATAAGTGAATCCCTGAATTGTAAAAATAGCAAATATTGACATAATTCTTTAAAGTTCGTGATGCATTTTAACTTTATTATCTCACTAGATTCTCATAAATCTAGGAAGTAAGTACCTTAGCTATTTTTATTCCCACTTTGCAGAGGATGAAATTGAAGCTTGCCCATGGTTATGCCAGTTTCAGAAGTCTGATTTGAATCTAAATATTTCTGCTATGAAACTTCTAAAAATTGCTAGTCAATGTTTTGTGGAGCTTTGAACTAGATCCTAAAGTTCTCATTTAAAAATGGGTTTCTTGAAGCAGCTGGAGAGTCTAGTAGATAGGGCACCAACCCTGTAGTCAAGAGAACTGAGTTCAAATAAGACCCTGGGCAAATCACTTAACCTCAATTGACTTTTTTTTTAGTTTTTACAAGGTCATGGGGTTAAGAGTGACTTGCCCAAGGTCATACAGCTAGGTAATTATTAGGTGTCTGAGACCTGATTTGAACTGAGGTCCTCCTGTCTCCAGGGCTGGTGCTCTATCCACTATGCCACCTAGCTGCCCCTGAAGGTGTCTATTTAATAGTCAGACAGTAGACATGAATGAGTTCCAAGTAAAGGTATTTATTAAGATAGCATTCCCCTCATAAACCTAGGGCATTCTCTTCCACAAATACACAATGAGTGTGGGAAGAGTGGACACAGATTTAGAAGTACGTCTGTAAGTGTGTCCAAGGCAAGTCATGCTTGTGGTATTGCTTTTTTCTTCTTATTAAATATTCATGCTGCTACCCTTAGTTGAGCATCTTTTCTGGGAGAGTCGCTCAGAGGGCTTCTCAGGCTATTCTCCCTGGTTCAATTCTTGATTGTCAGGAAAAGACTTCACTTGAATCCATAGCTACTCTCTCTGCTAGAAATTGTACACCTTGAAGCTACTTCCTACAATAATGTGATTCTGCTCTGTGTCTCTGATCCTTGCCAGATGTTTCCATTGTATCTCCTATTGGCAAATAATTTGCATGGGAACACTGGAGGAAATGCCCTCCCTATCTGGTGTATTCTGGTGCAGATTCAGGGAAGTTGCCCTCTACCAAAGTTGCAACCTGCATCATCTAACCACAAAGATTAGAAAACTTTTTTAAAGAGTCCAAAGGAGTAGCTTGTTTTTAATTCCATCAAGGACAACTTTGCAGAGGAGTGGTATGGTGATGCCAGCTTCTTAATACATCATTACCTCTATTGCTGTTGTTCAGTCATTTTTCAGGCATATTAGATTCTTTGTGAACCCATTTTGGGGTTTTCTTGATGATGATACTGGAGCAGTTTGCCATCTTCTCCTGCAGTACCTTTCTTACTATTTTATTTACTAATTTCTTTAATTACTTATATAAAGTTATCTTTATAACCTGACAATTTGTATTTTTGAAATCATATGAAATCATAATAATACTTAAGGATGTCTTTGAGCAATTTGGGGATTTGGGGGGGTTTAATTTCAAATTGTTTTGCATAATTGTTGGACCAATTAATACTTCCATGAAAGTATATTAATGTCTTCCTTCCCACAGGTCTTAATAGTTATAATTTTTATATTAAGTCATCTTTTCCAATTGGATATGAGATAAAACCTCGTTGGTTTAATTTATTTAATAATTGTAATGTCCAATTCATATGCTGGGTAATAATTTCCAGGTACCTGTTTATATTTTTGCCCACTTAGCTCTTAGGAAATGACTCTTTTTCTTCTATAGTTGTGCCAGTTATTTTTTATATTTTAGCTATCATATCTTTAAGCATTGAGGTGGTCAGGTAAGAATGCTAGCCCCGGATTTAAGAAGACCTAATTTTAAATTCTATCTTAAATGCTTAAATGCAGTCTCTGAGTGACCTTGTCCAAATCATTTCTACGTCTCTCTCTCTCTCTCTCTCTCTCTCTCTCTCTGTCTCTATATCTCTGGTTTTCTCTCTCTCGTTTTTTCTGTTGGTTTCTGTTGCTGTCTCTGTCTCTCTGTGTATCTCTGTATTTCTGTGTATCTTTGTCTCTGTCTCTTTGTCTGGCTCAGTTTCTATCTTATCTTTCTCTGTGTCTGTGTTGTCTGTGTCTCTATTTCTTTGCCTGTCTGTCCCTATTTTGCTCTCTCTCTCTCTCTCTCTCTCTCTCTCTCTCTCTCTCTCTCTCTCTCTCTCTCTCTCTCTCTCTCAATCTGTTGTTTATCCTGAAAAAAAAAACGTTGTCCCTCCACCCCTCCCTGTTTTTCAAGTTCATCTCCTCTGCTCTGACCTCATTTTCCTTCCTTCACAGGCATGACCTTATAGTTAGAGCTAGTTAAATTACATACTGTCCATAAATCCTTGACTTCTTGCTCCCATATCCTACTGCAAATAATGACCAAATAACCCTTAGTCCTGAATCACCTTTACCATCTATCTTCTCCATTTAATATATCTGGAAAACACTGGAAGAAACACACACAAATTTATATTATTTAAATGCAACTGGGCCTACATTAACTTGGCAATATTTTGATTCTTCATTCTCTCTCTCTCTCTCTCTCTCTCTCTCTCTCTCCCCTCCCCTCTATCTGTCTCTCTGCCTCTGTCTATCTGTCTGTTATCTGTCTCTGTCTCTCTTTCTGTCTGTCTCTGTCTCTGTCTGTCTTTGTGTCTCTTTGTCTCTCCTCTCTCTCTGTCTGTGTCTGTGTCTGTGTCTGTCTGTCTCTGTCTCTTTCTCTCTCTCTTTCCTTTCTGTTTCTTTTCCTCCCTCCAAGGACTGTTCCATTAATTTTTATCCTTAAGTCCTCTTATGTCTCCCTCCAATTGCTGTCTTTCAGAAAATTCCTCCAACCCTTTCTTTATTGAGAAAATACAGGCCATCTACTATGAACTCTTTCTTCTCCCCTAATTCATATCCCAGAATCCCTTTGCATCTTGAGCCATTTTCCCCCTTTGACTTTTATCTCTGAGGATGGGGTGGCCCTTGGACTTACTAAACTAAACCCTCTATTTGTTCTCTTGTGTATCTCCCCAGAATTTGTCCCCTAGATCATTCCATTGCTTCCTCTTTGTCTCTATGTCTATCTGTCACTTTCTGTATCTCCATTTCTACCTTTCTATGATTATAATGTAGTCTCTGTCTCCAGTCTTTTCCTTATTTTTGCTCCTTCCAGATGCATACAGAGTTAGGACATTTGGACTCAAAGAAATCTTCACTGGAAGTTATCATGTATGCTACATTCTACTTCCTAACCCTAAAATGAATCATTACTCTGATTCCTCACTCACTTACTAAGCCCTTGTAATCTGACTTCTGACTCCATTGTTTACCAAATTCCTTTCTTAAATTCTATTAAAATTCTACTAAATTCTATTCTTAAATTCATCAAAACTATTAAAGCATCTTTCAATCATCTTCCTTGACCTTTCTATAGTTTTTGACACAATTGATTACCCATGCCAGTTTTGGAAAATTTTCTCTTACTGATTTTTCCCAGTGTTGAAAGTGGGAAGAATGTTCCTTGGAGTTCTGTCCTGGACTTCTTTTTCTATATTCCAAGGCAGGAAGATTTAAGTCCAAATCCAGTCTCCAGAATTTGCCAGCTGTATGTCCCTGGGCAAATCATTTAACTGTTTACCTCAGTTTACTCATCTGTAAAATTAAGATAATAACAGCATCTACTTCCCAGGATTATTGTGAGAATAATATTTATAAAACTCTGAATAAATGTGAGCCCTTTATCATCTCCCAAAAATTCAAATTTATATTCAGTCCTTAATCTCTCCCTTATATCACCAATTGCCTATTAGATACATAGTTCTGGATGTCTCATAAGCATCCTAAAATTAATGTGTTCACCATTAAATTCATTGTCCTATTACTTAATTCCACCTCTCATCCAAATCTCCTTATTTTTATTGAGGGCACCACCCTTTTCCTGGTCACTTGGATTTCTAACTTTGGTCTCTTCCTTGACTTTTCTTTCTCTATTACTCCCTATATCAAATGAATTGTCAGGGGCGGCTAAGTGGTGCAGTGGATAGAGCACCAGCCCTGGAGTCAGGAGTACCTGAGTTCAAATCTGGTCTCAGACACTTAATAATTAACTAGCTGTGTGACCCTGGGCAAGCCACTTAACCCCATTGCCTTGCAAAAACTAAAACAAACAAAAAAAAAAGAATTGTCACATCTTGTTAATATTGCCTCCAGAAAACTGAGGGAATGGCTTTCAGTAGGAGAATGGCTAAATAAATTGTGTTATATTGTAATGGATTACTACTGTGCCATAAGAAATGATGAGCAGATTGATTTCAGAAAAACTTGGAAAGACTTACATGAACTGATGCTGACTGAAATGAGCAGAACCAGAAGAACACAATACAATAGTCGATTGTGAATGACTTGGTTGCAAAGTTGAATAGAATAGAATAGACCATCACAAGGTAGGTTATTAGTTTACCCTACTGCTGAAGATTTATTGCTCAGTTCCATATTGGTTGTATCTGCTTGACTGAGGAACCAAAGGGGTGAAACTACTGTTGTGGAACTTTGACAGAATGTTGTTAAATCAAAACCCCTAAGTCTAATTTTACCATAGTGCCAGGGTGCCTCAATGATCTGGGCAAGATTGTCATCTAGAAGGCCAAGAACTTCCATTGTATCCAGACCAATACCTGTTCCTATTATATCAGGTCATTTGGTTCACATGATTCTAGAAGAAATAATGAGGGTCATATTTGTACAACAGCCCCTCACTAAATCTAAATTACATGCATGTCATGATATCAATGATATCACTTCCTTGATGTCATATTTTTTTCCAAGATTGGAGGATAATTTACTTGCTTATTTAGTGAATGATTTAGCTATTCTCAGCAATACAATGATCCAAGACAGTGACAAAGTTAGTTATGATGAAAAATGCTACCCACTTCCAGAGGGAAAAACTGATGAATTGTAAATGCAGATCAAAGCATACTATTTTAACTTTATTTTTTCATGTTTTTTCTTTTGTTTTTTGTTTTCTTTCACAATATGATTAATGTGGAAATAAGTTTTACATGTTTGCCCACATATCAAATAGCTTACCATCTCTGGAAGGGTAGAAGTTAGGGAGACAGTGAAAAAAATATAAAACTCAAAAATTTTAAATGAATATTAAAACTTATCTTTACATGTAATTAGAAAAAACTAAAATGTCATTTAAAAAACAATTACCTTCACAACTGTCAACTATTCCATTTTCTCCACTCATACAATTGATACTTGCATGAAAGATCATATCACTTCTTACCTATTCTAATGTGAGGAGCCTCCTACTGATCCCCTAGTTCTGGACTCTACACTTTCTAATCTATCCTCTACACATGCATCTGCCATATCACTCCTGTGTTCAAAAACCTTAAGTTAGAGGCAATTGTCTAAAGAATGAAACATTAATTTCTTAGCTAGGCATTTAAGACTTTCCACAACCAGATTCCCATTTTCTCTGGCAATCAATATTGAATAGAGCAGTGGACTTGAAGTGAGAAAGACCTGACCTCAGAAATATATTAGTTCTGAGATTTGGTACATCATCTCCCTTCTCAGTTACTTTTCAGGGTTGATATGAGGATCAAATGAAATAAAACATGTAAAATGCTTTGCAAACCTTAAAGCTCTGTAAAAATGATAATTATCATCATCATCATCATCATCATCATCATTTTTGCCACCCTTCATATTATTCATTTTCAGAAGTGCTATTTCTTCCTAAAATTTGGCCACTACCTGTTCTCCAAGCTTCATACTCTATCTTCAGTACCTTTGCATTCTCACCAACCTCTCCCCTTGCCTGGAATGCACTCTTCCTCATCTCTATCCCTTAGAATTCTTGTCTTTCTTTAAGACCATTCAGATGTCCCTTCCTCTGGAAAACTCTTCTTATTCCTCCCAGGAGTTAGTGTTCTCTGTCCCCAATTTTCCATGTTTAACTTGATTTGTATGCATGCTTTCCTACCAACCTCCCCCTGAGAATGATCATTTCTTGAGGGTCAGGAATATTTAGTTCTTTTTTCTGTATTCCCAACACCAATTACAGTGCCTTGTACATATTAATTAAGTGCTCAATAAATGTTTGTGGAATTGAAAGATCCAGTGAGCCAACATCTAAGTCTGACACTGCTTTGTGAAAAATGCTTTCTATCTCACTTCCTTGTGGAACTGAAACCCAAAATATAGAAAATCTGTTTCTGCTCTATTTCAACCAAGAAAATAATTTACCATTTGCCCTTCATCTGGCTAGAATTAAGGGTTAGCAAGGATAGAAATGTTATTTCAAATGATACTGGAAAAGATTCCATCAATTCAGTTGTTAGGAAAATATCATTAAACAGCTCAACAAGGTCCAGGAATGATAGTACTGAAGCCAAGAACAGTGAACTAGGAAAATGATTTCTTGATAATCAATACACCCACATTCTATAATGGAGTACTGTTGTTTTTAAAGGGCACCATACAGTTATCTCCTTCTTCACAACATGTCAAACCCAATAACATGAATGCAGTAAGATAGCATACATCATTAAATTCATATTTACATTAATTCACATCAACATTAAAATCACCTATTGATGCTTTCAGAATTTTCCCTTAAAAATAACTACATGAGGTGATAAGGTCTTTACATATCAAATACTTGGAGAGAGATTTTGGTTTCAAACACTGATAGATAAGACTCAGTGAGAACATTCTGAAGGGAATTTTGGGATCATAGAATCACAACATGAACTACAGAGCACTGACCATAGCAAGAATTCATCATTTGAAAGAAACTCAGCCCATAGTCACATTAATCAAATATTAGAATGAATTAAAACATATATGTCCATGAAATACAGACACCCCCAATTTGTCATAAAATGTCAAAGCAAGCACTGGTTGCACTGAACTTGATTTTAAAATACAATAAAAAGAAAAATACATTACAGATTAACCAGAGAAATTTATGTTATATTCCAATGAATATGACAAAGTTTGTTCAAAAACTAACAGCATGGCAGTTTAAATAATTGATGTGATTGTAAGGATACATTAAGAGAAACATTGTGCTATAGAACTCTAGCTATGTGGCCCTGAGCAATTAAAATAAGCTCTCTTCCAGGCTCAGTCTCCTTATCTGTAAAAATGGGTATGAAAGTAATATCTATTGCTTTTTTTCCCCTCACTTTGTAAGCTAAGCTTAAATGAGACAAATATGTATGTTACTTTGCAACCTTTAATATACAGTGTCAGCTGTTGCTGTTTTTCTTTTGCTTCAAATTATTAATATCATTGGCAAAAGGAAATTCAGGTGAGGAAACTTCCCCTCTAATACAAGCTAGATGCTTTTGGACAATATAGATTCTTAGAGTTATCCTGGATCCTGAAAGGTTAAGTCATTTGCTCAGTTCACACAGTCAATATATTTTAAAGGTAAAACTTGAATCCAGAACTTAAATTTGCTGCTAAGTCCATTAATGGTATCTATTAATTAATCACCATCATCATCATGATCATCATCATCATCATCACTCTGCCCTAGTCAGACACATCTGTATTATTGTGTTTTTTTCTGTATATCATGTTAGGAATGACATTGAGAAGTAGGGGGATGTTCAAAAGAGGCTGATAGGACTTAAAACTATGTTATAATAAAATTGGTTGAAGGAATTGGGGATATTTAGCCTAGAAAAGACAAGGCTTAAGGACAGGAAGAGACTCAAGGGACATGCTAGCTATTTTCAAGTATTTGAAGGGCTGTCTTATAAAAGAGATGCCAGGCTCTTTTGGGGGCAGGGACTGAAGGTAAAACTAGATACAATTCTACTAGAATTTGTAGAGAAGTAGATGATGACTGAATGTAAATATAAGATTGTATGTATCCATATTAAGTAACAATGTACACATAAAATATAGCTTTAAAGTAATATCAAGATATTTCAAATATTGACCCATCCTTCACTTAAAAGAGACTTAAATTCCTTCTTTGAGTGGAAAGGGGGAGGGATCATGGTTGGGTTCTCTTTTCTCCAAACTCTGGGAGGGGTAGAGGACAGGACTGCCAGCTTCTCTCACTCAAATATTGCTGACTTAGAATCAAAACAAACGTGGCTTCCCTAGTTGTTCTTAAGGGAAAAGAGCTGACCTTATACCCATCACCTTAGTGCTCTCTGTCAAATGCTGGGTACAGAAAAGACAACATAAATATCAATAGCATGCAAACTCATTAATACAAGGAAACAGGAAACAGAGATTGGAGTTGAGACAATGAACTCTTATGCTGAGAGTAAATTATCACAGTTTAAGCCAAGAAAACAGGATCTTCACCTTAAATAAGAGGAAATTTTTTCTCCCTAAATTTCTATGAAGGCAAGCTAAAAATCAGGGAAATAATGAGGAAGCAATTTCCTCTACATGTTTGTAGTTTCTAAGTCTTTTTTTATCTTGGAGTCAGTGTCAGAAAATTTCTGTAACTATGTGTATCTCTCCTGAAGTAAAGTCCTGAAGTAAAATTCCGCCTCCCCTCCCACTTCTAATAAGTGAAAGTCTCCTGAAGAGACTTTCCTAAAACTCTTCCAGAGAAAAGGGGACAGAACCAACACAGGTCTGTAATACTGAACCAGAAATCTTTCTATCTACTATGAGTCATATCAATTAAGCTGCAGCAGGCAATCTGTCCCATATTTGTCTGGAAACTCCATTTTCCTGAAGAAAAATGTATGATCCTGACTAATGTTAAACATGATTGTACATATATAAGCTATAGCAGATTATTTGCTGTCATGGGGAGAAGGGAAGGAAAGGAGAGAGTTAGAAAAATGTGGAACTCAGAAGCTTACAAAAACATGAATGTTGAAAATTAAAAGCAATACTATCAACTAGAGCTGTCCAAAAGCCCAACAGGCTATTTTAGGAGATAATATGTTTCATATCACAGGGAGGTCTTTAAGTGGACATTAGTTTGTCCTTAGAAGTTTTCCATAATTAAGTTAATGTTGTTATGGGGCACTGATCTTAAGCAAAGCTCATCATCATCATTGTTCATTATCCATCTCTGATGGAAGATCTGGAAAATTCCTTAAAACAAGTTGTCTTCATGTGGCTAAAGCCATATGTAAGTGTGATTACCTTACTCTTCTGATTTTTTTTCAAAAATTTTTTGATTTCAATTAAGTTTCTCTTTCTTCTTTCAACTCTGTAATAGAGAAGGCCATTATCATACACACACATATACACACATACATATACACACACATACACACATGGGTGGCATGTTCCTTCATAGATCCTTTGTACTTAATTTAAAGATTTCTATAACTCATATTAGTCATTCACATTTACTCTTTAAAAAATATTACTTTTACTGTATATGACATTCTCTTATTCTGCTCATTTTCCTCTTCATCATTTCATGCAAGTCTTTTCCATGTTTTCCTGAAATCAATCTACTAATCATTTCTTACAGCAGAGACTATACTACAACTTATCCAGCCATTCCTCAAATGATGAGCATTCCTAAATTTCTAATTTTTTTGCCACTACAAAGAAAACTGTTATAGATATTTTAGAAGATACATTTTCTTTTCCTTTTTTCCCCGATCACCTTGAAGCAGAGCTAATAGAGGTATTGGGAGGTCAAATGTATACCAGTTTTATAACTTTTTGGGCATAATTCCAGATTGCTCTCCAAAATGATTGAATTAGTTTATAGTTTCACCAACAGTGTATTAGCGTCTTACTTTTTCCAAATCTGCATTTGTTATATTCCTTCTATCATTTTAGTCAATATGGTATATGTAAATTTAATTAACAAGGTTGTTTTAATTTGCATTTCTCTAATCAATAAAGATTTAGAACATTTTTATGACTACGTATGAGTACAACTTAGATTTCTTTCTCCAAAAACTTTTCATAAACTTTGACCATTTATCATTTGGGTAGTGACTTGTAATCCTATAAATTTGACAAAGTTTTAAATATATTTGAGATATGAGGGCTTTATCTGAGAAACTATAAAATTCCCCCCCTCCCAATTTTCTGTTTTCCTTATAACCTTGGTTAAATTTGTACAAAACATTTTTCATTTAATTTTAACTAAACAAAAATTACCCATTTTAGATATCTCAGTGCTATCTCTCTTTTTTATTCATAAATTATTATCATATCCATAAATCTGATAAGTAATATTTTCCATGTTGTCCAGTTGTACTTACGATATCTCCCTTTTTGTCTATGTCATGTATCCATTTTGATTGGTGATAATGGTTATCCTCATTTCACTCCTGATCTTCTTGGGTTCATTCTAGATATCTTTATTATAGATAATGCTTACTGATACTTTTTGGTAAATGTTTCTTGTCATTTAAAAGAAAAATCTGTTTATACCTATGCTTTCAAGTCTTTTTAATAGAAATGAGTATTATATTTTTCAAAAATATATTTCTGTTTGATATAATCATATACTTTTTGCTACTTTTACTTTTGATGCAATCACTTAATCAATAATAATTTCCCTTCCCTACATTCCTAGTTTAAATTCTTCTTGGTCATAATGTACAACTTTTGTAATATATTGTTGTAGTTTTTAAGCTAGTATTTTGTTGAGAACTTGGGAATAAAATATTCAATAGTTAAGCTGGTCTGTAATATTACTCTTTTTGCTCTTCCTGGTTTAGTATTCAGTTTCAGTATTAGATATACATATTTATATAGGTATAACTCTTTCCTTGCCTGTTATTCTAAGCAATTTATTTATTATTAGAATTAATTGATCTTTCAGAGTTTGGTGGAACTCACTTATAAATCCGTTTGATGCTGATGCTTTGTACTTAGGAAATTAATTTGTGGTTTATTAATTTTCTTTTTCGAAAATAGGTCTATTTAGTCTATTTCCTCTTCTGTTAATCTGGGGAGACTATAGTCTACTAAATTTTCTTCTATTTCACTTAAATTGTTAAATTTATTTATCAATTGGGCAATCCTAATAATAATTTAATTCATCTTTATTAGTGGTTATTTATCCTTTTTATTTTTGATCCTAGTGATTTGTTTCACTTCACCCCCCACCTTTTTAATCCTATTGGTAAATGGTTTATCTATTTTATTTCTTTATTTAGTTATTTCATAAAATAAGCTGTGGTTTTATTTATTAATTCAATGACCATCTTATATTCAACTTTCACTAATTCCACCTTAAATTTTTAGGATTTCTAATTTGCCGTTTAATTGGGCATTTTTGTTTTGTCCTTCTAGTTTTTGTTGTCTTGTTTTTGTTTTGTCGTTTCTAGCTGTTGTTACATACCCAGTTTATTGATTTGTTCTTTATTCTATCGGTGTGAGCATTTAGAAATATAAATGTTCTTCTGATTACTCTTTTGGTTGGAACCCATGTGTTTTGGTATATTGTCTCATTATTATTATTATTTTATTTAATAAAATCATTGATTACTTCTATGACTTGTCCTTTAACTGACTCATTCTTTAAGATTAGGTTATTTTGTCTCCAATTAATTTTTAATCTGTGTTTCCATGGTCCTTTACAAATTATAATTTTATTACATTTTGCTCTGAAAAGTAGGCATTTAATATATCTGCTTTTCTGCATTTAATTATAGTGTTTTTATGTTCTAATGTATGGTCAGTTTTTGTAAAGGTACCACGTATTGTTGAGAAGAAGGTATATTTTTTTTCTTTTCCCATTTCATTCTCTCCAGATATATATTATATCTAGCTCATCTAGGCTAGATGACCTCCTTGACTTCTTTCTTATTTATTTATTTTTTGAATAGCTTTATCCAATTTTTAAGGGGAAGTTTGAAGTGTCCAGCAATTAGAGTTTTACTATTTATTTCCACCTGTAACTCATTGGCCTCTTCCTTTAAAAATGTGAATACTAAAGAATTGGAAATTAAGTGAATGTCCTTCAAATGGGGAATGGCTTAACAAACTGTGATATATGTATGTCATGGAACACTTTTGTTCTGTTAGAAACCAGAAGGGATGGGAATATAGGGAAGCCTGGAAGGATCTGCGTGAACTGATGCTGAGTGAGATAAGCATAACCAGAAGAACATTGTACGCCCTAAAAGCAACATGGGGGTGATAATCAACTTCAATGGACTTACTCATTCCATTAGTGCAACAATCAGGCACAATTTTGGGGTATCTGCAATAGAGAATACCATCTGTATCCAGAGAAAGAATTGTGGAATTTGAACAAAGACTATTACCTTTAATTTTAAAAAAGTTATCTATATTAAGTAATTTTGTATATCTTATACTTTATTTTTCTTCCTTAAGGAAATGATTTCTCTTGTATCTCATTCAATTTGGATCAATGTATACTATGGAAACAATGTTAAAAACGAACAGACTGTCTTCTGTAGTGGGGAGTGGAGAGGGATGTAAGGTTAGGGGAAAAACTGTAAAATTCAAAATAGATAAAATATTTCTATTATAAAAAAGAGCATTAAGTTCCTAGGATTAGGGACTATTTCTTTTTTTGTTTTATAGATAAAAAATGTTAATGCTATAGCACTATGTTTCGTACTACTATTACTTCATTATTTATGGTACTTTTAACAAAATGAAGTTTCTCTGTTATTCTCTTTTAATTAAATCTATTTTAGCTTTAATTTTATTTGACATTGTGATGCTATCCTGTTTTTGTACATTAACTGAAGCATAATGAATTCTATTCCAGAATTTTATTTTTATTATGTGCATCTTGTGCTTTTTATTGTCGAGATTTGGTTTTTGATCTGTTGTTCTATTGATTCTGTTTATATGGGTGAGTTCATCTTATTTATTCTAATTCAAAATTGCAATCTGTGCAAATTGTGCATTTCCCTTCATCCTATTTTCTCTCTTCTTCTCTCTTTCTTTCTCTCCATCTCTCCTCAGAAGTTGAATTTATTTCTGACTGCTGCCTCCCTAATTTTCTCACCTAACAGTCCCTCCCTTATCCGATCTATACCTGCACTCTCCTATTTTTCTGTAACTTTTTTTACCCTACTAGATGTATATATTATTCCCACTTTAACTCAGAAAAGGTTTCTACACCATTTTCCCTCTACCATTTTTACCCCTCTACTATTACTGTTTTTCCATTCACACTTCTATTATTTGAGATTATTTGTTCTATTTTGCCTCTCTCTACACAATTTTATTTTTAAGATCATCCTTTTAGAATCAACTCAGCCCCAAGTCTTATATCTATGTATATTGTTTCAAACTACGTGAGTAATGACAACATTCTTCACTTACAAATATCATTTTCCCATATATGAGGTCAATTTAACTTTATTAAATTCTTTATTAATCTTTCATGTTTACCTTCTTATGTTTCTCATGATTCTTGAAGTCAAATTTTTTATTCAATTCTGATCTTTTCCTCAAGAAGACCTGAAAGACCTTTAGTTCACTGAATATTGATTTTTCCTCTTGCAGAATTATAGCTTTGCTCCTTGGAATTTTATATTCCACACCCTTCAGTCTTTTAATGTAGAAACTACTAAACCTTGATTTTTTTTAATGGTAGCTCCATACAGTGTTTCTTTCTAGTTGTTTGTAATGGGCAAGCAAGTGGTACAGTGAATAGAATACTGGACTTGGAATGAAAAAAAAAAACATCTCCCTGAGATTAAATCTGACCTCAGACATTTACTAGCTGTGTGACCCTGGGCAAGTCATTTAATGCTATTTACTTCAGTGACAAATTGCTTCATCACTTTTGCCAAGAGAATCCCAAAATGGTGTCATGAAGAGTCAGACGCAACTGAACATCAGACAACAAGTTGCTTATTATATTTTTTCCCTTGACCTGGAATCTTTGAAACAGCTACAGTGTTCCTGTGAGTTTTCATTTTGATCTCTTTCAGGAAGTGATTGGTGGATTTTTTTTCAAATTTTATATTAAATAGTTTTTTAATAGCTTAAAAAAAGTTTTTAATTAGTATTTTAAATAGTTTTAAAACTTCAATGCAGTTTCCTTATAATTTTTTGAAGTATAGTGTCTAGACTTTTTTTTAAATCATGAATTTCAAATAATCCAACAATTCTTATATTATCTCTCCTTGATTTGTTTCTCAGGTCATTTTTTTTTCCAATAGCATATTTCACATTGTCTTCTATTTTTTCATTCTTTTAATTTTTTAAAAAAATAATTCTAGATTCTTATGAAGTCATTCACTTTCCCTTGACCAAGTACAATTTTTAAGCATTTTCTGATAAGCTTTTGCATCTGCTTTTTTTTTGAGATGGCTAACTTCCTTTTCATAATTTTCTTGCTTTTCTCATAATATTCTTATTTCTTTTCCCAATTTTTTCTTTCTTATTTGATTTTTAAATCCTTTAAAATTCTTCCAAGAACTTTTTAAAATTTGTTTTTAATTGATATTTTATTTTCCAAATACATGTTATGAGTTTTTCAACTTTCATTCATATGCATATGTATATTTTTAAGTTATGTAATTTCCTTCCACCCTCCCTTCCCACCCACCCCTCAGCTGTGAACAGTCATGTGAATATTGTACATATACATTTGTATTAAACATGTTTACAGATTAGTCATTTTTGGTATGAGGAATTAGGATTAAGGGAAAGAAATACATAGTAAAAATTTTTAAAAAAGTGAATGTATTGTCCATCAGATTCTGAAGGGGTTTTTTTTAAATTTTATTTTGTTTTTCTCCCTCTGGATGGGGATAGCATTTTCCATAGCCAGCCTAATATAGTTGTCCTAGCTCTCTGAACTGCTGGGAGGAGGACTTTTTTGGGGGGGCTTGTAATTATTTTACATTTTTCTTTGAATCTTTACAAGAAACTGTTTTGAAGCCTGATTTTCTCTATCACCATTGTAGCTATCTATGGTCAAGTTCTTTCTCTGTTTTTTTTTTAATTTAATTTTGAAATAGCTTTTTTTTCTTGTTTTGTATTCTTAGGGCATGAGGGATAGTGTCTCTGGCATCAGGTTTTTCATGTTATTGTTTTTTGAGCTTTAACTGGGAGTCTTTCAAATTCTGTATGTGGAAAGAAGGGAAAGAATGCCAGAATTGAACTTAAATGTTCTATAATCCAAGACTAGATGTGGTCACTGCTCCTCCAGTTCATGCCTTGGTTAATAAATAACCCCTGAACCACAAATTAGGCCCCAAGCATCTCTGCCACTAGAATGATCACTCATCCTTCCTCTGAACCCTTGGCAATCACAAGTATGAACTTGTCCCTCTTTCCTTCAACCAAAACCAGGGACTCTGCTCTTCCTCAAGTGACTACAGCCCACAGATCCTTCCCTGTTGCACTTACATGCTTGCCTCTCCTCACCCACATCCTCAGCTTGGCATTGATTGGGTCTGGTCAGCATGCAAGACCCTGCATCTAGCTCCAGGAGAAGACCCCTACAATTTTCCTCTAATCAGCTGCCCAAGTCCCACTTCCTCCTAGACGCCAAACCTCCCAATGACTAGGCTGCATCCCTCCCTGGGGCTTGCTATTTATTGACTCAGTGGTATCTTCTGGGGGTATCTAACCTTCAATCAGATCAGATCATCACCCTCAGAGGTCACATCTTTCCTTATCCCTTCCCAAATTGTCTTAGACTTTACTCCAACTTTTAAATATTTCAGAAATGCTAAAATTTACATTGATATACCATTTTAAGTTACATTTTAAGTTAAGTTGATACATCATTTAAATATGTTTGTCTGTGTATGTATGGGGGGGGGGGCTGGGATTTGAAATAGACAGATAGTTTATTGCCTTATTCCATCATCTTCCCAAAATTCTCTAGCTGTCCTTCTGATTTTTCCCAAATTACTAGCCTTCAATGCATATCATATGATCTGACCAAGTAAATTTTTATAAAGATTCATGCAAAATTCCTTGGCATCACAAAGAAAACTACAGAATAATAATCCAGGAATTAAAATTTGAATAGTTACTAAAATAACTTTAATAGAATATGTAGACTCATTGTCATCCTTAAGCTTGCAATTTTAGGCTTCTTAAAATCTTGCATTAAAGTTTTAACATGCACAAAGATTTGAGGATACATGGATGTGTGTGTATGTGTGTGTGTGTGTATGAGCATGCATAAATATAGGATAATTTGAGTAAGGGCAGAGGACCAATAATGGAAAAATGAGGAAAGACTTTGAATACTAGAAGAAACCTAAATTAAGTCCTTAATGAAGCCAGAGATTTTTAAAGACTGAGTTAATGGGAAGGCTAGAAGACTAGAATGAAAATGTCAGATTCAGGACTCAGTTGGAACATATGGGAAGAAAAGCAAAATAAGACTAGAAAGGTAGATTCTAGCCATTTTGTGTTCCATTCTATGGAGTTTGCAACCTACCCTAAAGACAAGGAGTTGAAAAAGATTTTTGAACACTGATATGATCAGATCTATGATTAAGGAAAATTACTTTGTCAGAATTGTGAAAGATGACTTAGGGATTAGAGAGATGGAAAAAGTCAAGAAAATTAAAGTCTAAGCAAGAGATAAGGAGGGTTTGATCTAGGATGCAAATTCTGTATGTGGAGAGAAGGGAAAGTATGCCAGAATTGAACAATGTGGCATGCTGAGCATGCCCTTTAAGCCTAGGTGGTGCCACGTTCTCCATTATTTATTCAGTCTTTTATTACAAGACAACTGAACTGCTCTGAAAAACCACCCTACACAAAATCTACTCTGAGCTGGTCCCTGAAGCCTATGATTGGAGCCCAGCATAAGAATAACTCATAAGTCTGGAAGAGAGAGTGAGGCTGACAACTTGGAACTCTTTCTCACTTAAATCCAATTCATAGGCAAATCAAGATATCACCCATCATGCTATTGATCTTCTTTGGATACAAAGCAAGAACAACAATTTCTGAATCCAACACCAAGAAAGAAAGACCCCAGCTAGACTCCACCAAAGAGAGGAATACTTGAGCCCTATGATAAAGGGAAAGCTCAAGACAGGGACTTAGAATTCCTTAAATAAGCAATCCAGGCTGACCCACTAGACTTAATATCAGACAGACTCTGTCCTTTTCACTCAGTTGTGAAGCGTGATCCAAACACATCTCTCCCTTCCTAGCCCACATGAACAAATCAAGGAAAATTGACCCCCACAAGGAAACATTTTTGTTTGAGAAATATCTAGGGAACTAACTTCAAAGAAGATAGTGACCTCAAACGTCCAGGTAAAATCTCAGAGGGGAAAAAAATGTCCCAGTCAGGAACTGCATATTTACCTGAAGAAAATGTCATAAGAAATACAGGATGGAAAAACCAGAGAGGAAAGAATGACAAAATGACTCCTTGATGCCAGTGCTGTAATTCTGTTTATTATCTTTAATTTATCCTGCTTATAGTTTGCTTGCACAAAGTTGTTTGAATGTCATCTGTTCCCCTAGACTCTGAGCTCTATGAAAACAGGGACTGTCCTTTAACTTTCTTTGTATCCCTAGTCCTTAGAGAGTAGAGGGATGGAAATGGTAGAGTAATTAGGAACTGTGTAAGTGACTGGTACATAGCAGCCATTTAATAAATGTTTATTTATTTATTTAACACACAATGATATTCTTTCTTCATCATCTATCATGGAGGACAGGAAAGAAAAAAGCAACAATATGGAGACAGTTATCCCTATAATAAGACAATACAAATATTTTAGTGAGAAAAAACTCAATTCAAACTGTAGAAAACTTGAAGATAACTTCATAATTATTACAGCAAACGCACACATCCTTCCTTTATGTTAAAAAAAGGCAAACTAAAACTTGGAAAGAGGCATATTCCATTAAGCTGCAATAACACTGTTAAGTAATTGGCATAACTTTTTTTTAAAAGGTAAAGCAATATGTGTGTTGGGGGATGTGGTATTTTTTGTTAGGATGCAACTTGTGTCAAAGTCAAAGAGAAAGAAGACAAAGATAAAGACAGAGAGATAGAAACAGAAACAGTGGGAGGAAGGCTGACAGATTCACAGAGAGAGAGAGAGAGAGAGAGAGAGAGAGAGAGAGAGAGAGAGAGAGAGAGAGGAGAGAGAGAGTCAGAATCTCTCTACACAACACTCAGGTCAGATAGAAAGGACTAAATTTGGGAGCAATACCTCTCCTACATACCTAGGGAAAAAGGAGCCATATTTCTTCTCACCCCTCACATTGAAGTAACTCTGCTCTCCAGTTCAGGATTTCTTCAGATTCATGTTTAGAGAAATATGATCAATCCATTGTTTCTGGTTCTTTGGTGGAGGGTAGCAAAGAAAAGAGTGAAAATTTTCATAGATGTATCCATCAACTAGCTTGGGCATATAGGGATAGTAAAGAAGTTACATGCAAGCTAAATGTATTCAACCATTGACCAGACTAAAGACATTACAGGGGAAACTGGAAAATGGTTATTTGCTGACATTTACTTATGTAATGTTCTCACACAGATGACCTTCCCAGAATCCTTTGTGTTGTGAGGAGCTGTCTTGACATCTATAATTTTACACCACAACATGAATATCTGATTGTTATTGTTCAGTCATATCCAACTCTTTGTCACCCAAAATGGGATTTTCTTGACAAAAAGTTGGAGTGGCTTGTCATCTCCTTCTCCAGCTCAGCTGATATGTTCATTGATATTTGAAGTAACAGCTGCTTATTTTAAGTATGGCATTGATTTATTATTTTTTATTATTTATTATTTTCTTCTTATTGTTTCAATCAATCAATTATTTTTAAGCACCTACTATGGCATTGTGCTAAGCATTGGGATGCAAGTGTAAAGAATGAAACAATTCGAGGAAGCTACATGGTACTGGGTAGAACACCAGCACTGAAGTCAAGAAGACTGAGTTCAAATATGGCCTCAGGCACTTAATACTTACTGACTGTGTGACCTCAGATAAGTCATGTAACCCCATTGTCCCACTAAAAAAAAGAAAAGGAATGAAGCAATCCTTTCTCATTGTCAGCATAGGGGAGTGACAATAAATATATATATTATATATGTACCACAAATATAAAATTGATAAATACAAATATATGCAAAATAGTTAAAACCAAGGTAGTTTGAAAGAGAGGCTACTACCATTTGGAGAAAGACTTCATGCAGAAGTTGATGCCTGAGCTACAAATTAAAGGAAAAGAGGGATTCTCTGAGGCTGAAGGAAGGAGGGAGAGAGCGGTCACTGAAAAGTTATGAGGATGGGCAATAAGAGTATTATAAATGAAGAAAAGGAAAAGGGTATTTTGGGAGAGGGAGTAATGTTGAGGAAGCTGTTAAATGGGGTTAAGTGACTTTCCAAGGATCCCACAACTAGTAAGTGTCTGAGGTCATATTTGAACTCGCATCCTCCTGACTATAGACCTGTTATTCTATCCACTGCCCTACTAGGAAGGAATGATTAATTCCCTGGTAACCATCTTAGGGGGTCCCTTCCCAGAAAAGATATAACTACAGTAGATGAAATAGTCTTGCCACAGTGAAAAGTGCTGCTTGATAAGCTGCTTCAATAACCACAGGTCTAAATATATATTGTCTCTCCACTTTACTGAAATTCTACCAAATAGACCTGACAATCAAAGGAAATAGTAAGTAATAGTAGCTTCAGTGGTCATAGAGAAGAGCAAAGCATGCATAAGTATCAGTATATATTCAGATTTATAAAAATTATATATATGGAGAGAGATAAACATCTATATTGCATGTATGATATTAGAATTGACCCCCCCTTCACTGCCTTTACCATCAACTTAATTTATATTGTCACCCTCTTCTCTCCTGTCTAGATTATTGCAAGTGTCCTAATTGTTCTCCCTATTTTAATTTCCTTGCCAAAAGCCAACATGCATATAGCAATTTAAGATTTCCAAAACTTTTATCCTCACAATTATCATGAGGTGCTATAAATTATACCCATTTTACAGATGTGGAAACTGAGGGAGACAGAGGTTAAGTGACTTGCCCAAGGTCTCATGTGTGGTAAATGTCTCAGGCTGTATTTGAACTCAGGATTTCAGGACTCCTGGTTCTTTCCATATAACCAATTCTAGTGGTTTCCTATTGCCTCTAAGTTCAAATATTAATTCTTCTATTGAACTTTTAAACCCTGTATTGTGACTATAAAGTATCTTTCCATCCCCTTCCACATTCCACAATTTAGTCAAACTAGCCTCTTTCCTGTTCTTCACATACAATACTTTTTGCTCCCTTCCTCATGTTTTGTCAGTGACCACTCTCTCCCTACTTACTTCAACCTCAGAGAATTCCTCTCTTCTTTTAAGCTGTAGCTCAGATATCACCATCTGTATGAAGTCTTTACTCATTGCTCCCTTTCTTAAAATGACAGCATTATCTCTTCCAAACTACCTTATATTTAACTACTTTGTCTGCATTTATATTTATTAACTTTATATTTAAGTTGCATATATTCATATGTATTTGTATTTATGTTATATTATATATTTATAAAGATATATTAATATATTAATATGTATTTGTCATCATCTTCACTATAGTGAGAAAGGATTGTTTCATTCTTTATACTTGCACCCCCAGTTCCTAGCATATGGTGCCATAGTAGCTGGTTAAAAAATAAATATAAATAAGGAATAAATATGAAATAATATATATATTTATAATTTATAAAGAATAAATACTTAGGTATTACATTTGTATACAATTAATATTGATTGAAGTATTAACAAGAAAATAATAAAACAATAGCATACTTATAATAAGCAGCTATTTACACAAACATCAATGAACATATCAAATGAGCTGGAGAAAGAAATGACAAATCACTCTAATGTTTTTGCCAAGGAAACCCCAAATGGGGTCATGAAGAGTCAGACATGACTGAACAAGAACAACAAGATGTTTATGATGTGTCATAAAATTACAGATGTCAAGTTAGCCCTTCCCATTCCAAGGGATTCTGGAAAGGTCATCTGTTTAGAGTAGAGGCTCTAAGAACTAAAAATCAAAACATTAGAGGAAAGAACTGAATCAGCCTCTTTGAGAAGAAGCAATGGGGACAAAGAGGTAAAGAGAACATACCATCTGTCATGAGATACTCAGAACCAAACTCTAGGACTGGTACTGTGTGAATTGTGGATGGTGAATTTTGGGCTGAACTATACCCCTCTAGAACTGCAGACCCCAAAAGGGAGATTCCTCAATTTTCTATCATTTTTTTTTCACTTTACTTCCCTCTCTGTCCTAGGAAAATATGAATTTATTTTTCAGAAGTCACCTCTGTTTCTCAATAACATTATTTTTTTGCTCCTTTTTCTCATATACCAGTTTTCATTATAAAGCAGTTAATCATTGTGTTGGCAGCCTATGTGTGTCAATAGAAAAATGTAACAGAGAGACAATAGAGGGGTATTCAGGGAGAAAAATAGATTTTACAATTATGGTATTTTTTTCTAGAGTAGTTTTCTGACTGAGTGTTATAGATAGAATTATATAATTGGAGAAAGTCAGACACAGATAGAGACATACAGAGACAAAGATAGAAACAGACAGAGAGCTGAAATAAGAAACACAGAGAAGGGAAAGACAGAGAGAAGATACAAGGACATTTTCCTCTTAGTAATGAATAAGCAGTTTGGTTAAGAAAGGTTGCAACTAACTGATTAGCATTCAGAAATGGGATCCTGACTTTTCCCATGGCCAATTTGGAAGGTAAATTTTTCCTTCATAGGGAGGAGCAAAGAGTAACCTGGGGTGGGCATGAAAAAGAGGAAAAAGTGGCAAAAGTTTTCGATAATCATGTTATCAGTATAATCTGGGAAGACATAACTACTTGATCACTACTAAACTTGGATTATAAGGGACTGTGGGTCATTGGATGAAAATAAGTGACCACACAGAAAATATCTTGCGATTATTTGAAGAAAATAAGTCAAACCTTGTACTACTAAAAATAAAATAGAAAACCGATGTGGGGGTTTGATCATTCTAGCAACCACTTTAGCTGAGTATTGGTCAAATCCAGTAGTGCAAGATTCTCTCTCGTCTGTGTCTCTGTCTCTGTTTCTGCCTCTTTGTCTCTGCTCTCTCACTCCATCTCTCTCTTTTTCTCTCCCAGTTGGCAAGTGGAGATCTTGTGAACTTCAGAGTTTGAACCATCTTGTATTCCGTCATCATCATTATATCCATTACAATCCACAGCAGTATCCCAGGAGCAACAATGGTTGATGGTAGCATCTGCATCAAGGATCAAGAGATAAACCAAGGACAAACTACATTAAGGAAAGTCACATTCAGAACTCTATATGCTACCAAAGGACTTACTGAGGGTAAAAATGGTAAAAGGTAAAAAGTTCTTCCAATAACTAGGAGCTCTGAATTTACCTTATTGCCACATATATTCTCAAAATTGGAGTACACTGTGTTCAAGAATCTTATGTTTGCAAGAAGAGAATGCATCAATAGCATTGGGGACATGTTTCTGTAATAATTGTTCAACTATCCTCCCTCCTTGCTTTCTAAAAACCAGCTAGCTTTAACTGATAATCAATGAGAAACATGCCGGTAATGTTCATGAGTAACAGACAGTAGAAACCTCAGCTCTATAGCGTTACCTATAGAATCCTAAGTAGATCTCCAGGCACCTGAGGGGCTAATGCAGAGGGAACCACTGCAGAGGGTGAGTGCTACCAGAGGAAAGTGCTTTGTAAACCTTAATGTAATTTGTAAAAGCTGAATAGACTAGTAGGAAGTATATTGAATTTGGAAATCAGGAAGAGTATCCAAACATGTCATTTGTTTGACCCTAGGCAAATTATTTGACTCCCTAAAAAACTTTCTCCATCTATAAAATTAGGATAATAAATGCATCTATAGCTATGAATATCAAATGAGATAAACTAATGAGACCTTAAATATCCTATAAATGTGAATTATAAATATTATATTTGTTATATTAAATCTGAGTGCATTTTTAACATTAAGTAATAATCTAAATCTAAAGCAGTCTCCAGAAAAAACAGATAGCAATGCCAATCAAGGTGCCAGTCAGTAAATATAAACACACAGAAAAAAATATTAGATTAATGAAGTTAAATACAAATCTACATGGGCAGTTCAAGAATGCTTCTGTTTTGCTTGATTGCAGTTTTTAAATGTTTATTTCCCCTTGAAATAGCAACATTATTACTGGTTTCAGTGAGTTGTCCAAGTGAATCAAGGGTAAATGGAATGACCTCCCCTTTGTCTTACTAACCAAATGCCCAATGTTCTCAAATGTACATTCACATGCACAGCACTAAGGGATTAATGGCAAAAATCATTCTGAATAGACAATACCAGAAAATTAGGACTAATAAAATAATTTACACACTATTTTATGAAGTGCTTTCCTCACAAGAGTGCTTGACCTCAGAGGGCAGAATTAAGAATAGGTTGAATTTTCTTACTAAAAATAACCAAAAGAGGGAATTAGTCAAAGCCAGAGGTGCTACACAAAACAGTTGCATCATTGGTGAAGCTATGTATTGGTTTAAATATTCTAGAAAGGAATTTTTAATTCTTCTAAGAACATATCTCAAAATGTTGATGTCCTTAGACTCAGAGATGTCATTCTTAGACATATCCCTCAAAGTAGTCAAAGATAGAAAGGTTGAAATATCGTATCTGTATTCACTAGAGCTCATAGCAGTTCACCAAAAATATTTATAGCAGCACTTTTTATAGAGTCAAAAAGGGAAAACAAAATAGATGTTCAATGACTGGGAAACTGAATGGGCCCCAAGTGTAGTGTAGTGTTTTTGTGCTGTAGGAAATAATAAATATGATGAAAGCCTAGAAACAAGGGGAGACTTCCATGGTCTGATGGAAAGTGAATGAGGTAGAACCAGGGAAACAATATAGATGGCAATGATATAAATGAAAAAGAAACAGTGAAAAGAAATGGAATTCTACATAATTACATTGACACAATTTGTTCTAGAGGAAGTGATAAGAAAGTTAATCTTTTTCCTTTCTTTGAAATGATAGGGGCCTTTGAATGTAAAATCTTGTATGTGTAGTTAGAGTAAGTTAAAATGTTGGTTAGTTTCACTAAAATTTTTTTTCTTGTTAAGAACATCAAATAATAGTAAATTTGTAAAGTATTTATTTAGCACAGTAGCCAGCATATAATAGGTGCCTAATAAATTCTTGTCCCCACCCCATTCCTTTTTCTCTTCTTTTTCTTCTTTTCCCTTCTTTTTCTCTTCCTTGTCTCCTCCTCCTCCTCCTCCTCCTCCTCCTCCTCCTCTTTTTCTTCTTTTTTTTTTATTACAAGAATGATTTTTTGTGGGGGGTTGTTGTCGGGCAGGGCTCTTCCCTCTGAGGAACCTCGGGGACTGCCGAAGAAAGACAACTCACACAGGTGATCAGGGGGCAAGTTCAATTTATTTTTGCATCTGTAAGCTTATATACTATATTCTATATGTGGAAGCAGGGTATGGGAGGATCTCCTGAGGCCTATATCAGATTGGCCTGAGCCTCTTGCATTGCCTTAGTTGACTGTCTCTATGCGGAAATTTGTCAAGCGAGGGATGGGTGAAATAGGGACGTAGATGGGTAGATATGGGGGCGCCTCCCAGTTTCCTTGTGGCCAAGGATCTGAGCGGACCAAGGTTTGCCTTAGCCTGTATCCTGGAGTTTGCTCTACGGGACTTCATCTCATGTCCTACAAGGCCAGTAGCTATGCTGTGGGGTGGCCTCCTACAGGGGGGAGGGAAAAAGAATATATATTTCAAAATGATGGTTATGTACAAACAAAACCTATCAATAAAAGTTCATTTTAAGTGGCAGATTTGGGATTTATAGAAGAAAATAAAATTGCTAACGCTGAAAACAACTTCAAGGTAGAATGGACCATCTCTAAGAGAAATTGATTCCTACTTATTATATAGACTAGACATCAAATTGAGAAGGATTTTGCCATATATAGTAAGCATTTATAATGCTTGTTTTCAGGCTGATAGTTCAAGCAAGGGTTGAATAAGATGATCTTTGGGAATCTTTCCAACTCTCAAGATGAGGTGGTTATGGGCCCTTCTTTTGATATTTTGTGCTATGTGTTATGAGATGTATTTAAGTGAGTGTGTTTCATTCACATTTGTATTTTTTTATTTATATCAATGATTTCATTAGAATTATGGTATGAAAACTACTCATTCAGCTCAATATTTTACCCATAGTATAGATCTTTAAATTTTACTATTTATTTATTTGAACATTCTTTTAAATTTTGAGTTCCAAATTCTCTTCCTTCTTCCCACCCCCTTACACACTCACTGAGAAGTAAAAAATATAAGTTATATGTGTGAAATCATGCAAAACATATATCCATATTAATCATATTTTATAAAAATAAGAAAAATAAAGAAAAAGAGAAAGTTACACCACAAATCTCACTGGATCTGGATAACATTTTTAAAAAATCATTAATCCTTAGGAATTGTCTTGGATTATTGTATTGATCAAAGTAGCCAAGTCTTTCTTTCTTTTTTTTTAAGGTTTTCACAAGGCAATGGAGTTAAGTGGCTTGCCCAAGGCCATACAGATAGGTAATTATTAAGTGTTTGAGGCCGGATTTGAACTCAGGTACACCTGACTCCAGCCAGTGATCTATTCACGGTGCCACCTAGCCACCCCTAGCCATGTCTTTCACAGCTGATAATCATTACAACATTACTGTATAGCATGAGGTTTTAGAAATTTTGGGTGGTGACTTTGCACAGCCTTTCCTCACTAAAATCCAATTCACTTGCATGTCACAGCATTGTAATATCCCTGAGTTCATGGTCCTCCTTGATAACAAACGAGAAACATCCATCAATCAGGACAAGCTAAATTAAAGGATCTACAACCAGTATGCTTCAGAGGTAAAACTTGAACCCAGGACTTCCTAAAACCATAGCCTGTTATCTTTCTGCCTCATCATACTATTTACTTAATTAGAAAAGGTACAGTTTTTTAATGAATATTTTTGTACAATTTTACACACACACACACACACACACACTCAGATGATATGTATGGAAACATTTAAAAATGAAGATAATTAAGAAATTATCAAGATTAAAAATTAGATGGTCTTTCTATTGGTCCATCAATATTTGGATTTCCTTGTCCATTTGGTCTTTTTGACTAAGCAGTACTTTTCTCCCTGAATTACTTTTTGCTGAGTTTATTACTGCTTTATATGCTATTTTTTTAAGGTGAATTCAGCTTGAGTAATGTGATCATGGTTAGGAAAAAAAATTTCTAATTTGGCAAATTTCATTTAAAAAAATGAATGGTTAGCTTCTACCATATATATATATTATATATATATATATAATATATATATATATTATATATAAATATATATATATATATATTTATATAGGCTTGTTACTAATGGCATGCTCTCACAGTTGTTTCAAATCAAATCTAGAAATAATTTCCTAAGCTAATATTGGAATTGAATGTATTTACTCTTCATTGGTATAAAAGGGAATGAAAGGGCTATGCATAGTATAATATTTCTGATGACCAGATCCTTCTATAACTTGGGCAAATCATTTCTTTTTAGTTTTCTCAAGTCTAAAATGATCATATCTAAGGTAAATTCCATTTGTTAGTCAATTAACAAGCATTTATTAATCATCTACTTTGTTCCAGGCTATTTGCTCATACACCTAGAAAACAAAGAATTCAAAAGCAGAAGTGAAAACAGATCCTCCCTTTAAAGAGTCTCAGATCTAAGTAGTAGGTGAAGGGGAGCAGAAATATGGGTGTGCTTGAGGCATGTCACCTGGTTTGGTGGATAGAGCTTTGCGTCAGGAATACCTAAGTTCAGTTTTAGACTCTGACACCAACTGCATGATCTTGAGCGAGTAAGTCACTTAAGCCCTATTTGCCTCAGTTTCCTCATCTGTAAAATGGAAATAATAATAGTAACTACTTTGCTAGGTGCTGTGAGGATCAAATGAGATAATAATTGTAAACTGTTTGCAGTGCCTGGTAAAAGGCAAGTGCTATATTAATGTTAGCTATTATTATTGTTATTATTAACTACTACTAGTAGTTGTAGTAGCAGAAGCAGTAGTAGTAGTAGTAGTAGTAGTAGTAGTAGTAATAGTAGCAATAGCAGCAGTAGTGGCAGTAGCAGTAGCACTATTATTAATAGTAGTATTAGTAGTAATTACAGTATTATTTCTATTTTATCATTATTATTATTATTATCAGTAGTAGTTGTAATAGTAATAGTGGTAATAGTAGTAGTTATAGTAATATTATTAATATCATTATGATTATTATTAGCAGTAGCAGCACTAGCTGGTAGTAGCATTAGTAGTAGTTGTTACAATATTATTAGTATTATTAGTAGTAGTAGTGGGAGTAGTAGTTATAGCATTATTAGTAATAGCAATTATCGTTATAGTTTTGTTATTATTATCATTATTATTAGTAGTAGTAATAGCAGCAGCAGCAGTAATAATAATAATAATAATGATAATAGCATTTTATTTTCCCCAGGTACATGCAAAAACAATTTTACCATTTGTTTTAAAAACTTTTAAGTTCTAAATTTTCTTCCTTCCTCCCCATCTCCCTTCACTGAAAAGGGAAGCAATTGGATATAGGTTATATATGTATAGCCATATAAAACATTTCCATAATAGTCATGTTTTGGGAAAAAAACCATAGGCAATCTCCTAAAAAAACCCCAAGGAAAAAATAAGGAAAATTTAAAAATGATGCTTCAATATGTGTTCAGATACTAGCACTTTTTTTGCCTGGGGATGGATGGCATTTTTCATTATATTCATTTTCCACTCATTGTTTTGCTGAGAATTCAGCTGTTATTATTGGTGTTGTCATTGCTATATATAAAATAGATAAAAGGTAATTTGGAAGAGAAGACACCAGTAGCAGAGAGGATCCAAAAAAATTGTTTTAATGCAGAAAATATTCCCAGATCTATTGAACTTTCTACCACTTACAGGAAAGAATATTTAGAAAGAATTGATTCCATTTTTTATGCTAGACTCACATATCTCATCATCCAAAATCAACTCTGATTTTACTCATTCATAATAAAGGTGACAATTTAAGGTGGCAAAAATTCTAATATTTTCTTTTTGAAAGGCGAGAAGCATTCCTTTGTACCACTTATTTTCATTTTTTTTTGCTTTTGCAAGACAAATGGGGTTAAGTAACTTGCCCAAGGTCACACAGCAAGGCAATTATTAAGTGTCTGAGGCCGGATTTGAACTCCTGACTCCAGAGTCCATACTCTATCCACTGCACCATCTAGCAGCCCCATACCACTTATTTTTTTTAGGTTTTTGCAAGGCAATGGGGTTAAGTCACACAGGTAGGTAATTATTAAGTGTCTGAGGCTGGAATTGAACTCAGGTCCTCCTGACTCCAGGGCTGGTGCTCTATACACTGCACCACCCAGCCACCCCCATATCATTTATTTTTAATATAAAAATATTATAAGCTTATGTGCCTAAGAATATGAAAAAAACTGAAGCAACTCTGTTATGAAAAAATGTTATTTATATATTTATTGCATATATTTTTATATTATTGTATATATTATTTATATATCACAAATTGTGCAAGACTTTAAAGGTGTATAAAATAGTAGTCATATTGTTTGTCATTTTTGAAGAGGACCAATAACATCACATGTGATGTCTTGTCATGTTCAAGAATTGGATTTTAGTGAGGCAGAGCTGCACAGAATCATCAGCCTCACTTTTTCTTCCTGAATCATTGAATTCAGCAGCAAGATAAAAGATAAAAGTCCAGCTGACTGGTGATGACCCAGGATGTGGTGGATGACCTTGGCAACTTCAAGGCTTGACTAGGTTCTCTGTGTGTGTGTGTGTGTGTGTGTGCATGGGGTGAGAGGGAGGGAGGAAAAGACAGAAAGGAAAGGAGAAAAGGAGAGAGGGAGGAAAAGAGGGACAGAGAGAAATAGAAACAGAGAAGGAGGGAAGAAGAGACAGGAAGGGAGAAATAGAGAGAGGGTGTGAGAGAGAGAGGAAAGGAGGAAGAGAAAGAGGGACAGAGAGGGACAAAAACTACAAACGAGACAGGAAAGAGAGAAAAAGAGGGGGAGGAGGGAAGAGGAAAATACAGAGAATAGGAGAGAGAAAGGGAGAATTCTTGTATTTCCTTCTTTTCTTTTTTTAGGTTTTTGCAAGGCAAATGGGGTTAAGTGGCTTGCCCAAGGCCACACAGCTAGGTAATTATTAAGTGTCTGAGACCAGATTTGAACCCATGTACTCCTGACTCCAAGGCCAGTGCTTTATCCACTATGCCACCTAGCTGCCCCTATTCCTGTCTTTTCAAACTCATTGTAAGCATTCACATTTGAAAAGAAAATAGAAATAAAAAATAAATGGAATGAGTGAAGAAATATAATATAGCAACTATACAGAATAAATTTGTCTTTGATCTAACCTTAAAGATTCAGTACAAAACCAGTCTGGCCCCAGCCAAAGATACTGTTAGTTTAAGTACAAAAGTTTTAGCTTAGTGATGTCATAGACTCACAATTTGAAGCAACCAGAGGAAGTCACAAATAGGATAAATGAATAGATAAAGAATTCTGATTACCAAAGATTTACTAACTGGTATGGATTCATTTACTAAGAAGTTTCATTGCTCAAGATGCATAACAGAACCCAGTATACTGATTTATTCACAAGCAGAACTCTATTTATTTATTCATTTGTAGAATACCGCCAGATATTGGACTTTTGTAGTATATGCTTGACTAATATAGAACAAAACCCTAATGGTTTTTAGAGAAGCAGAGGATCGGTACCTTCCATTACACATGGAGTAAAATTCTTTCCTTTCTTAAAAGAAAAACAAAACAGCAAAAAACCTGCCATTTTTTACAAGAGCCAATAAGTAGTTCATATGTGAGGTAATAAATACCAGAAACAGGTTGGTAGCTATATGAGAGAGAAGGAGCCCCCCCCCCCCCCATGAAGTGAATGTGTGGAGTTTATAATGACCCTCGATTTTCAAGCCATGGTAACTGGGAGAATGGTGATAATCTCAACAGTTATAGTTAAGTTGGGAAGATTTGAGGAAAAAGATAACAAATACTTTTTTTTTGGACATATTGAGGTAAAGGTGCCTACATATCATCCAATTTGAGATGTCCCAAAGGCATTTGGTAATGTAAGTTGGAGCTCAGGAGACACTAGGGGTAGATATATAGTGCTGAGAAGCATCTGAGTAGATGATAACTTAACCTGTGGGAACTTTTGAGACTACCATAGATGGTACAGAGGGTAAAAAGAAAAGGGTCCAGGACCCAAACTTGGGAGACACTGGCTATTTTAAAAGCCTTACCATATAAATTTCCAATCTACGGACATCTATAATGTTCTAAAATCCAACTTCATTGGTTTATTTGTTGTTCCTCACATGCAATTCTCCATCTCTAAGCTCAATATATTTGACTTTCCCATATGTCTGGAATGTTCTCCCTCATCTCTGATACTGAACTTTCCTGCCTTCTTTAAAACAACTCAAATCTCACTTTCTGTAGGAGACTTTTCTCAGTTCTTCTGATACTAGTTTCTTAGCTTTGAGGTTACTTTCCATTTGTACTGTATGTTGTATGTGTGTATACCAATAATTATTAGTCAATCCTTATCTCCCATTAGAGCTTAAATTTCTTGACAAGAAGATCATTATTTTTCTTTTGCATCCCTAGCACTTAGTCCTTCTACCTATACTATATCTCTTGTAACCATCTCATCCTTACCATTGCTATAGCAAACATTGTACCTCTCTGTTCCTCATTTCTTCTTGTGTAGCAGTCTGCTTAATGGATAGTTCTGCTTTCTGACTCTTCCATCTTCAATTCATCCTTCATCCTACTTCCCAAAGAAGTTTTGTAATGAGTTACCAAAAGCATGTATTCCCTTTACAAAAAATTTTGCAGTGGCTATCCTTTGCTGACATATGATCTTGGCATTCAAATCCTTCACAGACTTTGACAAAATTTTCTAGTTTTTAACTGATCCTAATATTCTTTGTAGTTTGTGTTCCAACTAAACTAGTCTATTCTCTCTACCCCATTTTTTCCATTTTAAATGGTTTATTTTTTGCTTTTTGCAAAAACCTATGTAATAAATTCTATATACTGTTTTCAAAGCTATCCACATTTTCTGTGTTCCCCTCTAAGTTTTCTTTTATTCTCTGCTGTGCATCTCTACCCTAATTTAAATTTATTCTCTCTCTCACCTATCTGACTTTTACTTAATAATCCCATCTTTCCAGCTCTGTGCTTTGAACTCTCCCCTTTCCATCAAAGATCAAATTAAAAGTCACCCCTTTCATAAAGTTTTCTGATCTTCCCTCCCAAGTCTTTATATTGAAAATGGTCTTTCCTCAGACATCGTATAGAACATTGACTCTAATACTCTCCATCTCAATCATCCATTTACTTCATAGTTATTTGTGTATTTATGTATCCCTCTTAGAATATAAGGATAGTGAAGACTTGCCTCACTTTCTCTGACAACATATAGCTGCCAGGAACTGTCAGTTCCTTTCCAGATTGCTTAATTTAATTCCTTAGAGCTTTGGGCTCATCTAGGGAGTCCATAGTAGTCTTTAGCATTCTTTTAATGATACCTACCTAAAAGTCTATAGGTAATCCTCAAATTAATAGTCCTTTGGGAGAACACATATTCATCCTCTTGTATTAGCCTCATAATAATCTGTAGCTACAACTGTCACTCCTCCTTTCATTAAAAATAAATTGAGAGGCAGCTAGATAGTGTAGTGGATAAAGCACCGGTCCTGGAGTCAGGAGTACCTGGGTTCAAATCCAGTCTCAGACACTTAATAATTACCTAGCTGTGTGGCCTTGGGCAAGCCACTTAACCCCGTTTGCCTTGCAAAAAAAAAAACCTAAAAAAACAAACCTAAAAATAAATTGAATTTGTACAGTATTCCCTAGATTCATCCTTAGTTGCTTACATGCTTATAATAGGATATTCACTCTAAAATTCAACTTCTTTGATTTATTTGATGTTCTTTACACAGGATTCTCCATCTCTCAACTATATATTTGCAATGATTTTCTCCTATACTAAGAATGTTCTCCTTCCTTATTCTGATTCTTAATTTCCTTAGTTTCCTTTAAGACAGCTTAGATCTCACCTTGTATAGGAGACATTTCTAATACTGCTGCTACTAGTTCCTTACCTTTGAAGTTACTTTCCATTTTTACTGTATATGTGTGAGTAAGTGACTCTGTGTGTGTGTGTATGTCTGTGTGTGTGTGTGTGTGTGTGTGTGTGTGTGTGTGTGTGTGAAAGGGCTTGTTTTTGTCTTTGTCTCTTCAGTTTTTAGTAGTGTCTGGCATCTATTTGATACTTATTAAATGGTCACTAAGTGACTTATTCACACATGTCTTATGTGCTTATAAGAGTGTTATCACAAACTGGACCCTAGAAATGGGAAAATCCTAGTATTAGGGTTAAGTTGCCACATTTAGTTGTTTGAAAAGCAGTACACATCTTACCTTGACCTTCATTCAACATTTTTGTTGGGGCCAACAGGGTTCCAAATAATCCACCATAACAGAGAAAATACATCAGGAAATATAAAGGAATCTGATGACATCCCTCTGATAAAAATGACTTTGCACATGACCAAGACAGGTAAGAATAGGTTGATTATGGAGGGTTTCTTTCACCTCAATATCATACAGATCCCATATGATGATCATTATGGTAGAAAAGGAATATTCCTTTAAATCTCAAACAAAACAGATGATACTTCCTTGGGCAACTTAACCTGGGACGGAACAGAACATTAGACTATTTCCCTCATGATTACAATGACCACCATACCTTGAATGAAAGAGCTGGATTTAGAGTATAGTTCTGTACCTTACTGTGTGATCTTGGGATTTAATTTTTCTGGGATTTAATTTCTTTATATGTAAAATAAAGGAGTTACACTATAAAAACATCCCTTGCAACTCTAAATCTATAATTCTATAATGTATGATTTTTCTAAACAGGAATTTGAAAATTGTAAATGTGTGGAGTCCATAAACATTTCTTTCTGTGTAGGTTCATAGAAGAAGAACAATTATAACTATTGTAATAAATTTTGGTTTTAATAAGCCAATAGTATGATTACTCTTATTAAAGTAGATTTTTACCTAGTGTTTTAGTTTTATACTGTTTTTAATTAATTTTTTCAATTAGCAATCATTTATAATATCTCCTTCTACCTATTAGAAAAAATATTTATAATCCTTATAATAAATCTGTTGGGTAAAACCACAGGTATTATTATATCTATTACAAATGAGAAAACTGAAGCTCAGAGTGGTGGAAGTGATTTTTTTCCCCCACAACCATACATCTAGTATCAGAGGTAGAATTCAAATCTGAGTCATTCTAAATTTCAGCACCAGCACTCTGTATGCTAGGTGATGGAGTGGAAAAAGTTCCTGATGTGGATTTAGGAAGATGACTTCAAATCTGGTCTCAGACACTTATTAGCAATATTATCTTGGGCTAATCACTTAACCTATTTGCCTCAGTTTCTTTATCTGCAAAATTAAGATAATAATAACACCAATCATTTGGGGTTGTTGTGAAGGTCAAAAATGCTTAATAAATTTTAAAATGTTATGTAAATGCTTGACCTAGTCATAGTCATAATTATAGTTACAGATGGAGTAGGAGTAGGAATAGTAGTTATGTAATCAATAGCTTGTGTCAGATTTGGTGATCAGTGCTTTATAAATATTATCATTTTCTCATTATTATTGTTGCTGTTGTTATATCACACTCAAAACCAGAGCAAATGTTTCAGTTATTCATATGTAATATAAACTAAATCATATCAGTGACAATTTTTCATTTTTAAACAGGTAATTTAAAAATTTTCCTACTTTCCTCCCAAACTCTTCTTTATGTCTAATGTGAAATTCACAGGCTACTAAAATAGAAGATTGTTGAAAGTAAGTTCTTTTCCCACCAGTTAACAAACACTTCTGTGCTTTAAACATGTTGATATGCATGAAACAAAAGCATGGGTAAGCTTACACATACATTACTCTTGTTGCACCAACATATATTAGAGATCACATCAAACAAGCCTAGTCATTGAAAGAGCTGGCTAAAACTAGAAGGCAGCACAGTTAAGAGTTGATAAATAACTCAGCCCTTGTTTTCCAGACAATGAAATAGGACTTTCTGGACCTGTACTTTCCTAAATCCTCCGATACAAATGCTTACATATCCACAGTTCTCCTTTAATAAGTCACTCACTCACCTGTGAGCTCATTATTTGGATATCCTAAACTAGGAGGCAATTTACATAATAAATTAGTCACCTGATGATGTTGAAACTGACCTCTTCAGGCTGGTACTTAATATACCTCAGCTCAAGTCTTGTTAGATTGGAGGAAGCTTGGGGTGGTAAATAGAGGCAACCAGGACCATGTGGCTTCAAGTCCCACATCTGACACATGCTGGCTGTGTGATCCTGGGAAACTCACTGAACTTCTTAGTAATCTTAGGCAATAATATAAAAGACTTTAAATCATAAAACAGTTGTAGAGCTACTTTGGCAAAAGGAATGTTTCCATCATGAACTCCCTAGGTAGATAAAATCATGATTCCAGAACAACAAAAACAAAAGAGGGAAATGTTATTTATCTTGGAGTGAAAAGAGTAAAATATGTACAAAGGGAGGAACTTATGCATTAGAATAAGAAAGGAAGAATTTTTAATTCATTAAAATTATTTATGAATTTATTTTCTGGAAGAAAACCAAAAAAAAGTTCTACCAATTGCATTAGTTTTTTTTCCTCTCCAAACAGCTCTTACACATAACAAAAGTGGATGGATAAGGAAATCACAGAATCTTATTGTTGGAAAGAACATGAAAGGTCATCTAATCCATGCATAGTATGATTTTCCTTTATAATATTTCTATCAAGAGGCCATCCAATCTCTGTTTGAAGACTTCAAGAGACATGGAACTCATTACCTTTTCAGTCAGCATATCCTGTGTTGGAGAAAGCAAAGAAATCTGGACATCTGACATGTACCCTAGATTTAAAATTAATAGTTATCAAAAGATTTAGAGAAAGGCAGGAGCTCATGGATTAAATTTCATTGGATAAGATTACCCAGAAAAGATGGGAAATTTTTAAGAATGAAAATTCTGAAAATTTCAAATGAAAGAAAAATTTTGATGACTATATTAAAAAGGAATAATGTATTCAAAAAGAATATATTGATCAACTTAGATTTTTAAATATTACATATGTATGTATACACTATATCAGATTACACACTCATGAGGAAGGGAGAAGGAGGCAGAAAAATGTGTAATTCAAAATCTTACAAAAAAACAAAGTTGATTTACATGTAATTGGAAAAAATAAAATAAAAATTTATTATACATGTATGTATATATAGATGTATATACAGAAGATGGAAACAAAGATAACTAATGAAACACTTTAAAATATAGTGGTCCTTTTACAATAATGTTAAAACATGAAATGGACAGAGATTGATAGAAAAGGTAAAGAAAGCAAACAGAATGTTAGACTATGTTGGGACAAAATGAGGCAGAGACTTCATAGGAATTTCATTAGCATTGGATGGGAAAATGATAGAGAAATCAGAACTCTTCAACTTTAATTTTGCTTCTCTTTTTCTTATCAAAGAGAATAAGCTTTGGACTAAAAGGAAAGAAATGAATAAATATTATTATATATGATATCATATTATATCATATATCATATCATATTATTATTGTTATTATTATATAAATATTAGTGGAGAGATAGAAAACACTTCCTGTCCCTTTCAAATCCAAACCACTATGTACAAGTGAAATATATCCTGGAGTACTGTAAGAACTAATACACGTGATTACTGATGCATTGTCAACTGTTTTTGAAAAGTCATAAGGTCAAATATTATAATTTTCTAAAGAAAAAGAATGGTATCTGCAAACTAGAGATCAGTGAATTTGACTGATTCTGGGGAAATTTTAGAATTTTATGAACTATGGTTAATGAAAGTCAAGAAAGGGAAATGAAAGTCATAGGCTTCATAAAGAACTATTCTGACCACATTTCCACTTTTGACAGGGTTAACTGGGATATTGCTTACTAGATTTTAGCAAAGCATTGAACAAAATTTCTCATGCTGTTATAGAAAAAATAGAAATATACTATACATTTAGTTGAAATTAAAGCTATGTGAAATTAGAATTTAGACCTAAAGATATCTATTAATGATTCTATTTCATCTTTGAAGAAGATCTCCAGTGGAGTTCCCTTGTAATTTGTGTCCCAATTTTTTAAAAGCAATTTCCATCTCAATCTCTAAAGTGAGAGTTGTTATTCTTATCAAATACAAAGATAACTTAAAGTTGAGAATGGTGTTGTTAGAATATCTTACACTTGGGTTTAAAATATCAACTTCATTTATCAGAATCAGATCTTAAAATAGATTATAAAGTGTAATTATCGAAACTGGTACTGGCTAAGAAATAGAAAGGTAAATCAATAGAACAGAGTAGACATAATTTACAGCAGCAAATAAATATAATAACCTTCTATTTGACATGTATAAAAACTTTAGATTTAGGGATAAGAATTCATTATTTGGTAAAAAAAATTGTTGAAAAAACTGGAAAACAATATAGCAGGAAATAAGCATAGACCAATATCTTATACCATTTACCAAGATAAGTTCAAAATAGATACAGGACCTAGATATAAAGAGAGAGCTATATACAGGAAAATTAGAAGAGCACAGAACATATTGCTTGTCAGATTTACAGACAGGTGAACAATTTATGAACAAACAAGAGATAGAGAACAAAGTTAGGTGTAAAATAGATAACTTTGATTACATTATATTAAAAGGTATTTGGACAAATAAAACAAAAATGCAACCAAGATCAGAAGGAAAGCAGAAAATTGGGAGAAAAATTTTATACACAGTTTCTCAGTTAAAGGTCTCATACCCCAAATATATAAAGAACATTGTCAAATATATAAGAAAATGAGTCATCCCACAATTGATAAATATTATAAAAATTTGAACAGGTAGTTTTATGATAAAGAAGTCAAAATAATTTGCAGTCAATGAAAAATACTTAATGATTTAGAGTCTAAATTATTATTAATTAGAGAAATGTAAATTTAAAATATAAATTAAAAGTTATTATTGATTAGAGAAACATAAATTAAAATTAAAAATATCATTTTATACCCATAACATTGTCCAAAATATGTGAAGGGAAAAGTGACAAATGTTGGGAGGGATATGGAAAAATTGGAACACCAATTCATCGGTGGAATTGTCAACATTTTGGAAAGTAATCTGAAATTATGGCCAAAGACTTGTTAAACTGATTATACTCTTTGAACTAGCAGTACAGCTACTAGGTCTAATCATAAAAGATGATTAAGGGGAAAGGAAAAGGAGTTCATAGTGATTTTTAAGACTTAAAGGTCTAGGGGCAGCTAGGTGGCACAGCGGATAGAGCACCGGCCCTGGAGTCAGGAGTACCTGAGTTCAAATCCAGCCTCAGACATTTAATAATTACCTAGCTGTGTGGCCTTGGGCAAGCCACTAAACCGCATTGCCTTGCAAAAATCTAAAAAATAAAATAAAAAAAAAGACTTAAAGGTCTAGCCTGTAGAAGATGTATTCTGATTAGTCTGATAGGGCAAAAGTAGCAATAATACATTCATTTTGCAAAGGAAACAAATTCAGACTTGATACAAGGAAGAACTTTCTAACAATTAGAGATAAGCAAAAATGAAATTACTAACCTCTAGAAGCTATTTGTGAAGATAAAATGAGGTACCTTAAAGCTTTGAGGTGCTCTATAAATTTAAGCTGTTAATGCTATTAACTTATTCAAGATATTCTTGTCACTGGAAGTTTTTATTTTACTTATTGTGAGTCAATCAGAGTTAAGTGACTTCCGCAGGATCACACAGCTGGTAAGGTTTACTTGTTTGATGGTGAATTTGAACTTAGGTCCTCCTAACTTTAAGAATAGTACTCTATCCACTGTGCCACCTAACTGCCTCTACTGGAAGTCTTTAAGCAAAGCCTGGCTTATCACTTGTCTGATATGGGGCAAGAGGATTTTTACTTAGGTGTGGGTGAAACTAGATGGCTAAAATGGACTTTAAACTTCAATTCTGAAATTCTATGATTTTGTATAATATTCTACCTTTTTCAATCCCTTTACTCATTTCTCATGCTATTTCAGATCATAATAGACTCTCCTCTCAGCTCCAAGCACTCTCATTTCTCTCCCTGAAGGCAAATGACTCAATCTCAGATTCCCTTAAGAATTTTGAGGTTGATATTAACTCCTTCCCCCAGTCCTACTCTTAAATGTCTCAGAACTAATTAGCAGCATTACCTCCTCACTCTTCCTTAAGGTCATAGAAACTATTGTCTACTTGTCACTAGGTCTAATTCCCATAACTACAAACTTATTTCTTCAACCTTCTGCTGGGCAGCTAGGTGGTGTAGTGGATAAAGCACCGGCCTTGGGGTCGGGAGTGCCTGGGTTCGGATCCGGTCTCAGACACTTAAGAATTGCCTAGCTGTGTGGCCTTGGGCAAGCCACTTGACCCTGTTTGCCTTACAAAAACCTTAAAAAAAAACCAAAACAATCTTCTTCTACGATCTTGTTTTTGTTTTTATTCAGTCATTTCAGTCATGTTCTGCTCTTTATGATCCCATTAGGGATTCTCTTGCAAAGATCCTAGAATGATTTGCCATTTCCTTCTCCAGTTGATTTTACAGATGTGGAAACTGAGGCAAATAAGGTTAAGTGTCAGAGGGACACAGTGTCAGATCTGTGGCTAGATCTGAATTCATGAAGATGAATCTTTCTAATTCCAGACATTGTACTCTATCTACTGTACCACCAAGATGTAGTTATCTTGACTTTCATCCAATTTCACTCTCTTTCTCATCTCTCTATAAACATGATCTAATCTCCTAAATTCTAATAATAAAAACAAAGCACCTCTTTTCTAACCGCATTTAATTGCTCTCCTGCCACTCTCCTCCTTTGACTAGTTTCCATAATGGTATTCATAATTGATACCTCCAATTCTTCACCACCTACTTTCCTCATCCTCTAAAAATTTCCCTTTTACTCTTACTATTCCACTTAAGTCAATTTTTCATTATTAACCATCAACTTTTTAATATCAATATTCATTTGTTACTTAAAATTTTCACCCTGTAATTCTTTGCTATTTTCAGCACTTTTGCCTAGTCCTTTCTATTCCCTCCTGGCTCCCAACTTCTCATCAAACCCTCCTCATTCTCCTGCCAATAGTTCCTCTCTGCCTTCTTTCTTGGATCTTCATGCTCTTCCCTCATTTTCTTCATGTCTTTGAACTTTTAGAGTCTCTTTTCTCACTTTACTTTCTCTCATTTATTCTCATGGCTTTCACTATTACCTTCTAGCAAACATATCTGAAATCTACTTCCCTAGGTCTGGCCCTACTTCTGAGCTTCAGATCCATGTCTTTAAATACATACCCAACACCACCACTTCCCAACAGCACTTCAAACTTGACTTGTCTACAGTAGAATTTCTTTCTTATTAAACCTACTCCACCTCCTTCCTTCCTTTTTTGTCAGTGATATCGAAGTTTATCTTGTCTTGATGTTTGAAAACATTCATTCTTTTCTCTCCCCAACTCCTTTATCTAACTAATAAGTTCATGGGTTTGCACCTCCATGATATCGCTTTTATCTATCCCTTACTCTCTACCCACACTACCAACACCCAATTACATCCTTATGGAAATATTCTAGTAGTCTGATGACAAATCTTTATTCCTTCTTTTCTGTGAAGCCACTCTGTTCATCCCATTTGTAAAGATATTCTCTTTCTTACTCCATCTTGTACTTTTAATATCCCCAACTCTCTAAATAAATGATACTTTGCATCACTTATTTATGTGAGGCTTAACCCTCCACTGGATTATAAACTCCATGGTTAGAAACGTCTTACTTAAATTTCATTTCTCTTCCTGTGCTTATAACTATTCCTGATGAGGAGATTTTCAGAACCAGTAGTTTCGAGCAAGTACCAGAGAGAAAATTTATGGTGGATATTCTTATCTCACATTAGGTCTGTGATACAGAGAGAACTGTCTCTTGCCAAGAAAAGAAAGTTTTCAAATATTTCCATCTTCAGTTTCAGTTTGAAAGCCATAACAGAGAAAGATTTACTATGATAATAGATCAGTAGTATCTAAACAACTACATGATCCAGAAAGGCTATTAGAATCATAGTAGGTTTGGGAGTGGACTATGTATAAGAAGAAATATGTATGAAGAAATAAATGAAATGTAGGAATTTACATTTTCAAAATAGGCACAATTTTTGATTATGAGTCAAGAAATGTTGTGGAGGAGTGAAAATGGGCATTTTTATTATTGTTGGAGTGACTGTGACCAGATGTCTGCTCTTTAATAGACCACACTTTGTAGGCTGCAATTAACTGGAATCTGATTCTTGAAAGTAATTCTGAGTATTATTTTTTTTTAGGATTTTGCAAGGCAAACGGGGTTAAGCAGCTTGCCCAAGGCCACACAGCTAGGTAATTATTAAGTGTCTGAGACTGGATCTGAACCCAGGTACTCCTGACTCCAGGGCTGGTGTTCTATCTACTGCACCACCTAGCTGCCCCAATTCTGAGTATTATTAAAAAAAAAAACATACATAAGTCTAAGGATGCAGGAAGGACGTCGAGAGAGATTCTTAGAATCTAAGATTGCTTCTTCTAGTTTTCTAAGAGGACATACTATATTCTTATCTTCTTTGAATGGATTTCAGCAGTTCAAATGAAGTTTTGTCTGGAAAACACATGAGAAATGAACTTTGAGATAATATCTTGTTCTATGTATTGGGGATTGTTTCCATTTTTCTTTTTTCTTCTTTTTGTTCTCTTGCCAGGGATACATGACTTCCCCCAATCCTGAGAGTTACCCCATAGTAATTTATTTAAATTAAACATTTTTAAAACAAATTAAATCCTAACCAATTGATTCTGAAATATTCATCAGAACTTTAAAAAGTCCAACAGAGAAACTGTGGTATTTTGTTAAGCATCTACACCGGTGGAGAATGCTCCAGTGGATAAGAAATATATCACCTGGTATTTGAGGAAGAAAGTACATATTTAAACCCTAATCCTAGGGTTAAGCTCAATGAATCCAGAGGTTGAAGGGAGTGGTAGGACAAGAAAGAAAATTCATAAGTGTGTTTCTGATTACAAATATAGCCCTTTATTATCTTTGACACTTTGATAGTAGAAAATTAAGTAATTACATGTAGCAGAGTATTTAAAAACCTGTTTATATGTGCAAAAACCTTCCCAAAAGCATGATATGACTTTTGGATAAGACACTTAATTCTTTAGTTACTTCTACTTTGACTTGGGGAAAATGACACTTTCATCATCTATAATACAGGATTATTATAAGGAAATGCTTTCTTAAGGACTTTTAGACATGTGATTTATTAATATTACGGTTGAAAAATGTCAAAGAAAAATGATTTTAAAGTCTTATGATGGTGGCATGTCAAGGAATTGGCTACTTTACTTCAGAGAACAGAGTCTAAATTTTACTAGAATTTGAAAAATTAATTCCAGAAAGGTAAGGGATCAGGTGGACATGCAAAGAATGAAGCTATTACTTTGAGACATACACAGCTCACTTCACATTAATGAAAAGCAGCAAATATGAATAGAGGATGAAGGAGATGGATCTGTTATTTTACCCACACATGATACTTATTTGAGAACTGTGTGATGATGTTAAAGAGATTCTTAAATTTTATATTTAAAATGCAGAAATTCCAGGAAGAGATTTTCTTGAATGAGAATAGAGAAATTTTTCTCTATCCTATTAGGTAGCCTTTACCTAGAAACAGTGGTCTGATTCCCAAACCTGAAGAAAAGTTTTGCTAAGCCCTCTCACTAATAATGTCTTCATCATAAACTATGTGGATTCTTTGTTTATAGTGTTACACAAAATAGGCTTTTAACCAATGCTTACTGACTTAAAGTGAATTTAGTGAACCCTCAAACAGAAGTATTATTTAGAAAGCATTTGTGTCTAATTTCTAAAAACCTGCATTCATTAAATTTATTTGGTCTATCATTGATTTAGCAAACATTTATTGTATCCATTATATACACAATGCTGTTCTAAGTGTTGAAGTTGCCCAAGAAAATTCCATGTCTTCAAAGAACTTAAAATTGATAAAGCATCTTATAGTTTAGTTGAATGAACTGCTATTTGTACTTTTTTCTATGCTTTTTGTTTCAATTCTATTTGTTTCTCTTTCTAATGAACAACAGTTTTAATTATGCATTCCCTCCCTCCTTCTTCCCAACAATAAGAACAATATGACACCATAGCCCATGGAAAGAGTAATAGAAATATGTATTTTGCTTTTTTAAAAAACATATTAAGTTGCTAGGACAACCATGTCACATAAATGATTTAGTTATTATAATTGATTTTCCAGATCATTAGCCCATGAATGCTTTATGGAACATCTGGTTGAATAATTTTGTTGCTTGTTTACTAACTGTAACTTGTTAAAATTACAAAGAAGGTGGTATCCCATTTGAAGTAGTTAGTTTTGCATGATTAATCCACGGGATAAGACATTTTATATACAATAAAGATCATTCACTTAAGTCCTCCTCTGTTACTTTATTGTGGTATGGAGGTAACCCTGGATTCTTAATGACCTTTCCAGGGGATCAACTGCTCTGGGAGGTCCTGGAAAAACTTGAGGTATATACTGGGACAGATTGTATTGAAGGCTAATATAGGAAAGTCTGTTAAGGGATGGAGTCTGTTTCTATTCTGATGACTCAGATGAAGGAAGTACTGTTTCATCATTGGGAAATGATGCATGAGAAGCCCAGATTCCAGCTAATGGGGGAATGTTGAAGATGGACATGCTGAACGGGACAAGTCAAGTTTGTAAAGCATTGGAAGTTCAAAATCAAAACAGCTGATACCTCAGGGAATGCTTGAATGGAGAATTCTAGATATGCCTCAAAAGGGAAAACATGCATAGAGGCTCATCACCTCCAGGTGATTAACATTTTGCCATTGCAACTCCTAAAAACTATCTACCAAATTATGGAAGATTCATGACCTGCTTCAGTGGAAAGGGTATCTAGATGATGAAATCATAATCCTTATGAAGCATCAAAGTCTTGAGTATGACAGAAGACTGGGAGATATTGAGGTTCTGAGAGAGGCTATTGCATGGCTATTTGGAAACTACATATAATTTAACACACTTGCCAAAAAATCCACTATTTTATGGAGAACTCACATGGGGCAAGTGCAAACAAGATGGGTAAGAAGAAGTGATATCAAGCCACCCTGAATGTCTCATTGAAGAATTTTACATTTGATTGTGTATGAGAGACACTGGCACAGGACCACCCAACATGGCATGCCCTCATCAGTAAGGGTGCTACACTCTATGAGGAAGGCAGAATTGACCTCAAAGGAGAAGGGACATACATAAGTTTAGAGTACCCACCCTGGTGTTCACATGGACCATTTGTGCCCAATCTATGGTAGAACATTCCAAGCTCATATTGGTCTGATCAGTCACAGTAGGACACTCTATGTCTTTGTCTCAGATACAGTGATGTCATTTTGGTCTTCTTCGATATCAAAGGACATGAACCAATAATTGAATAGCTCATGTGAATCCTATTTAAATTCTACATTATCTTGACTTTCAAATATAAATCCCGCTCTAGAACTCCTACAAATTCATACTTAATAAAAAATGAATTAGAAAGGATACAAAATTTAGGAGACTTCCTGGGCAGAACCAAGATGGCAGCGTGAAACTCACATGCTCCTGGAGCCTTTCCCTATACATAGCTAAATGAAGCCTCTGCACAGGCATTAAAGCTACAGATCCCACAAAAAAATGCAAGATTCAAAGAAGTTTTCAGCTATAGACATGGAGAATCTTCAGTGAAGTCTGTCTCTTTTGGGGGAAAAGGGGAAGTAAAACCCAGCTAGTTGGGAAAGTGGGAAAGCCAGCAGGAGACTTTTAGATACAGTACCATCCAGGTTCCAACAGCTTGACAAAAGCATAGGGTCTGGCAGCTAGATAGAAAACCAGCAGGGTGCGTCCCAATGCTAAACAAAGTCTGAATCCTGGGAACACTGGGACAAAGACAGAACTGGGTTGGGAACAAATCACTACATAGGCAGAACCTGGACATAAAGGAGGAAACAAAACTCTACAAAGGCAATACTGGGACTGCATAGAGAACATCTTGGCCAAGCCCCAGCACTAAAAACTTGGTTCTAAACCCTATTCCCTAGTATTTGAACTTAGACAATTAAGTAAAGCAAAAAAGATAAAAGAGCACCTACTATAGAAAGCTACTATGCAGATAAAGGTAATAACACAGCCACCTCAGAAGAAGAAAACAGTTAAAAATTACCTATGGGGAAGTCTCAAAAGACTCTATGAATTGGACTCAAATCCAAAAGCTCATCAAAGAGCTTTACAAAATAATTTAAAAGCCAAAGAAAAAAAGAAGTAAAATGGAAAAAAAAGAAATGACAGTCATGCAAGAAAATTTTGAAAAATTGACCAAAGAAAACAACTCCTTTAAAAGTAAAAATAGGATGGAGCAAAGGGAGCTTCCTTTGAGCCAATATGATTCCTTACATTTATAACTTCTTTGACAGAGAGCTGGAAACCTATAGAAGGATATTTGCAGGTCAAGTTATTGAAGAACATGAAAAGAAATTTGTATCCTGAAGGAAAAGGCTTCTGTGAGATACATAAGGAAGACCAGAAGCTGTTTAGTGATGATTCCAAGACCCTACTCTGTATGATCTGCTCTAAGTCAGAGGATCATAAGAAGCACTTACATTCTCTCATTGCAGTTGCTGCTATGAAAGGTGAAGGTGAAATCCCTTACTAGCTTTGAAGCATTCCTTGAGTGATCCCTCCATGGTCATTAGGATTATTTCATATTATTCTCTCCCATCAAACTATTATCCTTCTGGGTACTCAGCTATCCACCAGAGGATGAAAACTGCTCCTCCTCCTTCCTACTGTGAATCTCCCATATAGATCAATCAGACAGAATTGCTTGAGTTTCTCAGCTCCATAGATTGTACAGTCTCAACTTAGAAGAGGCACATTATTGTTTATTCATGTTGATCTTACAGAAGGATATCAAGAAAATTTTGAAAGGTTTGAAGCAAGCTCAAAAAAAAAATTCAGACAACTCTTATTAAAGAAGTAGAGAAATTTGTACAACAAGGTACGATATGGCAAGACTCCAGCCAGACATCTTGAATGGATTGGTTTCACATGTATGTTTGTTTCTGTTTAGGGAGTATCTAATTTCAGAATTAGTACCATAAAGTGACAAACTGTGCTAAGATTTTTTTTGGGGGGGAGAGCCTTTCCTTGGTGTTCTCTTCATAATATTTCAAAAATCATAAAATTATGACTCTAACTAAATTTTTGAGAGACAGAACCCATAGAAAGATTCAGTGAGGCAATTCTCCAGACCAAGGTAACCTGGAAAATAGTGGAAAGGCTCTGCTCCATGGGGTTAGAGGGGTGGCCCTGCCAGAGTGAAAAAGCTTCAGCCTCCTGGAGGCAGCCCCAGGGCACTTGGAAGCCCCAGCTCATGACATCGGGGGCAGTTTCCTGACCTATACCCCTGGGAATACTGGGTACAACTTGGGGGCTCAGTGGGGGGGGGGCTGTGCCAGAGTGAGCATGTAAAGCCCAGGCCATCGGGACAGTGGCTTCAGTCAGCATGGTCAGCACAGCTGCCACTTCTTGGGCAGCCCAGATCCAGGAAATGGAAAAAGTCATGGAGCTGGCAAGTAGGAGCCTCCAGGCAACTAAAGCCCATTGAAGGTAGAGGAGACTTCTGAGATTTGGCCTGTGTACCTGATACAGGACTCTGAGGCTCTGACCACATTTAGATCCTGATCACAGTCTAGGACTCCATAGAACAGCAGGCCCTCCCCACCTCAGCTCCGTGGCAGAGGGGTGCGCTTGTGGTCATTCACAGACCAGGAGGGAAGACAGAACTTCACACACTGAGATCTTTGTGGGGGGAGGGGTGTCTCAATAATACTCAAAAGCTCAGGAAGCACCCCAAAACCAGGCACAGGCTGGGAAAATGAGTAAACAGAGAAAAAAGAGGAACAGCATTTAGAAATACATTTTCTATGATCCCAAGAAGGATCAAAACACTCAATCGGAAGATGAGGAAGTACAAGCTCCTGCATCTAAAGACTCCAAGAAAAATGGAAATTTGGGCTCAAGCTACAACAGAGGTCAAAAAAGATTTTGAAAATCAAGTGAGGGGGATATAAGGAAAAATTGGGAAAAGAAATGAGAGTTGCAGGAAAGATATGAAAAAGAAGTCAGCAACTTAGACAAAGAGATCCAAAAAAATGCAGAAGAAAATAACATGTTAAAAACCAGTATAAGTCAAATAGATAAAACAGTTCAAAAAGTTATTGAGGAGAAGAATGCTTTAAAAAGCAGAATTAGCCAGATGGAAAAGGAAGGAAAGCAAATCCTTCAGGAGTAGAATGGACTTTACAAGAAGTCAAGACACAGTACTTCAACACCAAAAGAATGAAAAATTAGAAGAAAACATGAAACATCTCATTGGAAAAAACAACTAATCTGCAAGACATATTCAGGAAAGATAATTTAAAAGTTATTGGGATACCTGAAAGTCATGATCAGGAAGAGTCTTGACCTCATTTTTAAAGAATTCCTACAGGAAAATTGCCCAGATATCCTAGAAGCAGAGGGCAAAAATAGAAATTGAGAGAATCCACTGATCTCCCCTGGATAGATTCCCCCACCACCACCAAAAAAACAAACTCCAGGAATATTATAGCCAAGTTCCAGAAGTCGAAAGTCAAAGATAAAATATTACAAGCAGCCAGAAGGATACAATTCAAATATCGTGAAGCTGCAGTCAGGATCACACAGCATTTATCAGCAACTACATTAAGGGCTTGAAGGGCTTGGAATATAATATTCTGGAAGGCAAAAGAGCTTGGAATGCAACTGAGAATCAACTGCTCAGCAAAACTGAACATCCTCTTCCAGAGGAAAAGATGGACTTTCAATGAGCCAAGAGAATTTCAATTGTTCCTGTTGAAACAACCAGAGCTGAATAGAAAATTTGATCTTCAAATACAGGACTCAGGTTTCTTGATAAACTATTCGTGGACCTTTTGTTCCAAGGACTGTTACTTCATATAGTAATGTGGCAACTGAATTTTTAACCTCTACATAAGTAAAAAGAGATACATTATATACTCTTCAATAGCTGGATTAGCAATAGTTAGTTACCACAAGATTAGGCGTGTAAGATTTAAAACTTGAGGAATTTAGCTCTTTCATGTTCTCCATGCTTGGTACAATTCCTGTCACATGGTTTGTACTTAATAAATATTTAATGAATTTTTTTTAAAGTAAAGATAGTAAACTGGAAAAAGACTGCAATTCTTCAAAAAATAAAATCAACCAACTAGAAAATGAATGAAACTCAGCAAAGTGAAATTAACCAAATAGAAGCCAATGAATCTATGAGATTACAAGATTCTATCAAAGTAAGAAGGCTGAAAAAATGAAGAAAATGTAAAGCACGTTTTAGGAAAAACAAACAACCTGGAAAATAGATCCAGAAGAGATAATTTACAAATTATTGAACTACTAGAAAGCCTAGATCAAAAAAAGAACCTGGAAAACTTCTTTCAGGAAATCATCAGGGAAAACTGTCCAAATGTACTAGAACAAGAAGACAAAGTAGTCATTGAAAGAATGCACAGAATTTCTCCAGAAAGAGACTTTCAGGGAAAAAACCCTAAAGGCTATTTTACTCAAATTTCAGAATTCTCAAATAAGGAGAAAATGCTGCAAGCAGTAAAAAAAAAAGAAGCTATTTAAATACAAAGGAAACACAATAAGATTTACCCAGTATTTATCAGTTTTAACATTGAAGGACTGGAGGACCTGGAATGCCATATATTGGAGTGCAAAGGACATTGGGTTACAATCAAGAATTTATTACCCTGCAGAATTCAGCATATTCTGGCAAGGGAAAAGATGGTTGTTCAATGAAATAGAGGACTGCCAAAATGTCCTGATAAAAAGACCAGAACTGAACAGAGAAATCAATCTCCAAATACAAGACTCAAGAGATATATAAAAAGGTAAATGAAAGGGGGGGGGGAACAAAGTATTAGTCAAGAATATAAAATTGTATACAACCCTGTAAGGAATGCTATAACTCTGTAAATTCTTGAGAATTGTATTTCTCTTAGGATAGTTAAAGGGTTGAATATAATTGAAGAGATTGGATTGAAAGGATATGGGTATGGCTGGTTCTTGTCATTGCATAGAAGAGGACCAAGATGACATCACTGTGTTTGAGACAAAAAGACCAGATGAAAAGTTGGAGTGTTTACTCTTATGTGTCTGTTTCTTTTGACATAATTTAATTCTGTCTTGCTCATAAAGCTTAGCACTTTCTCTGATGAGGGCATCCTATGCTGGAGTCCAGAGTCAGCATCTCCCATACCTTACAATCAATTGGAAAGTTCTTAATGAGACCTTAAGAGTGATCCAGTACTTAGAGCATTTAGAAACTCTATAGTTAATTAAATCAAAAGTGACTTTGGGGTGGTGGTGTACCTATTTAGAAGAGTTAGACTTAATCCATACTTCACTTAATGAGGGTTTAAGTACCATGGTTGGGGAGCTAAAAGGGGGGAGAGTGATCTAATATGCTGGGGGGGGGTACAAATGATTCATGAAATGATTTGGCTTTGCACAATGCTTTGGTTCAGGAGAACTGTGTGTCCCTTGAAGGGTACTTGAAAAGGTGATAAGGTATAAAATGATTATAATTTGATGTGATTCATGACTCTTGAGAAGTGTATTTCTAATGGGACAGAAGAGAGGAGGGTCCTTAGTGACTACAAGGCAAAGCTGCTTGTCAAACTATCAATCAGTTAACTTGTGTTTGTACTTTGATACATTAGAAAGCTTAGCCAAATGTGATTTAATGACTTGCCCAGGGTCACACAGCTAGTAAGTTGGTTCTAGTGTTTTGTTTCTAGTGCAATGGATAAAATGTATTTTGGTGTTTATGAGATTCTGGCTTTGTGTCTTCCTCAGTATATATGACTTAGCAGTGACTTCTTGATGTCAAAGTATATGGATATTTTAATCATTTTTTTAAGAATAGTCCCAAGAATCCTTTTCAGAACACCCAGGTCATTTCACAGCTCCATTTATCCCTTTCTTCCCTTTAACCTTCCAACACTGACCATTTACATCATTTATTCTCTTAATCAACTTATTGATTCTGAGGTAAAATCAGAGAATTGTTTTGTTATGCCTTTCTTTTTATCAGCGATATCAATCACTTTTTTCATATGATCATTTGCAGCTTGCAATTCTTTTGAGAACCATTTATTCCTATTCTTTGGATATTTGTTCAGCTGAGAAAGGTTTAGGGACATAAATATTTATGTTAACTCCTCATACATCTTAGATATCATACCCTCATCAGAGATATTTGTTGCAAAGATTATTTTCCCCTAAAGATTCCCTTCTTTGATAAAAACATTGAATTTTTAAATAGAAGAGATTTTCAAATTCATCTACTCAGAATTATTTTATCTTGTGCAAGTTTTCTCCCTTATTTGGTCCAGAATTCTTCCCCAGACATTTTTTAAAATAATTTCAATATTTTCTAGTTTTTTTTAAATTTATGTGACTTTTTGTTCTCGGGTTGCATGTCTATTTTGAAGTTATTGTGACATATACTATAATATGTCAATCTAAAGCTAATTTCTGCCAAACCACTTTTCAGTTTTCCCAAGCAATATTGTCATAGTAGGAGTTTTTCCCTAAGTGGTTTATATTCTTGGGTCTGTCAAACATGATTATTAAGTTAGACTGTTTCTGATTCTTATTCATCTAGTATTGTTCTTTGTAAATCAGAATCAAATAATTTTGGTTATAACCATTTTAAAATACAGTTTGAAGTCTTCTTCATTCCTACTTTTAAATAATTTTCTCTTTTGTCCCTTTAAATGAAATTTAAAAATAGTTTATTTTTCCTTTTTTCCTGAATGGATAGCATTTTATTGGCAAATTTTGTAAAATAAAATCCATTATATTTTTATCATGTAGTTTCTTCTATTTGTTGAATAAGAATAAATGGTTGAATAATCCCTCCCTCTTCTTTCACAATTATAACAGATAATATTACTATATTTTCTTCTAATGAGAATTCAAGAAGAATGAGAGTTGAGAATCCTCCCCTTTTCCACTTTCCTTATTTCTACCAAAGCTTCCCTTCCAATTTCCTAGATTCATAATCTTAGTCTTATCCTCAACTCTTCACTTTCCCCTAGAAGATATAGTTGCCAAATCTTACTGTTACTACTTTCATAATATTTTTCACACAAACTCTCCCTTACTATCTGCATATTTTTTCCCACAAACTATCACCTTAATTCTGGCTCTCTTCACCTGCCACTTAGAATATTCTAATAGTCTCCTAATTGGTCTCACAACATTCAGTCTCTTCCCATTTTGGTCCATTCTTTATGTTGTTGCCAAAGTATTTTTTCCATAAGTGCAGATCTGACCTTTTTACTCTCCTAATTCATCAACTCAAGTAACTTTCTCCTAACTCTAGGATAAAATATAAACTTTTATTTATCTTTTAAAGCTCTAAACAGTCTGTCTCCAATATACCTTTTCTCCCCCCACCCCCTTCATTGTACATTACTGTCTCGATTCTTAATACAGAGTATTTCATTTTCCTTCTCTGCATTTACACAGGCCATCCTATATACCTTTAACAGACTCCTTTCTTACCTCTTATTCATAGACTTCATCTGTTAGTTTAGTATGCAGCTCATATTTTTCTGATCCTCAATTCTTGATGCTCTCTTCCTTAAATTACTTTGTATATGTTAAACCACTTTGTATATGTTTATGTTTGTTAACTTTACATTTAGGATATGTATATTTAGATATAAAACATATGTGTGTGTGTTCAAAATGCACACTTGTTATCTCTCTAATTAGAATGTAAACTCCTTATGAGGAGGAATTGTTTCATACTTTGTACTTTTATTCCTAGTGCATAGTACATAGTGCATAGAAGTTTAATAAATATCTGTTAATTGATCAGATCACTTTCCTCTATGTTCCTACCTCAAATACCTTCCCATTCTGATCTGCCTTTCCCTCAGCTATCAAAATGACATTCCAATAGCTCAGATCTATCCATGTTACTGCCTTACTCTCTACTCAGTGAACTCCATTGACTCCTTGTTACCTACAGGATAATTTACATATAAAGTCCTCTATTTGGCATTTAAAAGCCTTCATAGCCTGGTTCCTTTCAATCCTATTCTTCTTCTTATACTTTATTATACTTCCTCTCCACCTACTTCTTTGTTATCCAGCTACATTGACCTACTTAAAATGTTTCTTATACCTGACACTGTCTCCCACCTCTCTGCTGTTATACTCCATGGTCTCCTTCTTCATCTTTGATTTTTAATTTTCCCAACATAAAACATTCCTTGACAATCAGAAAAAAAAATCTTTACATTTGTGTCTTTCCTGATCTTGGAATCAGGTGCACAGGAGTACAAATCTGGCCTCAGTCACTTGACAGTTGCAAGCTATGTTACCTTGGACAAGACACTTAATTCTGATTGACTCACATCCAGGACTATCTCCAATTGCCGTGATTTATATATGGCCACTGGACCCAGATGGCTCTAGAAGAGAAAGTGAGGCTGGTAATTTAGCACAGCCCCTCTCACTCAAATTCACTTCATGTGCTTGTCATTGCATCACCTTTCTGATGTCATGGTCTTCTTTGAGAATGAAGGGTAATTACATCATCATCACTAGATCTATAGTCAAAAAGACCTCAGTTCAAATCCTACTTCAGACATTCACCTTAGTCAAACCACTTAATCTTTGTCTGCCTCAGTGTAAATGGGAATAATTTAGCACTTACTTGCCAGTGTTGTTGTGAGGCTCAAATGAGATGCTATTTAGAAAGTAGAGTGGTTGGTACATGGGAGGTACTCCATAAATGTTTTTGCCTTCTTTCCTTTACTCTTATGTCTGGAATTTCTAATGTCATGGGGCCAGAAGAGGGAAAAGAAGATAAGGATATGCTCTCATCTGTGAAAATTTTCCTCTTCATTTGCCATTTTGGGGACATCTGTGAAGAAAAGTAAAGGTCTAAATTTCTGCAGAGAATACTTAAGAGGATTGGAAATTGACTTTAGGGATGGTTTTTATCTGTCATGTTTTAGGTCCAGGGATGGGGAATATTTGCCCATAGGCCATATTGATCTGGCATTGCTAAGGTAACACAGGCAGGACTCAAAATTCAATAAATCTAGGAGTTTTTTTGGGGGGGGGATAAATTAATTAAATGCTTGACCAAATATAGCCTGATAATGATGCTATAAATATCCAAATGATCCTTAGCAGAAAAAAGGTTCCCCACCCTGTTTTAGGAGATCTTCTGAAATTGTGAGAACATCTAAACTAAGAGTCTGTTCTAGGAGTGTATTTAACTGAGGTTAGAGAATGAAAGAGATTGTTCAGGTGAAAATAAGAATGTGATGTGTTCAACATGTGAACATGGCAAGATCATAAGCAGTTCTGTCATATTTGTGGAGTACTTTGAGAGAGATAGTAGTGTGAGTATAGTGGTATGAGTACAGTGAACAGTGTTGAGTATAGTGTGAGTACATATGTGACTAGGACCTGATTGCTTCCCAATAGATACTGTCCAGGTTATTGCATCCCAATAGAAGAAACTGTGAGGTCAGATTCTTTCCTATGGTATCTGAATTCTCCCTGGTTTCCATTTAGAAATTAATCATATTATTTGTGGAGACAAAGTACTCTAAATAATGGGGTTTCTATCAACTGAAGAATGATTGAATAAATTTTGGAATATAAATGTAATAGAATATTATTTTGCTGTAAGAAATAATGAAATGAATAGTTTTTGAGAAATATTTTATATGAATTGATACAGAAGGAAATGAGCAGAAGAACCAGGAAAACAATTAATAAAATAACAATGCTATAAAAGATCAATTTGAAATATTTAAGAACTTTGATCAATGAAATGACCAACAGTGATGCCAGAGTATTAAAGTATTCTAACCACTTCTAAACTGAGAAGCTATTGACTCAGGGTACAGGAAAAGATATATTTTTTGGGATATGGTCAGCATGGGAATTTGTTTTCCTTGATTATGTGTATGTGCTATTGATGATTTCTTTTTCTTTTTTAATATTGGGAAGAGAACCATGTGGGAAAGAAAATGGATTTTTGCCCATTAAAATGTATTAAGAAAAATCCATTAGCAAATATTTATAAAGCATTGGGGGCAGCTAGGTGGTACAGTGGATAGAGCACAGCCCTGGAGTCAGGAGTACCCCAGTTCAAATCCCACCTCAGACACTTAATAATTACCTAGCCTTGGGCAAGCCACTTAACCCCATTTGCCTTCCAAAAACCTAAAACAAACAAACAAACAAACAAACAAACATCTGTTATGTGCCATGAAATTATAGCAAGTACTATGATAGATGATTAGTTGGACTGCTATTCTAGTTTAATCAACATTAATCAGTTTGATATGATTCTATAGGGGTGGTGATTATAAGTTTTGAAAGGAGGCCTGAGAGCTATGAACTATAGATTGCAACTTTACTTGCATAATCACAGGAAAACCTCCACTTTTGTTTTTCCTTGTTATGGGAACCAAGTTCAATGTGGCAGAGGGGACTCAATTACATGGAAAGTCCCTCAGCTAGCCCTTGTGAGGGTCCCTCTGTCCCTTATGATCCCTCTACTGTCCAACATGGGAAGATAAACATAAGTACCCGACCAATGAGTGACCCTGGTTGCCCAGCTGCAATCTGCCCTTCTACAGATCCATGGAGGTCTTTTGACATCCACTTAGCAACCCAATTCCATGGATTTACTCATTGACTTGGTAGGAATTTCTGAAAGGTCAAGAGAGGTCTATTAAGGTCTGCTCAATAGTCCATTTGTCAGCCAATGGGGGTCAGTATTTTCTGTAGACCCTTCTAGAGGTCAGAGCAATAGATTCTGTATTTTTGATCTGCTTCACCTATATTATCTGGTGAAGCACTATAAAACTAATGTCCTGAAGGAAGGGGGCATCTCAGATAATGAGAAAGATCTGGGATCCAGTTCATTAAAAGGGACCATGTACTTTAATAAAGTGTCATTGACTTAGAGCTCTGCTGCAGTGTTTCTTAGAGATTGGGCGATTTTGAAAATTCCCACACTACTGGGAACCATGGGCTTGAGAACTGTAAGTCACCGATAGTTATTCTAAACTGGTTTGGGGAAATTGTTCAAAAAAATTTCATAATTTTCTAAGGGTAGAATAATTAGAAGTTCCAGGCTTTGGTCAATAAAATTACCATGAATATTTTGCATTCTCAAACCAGATCTTACAACTCTGTCCTTAGTCATCCCCTGCTGGACAGGTAGTCCACCCCTGTCCCAGGTAACCAAAAATTTACCCAATGGGGATATTATAAGAATGTTTATGCCTGACCCCCCAATCTTACATGTAGGTATCCCCACCAAGAAGTAGGAATACTCAGAGAAATTTCTCTAAAAATTGTACTAAACTCTAGAAGTTCAGCTGCTTTGTATCTTGAGTAGTTCCCCACTTGAGACATTTATGAAATAATTTATAAATTGTTTGAGATCAACCTCATGGGAGTTCTTTCCTAAAGCTGACATTCAAATATTAAGGGATTTGTTCTGGCAAATTCTCCAACTTTATTACTTCTCAATATAAGAACCTAATCTGTTGGGTCCTAAGACTAGTCAGTTAGGACCAAAGGACCTTTTAATAAATGAACAGAAGTATTAAAAATCAAGTGGTTGGTTTCTGGAAACTCTATACTGAAGAGACTCAGGGACCAATTTTATAAAGTAATTTCAATTGAGATTAAATTTTCAACAAAATTTATATGAGCTTTCCTTTAAAATATCCTAAAAAATTTAGCAGTGAGTGTCAGTAACTGATCTTATTCTAAGAATAAATGAAAATAGCCTTTAAAACTAAAATTATTCTTTTTCTCAAGTCAGAAGTTGAGATTGTTTCCAGAATGTTCATAAACCTTGACTGTTTACCATTGAGATGAGGAATCGTTCCACTAAGGCTATCAGGTCTAGCTCAAATCATTGTTTTACTAATGACAAAAAATGACTTGATTATTCCTTTTTGAAAAGAAATTTAAAAGAAGAAAAAATAAATAAATAAACCTGTTTTGACTTTGCCAAAAGCTATAATTGTAGCTGCTAGCTAACTGATTAAAATGAGGAACTAGCTAATTGAATCTCTCTAGTCTGGCCTATTTAGCAAAATTAAAGTTAGAAAAACAGAGGGAGGAAAATCAGCAACATGTTTAAAAATTTAAAATTATGGTCATACAATTTTTATAAAAATAGAATCAAATGCTCCAGTTTATCAATCCCAACAGTCCTTTAGGGATTGGACATCCTCCTTTATGGAAAAGAACTTTAGGGGGTAAACTAAGGCAGACACCCATTTTGAAGAAACTTACTTTTAGATTTAGAGAATTTAGGATGCAGACAGTGAGAGAGTCCAACAAGACTAGTGTCCATGGAAATTCAATTGCATGGGTATTTCTTTTGGGGGGGTACTTTATAGGACATAAAGATGTTGAAGGCTGCACATTGTTGTCCCAGCTGAAGTCACTAATAATGTGGTAATTTTCAAAATTGTTAACAAACACAAACAGACCGAGCTTTGAGTCATTGACGTTTTATTAAAGGGTCCATGGTCCCTTCTAATTAAATGGACTCCATATCTTCCTCATGATATATCTAAGATGCCCCCTTCCTCCAGGATCTTAAATTTATAGAACTTCATATACCTTGCCAATGACCTCCTAAGAGGGTCTAGAGAAAATAAAGAAATCCTGGTTGACAAATGGGCTAGTGAGTAGATCTTAGTAGACCTATCTTGACCTTTCAGAAGATCCTACCAAGCCAATGAGCAAGCTCAGGGGATTGGGGTAAGTGGGTATCAAAACACCTCCATGGACTAACTGATGGGTCAGTAGAAGGGCAGATTGCATTTGGTCAACCAGGATCACTCATTGGTCAATTATTCATAATCATCTCCCCATGTTAGGCAATAAAGTCATCATAAGGAATGTAGGGACCGTCACAAGGGGCAACTAGGAGGCTTTCCATACATATCTCTTCTGCCACACTGGGCTTGGTAACCAAAACAAGATAAAATATGGGTGGAAATCCTCTGGTTAGCTTCCTAGGATATGACAAGTGAAGCTATAATCTGCAGCCCATAGTTCTCAGACCTACTATCAGAATTTATAATCATCACCCTATGAAATTGTACTAAACTAATTAATATTGATTGGGATAAAATAGGAGTCCATTAAATAGGGGTCCAATTAATCACCTTAGTAGTGGTGATAGAAAAGTCTCCCTGCCCTCAAGAACCCCCGATTTAATGGGAGAAACAGCAAGTAAATAATTAGGTACAAAGAAAATATACACACTTTCATAAGATAGAAAGGAAATATTTAAAAGAGAAAAGGCATTAGAATTAGGAGAGAATGGGAAAAGCTTCCTATAAAAGATAGATGGAACTTGATTGAAGCTGGGGAAGCAATGAGGTAGAGATGAAACAGAATAGCAATCTAGGCATGGAGGAAAGTCAAAGAAAATGTCTGGAAATGAAAGATTGAGAGTCTTATTTGTGGAACAGCAAGGACATAGTGACTGGATTGAAGAGTACATATTGGGAATTAAGATGAAAAAAAGACTGAAAAGGTAGGAGGAGGTTAGGTTTGAGCATTTTGTATTGAATTCTGAAAACAATAAAAAGCCATAGGAATTATTAGTAGAGTGATGATATGGTCAGACCTGGGCTTTAGGAAAATCCCTTTGACAACTGAATTGGAATGGATTGGAGAGGAGAGAGAATTGAGGCAGGAGGACCCACCAGCAGGACCTACACCAGAATGCTGGAAATGTCAAGGACAGAAGGAGGTGAATTTGAAAGATATTGTAAAGATGAAGTTGGCAGACTTTGGCAACAGCTTGAATGTGGAGGGTGAGAGATAGACAAGATTCCAAGATGACTCCTAAGTAGTAAATTTGAGGGACTGGGAGGATGTTGGTATATCTTATCATATCAATCAAGCAAAAGTTTCCTTAACTATTTACTTTTGGGGAAGAAGAGGAAAATACTTTCTTCTTTTCCTTAGATTTTTTTTTATCTTCTGCAGAAACTCAACTTTCAAAACAATGATTCCTTTAACAATCAATCTTATTCACAGATGAAAACTGCTTTCTAATTCAGAGTTTATAGTTACAATTGTCTCAGCTTGCACTAGAATTATCTTGCATCTTTGCACCTCAGAACATTAGATTTTGATTAGAAAATTCACTATCTTTTACAATCACCAAGTAAATATTTGCCAGATAAGTGTTGGATGAAGAAAGAGGTTTCATCATATTGGTGATTAAGATTTTGTTCAAACCTGTCATTCCCACTCTATATCTCTGATGTTTAAGATTTGTGGATGCACAGAAAATCCTTAATTAACTGAAATGTTCAGGTATGTGTAGGCTGTTCTAAGTAAATCACCTTCATATTTAAATGAATTATTTAGTTTAAAATCTTTATAAAGTTCAATTCAATTCAATTCCTTAATTCCAATTAAGAACATATTATATTCAAGAAACTTTGGTAAGATATAAGATATAATACATAATACAAGATATAAGGATACAAGAGTAAAATAAAGTTCAGTTTCTACCCTTGGAGAGATTATGATAAAGGAATATAACATCCAAGGAAAATGATAATGTAAGTATGGATAAAATTGCTATGAGCAAGAAGAGCTCACTTTCACCTGAAATAGTAATAATAATGTTAATATAGCACTTTTTTTCAAAGAGAATTACATATATTGCCTCATTCAATTCTCACAGCAATAGTATGAGGCACTAACAATTATTTTTCCTATTTTCCCCATTTTCCAGTTTAACAAGATGAGTCCAGGAGGTTTTGTATCTTTCCTAGGATCACACAAATAGGTAATGTCTGGGGCAGTAATAGAACTTAGATTTTTCTTTACTTCAAATGTAATATTTTATTCAGAGCTACTTCAAATGGGTTATGGCATCAAGAAAGGCATAAGGAATTGAAAAGAAGAAAGGGAAAAAGAATGGAAGGAAGGAAGGAAGGAAGGAAGGAAGGAAGGAAGGAAGAGAAGAGAAGAGAAGAGAAGAGAAGAGAAGAGAAGAGAAGAGAAGAGAAGAGAAGAGAAGAGAAGAGAAGAGAAGAGAAGAGAAGAGAAGAGAAGAGAAGAGAAGAGAAGAGAAGAGGAGGAAGGAAAGAAGGGGAAAACTAAGGAGGGAAAAGGAGGGAAGAAGAAAGGAAGGGAGAGAGGGAGGGAAGGTGTAATTTCAATAGGTAAAAATGAAGGAAAGGCCATTATAGTTATGGACTCAATTATGATCAAAAGTGAAAGTTTAAAGGGGGCCAAAATTTGAATTGGAAAAGGGAAAGTACTTTAGTGCCTTCGTTGACTTCTCTACCTGGACAATCTGCCAACATGCTGGCACTTGTCTCCTATTGTGAGGTTTTTCTCCATTTGGGGATGGATAGGTCCACTTAATTCACTTTCCTCCCTGCTATGCTTCTTCCTCTCTGGACTTTTCCACCATCTCCTTTCCAAGTTCTTTTTAAGATTATGTCTCTCTCCTCCATTTCTGCCCCCCCCCATACATCCCATGTGCATACATACACCATGCCTTAGAATATAAGCTCCTTGAAAGCAGAGGCTATTGTTCTGATTATATTTGCATCCCCAGAGATTAACACAGTATCTGGTAAGTCAAAAGTACTTATTAAAGGATCTTTGCTTATCCAGGGCACATAAAAGGAGAATTATGTAAAATAAGGGTGGAGAGATAATTAAGAGAGATTGCTGGGACAGCTAAGTGGGTGCAGTGGATAAAGCACCAGCCCTGGAGTCAGGAGGACCTGAGTTCAAATATGACCTCAAACACTTCATAAATACCTAGCTATGTGTTTTGGAGCAACTCACTTAAACCCATTGCCTTGCAAAAAACTCCCCAATAAAAACAAAAAAGTGAGATTGTTAAGGAACTTGAATGCTAGGATCAAGAATTTATGCTTCATTTAATAGGAAATGGAAAGTCAGCCAAAGTTTTAGAATTCAGCAATCATGTATTCAGAGTATTTTATGAACAGTGATGTGAAGGAAAGATTGAAGAGAGGATAGGCAACTGTAAGTGAACCTTTTTTTTGTACTATAGACCTTTTTATCACTCTAGTGAAGTCCATGGATCTTGTCTCATAATAATGTTTTTAAATGCAAACAATCTGTAAAATTATAGGCAAAACCTAGATACTGAAATGTGTTCTAAAAATTATAAAAAATGAATTAGGGTATTAATTATGGCAATAGAAAGACACTAGTGGCATAAGAACATTGGCAAGAATCATTTGCTTTTATGCCATAAATCAGTTTACTAAATATCACAGATTTGTGGTTTCATGATTGGGGATGTTATATGTGATTCAGAGCAATTTCCCTAAATATGAGTTTTCATCATATACTGATATACAAACATAGGAAATTGAATTTAATATATACCATCTGTGGGGTTAGACTCTGGAAGTGGAGTATACCTGTTTGTGTGTGTGTTTGTGTGTGTGTGTGTGTGTGTGTGTGTGTGTGTGTGTGTGTGTGTGTCTGCTTATATGTATTTAAAGATTTGATACCAGCTTATTTTCATGAAATTTTATTCAGTCTCTTTAGATTTAGAGTTCTTATTGGCTCCAATTATATTTTACAGTCATGTCCAACTTTTCATCATCTTAATAGAGTTTTTTTGGACAAAGTGGTTTGCCATTTCAGTGGTTTGCCATTTCCTTCTCCAGCTGATTATACAGATAAGGAAACTGAGATAAGCAGGATGAAGTGATTTGCAAAGGGTCAGGTAACTAATAAGTGTCAAGCTAGATTTGAACTCAGAAAAATGAATCTTCATAACTCCAAATATAGCACTCTATCCACTATGCCACATAGCTACTCCTAGATTTTGCTTGTGGAAGATATTACTGATTTTCAGTGGTTATCTATGGCACAGTGGACAGAATGCTTTTTGCTTCAGTCTCCTCATCTGTAAAATGCACTGGGGAAAGAAATGACAAACCACTACAGTATTCTTGCCAAGAAAACCCCAATGGGTCATAAGAAATCATAATGAAATGACTGAACAATAATGTCAACATAGCTGCAGCTATTACATTACAAAATTTTGTGAGGATAATATGAAATATTATAAATGGAAGTCATAAACTTAAAGTTCTATAGAGATATCCACCATTACCACTATTATTTTTTTGGTAGAAAAATACTTTCTTCACAATAATTCTGTGAGATAGGAAATTTCACTATTACTATTCCATTTTACAGAGGGGGAAGTTGAGACTCAGAGAGCTAGGAAAAATCAACTGGAACTCGAATCTAGGTCTTCTACTAGTCCAGTTTCCTTCCTGTATGTCATGCTTCCTTTCAAGGTAATTCAAGGTAAAGATAATTTCAAGGTAAGGGAATATTATTCATATTTCAAAGATAATGAAATTGAAGAAATTGCATAGAATTTTCCTAAATAAGGACTCCTGGGATCTGTTTTTTTGGTTCCAATTTCATATGTAATTACAGCAACCCAAGTTCTCCAAGGTAAATGGCCATTTGGGCACTGTGTCATAGAGCTTAAAGTCAAAAGTCATTGACAAAATTATAGAGAACCTGATCTATTTTTAACATGAAATAATGGAATTTGGACCTGCCCTTTCATCAGGTTCTAAATTAGGATTTTATTACAAGCTTCATTATGCCACAAAGGAAAACAGACATTTTAGAAAGCAAATTAGAACATTAGGATAACTACAGCAATATCCCATTAAATGCAGATGGAGTTCAAACAGTCATATATATTAGAAATGGAACAAAATAAATTGGACCCCATTGTCCTTATAGTGGGTACAGAACAAACAGGAGCAAGTTTGACATTGGGAAAAAGATGGGCTCTTCTTAAGACATAAACAGAAATCTACAGAATATTGTGCAAACATAAGGTTAGTCTCAGTGTTATCAAAACAATAAAAGAGAAAATGAATCAGTTTGGAGGATAAATAAATCTCCTTTTAGGTCATTCCCATATAGCTATTTGAGGCAGCTAGGTCATGAAGTCAAGGCCTGGAGTCAGAAAAATCTGAGTTCAAATCCAACCTTAGACATTTCTTTTCCCCAGGGTTCATGCCCTGGGAAAGCCACTTAACTTCTGTTTGAGTTTCCTCATTTGTAAATAGAAATCATAATAGTACCCTACTTTCCAGAGTTGTGAGGATCAAATGAGATAATAATTAGTGCCTAGAACATATAAGTCTATATAAATGTTAGCTATTATTATAACATATTGATATGACATATAATTATAAATAATATATAAATGACAAATATAATATTGTACATACATATATAAACATGCATATGTATATATGATGTATATATGTAAATATATGTATATTCAAATATATATCTATAGATAGATAAATAGATAAATAAATAGAGTAGCAGCAGTTGGGTGGTACAAGTTGTACAAGAGTACTGAACTTGGAATCAGGAAGTCTCATCTTAATGAGTTCAAATCCAGCCTCAGATAATCACTTAAACCATTTTGCCCCAGTGTCCTCATCTATAAAATAAACTGGAGAAGGAATTGGCAAACCATTCCAATATCTTTGTAAGAAAGTCCTAAATGGGACCACAAAGAATTGGTCACAATTCAACAACTATAACTTTATTACTTATGTTAAGAAAATTTCTCCAGGAAATTCAAATCTAAATCTCAGGTTTCCTTATAAAACTATTGAAGTAATAAGCAAGACTTTGATCCAATTAAGCATCTCATATAATCTTCTATGCAGATACCTCCCTTATTTAAGTCTTCATCTGAAGTCTCATTGTAGTGTGTAAAGGACCCAGCCTCCTTGAAGTTGCTCAAGTGCATCTTACTAAGTTCAAAAGGCTTTCCAAAGTTGAGGCAGCTGAACTAGGAGTCAGGAAGACCTGAGTTCAAATCTTCCTTTAGGTTATTTACTAGGGATGATGTGAGAATAAAATGAGATGCTACATTTAAATCTGTCTGTTTTTGCAGTACTATATAAATGTTTGCTACTCTTATAAAGGACAGGTCCAGCAATGAACTTTGTAATTATCATCTGAGCACCATCTTAAGTCAGTTTGAAAAGTATCATTACTACAAAGATTATGAAATTCCTTCTGACTTGAAGATTCTGTGGTTTTGATTTGTCACAAGGGACAAGTTTTTTTTTTTTGTTTTTTTTTTTTATTAGAGCAGTTCTTAAAACAGTCTGTTAGGAAATGTTTTAATCTGCTCCAGGAGAGTAAAATTCCACCATGGCAAAATCATGACTCTTTTTAAGAAATAGATTCCAAGGGCAGCTAGGTGGCATAGTGGATAAAGCACTGGCCCTGGAATCAGGAGTACCTGGGTTCAAATCTGGTCTCAGACACTTAATAATTACCTAGCTGTGTGGCCTTGGGCAAGCCATTTAACCCTGTTTGCCTTGCAAAAACCTAAAAAAAGAGAAAGAAATAAATTCCATACATAAATGAAGGGGCTGGGTTGTATCACTTTTAAGAAAAGGAAAGAAGCAAAAAGAATAGTGATATTCAGAGAAGGAAACCCCATAGGGAAATTTGAATCTGAACAATTTGTTTTCATACTTATAATTACATAGTTCTTCATGGCTTTCCAAGCATTTTTCATATAACAATCCCCAACTATCCCAAATATTGTTGTCTTCATTTTGTGAATGATGAAATTTAAACTCAGTAAGATTAAATGACTTGCCCATATTCCAACACTGCAAGCATCAGAACTGGGATATAACCCAGTTTCCTTCAGATATTAAATTCTAAGTTTTTCTCCCACCCTATGACTGGGGTAGCCTTTCTTTATCACATACAAACATTCTGCTTCTAAGTTCATTTTACTAAAATATTTTAGACAGAGAACAACTGTATTACTCTTGTCTGTTCAGCCATCTTCCTTCGGAATTACATATGTGCATTAAATTTTTTAGAGAATAGGAAAATCAACCATAACCTGCTGGTTCTGAAATTGCCTAATGACTGGGAATGCCATCAGAGGACTATTCTCTGTCTGCAAAACAGAATACCTGTAAAGATCATCTAATTGCGCAGATGGTTTCACCATGTAATTTGTTTCCAGAGATCATAAGAGTCATAGAATTTTAGAATTCCCTCATTTTACCAATGGGGAAGCTGGGATGCAGAAAGTAGAAATGACTTATTCTTGTCATGAGACTTGTTTGAACCAAAGTCAACTCTCAACTCAGCTAACCTTGTACCCTTTTTTCTACACCTTGCTGCCCTTATTTTTCATTATATAAATAATATTTCATTTTTCCAAATTACTTTAAAGATAGTTTTCAACATCCATTTTTATAAGATTTTGAGTTCCAAATTTACATGTGCTATCTTTTAAATCTTTCCACATTAGTCATAATGTGAAAGAAGAAACAGAAAAAAGGAAAAACAGAGAAAAAAAGGAAAAAAAGAGAAAGTGAAAATAGTATGTTTTGATCTGCATATAAACTCCTTCAGTTCTTTCTTTGCATGCAGATGACAAGTCTTTTGGAATTGTCTTGGATTATTGTATTCACAGAAGAGTTGTCATTCATAGTTGATCATCACCCAAAGTTACTGTTACTGTGTCTAATGTTCTCCTGGTTCTGCTTATTTAATTCTACATCAATTCATGGAAATCTAGCAGAGTTTTTCAGAAATTCACTTGCTCATTATTTCTTATAGAACAATAATATTCCACTGCATTCATATACCCAATTGATGGACATTCCCTCAATTTCCTATTCTTTGCCACAACATAAAGAGGTGCTATAAATATTTTTGTAAATGTGGGTCCTTTTCCTTCTTCTTCTTCTTCTTCTTCTTCTTCTTCTTCTTCTTGGTTTTTGCAAGGCAGTGAGGTTAATTGACTTGCCCAAGGTCACACAGCTAGGTAATTATAAAGTGTATGAGGCCACATTTGAACTCAGATACTCCTGACTCCAGGGTGAGTGCTCTATCCACTACACCACCTAGCTGCCACTACTTTTCCTTCTTCATGTTCTCTTTGAGATATGATCCAGTAGAGGTATTACTGGATTAAAAGCTATGCACAGCTTGATCACTCTTTGGGTAGAGTTCCAAATTGCTCTCCAGTATGGTTGGATAAGCTAATAACTCATCTAGATTACAGTAGTGTCCTGTTTTCCCTACATCTCCAATATCTATCATTTTTGTCATATTAGTGAATCTTTTGGGGGTTGTTTTAATTTGTTTTTCCTTATTCTTGAAGGAAGAGGGATTTATAATGCCCTTCATCAATCAACTTCAGAATTTCCCTCTTGTTTTCACTCAGGAAATACTCACCAATCATTTCATTAAAACTCAAAAAGCCTCCAATAGAAAGTACTCACTACTCAAAAAACTCTGACAAGCAAGGACTAACTTGCATGTTAACACTCCTAGAAGTCCCACTTTGCAGCTTATTCCCAGAGTGGAGATTACCCAGGATTTGAAATCTATGCCATGGGAATGCAAGCACTGACAGATGCTACCACGCATGAAAGGCTTCAAGCATGGGTTCGAAAATTCATTATTAGACAAGGACAATGAAGAAGGAAACTGGTCAATGAGCTTAGTCCTTATTGGGTATGCCCAGTTTGCTTAACTGATGCAATCTTCACATAGACTTTAGAGCATAGAGACATTCTATAACTGGTTTCAATCTGCTGACCACAAAGTGAAGAAGCTCTTTTTTGATTGACTGCAGAGCCTGAACTGAGCACATTGTAAAAACACTAACCCACAAGAGTAGGTTTCTTTGGTCTGGCTCTTTCCTGTCTGATGGCAGGAGATTATGGCAACCACAAATTCTAGAAACTGCCAAGTGAGGAACAGTAGTCTCTTATCTCTGTAATGTGACCTGTGAGTTTATGACCCTATTGCTTCTTTCTCTAGAATCTATTATTTCTGCTTTTACATAGTATTAGAGACAGTCACAATTGCATGAACTTAAAAAGATTAATAAAACAACAGAAATCTGGAAATTGGAATGCATAATAAATTTTGAAGTCAGTCATCTCAAAATAGAGGTCATGAGAAATGATCTTCCAAGCCCAGATCAAAAGGGAGGATTAGAGGAATGACTTAAAGGACCTAACCCACAAACAGCACAAATGAGAATGCACCAAGTAGATATACTATTTTTGGAATTATATTTGATGGGACTATTTCCTTGTAGAAACCATATTAAGTTTGAACCCATTCTCCCTAAAGATGAGATACTGTAAAAGAGATTGTACCTCCAGATAATGGGACAAAAAAAATTGTACTTCCATTCTTCCTAAATTTTTTCATTGAATATTCTTCTTCAAAAGCTAATTTATTTTAAATGATTAAATGGTACTGGGTGCTAATTATAGAAAATTTAAAATGGTGAGATCATAGTGCCTTGGGGGCTTGAACAGATTGCATTAAAGAGGACTCACCCCACCCCTTCTGAGGTACCCATTCTATGGGTTATGGTGGGAGCATTGACTAGAAGATTCCAAAGTCTAATTTTACTAAATTAAACAGGCTTTTCACTAGAGAATGATTCATCATTTCATGAATTTTTGTAACTAAATAAATTCATGAAATTAAGTATTTACTATAGTTATGAGGGGATCAAGCACTAATACTGAAGATATTTCAGAGCTTTATAGCTAACCAATATATTATAGTGGAGAATACTTGGTACCTTTAACACATGTTATGTAGACATAAACCCATTTGCATTGAGTCCATGTTTATTTTTGGTTTTGCAAATTTCTAATAAGTCTGAGTAAAACAGAAAAGAAAACAAAAACAAAAAACAAAAAAAAACCCAAAATGCATACTTGTGTGTCAATGGGCAAATCATTTAATCTCTTTGAGGTTGTTTCACTATGAAAAAACAGGGTTGCTTTTGGATTCAAATGAGGTATGATTAAACTGCTATGTGAATTTCAGTTATTATTAGTAATTTTAATTTTAAGGGGTATGGCTGCTTCTCAGGGTGTCTTTCACCTTAATAAGAACATAAATTTAGAACTGGAAGGAACTTTAGAGATCATTAGATTCAAGCTTATATGACAAATTAGGAAACTGAGGTTTGTTCAGGAGAAGTAGGGTTACAGATGTGGTAGATAACAGAACTAAGGAGACACAGGAATTAAGTCCTTGATTATGTGATTCCAAATTCAGTGCTCTTTGCTGGATAACTTCCATTACCTCCAATAGACTTCAGTAGAGAAGTATGAAAAACTGAAATAAATTTGTCTTTTCATCAGTGTAATTTCAGAGAATTTTCTTTTCTTTGAATTTTCCTATTAATTAAAATTGATGAAATCTTTGAATGTTTCTGTATAACACATACACAACATTGCCTAGGGCTTATAGTCAATAGACCTTTAAATGTATAACATAAGGTAAAGATGCCAGGAATAAGAAAAAATGAAAGTCAACAAATGTGTCAGGTAAAAGGAAAATAAAGCATTTCCTTCCATTTCCACAAACAGAATCATGACTAAGACATGGGGATTGCTATTTGATGGGCTAATTTATGTGTGTATGTATATATATATATATATATATATATGTGTGTGTGTGTGTGTGTGTGTGTGTGTGTGTGTATGTATATATATATATATATATATAGATAGATAGATAGATAGATAGATAGATACACACACACACACAAACATACATAGTTCTATCTAATGGTAGCTGTCTCTAGGCTTGGGGGGAGAAAAAAATGAAATTTACATAACTTTATTATTGTACAAATTGTACATAATGGTTTTGCAGTTTTACATGTAATTTTTTTATTGTACATTGTTATAGAAATGCTTTTTTGTTCTATAAGTTAATTTTTAATGAAATAGAATTTTTGGTACAGAAATTAATTTTTTTTAATGAAACAGAATTCAGAGTGAATACCAGAAGGTTCAAGTTTCAACTCCATCCCTAATTTCTATGGGACTTTGGGTCTTAGTTTCCTCATCCATAAAAATCATAGAATTGTACAATCTCATACCTGTAAAGTACCTCATAGATCATGTTGATCTATCTACAGATGTATATGAATCTCTGTACAATATCCACTACTTAAATACTATATACTACAACATAAATACACCTTCAAAAACATTTATACGCATTCCTTTCTCTTCTGTAATACTGTGGCTACATTGATGCAGTTTGGATAATTCCAATAGCCTATTGATTTGTCTTCCCACCAAAAATCCCTCTTCATTCCAATTTCCTTATTAACTGTCAATGGTTCCCTATCACCTCCAGGATAAAATATAAATTTCTTAGGTTGGCAATCTCAACTTTCATGTTCTTCCCTCTAAACTAATCTTTCTGTCCTAAGTAGTCTGTGATTTTATAGCACTGTTGTACTTGCTCTTTTTTTAACAAAATATTCCACCTTCCAATTCCAAGCATTTTCGCTGGCTATCTCCCATGCCTATGCCCCTTCCTCAAGACTTTCTGCTTTCCTTCAAGTTCTCACTAAAAAACCATTTTCTATAAGAAGCTTTTACTTTCTGTCTCTTGTTCTTGGGGTTTGTTGATCATATATGGAAATGCTGATGATTTATTTGGGTTTATTTTATATTCTGCTACTTTGTTGAATTTGTTAATTGTTTCAAGGAGTTTTTTAGATGATTGTCTTGGGATCTTTTAGAATATAATCATATCATCTGCAAAAAAATGAAAGCTTTGCTTCTGCATTGCCAATTCTGATTCCTTCAACTTCTTTTTCTTCTCTTATAGCTTCAGCTAGATTTCTAATACTATATGGAATAGTAATAGTGATGATGGGCACCCTTGTTTCACTCCTGATTTTACTAGAAATGCTCTGAGTTTATACCCATTACTTATAATATTTGCTGATGGGTTTAGATAGTTACTATTTATTATTTTAAGGAAAACTCCATTTATTCCTAAGCTTTCTTGTGTTTTTAATAGGAATGGCTGTTGTATTTTATCAAAGGATTTGTCAGGATCTATTGAAATAATAATATGATTTCTGTTGGTTTTGCTATTGATATGTTCAATTATGTTGAGTGTTTTCCTAATATTGAACCATCCCTTCCTACCTGCTATAAAACCTACTTGATCATGGTGTATAATCCCAGGAATAACTTGCTGTGATTGCTTTGCTAAAATTTTATTTAAGATATTTTGCATCAATATTCATTAGGGAGATGGGTCTATAACTTTGTTAGGATTTTTCCTGCTTTGGTAACAGCACCCTGTTGGTTTCATAAAAGGAGTTTGGCAGAACTCCTTCTCCCATTTTTAAAAATAGTTATTGTAGAATAGAAATTAATTGTTCCTTAAATATTTGGTAGAATTCACTTGCAAATCCATCTGTACATGGAGACTTTTTCTTGGGGAGTTTATTGATGTCTTCTTCAATTTCTTTTCTCTGAAATGAGGTTATTTGTATTTTTGTAAATATTCATCCATTTCACTCATGGTATCCAAATAATTGGCAAACAGTTTGGCAAAGTAACTCTGAATTATTTCTTTAATCTCCTCCTCATTGATGGTTAGTTCATCCTTTTCATTTTTGCTATTGGTAATTGGGTTATATTCTTTCTTTTTTTTAAAATCAGTTTAATTAAAGGTTTGTCTATTTTATTGACCTTTTCAAAAAAACAACTCTTAGTTTTATTTATGAGATCAATGATATTCTTGTTTTCAATTTTATTAATCTCTCTCTTGATTTTCAGAATTTATAATTTGCTATTTAACTGGGAATCTCATTTTGTTCTTTTTCTAACTTTTTTATTTGCATGCACAATTCAGTGATCTTCTCTTTCTCTACTTTATTCATATATGCATTTAAAGGTATAAAGTTTTCCTTCAAAACTGCTTTTCTGCATCCCATAATTTTGATATGTCTCATTTATTATAATTTCCTTGATATAATTATTTATTATTTCTATTAATTGCTATTTGATCCACTCATTATTTAAGATAAAGTCATTTTATTTCCAATTAGTCTTTGGTTTATCTTTCCTTGACCCTTTATTACATGTAATTTATATTGAATCATGGTCTGAGAAGTGTGTATTTATTATTTCTGCCTTTCTGCATTTGATTATAAGGTTTTGTGACCTAACACATGGTCAGTTTTGTTACAGGTGCCACGTACTGCCAAGAAAAAGATATGTTCTTTCCTATCCTCATTAAGTTTTCTCCAAATGTCTATCATATCTAAGTTTTATAAGATTTCATTAATCTTTTTAACATCCTTCTTGTTTATTTTGTGGTTAGAGTTATCTATCCTCCTGAAAGAGGGAGATTGAGGTCTCCCATTATTAAAGTTTTGCTATGTCTCCTTGTAATTCACTCAGTTTTTCCTCTAGGAATTTGGATGCTATACCACCAAGTACATACTTGTTTAATAATGATATAGCTTCATTACCAATGGTGCCTTTTAAGAAGATGTAGTTTCCTTCCTTATCCCTTTTAATAAGATCATTTTTTGCTTTTTCTTTATCTGAGATGAAGATTGCTACCCCTGATTCTTTTACTTCAGCTGAGGCATAATACACTTTGCTCCAACTTTTTACCTTTACCCTGTGTGTATTTCTCTGCTTCAAATGTGTTTCTCATAAACAACATATTATAGGATTCTGGTTTTTAATCCATTCTGCTATCCACTTCTGTTTTATGGGACAGTTCATCCCATTCACATTTACAGTTAAGATGACTAATTCTGTATTTCTCTACAAGTTATCTTTCTCCATTTATATTTTTCTCTTTTCATTCCTCTTATTCCTTCTCACCAAAATTTTACCATCTTTCCCCTTTGACTTTTAAAAATTTGACTTTTTTACTTTCACTTATTCATTTACCATCCTTTTTATCAGTCCCTTCTTCCCTTATTATCTTTCCTTTTCCCATCCCCTCCTCTCTCCCTGTAGATTAAGATAGATTTTTAAACACAAGTGGGAATGTAACTATAATGTAAAGTAACTATAGACAACATTAAATACTTGGGAATTACCTCCCAAGAGAAACCCAGAAACTTTATGAATCTCAATTATGAAGCAGTTCTCAACCAAATAAAGTTAAATCTAAATAATTGGGAAAATACCAATTGCTCATGGTTAGGCTGAGCTAATATAATAAAAAATGACAATTCTACCCAAATTAAATTACTTATTCAGTGCCATACCAACTAAACTTCCAAATAACTACTTTACTGAGCTAGAAAAAAAAGAGTAACAAAAAGAATTCTCTGGTGCAACAAAAGGTCAAGAATAGTAAGAGAGGCCCCTTTCTCCCACCATGAGAGAAGTGTGCCATTTTGTTAAGATATCTTAATAAAGACAGTTTTAATCACTCTGGACTAAGTGTTCTCGAGCTATTTATAGAAATTTGGGGGCTCTTATGGGATATTAATGTAAATCTCTTTTCCTGGTATTTTCCAGGAAGAAAATAAGAAAATAATGCATGCAAATGGCTTGATTTCAAGCCCACTTTCTTGGTGTTCTTTGCTGGGGAAATATCTCAGAGATTCCTGGGAAGATTGTCCTGGGTTTGGAGCCAAGAATGATTAAAATGTCTGGGAGTAGAACCACAGTAAAGGGGCAATTTCCTGGATGGCATAGATGGCCAGAACCACCCTGGACTGGCTGAGAAGTTCTCCATGTGGGAGAGCTGTCCCAAAGGAGAGGCCAGAGGATGATAGGGTACCCCAAAGGAGCAGGATCTGTTTTTCCCCTCTCCAGGAATTTCCCCAAAATCTTAAAGGGGGAAGGTTGCCTCCAGGTTTGGAGGGGGGCAAGGGAACCACATGGCTGCTACCAATTGGATCCAGTGCTGTGTGAGTTTGAATGTTCCCGTGGGAGTGTGTGTTTGTTCCATGTCCTGTCTTGTGTACGTGTCTGTTTTAGGCATTTGTGGGTCTGAGGACCCAGCTTAAGTTTTAAAAGGATAGCTGCCAGTTGGACCCAGGAGTTTCAGAAGGTGGGGGAGAAGGAAGTAGTGTGCAGTGGTCCCCACGTGGAAATCAGTCTTTCCCTCACTGAGCAAGTGGTAGCTGTGCTAGGTAGGGGTGTAGAGTTAAAGACAAGGGAGGGGGATTCTTAAAGAAAAAAAAGCTGTGCTTTGGGGAGAGTTTAGAAGAATTTAAGAGAAGAAAGAACCTTTAAGGGAAAGATTGAAAAGTTCTAAGAGGGAAGATTTTTTTATCCTTATGAGTGTCTGGGAAAGATCCCAAGCTTTCTCCCTGGGTTGGGGGAAGGGGGTGGTGGGTTGGACATGTGGTGGTCTTGATCCCATCTACCATCTTGTTAAGACTTGAACATTAGACTGAGTCTACCTAATGGAAGGGGTGGGGATAGACAGGAGACTTCAAGTGCTTAAGCCTTAAAGGCAAAGAGAACTCTCCATGGGTGGGATATGTGATTAGGAAATATATATATTTCACATTTAATGAATACTTGCTCTGACCATGTGGGCTGAATGGTGACTCTCATTGTTTTTAAGGTTTCTGAACTAGAGTTTTAGGAAGCACACTGAGGGCTTTTAGTGTTGTAACATTCTGACGAAATTTGCACAGAATTAAATAATCTAGATTGTTCAATTAGTTTGGGATTAAACTATTTTAACATTATTGTAACTTTTGCAAGGAGTTAAGTGGTTTGGTATTTTAAAACTTTACTGCAACACTTTTGGGTTAAAGAAAAGTGGTATTGTGTTACTAAGAAGAGAAATACCTATGTTATCAGGGAAGTTTACTGATGCTTTTGGGGAAAAGCTCTAATTGGTTTTAATGTGAAGCATAATAATAATGCTAATAATTGTATTTTTATTTTGGATAGAGCTTTTGGAATATGAGTGCTGGATTCTCTTTATAAGGTACTCTAAAGTTTTTATCAAACTAAACTGTTGGGAAGCTTAGTTGTAATTGCATAGGGGTTTTAAATGTATCATAAGTATGAAATTGGATTCTGAGAATTTGGGTAAAGAGACAAAAGTGTTAAGAACATGCGATATTCATTTTGCTCTTGTTCTAAGGGAAATGAGGTGTTCAAATAAGAATCTTATGATTAATTTATTAACATGTATGCTTAATTTTAGAATTCAAGAAAGTGGGCTTTTCTCAGTAGCTGCAGACAGTTGATTTGGGGGCTCTCACTGATGCTGTAAGGTAATTTATTGATGAATAAGATGTACCTATCAGTTATGTAATATTCTTTTGTAACTGAAAAGATATCATATTTGCAATATTTAGTTATCTATTATGAATATGTTATTTAAATATTGTATTGTTAAAGTCTGGGATTAATGTGATTGCTTTGAAGGGCAATAAGGAAAATATGGGTTAATGAATAATGTAATAATAGATGAATTGCTTTGTACAATCTAGTAATTTATGTGTTACTCTTATTGCTGTTCTGTTAAAATGAAATTAATAATGCATATTGGAAATTTAAAGCTACCTAAGATGTTTTAATGGTTTTAAAGAATTATCAAAAGTAATTTGTGTGTTAGGGGGTAGTTAGGTGATGCAAAGGATAGAGTGCTAGGCCCCAGAGTCAGGAGACCTGAGCTCAAATCAGGCCTCAGATACTCAGTGATTGCTTAGCTGTGTGACCTTGGACAAGTCACTTAATCACAATTGCCTTGCCAAAAATAACCATTTGTATGTTCAGGATGGTTATAGTAGGTAAACAAGGTTATGTATAGAATTTTCTAGCTAGATATGTGAATTGGGAATATTTTGGATCTATAATGTATATTCCAAAGTGGTGGTTGTTTGCTTTGAAGTAAAAGCACCATGTAATATGGGAAAGATAAACACAAGATAATTTGATATTTATCTGTGCAATCTCTTGGACAAAGGAGGCATTTATTTGTTGTAAGATACAACAAGCTAGAAGGAGGTTTCTCTAGCCAAGAGGAATCTGATATGCCATCTTTATATAGAGATGATTTCAGACAAAGGTATGTCTCTAGTAAGAAGTAGGAGATGAGGTCTATAGGGCCAGCCATAGTCAGAATACCTGATTTTTAAGCAAAGGAAGGATACTCAAAGCTTTAGGTAGGGGTTTCATTAATTGGGACTCCATTAAAATTATAATTGGAATTTAGTGAATTGTATTCACTGGAAGTTTCTAACTAGGGGAAATTCTAACTAGGTAAAACAACATTTTTAGATCACAGGACTTTAATCAATTTTCTCATATGTCAGATACCAGGATGGTCAACAAAAGGAAATGCTACTGGGTAAATGTCATGTTCTTGGAGCCAAGGAAGCCAATGGGCTAAAGATGTTAGGTTACAGGGATGTGTAACCAAAGGGGTGGCTTTTCAGTGTGGCTGAGGTTGGACCCCTTTGACTTGATTTCCCCAAAATGACATTTGGATAATGTCTCACCTGGAAGAATAAATCTGGCCTAAGACATTTGACTTACCCATGTGACCTACCTGGACACTGACATTCAATACTTATATCTATAAAGGAATTTTCCTTTAATGTCCTGGATCTTTATAATTAGTTAGTAAGCAAACCAGCAAAAGAAGTTTTAGGTAAATTGGATCTAATAGCCAGAGATGGGTTAGGTGTCTGGCTCTGACACCTGCTATCAGCTACATGCTAAGATAGGAATTAAATTTCCTTATTTTTTGTGTTAGAGAGGAAGGGATATTTAGGTAAGAAGAATGAGAAATTCTTAGGATAATTACAGTTTCAAGTGCTAGTTTAAGGAAAGGAGTGTGAGTTAGATAAGGACACCATCAAAAAGAAAATATGGCAATATTTGAGAAAAAAATTCATTTTGGTTAAGGATATTTGAGTCATTATTGTAATGGGAGCAAAGGTTAAAATTATTTTATTTTAAACCAGATGCTGGGTACTCTTAGAACAAAGATGTGTTGAACGTGTGTGTTACAAGCTTGAGTCAATGTGATAATTCTCATTGGGAGTTTGCTCATGTAGTAAAATACTAATGGAAATTTGTGTTAAAAGCGAAGTGTGTGTGTCAATTGGCAACAAGGCAAAATGTAAATTGTAATAAACTCCAGAATCTCATTATTTTGTGATGGAAACATGTGTTTTGATCTGAATAAGATATTAAGCAGTTTCTCTACCATAAGACAAGGTCTCAGCTAGTCACCAGAGCTGGAGAGGCCTTTTTGGAACAGATTCAGAAGATACTGAAGGACATTGGATGCCTCCAAAGGGAGAAGAGAGGAGGAGAAGAGAGGAGAGACGCTGGACCAGTTTATCTTCACCATCTCTTGCCTACATGTACATTGTTTATCTGTAACTTCTCCTTGACTCTGTAAGTGGGACACCCCTACTTATGCCCTTCTCCTTATGGAAAGGAGGAGGGGAGGCAGGTTGAAAATGTTCTCCATTGAGAGAGGAAGAGGGAGATTATTGGGTGGAATGATTATATTTACATGAGTCTGTATATCCTATCTAGGGAGTGAGTCCTATCTCTGATTTAGACAATGGGGTATTAGTAAAGGTGGGAGGAGAATCTAGCTGACAGAAGTCAATGCCCAGTCTGTCAGTGTGGTTCCTGTTGGATTTGTGATAGTTCACAGAAGTATGAGAATTGGCCTTGGGTGATGGTACCCCTGGGTCTGGCCTAGATTCTCAGTCCTTGGTCAGAGTGCACTGAGGCACAGAATTCTGATCCAGAGGAGAGAGACACCAGCGGCATGTGACTGAGTCAGTTCAGGGTGACTTGTTTAACTGACTGGCCCATATTTTTGCCTGGGGCGTAGCAAATGTCTGGACATGTCCAGAAGCGGGGTACATATATTCAGGACAACTTAAGAGACAGGTGACCTCAGGCTCATGTAAGATTAGTGATGGTATCTGGATCTCTTGTAAAGATGTGAAAACTGGGGCATTTGTAAAGGGAAATTGATTATGAATTAGTATGGACTTGCAAGGAAAGTACTGAAATGGCCATTTGCAAGAAAAATAATTTAAGGAACATCACTAGGTATATTAGCTATTCTTGGGACTGATTCAATGGCACAAAATCAGGAATTTAGTTTGATCAATTTTGGAGCCAGAAAGACCTTTCTAAAGACATTGATATAACAATTTGCAGTGGAAAGAGGTGCAGTAACTTTGGAAATGTACCTATTATCATGATGATTATATGGTCTATTTAAGAGGGCCCCTTGGAAGTAAAGAGGAGCAGTATGATCCATTTTTTGGAAACTATATTCCTGGAAGATAAACTAGCACTAGAGGGACATTATTGGATTTGTAGGACTACTGCCTAGACCCACTTGTCCAAAGAGTTGGTCAGGGAGTTATCTAGACTTAAGGGCCTACTACCTGGGTAAAGGTTGGGCGTTGGGGCTATGGAACCCCAGTTTATATCCTGAATAGACCAATAATACTCCAAGCTGTAGTGGAAAAATTATCAATCACACAGCTAAGGCTTTGGACTTATTGACTGATCAAGTCTTGCTAACAAAAGAGATTATTCAACATAGATTGGTATTAGACTACCTTTTGGCTGAAGAAGGAGGAGTCTGTGGTAAACTGATCATAACAAATTGTTGTCTAAAGACAGATTACAATGGGAAGGTGGTAAAGGAGATAACTAAGGATATCAGAAAGTTGGCACATGTGCCAGTCCAAACCTGGATAAGTCCCTTTAATACCTCTTTGGTTCATGGTAGAAACAGTTACTGGGTATCTTACTATTGGCTCTAAGTGGGATAATCCTATTAGCCATGTGTGTCTCCTGTGTATGATCCAGTTAATAACTCAAATAGTACAAAATTCTATCAGCAAATTAGGACTGGTGTATGGCTCTAATAATGAAGAGGTAAAAATATTGATAGAAAAAGTCAGTAGTGCTATTGAAGATGAGGATTATGAATTAATTTGAGGAATATATTGCTGGTAAAGTGTGAAGACCAAGTAATTATTTAAAAGAAAAGGGGGAAGTTGTGAAGAATGAAGGGTGTTGTTAGTCTTCACAGGGTGTGGAGGGGGACCCCTTTGAAATTCCTTACAAAGGGGGAATGGTCCCAGTCAATCATAAAACTGGGATAGTTCTCCTAATCTCATTCCAAAAATGACAAACTAGATTAGAAGAAACTAGTCCTTAACTGGTCAAGAAAGAGTAACCTAGTTTTGACCTTCTCCTTTGTACATGGTCAGAGAGATCTATCTGTTCTTGCTCATTAGTATAATGAGCAGGGTGGGGAAACATAGGAATCAATGTATCAATTAGATTTGTGATCTCAGCCTCTGATTGGTATGAATGGGGCAGGAACAAAGTCTTTTAAAGTGCATAAAAGAGTTTGTATGTTGGGATTTCCCTGCCCCCTCTCCAACTATGAGAGAGGTGTGCCATTTTGTTAAGATATCTTAATAAAAATCATTTTAATTACTCTGGAAAAAAAAAGAATAGTAAGGGAACTGATAAAAAAAACATAAAGGAAGATGGCCTAGTTCTACCAGTTCTAAAACTATACTATAAAGTGATAGTCATTAAAACTGGTTAAGAAATAGAGTAATGGATCAGGGGATTAGGACAGGTTCAAAAAAAAACTGCAGCAAATAACTACTGCAATCTACTATTTGAAAAACACAAAGACATTGGCTTCTGCAATAAGAATTCACTATTTGACAATAATTTTTGGGATAACTGGAAAATAGTATAGCAAAAACTAGGCATAGACCCACATCTCACACTGTATACCAAAATAAGGTCAAAATAGGTACAGGATTTAGACATAAAAGGCAACACCAGAGATAAATTAACAGAACAAGAAGTACTCTATCAGATCTATGGAAAGGGGATAAATTTATGACCAAGCAATCATTATAGTACATAATAAAACTGCAAAATGAATGATTTTGACTCTTATAAATTAAAAAAATTTTGTGCTAATAAAATCAATGTTGCCAAAATTAGAAGGAAATCAGAAGGTTGGGAAAAAATCTTCACAACTAGAAGTTCTGATAAAGATCTCATTTCTAAAATAAATAGAGAATTAAATCAAATTTATAAATTAGAAGTCATTCCCCAATTGATAAATTGTCCAAGGATATTAATAGACAGTTTCCAAATGAAATATTAAATCTATATATAATTAAATGAAAAATGAACCAAATCATTATAGATTAGAGAAATGTTAATTAAAACAGCAATGTCAAAACAATTAACAATTGTTAATGCTAATTAAATGTGAATGCTAATTAATTGTAAATGCTAAGTAAAACAGCAATGTCAAAACAATTAAAATGATCTGTCAAAACAGATTGGTCAAGATGAGAAAAGGGGAAATGATCAGTGTTATAGAGGTTGTGGGAGTATTGGGACACTGATGCATTGCTGGTTGAGTTGTGAACAGATGCAACCTTTCTGGAGAGCAATATCAAATTATGCCCAAAGAGCAATAAAACGGTTCATGCAACTTTGATGAAGCAATTCCAATTCTAGGTTTATACCCAGAAGAAATTATAAAAAAATGGAAAAGTCCTATATTCTCCCGAAATATTCATAGGAGCTCTTTTTATAGTGGCAAAGAATTGGAAATCAATTGGGAATAGCTAAACAAGTTATGGTATGTAAATACTGTGGAATATGGAAGGACTTATAGGATCTAATACTGAATGAAGGGAGCAGAACCAAGAGAACATTCTACACATTAACAACAACATTGTGAGATGTTTAACATTGATGGAAGGAGCTCCTCTCAGTAGTCCAGAGACCTAGGACACCATATTAGACTGGCTATGTACAATTTTGTTGGGAACTGTTGTAAATTATTATTATCATCATCACCTGGTGCCTTTGAGCATCAGAAGGTTGTTTTCCTAAGTATCATGTGAGTGGGAGTGGATAGGAGATTGGAGAGGGAAAAGTATTTAAGCACTGTTGTTTTAGTGAATAAACTGAGCACTTGGAGATCTTGATGGAGTACTTGTCTCCTTTGTAATCCCTTGTCTTCCACCCCTCTAATGCTTGCCTGGGGAAGATTGAGAGAGTCCAGGAAGTGGGACTTTACATATTGGCACCCTAATAGGGACTAAACATATGCGTGTCATCTGAGTTAAGTCTGGAAGAAGGACATAGCAGATACAGCAAGAGAACCAGGGTGACATCTTAGAGGGGAGGACTCTGGAGAAAGTAACAAGTTGATTTGTTACCTAAGGGACTGATTTTAAATAAAGAGGAATCAGAAAAAGTGAGAAAACAAATAGTTAACATTAAGGAGTCAGTGGGAAGAGTCTCTGAGGCATTGACTCAGGAAATGAAGCTTCTTTCTCAGCAGGAGTCGGTATCAGCACCATGAATGGGATGCAGAGAACCTGCTTGCTGTTCTTTTTGGCCATGGTTGCCTGCCTGAAATGCGCTGAACGCTCTGGGCCAGACTGGGGCCCCTGGACCTGCGACCAGCTTCAGAGACCTCTCTTCACTGATGCAGACCCTGATGCCTAGTTTCAGTCTATAGTGGGGTGCAGCTCAGTGGTTGCTTGGGAAGCAGAGCGCTGTGAATTACATGCTTCCTGCGTTGAGAGCAAAAGTAGCACCTGCTGTTGGACAGTTTGTTATGGTGATGGCCCCTGTTCACAAGGTGCAGCAATTCCAGGTTGTAATGGTGTTAACCCCTTACGTGATTTCAAATGCTCTCTCCCATTCTCTGCCTTCCCACTCTCTGCAGAGGGAGGCGGGGAGGGAGAAGGGAAATCCTCCTTTTTTGGAACTTCAGAACTCAAGCTTATGTCTCAAATGGAATGCAGGCTTTGCTACAAGGACAAGACCCCTCCAAAAACTTATTTTAGAAATCAAGGCACCCCCTCATGCCTTCTTCCTGGTTCAGGGAGGAAGGGTGGGGGTTGGGCAATGACTGTTTTTCAATAGTTTATTGATTGGGAAGATTTGTGGTTCAATTAGTTTAGAAAAAAAGGGGAAGGTGATTTTTTTCTGGGATTGGGGAATTTGGAGTTTGTTTTATAAAGCCTGTGCCTATGATTTATATTTTTGTTGATTGGTCTTAATTGGCTATGTGTGTCTATGTGTACTTAATCATCAATCAGATGTTTTTCCATCCCCCTACTGTCCTGGAGAGGTTGGAGAATGTTTCTATATTTTGAAATTTTGGTGCTGGCCAGGGTATCCAATGTCATTTTGAAATACAAAAGAACTGTTTTCTGTGTTGAAAACTATGAAATAGATAAAAATTAAATGCTACTCCTTTTACTTTGAATTTTGAATTTGATTGCTTTGAAAGTTTTTTTTTGGCAAAAGAAAAAACTTTGTAATCTCTCTGTAAATTGGGGATAAAATGTATTTCAAGGAATTTGGGAATATTAGTTTTGTTAAATTGACATGTGTATACTATTTTTGAATGTTTGTTTACAACTTATGTGGCATTCATTATGTAATAATTTTGTTTCAAAAACAAGAAGGGGGATATGTTGGGAACTGTTGTAAATTATTATCATCACCTGGTGCCTTTGAGCATCAGAAGGTTGTTTTCTTAAGTACCACAAAGAGTGGGAGTGGATTAGAGATCAGAAAGGTAATTAGGCACTGTTTTGGTGAATAAAGGGAGCACTAGGAGATCTTGATGGAGTACTTGTCTCCTTTGTAATCCTTGTCTCCCACCCCTCCAATGCTTGCCTGGGGAAGATTGAGAGAGTCCAGGAAGTGGGACTCTATAATATTATCCCCATCCAGAGGAAGGAAAGCAAAACAATAAAACCAACCCTTCAGAATATCATGAACACTTTATAAAAATATTAATTATGTATCGCTTTCCCTTAATCCTAATTCCTCATACCAAAAATGACTAATCTGTAAATATTTATCAAAAATAAGTATGTATAATGCTAACCTGACTGTTCACCACTGAGGGAAGGATGGAAGGAAATTTTGTAACTGAAAAATATACATGTGCATATACATGAAATAAATAAACAAATAAGTGAATGAATAAATAAATTCTTTAAAAAAGCTTTTTCTAATACCCTTAACACTAGTGTCTTTCCTGTGATTATATCCTATTTAATTGTGTAGCTCATTTGTATAGGTTTCATATTTTCTCCTCTATTAGACTGTGAACTCATTGAGTATGGGTCTGTCTGTAGCTTCTTTCTATCCCAAATATTTGACATATATAGTATGGCATACAGTAGGTGCTTAATATAAAAAAATGAACATTTATTAGATATCTAGTGAGTGTTAATCACAATGTTAAATGATATGAATATAGAAACAAAATTGAACTATTCTTTGGCTTTGAGAACATTACAATCTAAGTATTTTACAGGATTGTTATGAGAAATAATGTCCATAAAGTAATTGTCCAGATTTCAGCTTTTATTGGATCTATTGTTATGGTTGTGACTTCCACTGAAGTGGTTTTCACTAATTTTTTTTTATATAAAAGTTAGTTTTATTCATATCAAAAAGGGATTCAGAGATTCCATACAGGGCCACTTTGAGTATTTCTGAAATATGAAGTTATTTGAATCACTCCTCAGTTAATGTAGAAGCCTGTGCCCTGCCCATTGTGTTTCACCTCTCTCAAAAGGGTATCTGCTCTAGGCAACCATCAGAACTCCTCCTTACTGTCAAACTGGGGCTGGTCTTTTGGCTTGAAGTTCCTGTTGGGGCTGCCATCTTCATTTAGGATTCCACGTGCATGCTGTGTAGCCAACAATAGGATATTTAGCTTTGTACACATTAGTGAAGACATCATCCAGAGACTTTAACTCCTTTTCTATGAGTCCACTTGTATCATGTGTGAGGTCTGCAGGATTATCTTGGCTACCCCTCTTGTGGAGTCTCTCCCAACTAAGGCATTGTATGGTGCTCCCCTCCCATAGAACTCTTTTCCAGAAGTTAACATCAAATACTACTCCTTTCACTGCCAGGTAAATGGGCTGGTCTTCCTCCTCCCCACCATAGCAGGCCAGCTCCTCCTCCGTAAAGAGCTCCACTGGGGGACCCCACTCAGTGCTGCTCAGCCTCCACAGTGCCTGGCGAGGGGCTACCGTCCAGGCCAGCGCCACTGCCAACAGAGCGGGCCAGTGCAGTGGTCTCCTGTGCAGCACTGATGCCTCCATTGTGTAGAGTGGGAGATCTTTACTAATTTATGAAAGAGTTCATCCCACTTTTGGAGATCTCTAATTGATAAGGAAGTTTTTCCTTATATTGATGCCAAATCTGAATTTCTGCAGTTTCCACCTTTTTCTTTCCTCTGAGATAAAAGTATAACTCCTCTTTCATATGACAGTTCTTTAAAATAGCTATGATGCCAGCCCCTTTAGAGTTTCTAAATTAATCATCGTAGTTCCTTCAACTGATTCTTAGATGTCATGAAATTTGATTCTTTCACCATCCTGAGAACATTCCAATTTATTAATGGCCTTCCTAAAGTGATACACAGTACTGAACCAAGACTTTAGATTTTGTCCAACAAGGGTAAAGTGTGTTAACATTCCTATAGTAATTATTTTTTTTATACATACTTCCTTCAGGATTGTGAAGTTGAATTTTGAACCCAAATATAGAGTTAATTCTTAACTCATTCCAGCTAAATTTCACTTAACTTTTGGCCCACTGTTCATTCTAACTTGTCCAGAATTTTTGGATCTCAGTTTTGTAACACACCTGCTCTTACATCCCTTTTAACATGTTCCCCCAATTTGTACTTCTAGTAATGGTGCTTGCTTTGTGACCTGAGGGAAATCAATTTGTCAGGAACCATCTTCCTCCTCCCCATCTACTGTGACTTAACCCTTCTAGCTTTGTGTCCTCTAAAATATTAACCAGAGTAGGATTCAGAACTCCCTAGAATTCTCCCTTCAGATCAACATTGATCCATTAAACAGTATTGAAAGAATTTTCAGTCCAATTATTTATACTTTCATCTAGCTCACATCTGTCCACCATGCTCACAAGGACTTTATGAGCAATTCTGTAAAATACTTTCCTCAAATCTAGGTTTCAGTCAGTTAGGCAGTAAACATTTATTAAGTGTATTAATATATGAATATGTCCAAAGAACTATGCTAAGTTCTAAAAATACAAAAAAGAGACACAAGATAGTCCTTTGTCTTTAAAGAGCTCACAATTTGGGGGGGGGCAGGGAGCTGAAAGCAGGCAAACAAATATGTAAAAATAGGCTATATACAGGGTAAACAGGAAATAACAAAAGGAAGGAATTAAAATTAAAAGGGGTTGGGAAATTTTCCTTTAGAAGAAAGCATTTAAGTTGGGACTTAAAGGAAGGCAATAGGTGAAAAAAAAAAGAGGAAGAAAATTCTTGGCAGGAGGGACTGATAACCAGAGAAGCTGAGACATGCAATATTTTGTTCGTGGAATAAAAAAGAGGCCAATGCCACTGGATCATGATTTCATGGTTTTTCTATGTAGTTGGCATTTCGCTAATTTAATAACTATTTTAAAAAAAGAATTATTAGTTTGGTATGACCTATTCTTTTTTTTTGCAAGGCAAATGGGGTTAAGTGGCTTGCCCAAGGTCACACAACTAGGTAATTATTAAGTGTCTGAGGCCGGATTTGAACTCAGGTACTCCTGACTCCAGGGCTGGTGCTTTATCCACTGCACCACCTAGCTGCCCAGGTATGACCTATTCTTGACACACTTTTGTTAGCTCTTGGGACAGCTAGGTGGCATAGTGGATAGAACCCTGGCCTTGGATTCAGGAGAGTGGGAGTTTGAATCCAACCTCAGATACTTGCAACTTACTAGCTGTATGACCTTGGCCAAGTCATTTAAAGCTTATGATTTCAAATCCAGGATCATATTCAGTCATCTTGACTTATATCTGGCCACTGGACCCAGATGGCTCTGGAAGAGAAAGTGAGAGAAAATGACTTAGCACAACGGCCTCTCACTCAAATCCAATTCACTTGTTTGTCATGGCATCACCTCCCTGAAGTTGTGGTCTTCTTCGAAAATGAAGGACAAACATTGTTATACTTGCTCTTAGAGATCACCAATTCCCTTTCTAACTATTAACAAACCAAGTCTTTCTCACTATTGTCCTACCTCTTTCCTTGTATTTGCTGTCATGACTCTTCAGAGAAAAGTCTACAATCTTATCACTTCCTCTCTACCCACTCATTCCTCATTTCATTGCAGTCTGACTCCCTCCCTTACTATTCAATAGAATCTTTTACTACATTGAGGGAAACACTTTCATAAAAGTAATTTTTCATTCAGTTATGATGGATTTCATTTTCCATTATACCTTTTCTTCATTTGACTTCAATAACACTTTGTTTTCATCATGAAAAAGAAATTTAAGAAATGCCTGGGAAGCAGGCAGGAGTAATAGTCACATAGAAACTGGGTTTAAATGGAAGGAAATGCTGAAAAATAACTTAAACCAGATAGTGGGTGATGAAAGAATCATTGTGGAAGGACAGAATTTGGGAACCAGGAGATGATCAGATATAGATGAAAATTGCTTGGTTATAGCAGAGGAAGATTATTATATGATCAGAAGTCCTCTATTCATAGATTTTTTTTCTTTATAGAAAGGTAGAAGATACTAACATCGCTTCCTTCTTAAGTTAAATGCTATGTTTAAGAAGGAAGCGATGTTAGTATCTTCTACCTTTCCATAAAGAAAAAAAATTTCAATTTCCTTATCTGTAAAGTTGCTATTTTCCTTATTTTACAGATAAGGAAATTGAAATTTGATATAGGCAAATGTTTGTCAAAGTCACACAATTAGTAAATGGTCAAACTGAGGTGCAATCCCCAATCTTCTAACAATCTTCTACTTTTCTAACTCTCTTGACTGTCCTGTTATTATACCACTTTTTACATCACTAATTTGCTGAATAAAAATTAAATCATCTTCTTTTGAGAGGTTTCATCTATGCATTAATAATGTTAGAAATATGAAATATCTGTAATCTAAACTATTTAAAACAAGAAATTTAATAGGAAAAAAACACCGTCCATTAGAAACAAGAGCAGTCTGTAGGTGTTCATTTTTTCTTGAATGTTTTAAGAGTGATGCTTGATTGACCTGAAACTTTAGATAATTGTAGTCATACATTTTTCATCAAGATTTCAAATGGTTTGGTGAATTTGTTTTGATTAACTGCTTATAATCAGAATACATTTCCTACTACCATGCTTATTTTTCTTTTTTCATGGTGATTTAACAGATTTCATTACTATGTTTTTCCAAGTTCTAGAATTTCAGATTGTTTCAAAGAATTTTCTTATCTTTATTTTAAAAATTAAGATATTTCACGACAATGTTAAAAATAAGAGGGACAGCATATCTAAGGCTAGTCATATTAAAATGAGAGTTCAAGTATTATATGTTGGTTATGATAATTAGCAGGTAATTTCATCTCTTCATGTCCTGAGCACTGCCTTTCAAACAGATTCACTAGAACTTCCTCATAATTGATAAAATTACAGGTTTAGAGCAATCATTAGATGGGGTTGATCTGTCTAACCATTGTTCTCTCTGCATCTTGTCATATGCTTTGAGGTTCAGCCCCCACAAGAATGGATTTTCCATCTGCCATAGCCTCTTTTTATATTATCCCCCACCAATTAGAATATGAGCTCCTGGAAGGCAGGGACTATTTTAAAAAACGTGTACCTACCCTGCCCCCCACCATCTGCACAGTGCTCAGTACAAAGTCAACCTTGAATAAGCCTTTTCCATTCATTAAAGAAAAGTTTGCAGAATTGTCAGAGTTTCCATTTTCTCTATTTCTATGTTTTAGTGGCATGTTCTAGTAGCTTCTCCACAGAGTATTGAGACCTTGGAAGATTTTGCTAATTTTAAACCCTATATTCATCAAGGTAAGTAACTGGTTTTTTTTTCTCCTATACAACTCATTGTACTTGCAGTGACTACAAATCTTATGACCTGAAAAATCAATGTCAATTATTATTTTTTATTAACTTTAGATAATGTATTTTATTAAACTATTCTTTATGCAAAAATAAAGTATACACTGTTCTCATTTCTTAGAATCACTTTTTTTAAAAAAAATTCTCTCTGAAATTGAAGCCCTTCCAATGATGGAATAGAGGACACAAGAAGTCTTCAAATATGCAGATGCTTCTGGACTATAATAACAGTCTATCATTTACATTTAACATAGAAATGGAATTACCAAAGAACTTGTTAGCTTCTGATGGAAATCACCCCAATTTTAGCCCTAGATGCAATGTGAAGAAAAGAGCATGGAACTTAACTAGAGCAAAGATATGGGGTTTAAATTCTAGCTATGGTATTTGCAGACAGAGAGATGGGGCATGCCAAAACCCATTCCTTCTTATTTTAAGTTTAAGTCCATGCTGGATCCCAGGAATCTGAAAACAGGCAATGTAACCATTTCCTTTATTTTGCAAGTAATATAGCTAAAATTTGGGGTTTCTGAGTAAACTATTTCATCTTTTCAACCTCAGTTTTCTCATTTGTAAAATTAGACTATATTGATATACAGAATCCCTTTCTTGTCTTTATTGGTAACATTCTACAGGGAAACTCATAGCTTTACTATAAAGGATCTTTTACTAATGGAACCTAATGAATAAATATTTGCGACCAAAAATATTTGCAACTTTTTTTTGTTTCTTGGGTTGATGGTATTTTATGATGGACCAGTAGGAAAAATTATTCTTTGCCTCTGCATGATTAAGATACATCCATTACTCTAGACAAGTCACTATGTCATATTACTCTGGGTATTCTACCTGATGGCAGAGATTGAGTTGCTTTGTACATTTGTGGATTTAAAAATACTTAGTATGAACTGGGAGCATGGCACCTTTCAAAAAGATCAGAAAGGTTGCTTTGAGTTGATAATCAGAGCCATAACTAGGGCAGAACAACTAAGGTATATTGTTTTTCAGGTATTTCAGGAGTGTCCAACTCTTCATGACCCCATTTAGGGTTTTCTTGGCAAAGATACTGTAGTGGTTTGCCATTTTATCCTCCATTTCATTTTACAAATGAGAAAACTAAAGCAAGCAGGGGATTGAGTGACTTGCTCAGGGTCACATAGCTAGTAAGTTCTGAGTTCAGATTGAAGTCAGGGCTTCTATTAAACATGAGACCATGACAGTTCTCTGGTCCCACTAGCTCTATTGTCTGTGTATGACTTGCCCTGTTCCCTTGTCTATCCCTGGGCTGCCATGCTGCTCATGCCCCAGAACTGTCTTAACCCTACCACACCCTCTGCCAACCTCCTTCCTGCCCTCTCCTATCATGAATGGTATTATCTTAAACCAATGACTAGAATTTCTAATCCTAGTGCAACACAAGGGAAGTAAAACAGTTGCAAGAGAGAGAGGTATCCTTTGGGTTCAGTGGTTCTATTTAATGGCTACATTTTGATCAAAGTCCCAAGTTAACTCCAGAATATTGGGTCTTGTCAAAAACTGAGTCAAATATATGTCTAGAGAAGCTTGTTTGACATAAGTGGGGGACAAGCTCTGTTCCTAGAGCAGAACTTTGGGCAGCTTCATCTCCCTAGCACTCAAGATTGTAAACTCTACCCAAAAGGGATTTTAGCTACTTTGTGGCCAGATGAGAACAAATGCAAACCCCTGAGATGAATATATAATAATATTTTACACACACACACACACATAAACACTAGAGATATTAACAATCTATTTTAGTTCCAGATAACCTGTTTAAGTATTTGAAAGCTCCATTTGTCATACAGATTGGGGTTAGATGGTAAATAGTCATTAGAGAGAAGCTAGGATTCTGGCATTAGGTAGTGTATTCTTAATTGAGCTGCTGAAGATTGTTTAAAGATTCTCTTCCCAACAAAGCCAGAGTACTGAGCCTTCCCTGATATGTCTCACCAAGCAGCAGAGGCAGGTGAAACTTAGAAGTCACATTTTCAGACATAGGTATGGCCAGACTCATTTGAGGCCAGTTCTCAGGGATCTTGATTTTGTGTGTGTATGTGTGTGTTTGTCTGTTACTACTGGCCATATATGAGTTATATATGATCTGACAGTGCATCTGGATTTCATCAAGATATTCAATAGTCTCTTATAGTAGGATTATGGACAAGATTTCAAAAACCCTAATGATCAAGTAAGTGTGTGTCTGTTACCAACTCAATAAACTCTAGTGACTCTCAACAACTCAATAAATTTTAGTGACTTCCATCAACACAATAAACTCTATTTTCTCTCAGAAGTAATACAAAATCATCTATTTGACCGTTAATGACTTTTTAGATTTCCTATCTCTCCACTCATTCTACATTTGGTTCCTATCTGCACATCCTATAATTTAGTAACTCTGGCCTCTTTAATATTCTTCGAATATAAAAGTCCACCTCCTGACTCCATGTTTTTTCAATAGCTGCTATCCTATTCCTGGAATTTTCTCCCTCTTCATTCCCCCCCCTTCCCCAGATTTCTTGCCTTTGAGACTCAATTTATATTCTACCTTCTATGAGAAGCTTTCCACAATCCACTTCTTATCCTCTGAGAGTATATCTCATTTACACTGAAGATCTCTCTCTTTCTCTGCCTCTGTCTCTCTCTATGTATATATATGATTATTGTATACTTATATTGTATATATTTACATAGACATGTTTTATATGGTGTTTGTATTTATACTGCATATATCCATGTGTCTATATATGGAAATACATACATTGATATATACATATGATTTACATACTTTATATATTTATACTATATAGATATGTTTATGTATTATACATACATATATATATATATATATACTTAATATTTGTGTGTAGTTCAAATGTTGTTTCCCTTTTAGAATATAAACTTGGAAAAAAAGAGGTTAATTTTTTTCTTTCTTTGGATTTCCTTTGCTTAGCCCAGGATCCGCACATAATAAGGGTTTGATAAAGGTTTACTGGTGATGATGATGATGATGATGATAATAGATTGAATTAGATGTGGCTCTGTAGCCCAAAAGGAGAACTACACTTTCCCACTGCTCTGCCCAAGATGGGCTGATCAAGTGCTACAAATCAGTGTGATCCATGTTACTCATTGAGCCTTCTCTTATTTCAAGAGAATGGGAGGATGAGGCAGAGAGAAGGTCAGAGTAAAGGAATAGTGACTTAGAAGTCAGAGATCAGAATGATATTAAACAAACCAAGCTGGCAGGGCCAGAGACAATAGGCAGTATCTAAAATGGAAGTAATTAAAACCAACATCTGTGCCACAATGCAAGAGAGAGTTAAGAGATGAAGTATGAGGTTTAAGCTACAATAGATTTATAACAAGCTAGTAAAGAGGTGTCAAGGTATATAATATTATGCTAGTAGATTAATACAGCTGTTCTGGAGGGATATGCCCAGGTATTTATAGCCAGCTCTCCTTCCAATTTCTTCTGAAGGTCCTTTAACCTAGAGACTTCCTGCAATTAGGATGATCATTGTTTTCCATGACTACAACTGAATCCATGCAATATTGGACAAATAAATGGACAGATGTCAACTTGGAGAAAGGTTCCTGGTATCACAGTACTGAGATTAATTCCTATTCTGCTCAGCCTTTTATGTGTGACTTAGATGAAAACAGAAAGCTTGCTTATCAACTGTGTTGTTTGCTCAAAGCTGGGAGAGATAGCTAATACACCAAATGACAGAATCACAATCCAAAAAACAAAAAGATTTCAATGGATAGAATAATGAATCAAATCTAATAATATAAAAAGGAAAAGGAAAAAATGAAATTTTATACATAATTCATAAGAGATGGAGAGCATAAATAAAGGATAAAGATAGAAAAAAACCATTTATATACCACTAGCACCTATGAGGTAAGTGCTTTAAAATAAAATTTCAGTTGATCCTCACAACACTGAGAAGTAGGTTATCCTCATTTTATAACTGAGCAAACTGAGGCAAATGGAGTTTAACTGACTCCCCCAAGGTCACATAGTTAATGCCAGGGCTTGGACTTGAACTTCAGATTCTGAGTTCTACTGGAAGTGTAGGGCACTGTACTAACTAGTTACCTTGATATGATTAGTTATCAGTATATATGAAAATGGCTTATAGTTTTTAATTGAAAATAAGCTTAATATGAGTCAACAATGTGGCATAACTACCCCCCAAAGTGATTGCAACATTTTGTTTTATTTATTAAAATGAAATATCATCTTGGGACATATTTAGTAATGACAGTTCATTTCACCAGATACAAACCTCCACATTCAACTAGGAATCAGAAAGTTTCCATAGTCTTGATAGTTTTGGAATCTACCGCCCCCTCAATTAATGTAATCATAAAAGGCCTGGTATATCAATTGAACCAATAAATCAACAGAATAAACCAGATGTTAAGGAATTTTCCTATAATCCTACAATAATGTGTGAATTAGAAAGCAGTCAATTTGAGAAGATTGAATACTAAAATCATTAAATGAAGGTAGATGAAATCACCCAGGATGCATCTTGGGACTGGTTGAAAGGGTCAACCATAGTTCTAATCTGTTTATAAAAGAAAGTCAGTTAAATAGTAAGTAAGCCCAAAGAAGCTTCCAACATTGGAACTAGACTTCAGAGAGGGTATTTCTTTCAAAGAGAAGATAGTTCTTTCTAATTTTCTCCTCTTCCTCTCCCATTGACTATAAAGTCACCAGTAGGAAGCAGTTTATCCAACTGGAACCAAATAAACTGAATTTATAGAAGACATCCAACTGGGAGCATAATGACATGCCAGGAACAAATGGATGAAGAATAACTGTAACCCAGTGAGAGAGCATGACCCTTTCAAATAGAAAAGAATGTTGGCTGCTAACTCAAGAAAGAATTTATAAGCCCACAAAGCACAAATAATTATGAATGACCTCTTTTGTATATGTATATACTACATATACCTCTACTACTGTACTCTAAACTTGAGATAATCCCATGGATTTAAGTATGTGTGTTTATGGAGAGTACTTCCCAGAATTTAAGAGTCAGAGTTTTATACCACTTTTCTTGCTATCCTATATTAGTAAATGCCTTTGCAAAAATTAATTGAGTCACTTGGTTGATTGTTCATTGGAAACCTACTGTTGTTTGCTCAAAGCTAGGAGAGATAGCTAATACACCAAATAACAGAATCCCAATCTAGGGACTGAACATTATACTTAGGACAATAGTTAGCACAGTGGCTGGACATAGTAGGTTCTTAATAAATACATGTTGATATGCAGGAAAGACTAGTCTTTAGAATGTCTAGAATATCCTATTCCCTTTTGAATACCACATGTCAAAAACCAAACAGTAAAACAGATATTGTAGATGATGAAAAGACTTTTAGCTTTAAACCCTTGAATGCACTGTGACTGGGGATATTTAGGATGGAAAAGAAAATTCTAAGGGAAACCTTGATCACTTTTCTAAAATTTTATGGTTTTTCTGGGAAGAATATAGACATTTTCTGAAGTTCTAAAAAACCAGAACTAACACTAAAAGATAGAAGTACTAGTGAGTCAATATAAACAACTTCTTGACATTTGGAACTTTAGAAAATAGTGAGTTTCCTATTCCTGAAGTTTTCTAATCTAGAATAGCTCGCCCCTTTAAGGATGTCACAAATGCATAGTGAGAGGATAGCTAATCCCTTTTGAACTCTAAGATTCTGTTTCATTTTTCTCTAAATAAAGATTGGACTATATGACTTGCTCTCTCCTGAATCAGCCCAAGACACATGCAAGGAAATCATAATGAATGAGTTTTTATTATGTTTTACTGAAAAGAGCAGTAGCTGGAAAAGAACATTTTTGAGCATTGCAAAGAAATGAAACTTCATCAATCCCTAACTGTAGAACACTGACCTGAAATTTTCCTTGTTGTAGTATTGCATATCTATCTATCTATCTATATCTATATCTATCTATCTATCTATCTATCTATCTATCTATCTATCTATATATATATATATATATCAAGTAGCACTGTATAGTGAATGAAATGATCATTTGGAGTTTATAGTAAGAAGGGGTTCAAATTTGACCTTGATATTTACTTGCCATATGGTCCTGAGTAAGTCAATGAACTTCCAGATACATCAGAGATCTCTTTAGGATTTATTGCTTAAGGTCTAAGAAGGTTCAGATTTGTGTTGGTTCCCACACCAGGATTTCCCAATGCTTTCAGAATAAAAATTCTTCTGGGTAGACTGGTATGGCATAGGAGAACAACATCATCATGGCACTGTATTATCAAAGGAACATTTCCTGGGAATTATTTCCCAGAGAAAGTTTTTTCCCCAGAAAGGGCTTAACATGAGATTCATCAACAAGGAGGCAACTATTTCTATGAATTCAATCCACTGTCTTTCTGGGAGTTTCACTAGTTATATCAAACTAGCGTTATGTAAATGGCAAGAGCAGCAGTGGGCACTGAATCACCATGGGCAAAATGTCAGTGATTAAATAGTTCTTCCCAGGCTCAGTTGTCTTCTATGTGCCCATGGCATCCTATTTAAGGAAATCTTCCCAAGAGTGTTATCCACCGGTGAAGCCTGGAACTATTGATGAATGTGAACATTTGAATGAACATTGAAATAGTTCCAGTTTTCAAAATGAAAATGTGGCAAGATTGAAAGACTATAGAAATTGGTACTATTTTTGCTGTAATGTCATTCTGTAGCTGAATATTCAGGGTTGAAAGTTATAACATTTTATATATGATGTCAAAATGTTTATATACAAACAATGTGTAATAAGTAAAATAAATGCACAATAGATATATCTTGTGATATAAGAAGTAGGTTAGGAAGTAGTGCATATAGATTCCAAACTATGTCCTACTGATATGTTCTATATGTGAGAAAGACAGAGACGAGACAGAAGCAGACTGAAACAGAGAGATAGAGACAGAAGCAGTCAGAGAGAGCTTGACAATTTAACTTCTCTATGTCACATTTTCTTTTCTGTAAATAAGTGGGTTCAAATTGAAGATCCTGCATATAGTTGGCAAATTGGTCTTCTTAAAATATTGAGTTGTTGATATCACTCTCCTTTGGAAAAATCTTTTGAACTCCCTCTTTCCTTGAAGACAATCTGGCATTTAAAACCCTTTCCTATGCAATTTCTACCTACTTTTTTTTTTAGGTTTTTGCAAGGCAAATGGGGTTAAGTGGCTTGCCCAAGGCCACACAGCTAGGTAATTATTAAGTACTACCTACTTTTTCAATGGTTTTTAATATAATTTCTCTTCCCATTATAGTAAAACTCAAGTGTCCTATACATGTTGTATCATCTCCCACCTCTTTTATTTTATACATCTGGTTGCCTATACTAGTAATCCCTTCTCACCTCTCTCTCCTAAAATCCTTAGTTTTCTTCAAAACATAGTTCAAATATGATCTTCTACATGAAATCTTTTACCATTTCTGATCCTCCTAGTTTTTATACTCTCTCACTTTTGAAATACTTTGCATTTATGCTGTTCTTACTTTATATGTATATTTGTGCCCACTTCCCATCATTAGAATGGAAACCTCCTAAGGGTATTTTTTACTTACCTTTGTGTTTATTAATTTATTTGAATTCACTTATATCTATAGTTTCTACTAGGTCTACATTCTGTACTGTTGTGATTCTATATATTTCTTATCTTTTAAACAATAAATATGAAACATCAGTCTAAGAAAAAGATGTTAAAATATTTTGACTTATTGATACCAATGCATAGACAGTAAAAATTCAAGAAGGAAACATTTTAAAATTCTAATATATAACGTTGGAGAACAGGAAGAAGAAAAACAGAATCATAGATTTAGAAATGAAAGGAACATGTTAGAATGAATATTCACTTTGATCCCTGAATGAGAAGAGGAAGGTTTTCCATAGGATCACAGATTTAAAAGTGGAAGGAAATGTAAAAACCCATAAAGTTCACCCCTTTATTTTAAAGAAGAAGAAACTGAGGCATAGAAAGCCTAAGTGACATACCAATGCCACAGAACCAATATTCTTATTAAATGACCTCTCTCATTTCTATCTTGAGTTATTTTCATGTAAGTGTACAAATTCTTTTTTTTGAAAGATTTCATTTATTTCGAGTTTTACAATTTTCACCCATTCTTGCTTCCCTTGCCCCCCCCCACATAAGGCCATTCTGTTAGTCTTTATATTGTTTCCATGGTATACATTGATCTCAGTGGAATGTGATGAGAGAGAAATCATATCCTTAAGGAAGAAAAATAAAGTAGAAGAGATAGCAAAATTACATAACAAGATAAAGATTTTTTTTCTCCTAAATTGAAGGTAATAGTCTTGATCTTTGTTCAAACTCCACAATTCTTTCTCTGGACAAGATGACATTTTCCATTGCAGATAGCACAAAATTGACCCTGGTTGTTGCACTGATGGAAATGAGCAATTCCATGAAGGTTGATCATCACCCCCATGTTGCAGTTAGGTTGTACAATGTTTTTCTGGTTTGGCTCATCTCATTCAGCATCAGTTCATGCAAATCCCTCCAGGCTTCCCTGAATTCCCATCCCTCCTAGTTTCTAAAAGAGTAATAGTATTCCATGACATACATATACCACAGTTTGTTAAATCATTCCCCAATTGAAGGACATTCACTTAATTTTCAATTCTTTGCCACAACAAACAGGGCTGCTATGACTATTTTTGTAAAAGTGATGTTTTTACCCTTTTTCATCATCTCTTCAGGGTATAGATCCAGTAGTGGTATAGCTGGATCAAAGGGCATGCACATTTTTGTTGCCTTTTGGGCATAATTCCAAATTGTTATCCAGAAAGGTTGGATGAGTTCACAGCTCCATCAACAATGTATTAGTGTCCCAGATTTCCTATATCCCTTCCAGCATTGATCATTGTCTTTTCTGGTCATATTGCCCAGTCTGAGAGGTGTGATGTGGTACCTCAGAGATGCTTGAATTTGCATTTCACTAATAAGTAATGATTTAGAGCAATTTTTCACATGACTATGGATCGCTTTGATTTCCTCAGCTGTAAATTACCTTTGCATATCCTTTGACAATTTGTCAATTGGGGAATGGCTTAGTTTTTTTGAAAATTTGACTCAGTTCTCTGTATATTTTAGAAATGGGTCTTTTGTCAGAAATACTAGTTGTAAAAATTGTTTACCAATTTACTACATTTCTTTTAATCTTGGTTACAGTGGTTTTTGTCTGTGAAAAGGCTTTTTAATTTAATGTAATCAAATTATCTAGTTTGTTTTTAATGATGTTCTCCATCCCTTCCTTGGTCATAAGCTGCTTCCCTTTCCACAGATCTGAAAGGGAATCTACTTTTTGATCTTCTAGTTTGCTTAGAATATTGTTTTTTATGTTTAAATCCTGTATCTGTTGTGATCTTGTCTTGGTATGAGGTGTGAGGTGTTGATCTAATCTTAGATTCTTCCATACTAACTTCCAATTTTCCCAACAATTTTTATCAAAGAGAGAATTTTTATCCCAACACCTGAAGTCTTTGGGTTTATCAAACAGCAAATTACTATAATTGTTTCCTGCTATTGCATCTAGGATATCCCACTGATCCACCACTCTATTTATTTTTTGTTTATTTTTAAAGATTTTATTTGAGTTTTGAGTTTTACAATTTTTCTCCCAATCTTACTTCCCTCCCCCCCCAGAAAGCAATCTGTCAGTCTTTATTTTGTTTCCATGTTGTACATTGATCCAAATTAAGAGGCACTCTATTTCTTAGCCAATACCAGACAGTTTTGATGACTGATACTTTATAATATAATTTTAGATTTGATAAGGATAAGCCACTTTCTTTTGTACTTTTTTTCATTGAATCCCTGGAAATTCTTGAATTTTTATTTTTCCATATAAATTTACTTACAACTTTTTCTAACTCATTAAAGTAATTTTTTGGAATTTTGATTGGTAGGGCACTAAACAAGTAATTTAGTTTTGATAGAATTGTCATTTTTATTATATTAGCTCGACCTATCCATGAACAGTTGATGTTTGCCCAGGTATTTAGATATGATTTTATTTGCATGAGAACATTTTTTATAATTGTTTTCAAAAAGTTCTTGAGTCTGCCTTGGCAAATAGACTCCCATGTATTTTATTTTGTCTGAGGTTACTTTGAATGGGATTTCTCTTTCTAGCCTTTCTGCTGTATCTTGCTAGTCATATATAGAAATGTTGAGGATTTATCAGGGTTTATTTTATATCCTGCTACTTTGCTAAAGTTGGTAATTATTTCTAGTAGTGTTTTGGAGTGACTTTTTGGGATTCTCTAGGTATACCATCATGTCATCTGCAAAGAGTGAGAGTTTTGTCTCCTCCTTCCCTATTCTCATTCTTTTGATTTCTTTTTCTTCTCATATTGCTGAGGCTAAAATTTTAAAATGATATTGAATAGTAGTGGTGATAATGGGCATCCTTGTTTCATCCTTGAACTTATTGGGAATGGCTCTAGGTTCTCCCCATTGAATATAATGCTTTTTGATGGTTTCAAGTAGATACTGCTTATTATTCTAAAGAACAATCAATTTATTCTTATACTCTCTAGTGTTTTTAAGTAGGAATGGGTGCTGTATTTTGTCAAAAGCTTTTATAGCATCTATTGATATGATCATATGATTTCTGATATGTATGTTATTGATATAAATAATTATACTAACAGTTTTCCTAATATTGAACCAACCCTGTATTCCTGGGATAAATCCTACTTGATCATAATGTATTATCCTAGTGATAACTTGTAATCATTTTGCTAAGATTTTATTTAAGATTTTTGCATCTATATTCAAAAGGCAGATAGATCTTTAATTTTCTTTCTCTGTTTTATCTATTCCTGGTTTAGGTATCAGCACCATATTGGTGTCATAGAAAGAGTTAGGCAGAGTTCCATCTTCACCTATGTTTCCAAAGAGTTTATATAGAATTGAAACCAATTGTTCCTCAAATGTTTGATAGAATTCACTTGTGAATCCATCTGGACCTGGAGATTTTTCTTAGGGCATTAAATAATGGTTTTTTTGAATTTCTATTTTTTTTTAGATTTTTGCAAGGCAAATGGGGTTAAGTGGCTTGCCCAAGGCCACACAGCTAGGTAATTAGTAAGTATCTGAGACTGGATTTGAACCCAGGTACTCCTGACTTCAGGGCCGGTGCTTTATCCACTGTGCCACCTAGCTGCCCCCTGAATTTCTTTTTTTCTAAGATAGGGTTATTTAGGTTTTTAATTTCATCTTCATTTAACCTGGGAAATTTATATTTTTGTAAATATTCATCCATTTCACTTAGATTGTGAAATTTATTGTCATAGAGTTGGAGAAAATAATTCTGAATTATTACTTTAATTTCCTCCTCATTGGTGGTGAGTTCACCTTTTTTCATTTATGATACTAGAAATTTGGTTTTCTTTCTTTTTTTAATCAAATTGACAAGAGGTTTATCGATTTTATTGGTTTTTTCATAAAACCAGCTCATGACTTTATTAGTTCAATTGTTTTCTTGCTTGCAGTTTTATTAATCTCTCCTTTAATTTTTAGAATTTCTAAATTGTTATTTAATTGGGGTTTTTTAACTTGTTCTTTCTTTGATGTTTTAGTTGCATATTTAGTTCATTGAGTTCTTCTTTCCTTAATTTAGTCATGTAATCATTTAAATATACAATATATCCCCTGACAGCTGCCTTGAGTGAATCCCATAGGTTTTGGTATGTTGTTTCATTATTGTCATTATCTAGAATGAAATAATTAATTCTTTCTATATTTTGTTGCTTTAACCACTCATTCTTTAAAAATGAGGTTATTTAGTTTCCCATTAGTTCTGGATTTATATCTCCCTGGCCCAATTTAGCATATGATTTTTATTGCATTATGATTTGAGAAAGATGTATTCACTATTCTGTCTTTCTGTAATTGATCAATAGGCTTTTATGCCCTAGTACATGGTCAATTTTTGTTTAAGTGCCATGTACTGAAGAAAAAAAGTATATTCCTTTCCATCCCCAATCAGTTTCCTCCATAAGTGTAACATATCAAGGTTTTCTAACAATCTATTTACTGTTTCAACTTCCTTCTGGTTTATTTTATGATTAGATTTATCTAAATCTGAGAGTGGGAGATTTGAGTCTCCCACTAGTAGAGTTTTGCTATGTCTTTCTGTAGTTCTTTCAACTTCTCCTCTAAGAATTTGGATGCAATATCATTGAGTGCATACATATTTAGTATTGAAATTACTCTATTTTCTATGGTACCTTTTAGGAAGATATAGTTTCCTTCCTCATCTCTTTTAACACTATCTATTTTTTCAGCTGCTTTGTCTGAGATAAGGATTGCTACCCCTGCTTTTTTTTCACTTCAGCTGAAGCAAAATACATTTTGCTCCAACCTTTTGCCTTTCCTTTATATGTATCTCTCTGCTTCAAATGAGTTTCTTGTAAGTAGCATATTGCAGGATTCTGGGTTCTAATCTACTCTGCTATTCACTTACACTTTAAGGGAGAGTTCATCCCATTCACATTCAAATTATAATTACTAACTCTTTATTGCCCTCCATGCCATCTTCCCTCTGTTTGTATTCCCCCCATTCCCCCTTTATCCATATTACCCAGTGCTTTGATTCTGAATACTGCCATCTTCAGTGCGTTTGCCTTCCTATATCAACCCCTCCCCTTTATTTCCCTTTTTTCTTTTTCCTGTTCTTCCCATCCTTCTGTTAGTACTCCTTTTTCCTTCCCTTCCCTGTCCCCACTCCTCTCTTTTTCCCCATTTAATACTTGAAAGGTAAGATAAGTTTCTTTTTTAAAATTAATTTTTATTAAAGATATTATTTGAGTTTTAAAATTTTCCCCCCAATCTTACTTCCCTCCCCCCATCCCCCCCACAGAAAGCAATCTGTCAGTCTTTACTTTGTTTACATGTTGTACCTTGATCCAAACTGGGTGTGATGAGACAGAAATCATATCCTTAAAGAAGAGAAGTCTAAGAGGTAACAAGATCAGACAATAAGATATTTGTTTTTTTCCTAAATTAAAGGGAATAGTCCTTGAACTTTGTTCAAACTCCACAGCTCCTTATGTGGATAAAGATGGTACTCTTCTTTTCAGACAGCCCAAAATTGCTCCCTATTGTTGCACTGATGGAATGAGCAAGTCCTCCAAGGTTGATCATCACCCCCATGTTGCTATTAGGGTGTACAGTGTTTTTCTGCTCATCTCACTCAGCATCAGTTCATGCAAATCCCTCCAGGCTTCCCTGAAAACTCATCCCTCCGGGTTTCTAATTGAACAATAGTGTTCAATAGCTCCCCAGAAGGGTTGGATGAGTTCACAGCTCCACCAACAGTGTACTAGTGTCCCAGATTTCCCACAACCCTTCCAACAATGATCATTCTCCTTTCTGGTCATATTGGCCAATCTGAGAGGTGTGAGGTGGTATCTCAGAGAAGCTTTAATTTGCATTTCTCTAATAATTAATGATTTAGAGCATTTTTCCATATGGCTATGGATTGCTTTGATCTCCTCATCTGTAAACAGCCTTTGCATATCCTTTGACCATTTGTCAATTGGGGAATGGCTTTTTGTTTTAAAAATATGACTCAGTTCTCTGTATATTTTAGAAATGAGTCCTTTGTCAGAATCATTAGTTGTAAAGATTGTTTCCCAGTTTACTACATTTCTTTTGATCTTGGTTACAGTGGTTTTATCTGTGCGAAAGCTTTTTAATTTAATGTAATTGAAATCATCTAACTGGTTTTTAGTGATGTTCTCCAACTCTTCCTTAGTCATAAACTGTTCCCCTTTCCATAGATCTGACAGGTAGACTAGTCCTTGATCTTCTAATTTCCTTTTAGTATTGTTTTGTATGTCTAAGTCCTGTAAGCATTTGGATCTTATCTTGGTAAAGGGTGTTAGGTGTTGGTCTAATCTAAGTTTCTTCCATACTAACTTCCAATTATCCCAGCAGTTATTATCAAAGAGGGCGTTTTAATCCCAATGGCAGGACTCTTTGGGCTTATCAAACAACAGATTATTATAATCATTAACTGCTTTTACACCTAGTCTATTCCACTGGTCCACCACTCTATTTCTTAGCCAAAACCAAACAGTTTTGATGACTGATGCTTCATGATATAATTTTAGACCAGGTAGGGCTAAGCCACCTTCTTTTTCACTTTTTTTCCATTAAGCTCCTGGCAATTCTTGATTTTTTATTTCTCCCTATGGATTTACTTACAATTTTTCCTAGCTCATTAAAGTAATTTTTTGGAATTTTCATTGGTAGGGCACTAAACAGATAGTTTAGTTTTGGTAGAATTGTCATTTTTATTATAGAAGCTCTACCTATCCATGAGCAATTGATATTTGCCCAGTTATTTAAATCTGATTTAATTTGTGTGAGAAGTGTTTTATAATTTTTCTCAAAAAGATTCTGAGTCTGCCTTGGCAAATAGACTACCAAGTATTTTATATTGTCTGAGATTTCTTTGAAGGGCATTTCTCTTTCTAGCTCTTCCTGCTGTATCTTACTAGACATATATAGAAAAGTTGAGGATTTATGAGGGTTTATTTTATAAACTGCAAATTTGCTAAAATTGCTAATTGCTTCCAGTAGTTTTTTGGATGATTTCTTGGGACTCTCTAGGTAGACCACCATGTCATCTGTAAATAGTGAGAGCTTTGTCTCTTCCTTCCGAATTCTAATTCCTTCAATTTCTTTTTCTTCTCTAATTGCTGATGCTAACATTTCTAATACATTATTGAATAGTAGTCGTGATAATGGGCACCCATGTGTCACACCTGATCTTATTGGGTATGCCTCTAGCCTCTCCCCATTGAATATAATGCTTGTTGATGGTTTCAGATAGATACTGCTAATTATTTTAAGGAACAGTCCATTTATTCCTACACTCTCTAGTGTTTTTAGTAGGAATTGGTGCTATATTTTGTGAAAAGCTTTTTCAGCATCTATTGATATGATTATATGATTTCTGAAAGGTCTGTTGTTGATATAATTGAGTATACTAACAGTTTTCCTAATATTGAACCAACCCTGAATTCCTGGAATAAATCCTATTGATCATGTTGTATTATCCTGGTGATAACTTGTTATAATCGTTTTGCTAATATTTTATTTAAGATTTTTTGCATCTATATTCATCTGTTTTAACTCTTCCTGGTTTAGGTAACAGAACCATATTGTTTCATAGAAAGAGTTAGGCAGAGTTCCATCTTTCCCTATTATTCCAAAGAGTTTATATAGAATTGGAACCAATTGTTCCTTAAGTGTTTGGTAGAATTCACTTGTGAATCCATCAGGCCTGGAGATTTTTTTCCTAGGGAGTTCAATTATGGCTTGTTGAATTTCTTTTTCTGAGATAGGGTTGTTTAGGTATTTAATCTCTTCTTCATTTAACCTGAACAACTTATATTTTTGTAAATAGTCATCCATTTCACTTAGATTATCAAATTTATTGGCATAGAGTTGGGCAAAATAATTTTGAATTAATTTAACTTCCTCCTCATTGGTGGTAAGTTCACCTTTTTCATTATGATACTAGCAATTTGGTTTTCTTCTTTTTTTTAATCCAATTGACAAGAGGTTTATCAATTTTATTGGGTTTTTTCATAATTCCAACTTTTGGTTTTATTTATTAATTCAATAGTTTTTTTGCTTTCAATTTTATTACTTTCTCCTTTAATTTTTAGATTTTCTTATTTGGTACTTAATTGGGGATTTTTGATTTGTTCTTTCTCTATTTTTTTTAGTTGGATATTGAGTTCATTGATTTCCTCTTTCTCCAATTTATTCACATAAGCATTTAGAGCTATAATATATCCCCTGAGAGTCTCTTTGAACGAATCCTATAGGTTTTGGTATATTGTTTCATGATTATAATTATCTAGGATAAAATGGTTAATTCCTTCTATAATTTGTTTTTTTGGTCCCCTCATTTTTTAAAATGAGGTTATTCACTTTCCAATTTGCTCTGGGTCTATATCTCCTTGGCCCAGTATTGCATATGACTTTTATTGCATTGTGATCTGAGAAAGATGTATTCACTATTTCTGCCTTTCTGCAGTTGATTATTAGGTTTTTATGTCCTAGTACATGGTCAATTTTTGTATAAGTTCCAGGTACTGTGGAGAAAACGGTATATTCCTTTCTATCCCCATTCAGTTTCCTCCATATGTCTACCATATCTAATTTTTCTAATAATCTATTTACCTCCTTAACTTCTTTCTTTTTATTTTATGATTTGATTTATCTAGATCTGAGAGAGGGAGGTAGTAGAGTTTTGCTGTTTATGTCTTCCTGTAGTTCTTTCAGTTTCTCCTCTAAGAATTTGGGTGCTGTCCCACTGGGTGCATACATATTCAGTATTGAAATGACTTTATTGTCTATGGTACCTTTTAGGAGGAAAAAGTTTCCTTCCTTATCTGTTTTAATGCTATCTCTTTTTGCTGCTGCTTTGTCTGAGAGAAGGATTGCTACCTCTGCTTTTTTTTACTTCAGCTGAAGCAAAATATATTTTGCTCCAACTTTTTACCTTTACTCTATATGTATCTCTCTGCTTCAAATGAATTTCTTGTAAGCAGCATATTGTAGGATTCTGGTTTTTAATCCACTCTGCTATTTGCTTACATTTTAAGGGAGAGTTCATCCCATTCACATTCAAAGTTATGATTACTAATTCTTTATTGCCCTCCATGTTATCTTCCCTCTGTTTGTATTTTTACCCCTTTCCCCCCTTTCTCTATATTGCCCAGTATTTTTTTTCTAAATACCACCCATTTCAGTGTGTTTGCCCTCCTATATCACCCCCTTCCCCTTTCTTTCCCCTTTCCCTTTTTCCCTTTTCCCTTCCCTTCCTTTTGTTATTTCCCCTTTTCCGCCCCACTCCCCTTCCCTTTCTCCATCCACCCTCCCCTTTTCCCTTTTTAATACTTGAAAGATTAGATGTTTTATAAGTTAACTGAGTATGTGTAGGTTGACTTTAAGCCAAGTCTGATGAGAAGATTCAGGTGTTTCTCATCTGCTCCCTTCTTCCCCTCCATTACCATAGGTTTTTTGGTACCTCTTAGTGTAAAGAGATTTACTCCATTCAATCCCCTCCCTCCTCCCATCTCTTTCCTGAACCCCCTTTTTAAGGAGGTAGTGTTTTTTAGATCATTCTATCTAAGTCATAAAAAATTCTGTTTGTCTGTCCCTTCTAATTCAGCATATTCTATCAAATAGAGTCAAAATTCCTGAGAGTTATTAGAGTCTTTCTCCCAAGTGGGATTAAAGTCAATTACATCTCTTTAGATAGCAGTCTCATGGATAGGTTATGAATGTCCATCATTTATGGCTAGGTATATTCTCTCTGTTAGAGTTACAATTCTCAAGATTTATGAGAATCTTTTTCCCCATGCTGGGATATAGCCAGTTTAAATTTACTGGATAGCATTTTTTCCCTTTTACCACCACCCCCCCCTTTTTTTACCTTTTCATGTGTCTCTTGAACCTCCTGTTTGATGTCCAAATTTTCTGTTTAGCTCTGGTCTTTTCATCAGAAATTTTTGGAATTCCTCCATTTTGTTAAATGTCCACCTTTTTCCCTGGAAGAGAAGGCTCAGCTTTTTGGGAAAGTATATGCTTGGCTGCATTCCAAGCTCCTTTGCTCTTCGAAATATCTAGTTCCAGGCCCTTCAATCCCTTAATGTTGATGCAGCCAGGTCCTGTGTGATCCTTACAGTGGGTCCTTGATATTTAAATTGTTTCTTTCTGGCTGCTTACAGGATTTTCTCTTTTATCTGATAGTTCTGGAATTTGGCCACAACATTCCTTGGTGCTTTCATTTTAGGGTCTTTTTCTGGTGGAGATTGATGTACTCTTTCAATAACTACTTTGCCCTCTGATTCCATGATATCAGGGCACTTTTCCATCACTAGATCCTGTAATATTAAGTCCAGGACTTTTTTCCCTTTTCAATGTTTTCAGGAAGTCCTATAATTTTCAGGTTGCCCCTCCTCAATCTATTCTCGAGGTTTTGTTGAGGAGGTATTTTACATTTTCTTCTATTGTTTCTATTTTTTGATTTTGTTTAACAGGCTCTTGCTGTCTCATGGAGTCATTAGTTTCTGTAGACTCCATTCTTTTTTTAGGGGAGGAGTTTTCTTCATTTACCTTTTGCAACTCCTTTTCCAGTTTGTCAATTCTACTTTTGAAAGAGCTTTCCATTTCAGCAATTGAGGTTTTGAACGAATTATTTTCTTTTTGCATTTGCCCAATTGAGAATTTGAGAGAATTATTCTCCTATTGTATTTTTCCAATTGTACTTTCTAAGGTTTTTTTTCTTGTTGCCAGGTATTAATTGTCTCTCCAAAATTTTTAAGCTCCTTCCTTATTTCTTCAAGGAAATCTTTATGTGCTGAAGACCAGATCATATTCTCCTAAGAGGTTACAGATCTTTCTGAGTTAGAGTCTTTCCCTTCCAAGAATTTTTCTACGGATCCACCTTTCCACTGACCCTTCTTCATTTTACTAAGACCTTGAGTTGTGGAGGGGCTTGTTCACAGGGGCTTGGGATCGCTAAAGGCTTTACTCACTGTGTGCAGTTCCCCTGGCTTGCCATCAGGAGGTGTTGGTTTCTTTCTCTGGAGTGTCTGTGACCTTGATTGAGGCCTTCTCCCTTTGCTGGAAGGGAGGAGTTGGCTATTGAATTATTTTGCCTTCAATCAATGGTGCTCTTTACCCTAGCCTGAGGTCATTCCTCAGCTGGGCTGGTTCTTCTGCTCACACACCTGGGCCTGAGGCAGAAGTAGTTTGCAATTGTTTGTTTTGGGAAGAGGTCTGAGCTGTAATGGAGGCATGAACTCTGAGTTCCTCAGACCAGAGGAGCCCAGGGATGGTGTCTGCAGCTATCCTGCACCAGAACTCTCCCCCCCATCCCTCCTGTCTGCAAGCTCCCAGGGTACAGCACCAATACCAGTGCCTCTACTCCCTAGTTGACTCAAGCCCCTGACATCTAGCCCCACAACTGATCCAGCAGGTCCAGCTCTTGGGCCCTCAGATTCCAGGCTCCAATTCAGCTGTTAATCTGTTTGATCTGGGGCTGATCCTCCCTCTGAGCCCAGACTCACCCACTCGAATTCGGCCAATGCTGCTGCTGGAGACAAATCCTGAGGTCGATGTTCTTTCTCCTGGCTTTTCTTTCTGGGTTTTCTGGGTTGGATTTTTTTTAAGAGTTTTGTTTCATGTGATAGATGGGGAAAGATCAGGAGACTTTAGAACTGTGCCTGTCTTCTCTCCACCATCTTGGCTGGAAGTCCTAAGATAAGTTTCTTAACTGAGTGTGTCTAAGTTAAATTTAAGCCAAGTCCGATGAGATGAAGATTCAGGTGGTTCTCACCTCCTACCTTCTTCCCCTCTATTACAGTAAGTCTTTTGTACCTCTTGATGTAATGAGATTCACCCCAATCAATCTCCTCCATCTTCCCATCTCCTTACTATACACCTTTTTAAGGAGGTATTGTTTTTAAATCATTCTGTTTGAGTCACAGAAAAGTTATAGGTATCCATCACTTCTGGGTAAGTATATTCTCTCTAATAGAGTTACAATTCTCAAGAATTCTGAGAATCTTTCTCCCAAGTGGTGATATAGTCAGTTTCATCTTACTGGATAGCAGTTTTTTTTCTTTATCCTTTTTTTAAAAACTCTTTCATATGTTTCTTGAGCTTCCTGTTTGATGTCCAAATTTTCTATTTGGTTCTGGTCTTTTCATCAGGAAAAGTTGGAAGTTTACCATTTCATTAAATGTCCATCATTTCCCCTGCAAGAGAAGGATCAGCTTTGCAAGATAGTGGATTCTTGGCTGCATTCCAGGTTCCTTTGCTCTTTGGAATATCTCATTCCCGGTCCTTTGATGTTAATGTTGATGCATCCAGGTCCTACCAATCCTTATTGTGGCTCCTTGGTATTTAAATTGTTTCTTTCTGGCTGCTTGCAGGATTTTCTCTTTTCTCTTTTAGTTTTAGAATTTGACCACAACATTCCTTGGTGTTTTCATTTTAATATCTCTTTCCAGAGGGGATCTATGTATTCTTTCGATAACTATTTTGCCCTCTGCTTCCATGATATCAGGAAAATTTTTCATCACTAAATCCTGTAATGTTTAGTCCAGGTTTTATTTTTCTTCAATATTTTCAGGAAGTCCTATAATTCTTAGGTTGTCCCTTGTTGATCTGTTCTTCATGTCAGTGGTTTGGCTAATGAGGTATTTTACATTTTCTTCTATTTTTTGATATTTTGGTTTTGTTTAACTGAATCTTGTTGACTCATGATGTCATTAGTTTCCACCAATTCCATTCTTTTTTTAGAGATGAATTTTCTTCATTTACCTTTTACAATTCCTTTTGCAGTTGGTCAAATCTATTTCTGAAGTAGTTTTCTATTTGCCCAAGTGTAGTTTTGAGAGAATCATTTTATTTTGCATTTACCCAATTGAAGATCTGAGACTTTTTTCTCATTTTGTATGTGTCCAATTGTATTTTCCAAGGATTTGTTTTCTTGTTGTGAAATGTTAATTTTCTCTTGAGTTTCTTTTCCCAATATGTCCAATTGATGTTTAAACTCCTTCCTGATTTCTTCAAGGAAGTCTTTCTGGGTTGGAGATCAATTCATATTCTCCTCAGAAGTGCTAGATCTCTCTTGGTTAGAATCTATTTCTTCTAAGTTTTTCTCCATGGGCTCCCCTTTTCATTGGCCTTTCTTCATCTTTCTAGGATCTTGTGTTTGGTGGAGACTGGCTGTCAGAGATTTGCTTTTGAAAATCCTTGAGGCTTTGTTCTCTTGGCATTGTAATTCCTAAGGCCAACCAATTGAAAACACTTATTGATTTCTCTGGAGTGTTTGAGGCCCTCAGCAGCAGGGTCTGAGTTGACCTTGAACAATGTGCTGAGCCATGGAGGAGGGAGTTATTCCCTCTTTCTGTTGAGTGATGTCTGTTTCCTACACCTTAGCCTGAGGGGGGTTGGGGGTCATTTATTGTTCGTTCTGGGCAAAGGGCTCTGCTGAAAGTATGTAGTTCAGGTGCCAGGCCCAGCTGGTTGTTCTTAAGATGTGCTCTGAAACTCTCTGTGCTGGAACCCACCCTCCCATAACTCCTCTTCCCTAGGCCAAAGATTTCACAGCTAAAGTTGGACCTTGCATCTGCAGCTGAGGCTGGTCCTCTGGCTTCCCCATTGCTGCTGTCCCTGAGCTGACCCTCTGCCCTCATCTCCCAGTTCACCCATGGTCTCCTGAGACAGACCTTGTCAAAAGGTGTTCTTTTCCTAGTTTCTCTTTCTGAGTTTTGTCGATCAAATTTCTATTAAGAAGTTTCTTTCATGTTATTTTTGAGGGGAAAGATGAGCGCTTAGCACAGTGCATGTCTTCTCTCCACCATCTTGGCTGGAAGTCTCCACAAACTCTTTCCATAAACTGCATAATAATAACAATACATCCATGAAGTACTCTGTATTTTTTTTAGGCTTTTTTGCAAGGCAATGCGGTTTAGTGGCTTGCCCAAGGCCACACAGCTAGGTAATTATTAAGTGTCTGAGGCTGGATTTGTACCCAGGTACTCCTGACTCCAAGGCTGGTGCTTTATCCACTCTGCCACCTAGCCGCCCCATATTCTGTACTTTTTCTCCAAATGATTATGCAAAAAATAAGACACATCATCTTTCACCCTAAATACACGCATTTCCCAAACTTCACTGTTTCTCTTGAGGAGAAAAATCATCCTTCAGTCACCCTAGATTCATTACCTTAAAGTTAACTTTGACTTTTCCTTCTCTCCTTTATATGCTATATTCAATCACTTGCCAAGTCCCACTGGTTTTCCCCCCACAATCTCCCATTTAAACCCTGTACAAGACTTTATTTTTCAAGTGTGTTTCTTATAAATATTGTTGGATTTTTCTTTCTAATGCATTCTCCAATCCTATTATGTTTTATCGGTATAATCTTCCAATGCACACTCATGATTCTGATTTCTAATTGTGTATTTCTCTTCATCATATCCTTATTTTTTTGCTTTTCTTTGTCCCCTGTTTACTGTATTATAAGAAAAAGAGGGTGATGAAAGAGAAAACCTATGAGCCACACTAATAATCTATCATGGAAATGATCTTTTTCAACTACTCTATCCTTCTTCACCTAGTTCAAAACTTTGTCACTGATTCTTAATCTTTTTCTTCTTTTAATGACTTCACTTACACTTGTTTTATTTGTAACTATTGCCTTTTATGAAAGTCAAAAGCATATTTATGAAGTTCCTCTGCTGGTCATTCTGATGAGTTGTACAAGAAGATTTCTTTTGTACCTCAGTCTCAGGGCACAACATTATCAAACACTGGCTTTTTTTTTTATTGGTTCAGTTGTTGGTGCTTCCCTAGAGCCCAGAGAGATTTATTTTGTATTTATTTGTGTTTATATTTAATTTAGCTATATTATTAAATGAGCTATCTCATTTCTATGTTATTTTCAGGTAAATGCACAAACTCTTTCCATAAACTCTGCATAACAATGACAACACACCCATGAAGTTTTCTGTGTATTTTCTCCAAATGATTATGCAAAAAATAAGACTCATCATTTGTCTCCTTAAAAGCTCCCATTTTGCCATCCCCTGAAAATCTAAAAATCCTTGAAGGCATGTATTTTCTTATTGTTTTTATATCCCTCATAGTATGACATGATGGTTAATAAATGCTGAATGACAGAATGAATGAACTTTGTCTCTCTTTTTTTGGTCGTTTTGTATAACCAGAGAGAAATCAATTTCTATTTCATTTCTTCAACATTTCAATAAAAAATTATTATTCTCACAGAATACTGAGTGGCTGAATAACATAATTTATGAAGATCTCCACATGCTATCAAGGGAAAGCATAATGTTTCAATACAAATGTATTGTCATTTTTATTGGTAGAAATCCAAAAGGAGCACTAAAGTTATTAAAATATTCTTTACAATATAAACTGGATGAAAGTCATTTAATTATTCATTTTAGATCATGATTCCAGTTAATAAGAGACATATTTATCTTAAGTAAAAAAGTTTGGAAAAACCCAAGTTGTGATCCTTTTTTTAAAATATTCTTTTGATTCTCAACTTTTTATCAACTGCAGAATTACAAGGTATGGGAGTTCTGTAAACTTTCATCACCTGGTGTCCTCTAGCACCAGAGCATTATTTTTTTGGTTGATTGTAGAGTGCCACAGGAGTGGGGAGTATATTTAAGCACTTGTATTTAGTTTAATAAATAGAGATCTTGGAGATCTTGTATATCTTGGAGAACTTGTCTTCCTTGTCTCCTGCCCCATCAACATTTTCCTGGGAAAGGATAAGCACTTCTGAGCAGCTGGTCTAACAGGAACATAACAATGAAGATCAAACAAAAATCACTGCTATGAAGGAGGACTTGAAAATATTTAGGTACATATAAGAAGCATATTAAGCTAATGGCATATTTAGTAGGTTTGAGTTGTTGTCTGTCAGACTCCAAGAAGACCATGATATAAGGCAAGTGATGTCATTACATGCATGGAAGATGGATTAAAGTTGAGAAGCTGTTGAGTAAAGGTAACTTCAAAAGAAAGGCATAGTAGTTGGACAGATCAGAAACGTTACCTACAGAAGTTAGACCTTAAGCTGAGTCTTGAATGAGGCAAGGAAAAAACAAGAGGTCAAGATGAGAAAGAACATTCCAGTCCTGGAGAATAAACAGTGCAAAGATAGGGAGAAAGGAGATGTAGTTTCCCTTGTGAGGAATAGTAAGACACCATTGTAACTGGACTATACGTACACACAGGGGAGTATAATGAAAGATTGGGTAAGCAGGAAGAGACTAGATTGGGAAGATATTTAAATCTCAAAGAGAAGACTTTTTTTGTGATCCTGGGGGTAATTATATTTACTGGGTAAGAGGTGACATGGTCAGAACTACACTTTAAGAAACTCATTGGAAGTTAAATGGAGCAGAGAGAGACTTGAGGCAGGAATATTGGATACAGTAGATTGGGGATACTATGATTCCATAGAGAGGTGAGTGGTGTCAATTCTTTTTGTCCTTCATTTTTGAAAAGGGCAATTTTCCTTAATAATTCAGGACAATTTTCCTTAATAATTTCTTATAATATTGGGTTCAGATTCTTTTTTCATAAAAACTTTCAGGGAATCTGACAATTCATAAAGCCACTCTTGCTATATCTTTAAAGCAAATTTCCCTTTGTAAATGCTTATAGACCATAATTGTTCAAATGATACCAGGGTACCAATCAGACTAGAGTTTCAAAGATATAAAAGAAATATTAACTGGAAGTTACATTTCACATTGAGAGAACAAAGTAGATTAGGGGTTTTATAGCATTAGAGAAAAATCCCATAATCCATCAGGGACCTCCTAGAATCTGACTGGTAGGAATTGATGAAAAATGTTCCCAGCAATTGATTGTCTGAAAGTCCAGATAACAATGCAAGTGAGAATTCTTTTTCTTCCCTCTTACCATCAAGCACATACCTGAATTATCTCTATAATTACCTCCACTTTCTCAAGCATTTTGTCACTGAGGAGTCAAAAAAGCATAGAAAAACTAAATATAAATATAAAATATAAAAATATAAAAAATAAAAATAAAGGTCAGAGTATGACATTTTAATACTTATAGATTAATTTATATCCACACAAAAATTTCTTTTCTTCCAGGAAAAATGAATTCTTCCCAGGAAGATGAATTTTTTCCTGTTACTCAGTCTTATTGCTAGTTTGATCTTTTTTTCCCTACCTCTAAATAATTTTGCCATTTCATAAACCCTGATTTGTGAATTCTAATAATGTCCCCAGCAGAATACCCCTACAAATTCCTTTATTCAATTTGGTATCCTGCAGATATTGTAGAAAAACATTTTAAGGCAATCCAGAAGTTTTTAATATGTCTCACTTAGTATATAAGAAGAATGAGAATAACATTGTCAAAAAAAACTAAATAACTGCATTGTAAATATAGTGGACATATTCTTTCACCTGCTAATTTTGTATGTTCAAGTGAGATTTCCCTAAATTTTTTCAATACCTTTAAATTTCCTGTTATTAATACATCATGTTATTTATAGTTAATGCTTGTTTTGTGTATATTATGCACCTTTTTATTATTTTGTATATTCCAATAACATTTAACAGACTGAATTTATGGTTCTGGGGTTTCCTGGGACTTCAGTTTTTGCTCCATTTTGTATTCCTGAGCAGTTATTACAGTTTTTGATCAAGGCTAAAGAGTTTTCCCTAGCAAACGGAGGGGAGGAAATACAAAGTTACCTATAAAAAAAAGTATGCATCAGGTTAGTATAATAGTCAGTTTTATTCCCTAACACAGCCAAGGGAATACTAAGCAAAGCATCGCAGAATAATTATAATCAATTGAGAAGCTAATATTCAAGCCTTTGGAGAATGTTTGTAAAAATATTTTTTACAAGATTCACTTATTAGATATTTTGAATTTCACTTTGACTGAGTACAAGCTTACCTAAACAAAGTGGGCTCTTTATTTCCCATGTTATGGCACTCTGTGTGAACAACTCTTCTCTTGCTCACACGGCTTCTGTTGCTGTTGCTACTGCCAGTACTCTGGTAGCTACTACCACTATGCTTCCAAGGTTTCTGGAAAGTGGAAGTTGTCTGAGATCTCACAAACCCCTATGCCAAAGGAAAGAAATCAGAAACAGGACAAAGTCCCATTCATGCCCTGGCTTACTTAGGAGTCAGCTGGAAGAAGAGACCAGAAGGATCATCTCTTTAGCATATGCAGGGAGTTCTGGCTCAGCAGCTGATTAAAAATGTTCTTGCAAGTGAATGGAAACCATCAGAGGATATCTGTTCATTTTCTGAAATGGGAAATAATGGGAGGGAGGTCACTTCTAGTATGCATCTCCAATAGGACATTACAACAAATGATTTTGTACAAAGGATCCTTTCCCTCTGTATTTAGCTTATTTCAATTATCTATCTACTAGAGGTATTACAGACTCAAAAGATATGTTCAGGTTAGTGACTTCAGGGATATAGTTCCAAATTGTTTTCCAGAATGATTAGATCAATTAATTTACAATTTCAATAGTGCATTAATTAGTTATCCACAGTCCCTCCAAAAACTGTCTCTTTTCTTTTTTATCATCTCTGATAATCTGATTGGTATTAAGTAAAACTTCAGAGTTTTTTATTATTATTATAATTATTATTAATGATTTGGAACATTTTTTTTAGGATTTTGCAAGGTAAATGGGGTTAAGTGGCTTGCCCAAGGTCACACAGCTAGGTAATTATTAAGTGTCTGAGACCAGATTTGAACCCAAGTACTCCTGACTCCAGGGCCGGTGCTTTATCCACTACACCACCTAGTCGCCCCAACTATGCCACCTAGCCGTCCCTGGAACACTGTTTTCTTAAGGTTGTTGATAGCTTGCATTTGCTCTTTTGAGAACTGCTTGTTTGTATCCTTTCACATTTAGTTATTGAGAAATGGTTCTTTTTCTTATATATCTGTATCTATTTCATAGATGCATCAAATATAAGAGAAAATCATCAAAGATATTTTCTCTCTTGACTGTTTCCCTTCTAATTCTGTCTGCATTGATTTTTTTTTTATTAAATCCTTTTTAATTTCATGTAATCCATTAGACTGTACACCTCTGGAAAGAGGCATTGTCTTTTGCCTTTTTTTTGTATCTCCACACAACACAGTGACTGACACAAGTATGAGCTTAATAAATACTTATTGATTGATTGATCCAAACTATTTTCACCAGTTTTCCTCTTCCAGTTATATTGTATGGTTGGCATACTACAATCTCCAGAAAATGATGAGCAGAAAGAGGTTTATCAGAAACAAATTAAGCAGCAAAAGTTGCTTAAAAGATGTCATCAAAGAAATATTTAAAAGGACAAGAAGATGGATCAATTACATAACCAGAACAAGGAGCTTCTGTGCTTCATTGATATCCTCAAACAATTAATATTATGAAACGAAGGTCCCCAGACCTCTGTGGTGGATGTGGAGATAAAATGATATGGACAGTATTCAAGGAGGATGAGATGGGTTATAATCTGAATTACTGGAAAGATCATAGATTTTATTTTTGCATCAGATATAAGTCAGTGGGAAAGCAATGTGGTCTAAGAGACTTCTAAGACTCCATGAAACACTGTTTTAAAATCTTATTTAACTATATGCCCCACCTAAGTTTACATATGCTGGGAAACTAATCCAAGAAAGGCTCTCTTTGTCTTATTATAAGCCCACCTAAGTTTGTCAGGAAAATCTTTAAAATACATTTAATTAATGCTTGTGTCTAAGATACATCATACATTTACATATATATACATACATATATATCTAATATCTTCATAGATGGCACAAGTTTTAGGACAAGCTTTGTTTCAACCATCCCAGGAAATTTATGACACTGAAGGAATCACAGATTTTCATAAACAAGTATAGAAACATAAAAACACAGTCAAGCAACTAGATTCATTATATTGTCCAAAAAGGTAAAGATCTTTAATCAGATTGTTGAACAATTATTTCCCATTCAACTTTGACCTTAACTATCCAATTCACAACAGTCTCATGGAGTTCAGATTTCCTATCCTCTCAAAGCAAGGCTTTAATCTTTTGGCTACTAAAAAAATATTCTCTGGAAGTTCAATGCTTCTCACTCACATTTAGGAATTCTTTTTTATAAAATTTTATTTTTTCCAAATATATGTAAAGTTAAATTTCAGTATTCATTTTTCTAAAATTTTAAATTCCAAATTTTTCTCCCCCCTTCCTTCTCCTCCCTTCTTCCTAAAATGTTAAGCAATTTGATAAAGGAATATGTGCAATCATGTAAAACATTTCCATATTAGTCACAATTGTTAAAGAAAAAACAGATTCAAATAAAAAACCATAAAAAAATGAAATAAAAATAGTGTGTTTTGTTCTATATTCAGATTTCATCAGGTTTTTTTTCCCCCAGTGTATAGATAGCATTGTCCGACATCAGTCCTCTGTAATTGTCTTGGCGTTGTATTGCTGAAAATAGCTAAGCCATTCATACTTGATCGTACAATGTTTCTGTTACTATGTTTGAATTTTTCCTGAAAAATCACTTAAAATAACAATTATCTATGTGATAATCTCAGAGACTGAAAACATCCATCTTTGGGATCATTTGCCTCTAACCTGTACTTTGGAAAGGAAGGAAACAAATGGGAACCTGGAACTAAAGACCCCAAAACTTCCCTTTCAGACTTACCAAGTCCAGGCTGCTTGCCATGTGCTTCTTCTATATGACATCATTTTCTGTTCTTCAGTGCATGGGCAGAGAAATCTTCCACTCATCTTCCTGTACTCTGTCCTAGCAGTTCAAGGGAAAGAAATCACGGAAGAAAAAATGGTATGTCATTTCTTCAATCTTATGTCAGAGGCTCCAGACAAGTGTTTCTGCCCCTGATCCTCAATCAGCCAACCCTCAGGAGGAAGTTCCAGGTGCTGGGATCAATCAAAGGATGTCCCTGTGACCTCCTGACAAGAGACTAGTACATATATGTTCTATGAGAAGTACCTTTCAAAGCAAAGCCATCAAGGTGTCTTCAAGGTGATTGAAGGAAATTTATCAAATTGATCAACTAGAAAGCCTGGGATTTAGAATCTTCCATACTTTTTTGACTGTTTTTCCATTTCATGGAAAGGACCAAAGAACCCATGTCCTACCTGATAAACCAAAAAAGAAAAACATAATAATATAATAAATCTTCATTTTGTTCATCAATATTGATTATTGATTTTAAAACCCTAAAGACCTAGAATTTTAATGACTTTGTTTCTCCTTTTACCATTGCAAATATCAGTTATTTTGAATAAAATTTCATCAGTTTCAATATTCCATCTCATAATTCCTTTATACATTTTCAGCCTATGAAATTTTTCTCTACATCTTCCTATAACTCCTCACAAGAGGATCAATCCAAGTTCCTGGAAGCCCTTATTTGGCTTCAATTAATATTTTAAAGTTACCAATACAGTGCTTAGACCAGTCATCTTTGCCTGAGCCACTTAGCTCCTATTCTGGTCTAACACAGATATGAAACAGATATGAAGATATCTTTCATCACAAACTAATCTCAGACAACAACACCTTTTTATAGTCAAAAGTCATAAAGCCCTTTATTCATCATTGATTAAATTAGGTCTTTTTTATATGAAAAGTCTCTTTGCATGAACCTGGATTTTTCAGAGTATAAACAACTACAAGAGAAAAACAAAACATGACCTTCCAGCATAAGCAAGGAGTTAGCTGTCTTATTAATCTGTTTCCAAAATGTGGTCTCTTTGAAAAAGGCATAAGTACAAAATTAAAACATTCACTAAGATACCACAAATGAAGGAGCTGTTGTTTAAAATAACATTTTAAAAACAATTTTCACTGTGACCTTCCCTCAATTAAAAACAAGGCTTTTTGTTTCATTAAAAAACAGTGCTTGGTGTCAGATCCAAAGGCAGGAGAAATAAACAGTAATAGAAGAGAGGAAGTAAAAAAAATAGGTGAGAAGTCCTATGAATAGAATCAAACTGTCAAAAGAAATATTTTAATTATTTAAAAAAATTATTACTGGAAGGTTTTTCTTGAAGTTCTTAAAAATCTTTGCTCTTGATTCCTTAATAAAGGAAAATCTAGGTAGAAGCTATATTTTAGTAGAAAATTTTAAATTAGAAGTTTAATTATCTTCTCCAAATCATGAGGTAAATTAGTGATGAAACTTATAATTAACACTAATGAGGGAGGACAAAAAAGATACTGGGCCCATGCAGATCCAGTTTCAATTCTGATGAGGGAGGGAAGGCCACTGACCCCACAGTACCAGATTTATCTCTGACTTTACCCTTACCCTAGAGCAAAACTCTAAGGAAATATGTAGAAAAACACTTAGGTACAGATATTAAATACCTTGGTTATTACCAGATGAGATGGTCACACGCAAACATTCAGTATTCAATATTTTAATTGTACATTGCCTTGAAGGACAGCATGATGTAGCAGACAGAGAGTCAGCCTCAAAGGCAGGATGACCCATTAAGTCCTATCTCTGACACAAACTGGCTATGTGTTACCTAGGACATCTAGGTGGCATAGTGGATAGAGTATTGTCCGTAGAGTCAGGAGGATGGAGTTCAAATGCAGTCTCAGACACTTGCCACTTACTAGTTGTGTGGCCTTGGGCAAGTCACTTAACCCTGATTGCCTCACCTCCAGAGCTATCTCCAGTCATACTTATTTATATCTCACCACTGGATACAGATGACTGGGGGAGAAAGTGAGACTGGTGACTTAGCACCTCCTCCCTCAAATCCAATTCATGTCTTTGTCATAGCATCACCTCCCTGATGTCATGGTCTTTGAAGACAAAGAATAAACATCATGTGACTCCAGGAAAGTCATCTCACCTTCCATGAGTCCAAAGTCAAACACTTTATGTGTTTACAAATCTCAGTAAAATGGAAAATCAATCTTTAAAAGGAAAAACCCTTTGCCTAGTTTTTTTAAAAGCACTAGAAGTAGATAAATAAAGGCTCTACTATTTCCAAAAAAGAAATTTTAATACTATGATCAAATGTTGAATTTATGTCATTAGAAGAAGCTTCTCCATTAAATAGGCTTCCTGAAGGCAAGAAATTATAAAGACAATTAGCAAAACAAAAACATCAGTTGCTCTAGGCATCGTTCCTTTCTTCATTTTTACTTTAATTTTTTTTGTTACATTATAAGTTCTGAATTATCTCCCTCCCTCTTTCCCCATCCCAGACTAAGGAAGGCCATCATTTGACATAAAAAGAGGTAGATAGATAGATAGACAGATGGATAGATAAATAAGAGAGATAGAGATAGATATCAAGAGACAGAGATATATAGATAGAGAGATGGCTGGCTGGCTGGCTGGATGTATGGATGGATGGATGGATGAATGGATGAATGGACAGACAGACAGATAGGTAGTGTCATGTCCTGAAATAAATCAGTCATAAGTTGAGGAATAAAGCAGCTTTAATTGAGATGACGAGGTAGCAAACCTGCCTGTTTGTCCCATGTCCCATGATTGCAGAGCACAATTGATTTCCTAGTCAAGAGACTCTTGAGAGGTTCTTTATACTTTTCAGTAGGGAAGAGGAAGAGAAGGAAAAGGAGGAGGGGGGGGGAAAGGGGGAGAAAGAGGGGGAGAAAAGGAAGAGGGAGGAGGAAGGAGAGGAGGGGAGATGAGGGGGAGGGGGAGGAGGGGGGTAGATAGTATGAGGTAACAAGGTTTGGTCATGAGACCCTACTGACCTTTAGCAATATGGGCAAGACAAAGCACTTAATTCTGACTGTTTTGGTCTTCATGCCATGAATTCCAGTGGAAGGAGTTTAAAAGCTGAGATTCAGTTTGAACTAAGTTTCTTTATAAGGAAAAATCTCTAGGTCAGGGGACTTAGGGTATGATTCAGCTCAATCTAATCAAGAGTAAGTATCTTAAGAATAGAACATGAAGACATTTTTGAAACTCTGGCATTACAAGGATCATTAAGGAAGTGGCAAATATTATCTTTATTATCAATTTTCCATCATTATATAATATTTTTATTAACAATTTTCTGTCAATAGATATATATGTATAATTGTGTATGTGTAAGGCCATACTATGCATATTTCTATTTATCAATTCTTTCTCTAGAGGTGGATAGTAGTTTCCTTCATATTTCCTTTGTAGTTGATTTGAATATTTATAATACCCAGAATAGCTTAGTCATTTACTTATTCTTGGAATAATATTGTCACTACTATATACAACATTTTCTTGGTTCTGTTCATTTTACTCTTCATTATTTTATGCAAGTCTTTTCATGTTTTCCTAAATTCAATCTATTAATCATTTCTTATAGCACAATAGCATTCTATTACAATCATACATCATAATTTGTTTAGTCATTCCCCAATTAATGGGCATCTCCTTAGTTTCTAGTTCTCACTACCACAAAGAAAGCTACTATAAATATTTTAGAACATATAGCTTCTATTCCTTTTCCCTGATCACTTTGGGATAAAAACCTAGTAGTAGTATTGTTGGATCAAAAGGATGCACATTTTTATGACTCTCTGGATATAATTCCAGATTGCTCTCCAAAATGGTTGAATCAGTTCAAAATCCCACCAAACGTATATTAGTGTTCCATTTTTTTCCTTACCCTCTCCAACATTTGTCATTTTTCCCTTCTTTCCCCATATTATGCAGTCTACTAGATATGAGATAATAAGCAACTTTCTCAAACTATATAGGCAGTTCTTTAATCTTCTACCACATTTAAGACAGCCCCTTGTTGCCAGCGTCCTTAGCCTAACATTGTACAGAAATCTAAAGCTAGCCTAGCAACGAGTCTTGAAAATGAGTTTGCAATTAAGAATCTACTTTGTAAAGTTCTCCTGGTGACTGCATTAATGAACTTGTGGATGTATTGTAAGCTCTTTTGTACAAGGACTTGCTTCTTGACTTGCCATTATCCCACACTTAGTATGGCACTTCATAATGACCCTGTTATAGGCATAATTAAGATAATAACAATAGTATGTTTAGAGTTCCTGAAATTCATTGTGTGGGAACAGCATAATGCCCATAATTATTGTGTTCGATGTCTACTTAGTTAACAAAACATCTCATCAAAGATAAATGTCAGACCTATTAAGAACGAATTGTTTTTCTCTTACATGTTGCTGAAAGAACTACAATTCAGTAGTAGAAAACTTAGTTTAATTATTCACATTAGAAGTTAACACAAAAAATACTTTCAAAAGACAATTTCCTTTCACAGTGTGAAGAATGAAATTAAACGAAACAGATATTCTCACCACAAGATTCCACAAGATTATGATTGTGATTCCACAAGAGTATGGAATGTACCCCAAGAAGGCTTTGGACATACACATATCCAAAGTTTTCCAATCAGTCTTAGAATAGGTGGAACTGCTCCTCTGGTCCTCGTGTATTACCAAGCTTGAGAACTCACAGAAAAGTACGGGTTCATTTGACTTAGAGTTAGAACCTCAAAAGCTCTCTAATTCACCCCTTCATTTTTACAAATAAGGAAACTCAGTTGCATCGAAGTTAGGAGATTTGTCCAAGCTTACACTGGTAATAATGGGAATTTGAGGATATCTAATTTCCTTTGACTACAAATCCATTTGTCTTTTCATATATTTCATTATCTGAGAGGGAAAACAGTTTCCCTTCATCCCTTTGTCAGGTCCAAGAGTTAACACCAGCTGACTTCAAGAAGACCAAGTTAAATCTAAAAACAATAAATCCCCTTATAGCTTGATTGTGAGCTTTATCTTTGTTCTGAGACCCATGGAAATTTCTATTGTCATTCAAAGCCCTACCAGAGGCTACCCTAACTAATCTTATTTCTAGTCCCTTCCCTCTCTTAATCATTTTCTATTTAATGCTGTATGTAGCTTACTTGCATATATTTCTCTATTTGTTGTCTCCCCCATTAAATTGTAATTTCCTTGAGGATAGGGACGGTCTTTACCTTTTTTTTTGGTAATCTAGTAATTAACACAATGACTGGGATTTAATAAAAGTTTATTGATTGATGCACCAATATTTGAATGATTTTGGTGCCCTTCACTGTTGACCTCAGGAAGATGAGACTTCCTGGCTCTAGACCAGCACCCTATCTACTGTGTTACCTGATTGTCCTAAAAAAGAATAAAATAAAATAAATAAATAAAATAAAATATAAAATAAACCTTATGAAACATCAACGGAGAGGAGAATGTGATGAAAATTTTTATTTCTCCTAAATGTATATAGCTCTTAACTAGTCTCCTCCTTATCCCCATTGAAAGCATTCTTTCCTACTTATTTTTTTTTATTTTTTATTTATTTTTTTATTGTTTTAAAGAGTGACTTTAATGCTGATTTGTACAAGTGTAAAGAGGAAAATTCCAAATGGGTCAAATTTCTGTGTCAAAAGGAATAAAGGCAGAAATGCTGGTGCTATTCAATTGAGTAACTTAGTAACAGCCATAATGCATTTACTGGGAATCTGAAAGATTGCATTACATCCTGATCATCAATTTGGAATAGATTATACATTATTCTTGAAGGCAATAAGGAATATGAAAGCAATTGAGATCTAGGATTCAATGTAGTTTAGGAAGATTAATTCTACAAAAAAGATTGAGTGGAGAGGCCAAAGAGCAGAAAGATTGTCTAATAGCATGGGTACAAGGTGATATGATTCAAAAAATATTTAATAGAACTAGACAAGGAGAGACAAAATAACAGTCTATATACATGGCTAGTATATATTAATTATAATAATGTAACAAATGTATTCCAAAACAGTTTTCTTTATTGCTAAATTTAAACACCACTTTCCAGACATAAAACATTCCCCATTATCCCCAATTATCTACTTAATTCTGTACCTGCAATTCAAAGCTGCTCTCCTTCAAATTCCTAGTTGAATATTTGAATTTAAATGTTACAAGCCTTGTAGAGATTATTACGATTATTACATTTTAGAAGTTTCTCTTTGCCCTTTCTATTTCTAAATGAAACAAAAAAGGACTTCAGCGGGGTTGAGTTGTAAAATAATCAAAATTAATCCAGACTAATCATGTCTCAAAATCATTGGCTACTTTTTTCATCTTGTGTCCATCCCTTTTGCCTGAAGATAATTTCCTCAAGGTCAGGTCTTCTGAAGCCTTGTTTAGTTCTATTCTTTAGTTTGAAAGTTTTCTGCATTGTTGGTAATCTTTAAATTTTGATTTTGCTTATTTCATTATGCATCAGTTCACACTACCCAGGATTCTAAGAAGACCTCTCATCCTTTTCTGTGGTGAAATATTCCATTATATTTGCACATTATTTAATTCATGCATTTTCCAATTGTCTCAAGCTATCTAAAATACCTCAGATTCTAGTTAAATTTAATTTTCCCCCCTTTGGAAACAAGAAATATTTCCATTATTACCCATGAATTTAAAACATACTCCACCATAATTATTTTCAAAAATGTTAACAAACTTTCTTCCCGCTCACCCATTTAAAATGCTACCATTATATAACACAAATCCTAATTTTTTCCAATAAATTTACCTTTCTAGATTTCACTGACCTCTTCTGATTCTATTCCAAATTTCCTACTCAGATCTGGTCTTTCCATCAAAAAATCTTCAAAATCTTCTACTGTATTAAATGTCCATTTTCCCCCATATATCATTATATCCAGTTTTGCAGGGTACTTTATTCTTGGCTTTAAGCCCATGTCTTTTACCTTTCTAAATATTTTATTCCAAGATTTCCTCTCATTTATAGTGGAAGCTGCAAAGTCTTGTGTGATCCTGACTGTCACTCCTTGATATTTGAACTGCTTGCTTTTGGATTCTTGTAATATTTTCTCTTTGACAAGGGGATCCATAAGTTTTTCTATGACATTCCTAGGTGTCTTTATATGGGGATTTATTAGAGGAGGTGACCTATGAATTCTTTCTATATCTATTCTACCTTCTGGTCCTAACAAACATGGGCAGTTCTCACTTATGATTTCTTGAAATATAGTATCCAAGCTTTTGATTATATCAATATTTTCAAGGAGACCAATTATTTTTATATTATCTCTTTGTGACCAATTCTCCAAGTCAGTGGTTTTAGATACCAGATATTTCACATTTTCTTCTTCAAGTTTTTCAAACTTTTCACATTGTTCTACCATTTCTTGCTGTCTCCTGGAGTCATTGAATTCTATTTGGTCTATTCTTCTTTTCATTGACTCAATTTCTTCATTGATGTCTACCACTTTCTCTTTTAAGTTGTTTATTGTACTTCCAATTCTTTCTTCTAGATCTTTTATTTCATTCTTTATATCTTGCTTCATTTCTTCTAGGAATGCCCTAAGTCCTTGAGGAAAACCCATTTCTTCCTTTACTGTAGAATTGCTTCCTTCTTCTGGGATATCTTTAGGTTTGATACTGGTTGTTGTTTTCATCTTTGATGTATCTATGTCACCAGATTTAATTTCTGAATTGAGGTTTTGTGTTAGGGTCCTATTATGTCCCCTAAAATATTGCTTCTGGGTGGGTTGACTAGCCAAGAAGGGTCTTGCCTTTAATCCCTTGGGTTCTTGCACTGACTTCCACATTCTGTGATTATTGGAACTGTTTGGACCTTTGAGGTTTGTAAGTTAAATACTATTATTGGCCTTCTTCCAGGTCTCAGAGTTCCTGAACCTGGGTTGTCTTGGTATGATATCTGTGAGTACCTATCACCACAGTATTCTTCCGATGGGTTTTTATAATGGAAAAAAAATTACCTGGATGATTTGTGGGGGGGAGGAGAAAAGGGTCAGTTCTCAGACAGAAGTCACTGAAATGCAATTTCTCACTGGATTTCAATGAAGAGAGAAGCCTTTAGGGATTGTTGGAGCAGTTATACATGAGATAGTTGGTCTTCTTTGAATCTCAAAAGTCCAGAGATGATCTTCAACTCTAGGAACTTCTTTGAAATGTTGGAGGAATTCTTGTCCAAATATGAGCTGCCTTAGATGACTTCTTCGGAACTATGAGACTCTTTTAACTACTCAAAAAGAGCAAGTTTGGAAGTTCCTCTTCTTTCTGGTATCAGAAGAATTCCTATTCCAAATTCAGTTTCCCAAAAAAAGTCAGGTCCAGTGATTTTTCAGACCAGAGGAAATCACAAGATTCGACAGAGTTGGAATTTACCTTTCTTCCTTGGTAGACAAGCCACCTCTCCAGCAAGGCTTTCCTTCCTCTTTCCTACTTATTGTAGCTCAGTTAATCTGTTAGATTATGGTCATATCAGGATCATACATTTATAGATGGCAAGATCTTAGAGATAGTGTAGCCTCACTCTTCTAGTTTTTTTTAGAGGAGAAAACTGAGAGCCACAGAGGTGAAAACACTTGTCCAAGTTCACATGGATGGTAAATATCAGAGATGGAATTGGAATCCAGATTCATTGACTTCAAATTTAAGACTACTATTTTGATTATTTCACTCGCATCCAATTCTCCTTATTTAGATTTTTCTTGGCAAAGCCATTGTAGAGTTGTGCCATTTCTTTCTGTAGGCCATTTTACAAATTGAGAAACCAGGGAAAATAGGATTAAGTGACTTGTCCAGTCACAGGGCTAGTAAATGTCTCAGGCCAGATGTGAACTCATGAAGTTGAATCTTCTTGATTCTAAGTCCAGTTTTCTAACCACTGTGCCACCTCGCTGCATTCCCTCTTTCTATTAAAATAGGATGAGATCTCTGGATTTCCCTGTGTGGCTAATCAATAGAGCTATAGACAACAAATATTTTAATCTTTAACTATCTCCAGTTGAAGACCTCTATTGTTATTGTCATTATTCAGTCATTTCCCAATCTTTCATGACCTCATCTGGAGATTCCTTGGCAAAGATATTAAAGTGATTTCCCATTCCCTTCTCAATTTATTTTATAGATGAGGAAACTAAGGCAAACAGGGTTAAGTGACTTGCCCAGGGTCATCTAGCTATTAAGTGTCTGAGGCCTAATTCTACTATATCACCAGGCTGTCCCAGAAAAAAAAAACTATGAAACATCATTGGTGAAGGGAATACGGTGAAGATCTGTATTCTTTCAAAATGTATATAGCTGCTAACGAGTCACCTCCTGATTCCTACCATACACATTATTTCCCTTGTTAATTTTGTTAGATTAATAGCCATACCAGTAAAGGATGAGCACAAACATATAGAGACATATACCCACACATACACACACATGTGCACACACATATGTACACATTGTAACTGTAACTATTATGGGCTGACTCTTCTATTTCAAATCAAATCATACTCGCAATGTGAACAAAGAGCAATGACAGGCAAACCAGTGTCTATAATGAGCACAGGGACATGACATCTTTCTTTATCTTCAAGGATCATAGGGTAACAACTTTAGAGAATGAAGAAATTTTAGAGGGCCCATTTTATGTGAGGAATTTAGTTCCTTTTCTTAGTTTGCATCCAAACCTGTAAACCAGAGGTCTATCTTGTCTGAGTAATTTGTATTCTATATTTTTTGGTATCTGAGACTACTTTTAGCATCTGAAACTGGTTTAAATCTTCACTATCATTTAAATCATCCGACTTAGAAATGTTAATTAAAAAGTTCTATTGGGATATAATCTTCTATTTGTAACCTCAAAGTCTTATATAAAATTTCAAGCTATTGTCAAGAGTATATAATATTTAAATGGCATTAACCTTAACTCTTGTCAAACTGTGCTAGACATCCCTCATGAGAGAGGCAAACAGGAACAGGTCTCCCTGTTTGATATAAAAAATTCAAGGGTTGTCAAAAAACACTATTTTTGATGTTGTTTAATCTTGTGGAATTTAGGATGATTCCAACACATACATAAGGAGCATTTTGTGGTCCAGGGACCCTTTAAGGCTTTACTGAATCAAATGTTTAAATTTTGATTCCTCCAGATAGAAGTACATTTGGTAATGACATTGTGCTAGCTATATCAGATCTCTAAAAAGTATGGAGACTCCTAAATAGGCTTTATTAGTACCTTAAAGAGTTTAGCCTATCATCAGAGGAAAAGCAATCTGAATCTGCCACACTGCCACTTACTATCTGTGCAACCCTGGGCAAGTTACTTAATCTCTCTGAGTCTCAGTTTCCTCATCTGTTAAATGAAGAAATTGAACTATTTACCTCTAATGGTTTTTTTGAGCTCATAATCTATGATCTTATGAAACTATAAGGATACCCATTATCTAACACATATGTGAATTTCTTTTTATTTTTTATTTATTTGAAAATTAAAGATTATTTATTTTGAGTTTGAATTCTGATTGGTATGGCACTAAACAGGAAGTTTAGTTTTGGTAGAATTGTCATTTTTATTATATTAGCACTACCTATCCTTGAGCAGTTGATGTTTGCCCAGTTATTTAAATCTGATTTAAGTTGTGTGAGAAGTGTTTATAATTAATTTCAAAAAGATTCTGAGTCTGCCTGGGCAAAAAGACTCCTAGGTATTTTATATTGTCTGAGGTTACTTTGAATGGGATTTCTCTTTCTAGCTCTTCCTGCTCTATCTTGCTAGTCGTATATAGAGAAGTTGAGGATTTATGGGGGTTTATTTTATATCCTGCAACTTTGCTAAAATTGCTAATTGTTTCCAGTAGTTTTTTGTATGATTTCTTAGGATTCTCTAGGTATACCATCATGTCATCTGCAAAGAGTGAGAGTTTTGTCTCTTCCTTACCAATTTTAATTCCTTCAATTTCTTTTTCTTCTCTAATTGCTGAAGCTATCATTTCTAATATTATATTGAATAGTAGTGGTGATAATGGGTTTCCTTGTTTCACCCCTGATCTTATTGGCAATACCTCTAGCCTCTTCACATTGAATATAATGCTTATTGATGGTTTCAGATAAATACTGCTAATTATTCTAAAAAACGGTATATTTATTGCTAAACTCTCTAGAGTTTTTAGTAGGAATGGGTGCTATATTTTGTCAAAAGCTTATTCAGCATCTATTGATATGATCATATAATTTCTAATAGGTTTGTTGTTGATATAATTGAGTATACTAACGGTTTTCCTAATATTGAACCAACCCTGCATTCCTGGGATGAATCCTACTTGGTCAAAATGTATTATCCTAGTGTTAACTTGTTGTAATCATTTTGCTAAGATTTTATTTAAGATTTTTGCGTCTGTATTCATCAGGGAGATATGTCTATAATTTTCTTTCTCTGTTTTAACTCTTTCTGGTTTAGGTATCATCACCATATTGGTTTCATAGAAAGAGTTAGGCAGAGTTCCATATTCCCCTATTTTCCAAAGAGTTAATAGAATTGGAAACATTGTTCCTTACATGCTTAGTAGAATTCACTTGTGAATCCATCAGGCCCTGGAGATTTTTTCTTAGGGAGTTCAATGATGGCTTTTTGAATTTCTTTTTCTGAGATAGGGTTGTTTAGGTATTTAATCTCTTCTTCATTTAACATGTACAACATTTTTTTTTGTAAATATTCATCCACTTCAGTTAGATTGTCAAATTTATTGGCATAGAGTTGGACAAAATAATTCTGAATTATTAATTTAATTTCCTCCTCATTGGTGGTGAGTTCACCTTTTTCATTTATGAACTAGAAATTTTGTTTTCTTCTTTCTTTTTTTAAATCAAATTGACCAGACTTTTATCAATTTTATTGGTTTTTTTCATAAAACCAACTTTCATTTTACTGATTAATTCAATAGATTTTTTGCTTTCCATTTTATTAATTTCTCCTTTAATTTTTAGAATTTCTAATATGGTATTTAATTGGAGATTTTTAATTTGTTCTTTTCTCTATTTTTTAGTTGCCTATTTAGTTCATTGATTTCCTCTTTCTCTAATTTATTCATGTATGCATTTAAAGATATAATATATCCCCTGACAGCTGTTTTGAGTGAATCCCATAAGTTTTGGTATGTTGTTCCATTATTGTCATTAGCTAAGATAAAATAATTAATTCTTTCTATTATTTGTTGTTTGATCCATTCATTCTTTAAAATGAGGTTATTGAGTTTCCAATTAGTTCTGGGCCTATCTATATCTCCCTGACCCAATATTGCATATGACTTTATTGCATTGTGATCTGAGAAAGATGTATTTATTATTTCTGCCTTTCTGCAGTAAATCATTAGGTTTTTATTCCCTAGCACATGATCAGTTTTTGTATAAATGCCATGTACTGCAGAGAAAAAGGTATATTGCTTTCTATCCCCATTCAATTTCTTCCATAAGTCTACCATATCTAGTTTTCCTAACAATCTATTTACTTCATTAACTTCTTTCTTGCTTATTTTATTATTTGATTTATCTAGATCTGAGAGAGGGAGGTTGAGGTCTCCCACTAGTAGAGTTTTGCTGTTTGTCTTCCTGTAGCTCTTTCAGCTTCTCCTCTAAGAATTTGGAAGGTATCCCTTTGGCTATATATATATATATATATATATATATATATATATATATATTCAGTATTCAAATGACTTTATTGTCTATGGTACCTTTTAGGAGGATAAAGTTTCCTTCCTTATCTATTTTAATGCTATCTATTTTTTTCAGCTGCTTTGTCTGAAATAAGGATTGCTACCCCTGCTTCTTTCACTTCAGCTGAAACAAAATATATTTTGCTCCAATCTTTTACCTTTACTCTATATGTAATCTCTCTGCTTCAAATGAATTCCTTGCAAGCAGCATATTGTAGGATTCTGGTTTTTAATCCACTCTGCTATTCGCTTATGTTTTAAGGGAGAGTTCATCCTATTCACATTCAAAGTTATAATTACTAACTCGTTATTGCTCTATATGCTATTTTCACTCTGTTTGTATTTTTACCCTTTCCCCTGCCTTATCAGTATTCCCCAGTAGTTTGTTTCTGAATACCATCCCTTTCAGTGTGTTTGTTTCAGTGTTTATCCACTCCTCCCCTTTCTTTCCCCTTTCCCTTTTCCTTTCTCTTCCTTCTGTTAGTTTCCCTCTTTTCTCCCCCCTCCCTTTCTCCCCCCTCCCCTTTCCCCCTTTTCCCCTTTTAATACTTGAAAGGTTAGGTGTTTTTTTAAGTTAACTGAGTATGTGTGTAAGTTAACTTTAAGCCAAGTCTGATGAGAAGAAGATTCATGTGTTTCATGTATTTTGTACCTCTATGTAATGATATTTACCTCATTCAATCCCCTCCCTCCCCCCATCTCTTTCCTGTCCCCCTTTTTAAGGAGGGTGTGTTTTTAAATCATTCTATCTGAGTCATAGAAAATTCTGAGTATCCATCACTTCTAACTAATACAGTCTATCAAATAGAGTTACAATTCTTGAGAGTTATTAGTCTTTCTCCCAAGCAGGGTTATAGCCAGTTTCATCCCATTGGATAGCAGTCACATGGATAAGTCATGAGTGTTCATCACTTCTGGCTAGGTATGTTCTCTCTGTTAGAGTTAAAATTCTCAAGAGTTTTGAGAATCTTTTTCCCATGCTGGAATATAACCAGTTTCAACTTATTGGATAGCATTTTTTTCTTTATCCCCCCCCCCTTTTTTTATCCCTTTTCCTGTGTCTCTTGAACCTCCTGTTTGATGTCCAAATTTTCTATTTATCTCTGGTCTTTTCATCAGGAATTTTTGGAATTCTTCCATTTCGTTAAATGTCCATTGTTTTCCCTGGAAGAGAAGGCTCAGCTTTGCAGGATAGTGGATTCTTGGCTGCATTCCAAGCTCCCTTGCTCTTTGAAATATCTCATTCCAGGCCCTTCGATCCCTTAACGTTGATGCAGCCAGGTCCTTCGTGTTCCTTACTGTGGCTCCTTGGTATTTAAATTGTTTCTCTCTGACTGTTTGCAGAATTTTCTCTTTTATCTGATAGCTCTGGAATTTGGCTACAACATTCATTGATGTTTTCATTTTAGGATCTCTTTCTGGAGGGGATCAATGCATTCTTTCAACAACTACTTTGCCCTCTGGTTCCATGTTATCAGGGCAATTTTCCATCACTTAATCTTGTAATATTAAGCCTAGGCTTTTTTTCTCCTCACTGTTTTCAGGAAGTCCAATAATTCTCAGGTTGCCCATCCTCAATCTATTCTCAAGGTCAGTGGTTTTGCTGATGAGGTATTTTATATTTTCTTCTATTTTTTTCTATTTTTTTGGTTTTGTTTACCAGGCTCTTGCTGTCTCATGAAGTCATTAGTTTCTGCAGACTCCATTTTTTTTAAGAGAAGACTTTTCTTCATTTACCTTTTGCAACTCCTTTTCCATTTGGTCAATTCTTTTTTTAAAAGAGCTTTCCATTTGACCAATTGAGGCTTTGAGAGAATTATTTTCTTTTTGCATTTTCCTAATTGAGGATCTGAGAGAATTATTCTCATTTGTCTTTGTCCAATTGAGGATCTGGGAGAATTATTCTCGTTTTGTATTTGTCCAATTGTATTTTTTTAGGTTTTTATTTTTCAAGGCAAACAGGGTTAAGTGGCTTGCCCAAGGCCACACAGCTAGGTAATAATTAAGTGTCTGAGACCAGATTTGAACCCAGGTACTCCTGACTCCATGGCCGGTGCTTTATCCACTATGCCACCTAGCCGCCCCTCAGCTGTATTTTTCTAATGATTTTGTTCTTGTTGCAAGGTGTTAATTGACTCTCCCAACTTTTCCAACTGATTTTTAAACTCCTTCCTTATTTCATCAAGGGTCTTTTGTGCTGGAGACCAGATCTTATTCTCCTCAGAGGTTTTAGTCTGAGTTAGGGTCTTTTCTTTCCAAGAATTTTTCTATGGATCCACTTTTCTGCTGAACTTTCTTCATTTTGGTAAGACCTTGAATTGGGGAGGGGCTGGTTCAGGCTTTACTCACTGAGTGCAATACCTCCAGCCAGCACGTAGGAGGTGCTTGTTGCTTTCTCTGGAGTGTCTGTGACCTTGAGGCCTTCTCCCTTAGCCTGGAGAGGGTTATTGAAGCTGTTAAATAATTTTGTGTTCAAGCAATGCTGGTCTTTACCCTGGGATGAGGTCATCCATCTCCCTCTTGTCAGTTGGGCTGGTTCTACTGCTCACACACCTGTCCCTGGGGTAGAAGTAGTCTGTAATTGTGCTTGTTCTGGGAAGAGGCCTCAGATGCAATAGAGGCATGGACTTTTTGTTCCTCAGACCAGAGGAGTCCAGAGAGATGTCTGTAGCTCTCCTGCACAAGAACTCTCCCCCCAGCCCTCTCGGTCAGCACTAACAGCAATGTCTCTGCTCTCTAGTTGACCCAAGCCCCCATGGTTGATCAGACTCTAGCCCTGCTGATCAAGCAGGTTTGTCTCTCAGTCCCTCAGGCTCCCAGGGCTCCAACACACTGCTAATCAGGCTGATCTGATACTGATCTGCCCTCTGCAACTGGACTCACACAGGACCTGGAAAAACAAATCCTGAGGTAGATGTTCTTTCTCCTGGCTTTTCTTTCTGGGTTTTGTGTATCAGATTTCTGTTAACAGGTTTGTTTCATATCATAGATGAGGAAAGATCAGGATACTTTAGAACTGTGCCTGTCTTCACTTCTTGGCCAGAAGTGTGAATTTCTTTTTAAAAGGGTTTTAGATAGCTGTATTTTTTTTAGACTTTTTGCAAGGCAAATGGGGTAAAGTGGCTTGCCCTAGGCTCCACAGCTAGGTAATTAAATGTCTGAGGTTGGGTTTGAACTCAGGTACCCCTGACTCCAGGGCCAGTGCTCTATCTACCTAGGCACCCCATAGATAGCTGTATTTCAATATAATTGTTTTCTGTTGTAGTCCTATGCACTTCATTTTATTCCTTTAAAAACATATTCTAAAACAGAAAGACTTGTCTGAAATATTGAAGAGTGAGATGAGCAAAACCAAGAGAACATTGTATATAGTAACAATATTGTTTTAAGAATGACTTTGTGGGCGGCTAGGTGGCGCAATGGATAGAGCACCGGCCCTGGAGTCAGGAGTACCTGAGTTCAAATCCAGCCTCAGACACTTAATAATTACATAACAATATGGCCTTGGGCAAGGCAATTAACCCCACTATCTTGTGAAAAACCTAAAATAAAAGAATGACTTTGAATGAATAAGTTATTTTGATTATTATAAATATCTAAATTATCTATAAAGGACTCATGAGAATGGATACTGTCTGCATCTAGATACTATCTACATCCAGGAAAAGATACAAACATATGTATAGATATGTATGTATATAATGTATACATGTATATACTATATACACATATATACATGTATGTGTATAATCATCATCATCTCTAGGGTAGGGGGAAGAGAAGGGAAGAAAAAAGAATTTTACATCATATTTTTGTTGTAGGATTATCAAGTTATACATTGTAGATTTGCAATTTCATATGCAATCATATTTTTTTGTTATACTGTGTCATGGAAATGCTTGTTTTATTCCTTAAATTGGGAATAAAATAAAATAGTGGGCAGTTAGTTGACTCAGTGGATAGGGCATTGACCCTGGAATCAGGAGGACCTCAATAAAAATCTGGCCTTAGACACTTAATAATTACCTAGCTGTGTGATCTTGGGCAAATCACTTAACCCCATTGCCTTTCAAACTCCTTCCCCACCAAAAAAGAATAAAATAAATATTCTAGCTTCCATTAGAATGCCATAGGATTCCATGACACAAAATAAAGGGTTGAAAATCATTGGTTTAAATAAAGCAAGGGACTTCCAAGGGTACAGAAGCTTAGCAATGCCAGTTGACCAAGATGTGGTGAAGAAGGGAAGAAGATGAGAGAGGGGTTAATTTCACTATGGCCCAGTTAGGTATCTCTTGATGAACAGAAATAAAGGAATATCCCTCCTTAAATGAGTTGATGAGTTAAATGAGTTAAAACTTCAAGATAATACTCAGTTCATGGCAGGAGCATCCTTTCTTATCATTGACTCTCTGTGATATTTGCCCTAGGCACTTCTCTCAAACAGAGCAAATAATCCAGCCTTCCCCAGTCTTAGAGTCATCAACCTACAATGATTCTTCAGTCCCTTCTTCATGCCAGGAAAAAACTGCACTTAGCATCAACCCCTTATCAATAAGAGATTGCAGAGGTAAAATCAAAACCTTTTCTTGAACTTACAAATATAAAGCCAGGTTGTGTAAGTAAGAAAGTGGGATGAATAATACCAATACTTCTTTTTGTATTGATCACACTGCTCTTTCTTAGGTTCATGTGATTTATAAGAATTGGTTTTCATATAGCATTCTGGTCAAAGGAATGAAAAACTGGGTGTGAAAAGGATCATCCAACTTTAATTGGGTTGACCCTTGCCAAAGTGGAAATGCTTCACTGATATACTGATATCTTCTTTTCTTTAACTTGGCTTCTTTTTTCTATGCTATCCTGAAGCATCTTCACATTATGTGTGTGTGTGTGTGTGTGTGTGTGTGTGAGAGAGAGAGAGAGAGAGAGAGAGAGAGAGAGAGAGAGAGAGAGAGAGGAGAGAGTTGGGGGGGAGGTCACCAACTCACATTATCTAAGGGAACTATAGAAAGCAATTAAAATGGTTGATGTGCCAGTAGACAATTGTGATGAAATTTTCATCCTTTGGGGATCTGGTAACATGCACAGTTTGCACATATATGTCATTACTGTAATGAACCCAACAAAACATAGAAGAAAACATTCAGAATTTGCAGATCAGGATCCTACATATATCTGTTGATCTATGTACTGAAAAACATATCAACTATCCTTGGGAGCCTTTGTGTCTTTTTTTTCCCTTCACTTTTTTTTTCTTCTCTATCCCTCACTTATCCACCTCTCCCTTTTGAAGGACTTGATTCTATCAGTAGAGGGATTTCCTGGTGCGAAAAATGCCTCCAATGTCACAAGGAGCAACTCATCTGTAGTGTATAATTTGGAAAGTTGCCTTGGGGCACTGAAGAGTTAAATAACTTGTCCATATTCCTAAGCCAGCATGTATTTAAAAACAGAAACAGAACTGAGATTTCCCTGTCTTTGAAGCTAGCCTACATCATGCTATGTTACCACTTCACCATGTCCTGGATTTTATGGAACATAATTTATGATTTCATAAAACAAAATACAATTTACTAAAGATTTGATAAAGAGATATTCTTTGTCAGGTCATGATACCTTCATCATCCCACCCATTCCTGCTCTGCATTGTTTGGTGAGGAAAAGTTGGTTATCATATCTTTCTGCTCTTCTATAAAATATGTGTCATTCTAGGTCTACATAATGATTGTCTGGTGCAAATTATCTCCTTTGTTGTGTTTGGGTATACGTGTGGGTTATCCAGCTTCATTTGGAATATGGATGATACTACAGTCATCACATGTATGTATAGATAGAAAGGAAGGAAGGAAGATAGATAAAGGTAGATTTGTATGTATGGATATCTATCTATCTATCTATCTATCTATATATATATATATATATATATATATATATCTATACACATACATACAGATATAATTTATATATAAATATATCACTTTAAAGTTTAAAAGTTTTTTTATAAATATCTCATTGTTTTCTCACAAGTCTGGGAGGTAAGTGCTATTAATATTATATATTTTACAAGCAGGAAAGAGATTGGTGATTTCCTTGTAGTCATACAATGAGTAAATGTCTGAGGCTAGATTGGAACTCAGGTCTGCCTCACTCCAAGTCCAACAGTATGCACTGCACCATCCATTTGCCAAGGGAGATAACAGTATACTTTTCTAGATATAAATTTTGAATATGGAAAAGAACTTGGACATTGAAGCAATTAAATGAGCATTCTTTTAGATACTAATAGTCCCAAGTCACAAATGAGGAAATTCAATGAAATTCAATTCATGTGAAATTCAATGAGATCCATGGGCCAAAAGTCATGTGACCTGGAAAACAGATTGCACTTCATATGGAATTAGAGAAATTGATAATTATATATTTATGTTGATACAGACATATAAATATCACTTTAAAGTTTGCAAAAATGTTGGGTATATATTGTCTCATTTGATCCTCACAACAACCCTCTGAAGTAGGTAGATAATTATTAATAGATCATTAACTTCATTTTATATTAGAGGAAACTGGGTCCCAAGGAAACAAAGCATCTAGTCTATTGTTATAAAACTTTTGGGTTTTTGTTGTTTTTGTCCTTTATTTCCAAAGCGGACCAATGACATTATGGGGTAATAGCTGGACTGGTGTGTAAATTGGATATAAGTGAGTCAGAGTTACATAAAGTTTTATACTAGCAAAAACATGGGAGATGAGGTCAAATACGTGACCATTCTGTTAGCATTACTGGAAGAAGCTACATTTTCATTTTCAGTGTTCTTAGCATTCAATTGGTTTTTATTCTATCGGTGTAATTAGCATTTTGCTATTAATATGTTTATATGATTCTATTTGTTAAAATACATTATTTTTCATACATCTGCTTTCTTTCATTTTTTTTAATTACATCCAAGGGAAAATAATTTTTTCTAGTTGAAAACTATAATTCAAAGCTTAGACTAGAACAGCTCTCATGAGATTCTATGGTCCCAAGAAATCTTGTGAGCATTGAAGTCAATCAGAAATAAGAATCCTAGACTCTCCAAGTCAGAAAGGACTTCAATTGGTGTCCATCTAGTCCATCCCATAACTGAATAAGAATCTTGACAACATTCCCAATGAGGTGGCATCTGTCTTTTGTTAAAGATTTTCCATTAGGGGAGCCAGGCAAAGGCATCATTCCTAAGATTGCCAAAAATTTTAGATTGAACAGTAAAAATGTTTTTTCCTTAACCTATACCTAAATTAGTCTTTTTTACAATTTCTACATATACTTTTGGTTTTGAATGCAGGGGTCAAACAAAGCATATTAGAGTCCCTTTTCACATATTATTGTTGAATTGTTTCAGTCATGTTCAACTCCCCATGGCCTTATTTGGGTTTTCTTGGCAAAGGTACTGGAATGGTTTGTCATATCCTTCTCCAGTTTATTTTACAGAGGAGAAACTGAGGCAATCAGAATTAAATGACTTGCCCAGGATCACATATATAGTAAATATCTAAGATCAAATTTAAACTCATTGTGCTACCTAGCTGCTCCTTTCTGCATGTCAATACTTGAAGACAGTGTAAAACTCCTTAAAGTCTTTTCTTGTTCAGCCTCAGCATGCCTGGCCTCAGAAATTTTGAGCCTCCCTAGCTTCCTATCCTGTTCTCTGGTTATATTCATAAAATCTAGAAAATTACTGGTCTGAGAAAATGAGATATTCCTAGGAAATATTTCATTAACATTAGAAATTATGCACACATATGCAAACACATGTATACACATATAATGTAGCAGCTGATAAAATGAAATAGTAAATAAACAAATAGTCACTAAACAAATATGTATTAAGTACTCTGTGAGGTACAATGCTAAGGGTTGAGAATATTTAATATATTTAATTTGAGATATTAAATATGTTTAATAATATTTAAGTACCATATCAAGTATACTAGGGGTCCTAGAAGCAAGTAAAAGACCATGTCTTCTTCTGAATATAGAATAAATACAAATTTGGTCATCCTGGTCATCAGCATAATAGATGGAATAAGAATCAAAATTTGAAGACAGTGTAGTCTTTCTGTCTGTAAATATCACAGTATTTGGTGGGCATGCATTTGATACATCAAATCATTCTCCTTATTTTCTAGCTGGTGATCAGTTAGAAAAACTAGAAAATACTAGAATCTTTAAAGGTTGTCAGAATGAAAGAGAAATATTAATATGTACTTTATGCTTCAAATGGAAAGATTCGACCAGATTATTGGCAGCAAAATGGCTTGCAAAAAACATAATATTCTTTCAGTCTTCAATAATAAAATTCAATCCATGAAATTCTTTAATTCAATTTGATCAAATGTACATTCATTAAATGCTATATAGGCACCAAGAACTCTGCTAGGGGTTAGATTTAGCAAGATAAAAGTGAAATGTGTCTGGCCTCAGGAACTTTAAATATTACTAAAGGAGTAGTTCCTTCCACTTTACAGAAGAGAAATTGAAAAGCAGAATGGGGGCAGCTAGGTGGCGTAGTGGATAAAGCACTGGCCTTGGAGTCAGGAGTACCTGGGTTCAAATCCAGTCTCAGACACTTAATAATTACCTAGCTGTGTGGCCTTGGGCAAGCCACTTAACCCCATTTGCCTTGCAAAAATCTAAAAACAAAAAACAAAAAAAACAGTATGAAGTAATAGGGCATCCAGGTGACACAGTGGATAGAGTTCAGTTCTTGAAGTTGGGAAGACCAGTTCAAACACAGAGTCAGATACTCATTTTTCTCAGATACTCATGGGAAAGTTATATAATCTCTGTCTATCTCAGTTTCCCCATATGTCAAATGGGGAAAATAATAGCATCACCTCCCAGGGTTATTATGATGCTAAAATAGGCTAATATTTACTAAGTACTTCAAAACCTCCATAATATATATTAATTTTTAAGCAGAGTATTAAGGTCTAAAGGAATCAGGAAATACATGTAGGAGGCAGCCTTGGTGCTGATTCCTGGAAGGAAATGCCAAAAGGAGACATGAGAAATGAGAAATGAGAGAGCATTCCAAACTTGGGAGGACAGCCTTTGAAAAGCTATAGGGAAGAGAGATGGAGAACCATCATGTAAAAGGAACATAAAATCTACCAGTTTGTCTGGAATGAATAGGACAAGGAAGGAAATGATAATCGCCTTCAAAAGATAGATAGAAAATAAAATTTAGAAAAAAGTTGATTATAAAGTCTGATTATAAAGAACTCTCACTACCAAACAGAGACATTCTAATTTTTATCCCAAGGGAATAGGGAACCACTAGGCCTTCTCATTAATCAGAACAGATGCATCTGATATGTCAATACTTCAAGAGTTTCTGATTACATCTGTGTAGGAACCTCTGCCTCCAGGGGAGATCATCAGTATCTTAAGGAAAAGCCTTTCCCTGAGGCTAAGAATTCCATCATCTTTTGGCCAACTGAGTGATGAAGCCCTTCAGACTTAGTAATTTTAGTCCTTGAAAAAGGGACATTCAGTTCATCATTGGAACTGTTCTTGAAACCTTTCCTACATGATTGACCCTGACATCCAAAAGATCTGGTAAGTACAGTCTGCTTTCATAGCCAATCAATAAACATATATTAAACAACTATTACATGCCAGGCAGATAATCTGAGGTTACCACAGGTTCTAAAGGGATTTATGAATATATGAAATATAAATATGAATATTTTCAATATGAATACATTAATATTTAAAGAGATATATGAATGTAAGTTATTAAGTCAATTTAACTATTCCTTAATAAAGTAATAGTCTGTAGGGGAGAAGGATGCACAGGATCCTTGGAACTGGGAAAGATCTATGATTTCCTCAGTATGAGAACCCAGTTGTCACATTCTTTCCATTTATATATTTTATAATCTGCCCATGGCTTAGTAGATATAAATTTTAATAATTTGCCTGTGGTAAACAGAGGTGAAATGATTTGTTTAGGGTGACACAGTCAGTATACCTCACAGGAAGGATTTGATCAATTATCCTAATCTCCCCGCTCAGCACTTTCTCCATTAAACTAGTGAGTACAATTTGAAATCCACTCAGTTTTTCTGTTTGTACATCTGTATGTCAATCAACAGTGTTGATGGGAATGCATTTGATACATCAATCCATTTTCCTAATTTTCTAGTTTTGCTTAAAACTGAAAATGTTTTCATGCTACAAATTATTTGAATTGTCACTAGATGAGGCAAAAGCTGCCTTTGAGCATAGGATGTGATGTCTGTGAACAACATAAATCAAAGATTTAATCAAAATAGTTTTTGTTAAGCATACCAATTTGTTCAAAACAGTTATTAGTAAGCATATCAATTTCATGTGTGCCAATCCCTGGACTGACACTCTGAACCCCTAACCTGTTCTGAATAGCAGTTTCTAATCACCCTCTTTACAGCAAAGGTAAAATTCTTAGGAATCTCTGCTGAGACCAGAAGTTTCTAATAGTCTTTGTGTCTAGACAGAGATAACTTTAAGGACACTTCTATAACTCCTTTCTTCCTGTAGTTTGGCTATTCTTTGACCTTACAGGTGACCGTAACATGCACTGATTATTCTCTGTTGGTCAGAAGTGACTTAAACTGATCCTGGGTTTTTTCCACGAAGGTGGCACACCCTTCAATAAATTTTTTTTTTTGCTAATTGATATTTTATTTTTTCAATGTTATGCCATGAAAATTTTTCAACATTCATTCACATGCATATTTATAAGGTACATAATTTACTTCCATGGTCCCTTCCAACTCCATTCCCCTCAGTAGTGAACAGTCTACCGAACACAGTACTTCTACATTTGTGTTTAATATGTTTAGCTATTAGTCATTTTCTATATGAGGAATTAGGACTAAGGGAAAAGAAAGAAAACCATGGAATAGGAAGAAAACTCATGAGAAATTTAAAAATAGTAAACATAATGTTCATTCAGATTCTATAATTTGCCTTTGGGTTTTTTGTTTTGTTTTGTTTTTAATTTTGTTTTCTTTATCTGGATAGCACTGTCCATAATAGGTCTTCCAGGGTTGCCCTAGCTCTCTGAACTACTGAGAGGAGTTGCATCCATCAGAGTTGATCAACTCACAGTGTTGTTGTTAATGTGTGTAATGTTCTCTTGGTTCTGCTCCCTTAACTCAGCATCAGTTCCTGTAATTTATTCCATTCTTCTCTAGAGTCCAACCATTCATGGTTGATTATAGAACAATAGTATTCCATATCACTTATATACCACAACTTGTTCAGTCATTCCCCGATTGATGAACATACCCTCAGTTTCAAATTCTTTGCCAGTATAAAAAGAACTGTTATGTATATTTTGGAACATGTGGGACTTTCCCCATTTTTAATTATTTTTTCTGTACATAGGTCTAGTATTTGTTTTGCTGGATCAAAGGTTAGAATTAGTTTTATTGCTCTTTGGGCATAATTCCAAATTGCTCTCCATAATGGTTGGATTAGTTCACAACTTCATCAATAATGTATTGTTCTAATAACATTGATTGTTTTCCCTTTTTGTCATCTTAGCCAATCTGATGGGTGTGAGATGGAATCTCATAGCTATTTTAATTTTCATTTCTCTCATCAATAATGATTTGGAGCATTTTTTCATATGATTTTATATATAACTTTAATTTCTTCATTTGAAAACTGACTGTTCATATCTTTTGAAAATTTATCAATAGAGGAAAGACTTATAACCATATCACTTTGATTTTGATTTCATTCTCTGTATATTTTAGAAATGAGACCTTTAGCAAAACCCCTAGCTATAAAAATTATTTCTCAGTTTTTTGTTTTTATTCTAATCTTGGCAGCATTGGTATTATTGCTGCAAAAGATTTTAATTAAAATCATCCATTTTGCAATTTACAATGTACTCAATTTCTTGTTTGAACATAAATTTTTCTCCCCTTTCCATAGACCTGACCTGCGAATCGGTCTAGGTATCACCCATTATAGTTAAGTTTTGTATCCATTTTTGACCTTATTTTGGTATAGGGTCTGAGATGTGTCTATGCTTAGTTTTTGCCATGCAATTTTTCAGTTTTCCCAACAATTTTTGTCAAATAGTGAGTTCTTATCCCAGAAACTAATGTCTTTGGGTGTCTTAACAAAAGATTACTGTAGTCATTTACTACTGCTTCTTTTGTATCTATCCTAATCCATTGGTCCATTACTTCATTTCTTAACCATTACCAGGTTGGTGCTTTATGGTAGATTTTTAGATCTGGTAGAGCAAGGTCACCTTCCTTTACATATTTCATCAGTTCCCTTGATATTCTTGACCTTTTTTTTATTCCAGATGAATTTTGCTACTATTTTTTTCCTAACTCTGAAAAACAGTTATTTGGTATTTTGATTGGCATGACACAGAATATGTAATTTAATTCAGAACAGGTATGGGCAGGTTAGAGCAGAATTTTAATTTTTATTATATTAGCTTTACCTAACCATAAGCAATTGACGTTTTTTCCAATTGTTTAGATCTGATTCTCTTTATATGAACCATGTTTTGGAATTGTGTTCATACAGTTTCTGTATTTGTCTTAGAAAGTTGGTTCCCAAGTATTTAATGTTGTCTACAGTTACTGTATTTTTTATTTTAGGTTTTTGCAAGGCAAATGGGGTTAAGTGGCTTGCCCAAGGCCAAACAGCTAGGTCATTATTAAGTGTCTGAGACCAGATTTGAACCCAGGTACTCCTGTCTCCAAGGCCGGTGCTTTATACACTATGCCACCTAGCCACCCCTGTCTACAGTTAATTTAAATGGAATTTTTATTTCTATCTCTTGCCCTTGGGCTTTATTGTTCATGTATAGAAATGCTAATATTTTATATGGGTTTATTTTATTTAATCTTACTACTTTGCTGAAGTTGTTCATTGTTTCAAGTAGGTTTTTAAATGGTTTTCTTGGGTTCTCTAAGTATACCATCATATCATCTGTAAAGAGTGGAAGTTTTGCTACCTCTCCTAAAATCTAATTCCTTCAATTTCTTTTTCTTCTCCTATTGCTAAAGTTAACATTTCTAATATAATATGGAATAATAATGTGTTAATGGACATGCTTGTTTCACCCCAGATCTTATTGAAAATATTTCTAGTTTATTCCCATTACAGGTAATATTTGTTGATGGTTTTAGGTAGACACTGTTTATTATTTTAAGGAAAACTCCACTTATTCCTGTACTCACTGGTGTTTTCTATAGGAATGGATGTTCTATTTTGCCAAAGGTCTTTTCAGCATTTATTGAGATCATCATATGATTTCTGTTGGTTTTGTTATTGATGTGTTCAATTATGTTGAGTGTTTTCCTAATATTGAACTATCCTTGCCTACCTCGTATAAATTCAACCTGATAATAATCCTTGTAATAACTCTCTACAACCTCCATGCCAAAATTTTATTTAACATTTTTGCAACAATGAACTTTAGGGAGATTACTCTATAATTTTGTTTGTCTGTTTTGGTTCTGTGTGGTTTAGGTATCAGCATCATATTGGTGTTATAAAAGGAATTTGGCAGAAGTCATTCTAGTTTTTTTAAAATAGTTTTTGTAGAATTGAAATTAATTTTTCCACATATGTGGTAGAATTCATTTGTAAAATTATCTGAACTGGAGACCTGTCCTTAGGGAGTTTATTGATCATTTCTTCTATTTCTTTTTCTGAAATGGGATTATTTAAATATTTTATCTCTTCTTCTGTTCATCTGAGTAGCTTGTATTTTTTGTAAATATTCATCCATTTCATTCAGATTATCAAATTTATTGCCATATAGTTGGGCAAAATAGCTCCAAATTGTCTCTTTAATTTCCTGCTCAATAGTGATGAATTTACCCTTTTCATTTTTTTGATATTAGTAATTTGGTATTCTTCTTTCTTTTTTAAAATCAGATTAATCAAAGGTTTATGTATTTTATTATTTTTTATAATACCAACTCAGTTTTATTTATAAGATCACCAGTTTACTTACTTTCAATTATATTAACCTCTCCTTTGATTTTCAGAATTTCAAATTTATTTAATTGGGGATCTTTCATTTGTTCTTTTTCTAGTTTTTTTAGTTTGCATATTCAATTAATCGATCTATTCTTTCTCTGTTTTATTCATATAAGCATTTAGAGACATAAAATTTCCCCTAAAAACTTCTTTTGCTGCATTTCATAAATTTGGGTAAGATGCCTCATTACTATCATTTTCTTGGATGAAATGATTGATTATTTTTATGATTTGTTGTTTGATACATTCATTCTTTATAAATTGAGTTATTTAGTTCCAATTATTTTTTGGTTTATCATTCCTTGGCCCTTTATTACATGTAATTTTTATTGCACTGTGATCTGATAAGTATGCATTTATTATTACTGTCTTTTAGCATTTGATTGTAAGCTTTTCATGCCCTAGTATATGGTCAATTTCAGTATAGATGTCATGTACTACAGAGAAAAAGGTATTTTATTTCCTATCCCAATTCAGTTTTCTCTAGAGGTCTATCATATCTAAGTTTTCTAAGATTTTATTCACATTCTGAACTTCCTTCTTATTTATCTAGTTCTGAGAGGAGATTTGAGGACCCCTACTATTATAGTTTTGATGCTATATCACCAAGTGTATATATGTTGTTTTTGGGGGTGGGACTATTTTTTGCAAGGCAATGTGGTTAAGTGACTTGCCCAAAGTCACACAGTTAGTGTATGATTATTACTGATTATTAAGTGTCTGAGGCTGGATTTGAACTCAGGTCCTCCTGACTACAGAGCTGGTGCTCTATCTACTGTGCCACCTTAGCTGCTCCCACATATGTACTTTAAAATGTTATAGTTTCATTTCCTATGGTGTCTTTTAAGAAGATTTAATTCCCTTACTTACTCCCTTTTGATGAGATCTATTCTTACTTTTGCTTTGTCTGAGATTAGGATTCCTACCCCTGATTTTTTTACATCTGCTGAAGAATAATATATTTTGTTCCAACCTTTTACCTTCTGTGTGTATCTCTCTGCTTCCAATGTATTTCTTGTAAACAATATATTGTATTATTTTTTCCATTATTCTATCTGATACTGTTTTATGGTAGAATTCATCCATTCATATTTACAGTTAAGATTACTAATACTTTATTTCTGTCCATGTTATTGTTCCCCTTTTGCACTTTTCTCTTTTCTCTTATTCATCCTCACCTATGTTACTCCCTTTCCCCTTTAACTTTCTTTTATATTTTAAGTTTATTTTCACTTATACCTTCACCTACCTTTTTTTATCAACCCTTTCTTCCCTTTTTTCCTTCTCCCTCCCACTTCCCTGTAGTATAAGATAGATTTTTAAAACCAATTGGGAATGTAGGTTATTCCCTCTCTAGGCCAAATCTGTTGAAAAGGATTTATTCAGTGTTCATATTCTCCTTTCGTTCCTCTACTATAATAGATCTTTGTGCCTCTTCACTTGGTGTCATTTATCCACTAATATCTAGCCTTCTCCTAGTTTAGTCTTTTTAATCTTTTTTTTTATTATTTAACCCTGTCTTGTTAAAATATACTCCTTTTATCTGACCTAAAAGATGTACTATTCTCAAGTGTTGATTTATTGCTTGCTTGATAGATTGATAAACAGCATTACCTTATAGTTACTAAGTAATATCCCCTCTTCTATCTTACCAGAAATATACTTCTCAAGAGTCAAAAATAATATCAAATTATAATCACTTTATACCTTACCCCCTTTTCAAGCATCCTCTGTGAACACACAATCCTCCTGAACCAAAGCATCATGTAAAGCTAAATCATTTCATGAACCATTTGTACTCCACCCCCCCAACATACTCCCTCTAATTGTAGCCAATACATCAAGCAAAGGTTGTCTCTTCATTATGTTTCCATGTCCAGTCTCTCTAAGTATATTCCTCTATCTCTGTAGTACTCTAACCATAGCCCTACAATCTTCGCCAACCATAGTATCAGGTACACTCTCTCCCACTGTCCCTTTAGCAACCCATGGTACTAAAATCCTTATTAACTAAAGTATGGATTAAGATGAGATCACTCCCTAATCTTTTTATATTCATCCCTTCTAAGTATGCTTCCACCCTCTGCTCCATCATACTACAAACCTCTAAGTATCTAGTAATGTGAAGTCACTTCTGATTGAATTATATATAGAAGAACCTCTAAGTATTCTAAGTGTTGGGACAACCTGAATGTCTCTCTTAAGAACTTTAGTATTAATTTTAAGTCAAGGGAGACACTGATACAGGATCACTCAACTTAGGGTGCCCTTATCAGAGAAAATGATGAGCCCAGTAGGCAAGGTTGAATTATAGTAGCTCAAAGGAAACATGAGATAACATAATTTTAGAATAAACAACCCAGGTGTTCACCACCAGGTTTATTCTGAACTGGTATAGGTCTGATTAGTCTCAGTTGGATACACTATAATTTGTTGTCTCAGACATAGTGATAGTATTTTGATCTTCCTCAACAGTGAAGAAAAAGAACCAACCATACCCATATCCTCTACGTAAAAACTCTTGAAATATGTTCAATCCTTTAACTATCATAAGAGAAATAAAATTCTCAAGAGTTACGAGTGTTATCTTCCCTTATAAGGTGGCATACAAGTTAATGTTCTTGACTATCATTTGTTTTTCCCCCCTTCCAGCTTAGCTTTTTATGCATCCCTTGAGTGTTGTATTTGAAAACCAAATTCTCTATTCAGTTCTTAGTCTTTTTATTTGGAAATTTTGGAAATTCTTTATTTCTTTGAACATTCATATTTTCCCTTGAGAGAATATGCTGAACTCTGCAGGCTAGTAAATTCCTGGTTGTAATGCAAAGTCTTTTGTCCTTTAAAATACCATATTCCAGGTCCTCCAATCCTTTAAGGTTGAAGTTGATAAGTCCTGTGTATATATATTTTCCAGGTTCTTTTTTTTTAATCTAAACTTTCATAAATTATTTCTCCTCCATCTTTTTTTCCAGGTTGTTTTCCCTAAAAGGTACTTTACCTTTTCTTCAACTTTTTTCAGCCTTTTAAGTTTGTTTGATGGAATCTTGGTGTCTCATAAATTCATTAGTTTCTATTTGTCAATTCTAATTTTTAGGATTTTATTTTCTCCAGTTAGCTTTTATGTTTTCTTTTCCAATTGGTTAGTGTTACCTTTTTTTTTTTTTGCTGAGTTGTATTCCATTTACAGTTGGTGATTTTTACTTTTAAAGGAGTTGATTTTTTGGTCAATTTTTCATATTTGTCCTGTACAACTTTTACTTTTTACATTTTTCATCTTCCTCTCTTCTTTAGTTTTTAAATTATTTTTAAGCTCTTCTCTGATGTATTAGGTTTGAGTCCAATTCATAAACTCCTTTGGGACTTCCCATGTAGGTAATTTGTCACTGTTTTCTTCTTCTGAGATGGCATTTTTATCATCTCTATCTTCACAGAAGCTTTCTATAGTTAGAGCTCTTTTAGGTTTTTTTGCTCATTTTGATTGTTTGAGCTCTGCTTTTTGGATATAGTGAGCATAGACAAAAGCTTTTTGTGCTGTGGCTGGGGTTTGATCCCTGCCTTATCTTTGGCCAAGATGCTGCCTATGTTCAGGCTCTGCCTGTGCAGTGGTTTATTCCCAACTCAGTCCTGTCTTTTGCTCCAGTGTTCCCTGAATTCACATTTTGTCTGGGGTTGGAACCTTCCCTGCTGGTTTGCTATCTGGTTGCTGGTACCTGTACTGTTGTCTAACTTCCAGGACTTGGGATGCACTGTGGCTTAAAGTTTCCAACTGGTTTTCCTTCTTTCCTGCCTAGCTGGGTTTTACTTCTGAAGAGACAGACTTTCACTGACAATCCTGGACAATATCTACAATTGAAACCTTGTTTCAATCTTTTTTTTTTTTGGTGGTCTCTGTTGCTTTAAAGTCTCTCATTTAGCATTATGTAGGGAAAATCTCCAGGAATACCCTAACTTCATACTTCCATCTTGGCTCCACCCTGAAGTACAGAATGATTCTTAGTTCCAATAAATAACTTTTGAACCATCTGCTGTTCCATTTATGTACCTAGCCACAAATTCTGAGTGTATATAAGCTATTTGTATTTCCCTTCTTGGCACACTCTTGCCTAAAAAAGCACCAGGTAATTCGTTGATCCTGAACAAAATACCTTATTATTATTATTTACTATTCATTTCATTGATCTGAGTTTTTATATTTGACTTAAAAAGAAGGATTTGATTGAATTTCCCTATCTTCCAGCTCAGTACTTTTCCCACTAAATCAGGAAATAAAATTTGAAGTTCACAAAGCCTTTCTGTCTGTAAATGTCTGTTGGTCAATACTGTTTTAATGGGCATGCATGTGGTGCTTCAATCTATTCTCCTAATTTTTTAGCTTTGCTTAAAACTGAAAATGTTCTTACAGAGTAGTCATTTAGAAAAAAACAAAACAATAATATGCCTTTGAGACAGGATGTGATTTCTATCAATGACATAAATCAAAAATTTAATCATAGCAACTGTTGGTAAGCATCCCAATTTCAGACTGATCAACTGGAAGACATCACACTAGAATTTTTAGGCTGTCAGAATGAAAAGGAAATATCAGGTTGTACTTTTTGTTTCAAATGGAAAGATCTGAATAGATTATTGGCAAGTAATTAGACTCATTAGTGAAAAATGCATTTTAAGAACTGAAAATGCTTATAATTTAGGTAAATAATATTCCCCAGAAAGACACTTAACTGTTTTTAACGACTATTAAGTATATTTGCAGTTAAATGTTTTTCTTGGGGGCATTATTAACTGTAGAACATTTACAATATAATTTCCTTTGTATACTAGGAAAGAAATTTAAATGTAAATACAGCAACATTGATTTTTTTTTTTTTTTTGGTTACCATTAAGGACCAACTCATTTGCTGTGGCAATGTAAGGCTGGAGGTGCTGAGGAGCCAACTTTTTCCTTAGAAACATGCTGCTCTTTAGAATGCAAGTCCAATTTACACACTAAATTGTATCAATTGCATCCTTTGGCCACCTTCTCTAATGTTAGCAGAGCTAAGTAAACCTCATTCTGTTGTAATAAATGAGCTCCTGTGTATAAATGTGTGAATTGAGAAGTAATGTGACATACTTCTAGTAATGTGACATCTAGAACACTAGATTTCAAGTCAGGAAGACTTAACTTTAAATCCTACTTCTGGTACTAGTTATGTGACTCTAGGTAAGTCACCTAATTTCCTCTTCAGAATCATAATTCCTTCTTTCCTGACAGGCTATTGTGAGGCTTAAATGTGGTAATGTACAGTTTGCAAAATCTAGAGTTATATTTGAATGTTATTTATTTTTTGCTCCTTTTCTTTCATAAAGAATTAGATGGGGAGGGAAGAGGTACAGGTAATTTAAAATAATCCTCAACTACTCCTCTGCCTTTGGAGGGGAGCATGTTCTCAAGGGTAGTGTGATCCCCCAAATAACCTTGCACACTCTTTCCTCCCTATTAGCTGTCCTTGATGTTCTTACCAGTCCAGCTTGCCATTATTTCCTCTTTATTGATTTATTTTTTATTATATAAATATTTTATTTATTTTCCAATTACTTATAATGGTAATTTCTACCAGTCTTTTTTTTTGAGAGTTTTTGAGTTTTACAGTTTTTCTCCCCCCTCCCTTCCTTCTCCTTACCTTCCAACAGGAGGTAATCTGATATAGGCTTTACATTTGCATCCATGATAAGCATAGATCAAAATTGAACTTGTGAGAGAGAAATCAGATCCAAGAGAAAGAAAGAAAATTTTAGACACCATTAAATTTTACAGAACTTTTAAAAATTGAAGATAATAAGCTTTGTTCTTCATTTTAACTTCACAATTCCTTATCTGGATACAGATGGTTTTCTCCATCACCAATCCCCCTAAAATTGTCCTTGATTATTACATTGATGGAATCAGCAATTTCATTGTGATTGATCATCACTCCATGTTGTTGCAAATGTATTTAATATTCTTATGGTTCTGCTCATCTCACTTGGCATCAATTCATGTAAGCCTTTCCAGGCTTTTCTGAAATCCTGTCACTCATGATTTCTTATAGAATAATGTTGTTCCATCATACATATATGTATATATACTACAATTTATGCAGTCATTCCCCAATTGATGGATATCCCCTCAATTTCTGATTCTTTGCTCCTACAAAGAGAGATGCTGCGAATATTTTTATACATGTGGGATTTTTACCCTTTTTCATAATTTCTTCAGGATACAGATCCAGTAGTGGTACTGTTGGATCAAAGGCCATGCACATTTTTACTGCCCTTTGGGTATAATTCCAAATTGATCTCCAGAAAGGTTGGATCAGTTCACATATCCACCAACAGTACATTAGTGTCATGGATTTCTCATATCCTCTCCAACATTGGTCATTAACCTTTCTGGTCATATTGGCCAATCTGAGAGTTGTAAGGTAGTACATTAGAGATGTTTTAATTTGTATTTCTCTAATCAATAATAATTTAGAGCAGTTTTTCAATGTAACTATAGATAACTTTGATTTCTTCCTCTGAGAATTGATTTTGCATATCCCTTACATATACTTTGACCATTTGTAAATTGGGGAATTGTTTGTTTTATAAATTTGACTCAGTTCTCTATATATTTTAGAAATGACTTCTTTGTCAGAAACACTAGTTGAAAAATTGTTTCCAATTTGCTACATTTCTTTTGATCTTGGATACTGTGATTTTGTTTGTGCAAAATCTTTTTAATTTCATGTAATAAAAATTATTATTTGTTTTTTATAATGCTCTGTATCACTTCTTTAATCATAAACTGTTCCCCTTTCCATAGATCTGAACTATTTTATGAAAAAACCAGCAAAATGGATAAAGCATTGGTTAATTTGATTTTAAAAAAATGAAAGAAGAGAATAAAATTACAAGTATCAAAAATGAAAAAGGTGAATTCACCACCAATGATGAGAAAATTAAAGTAATACTTCACAACTTTTTTGCCTTTGCATAGCTTTTGACCATTTGTCAACTGAAGAATTACTATTTCTTGTTCTCCTAATTTGCTTATAATATTGTCTTTTATGTCTAAATCCTGCATCCATTTTGACCTTATCTTGGTATAGGTGTGAGATATTAGTCTAATCCTAGTTTCTTCCATGCTTTCTTCCAGTTTTTCCCAGCAATTTTTATCAAAGAGTTCTTAACCCAGATGTCATCAAACAGTGGATTACTATAATCATTTCCTGATAGTCATTTCTTTTATACGCAAACTATTCCACTGATCTACCACTCTATTTCTTAGCCAATGCCAGACAGTTTTGAAAACATGCTTTATAATATAATTTTAGATCTGGTATGTTTAGGTTGCCTTTTTGCAATTTTTCCATTAATTTCCCTGATATTCTTGACTTTTTGTTCCTCTGAATGAATTTAATTACTATTTTTTCTAGTTCACTAAAATAATTTATTGGACGTTTGATTGGTATGGCACTAAATAAGTCAGTTAATTTAGGTAGACTTGTCATTTTCCTTATATTGACTTGATCTCCCCACAAACAATTGATATTTGCCAAGTTATTTAGATGTGATTTTTATTTGTGTGAAAAGTGTTTTAGAGTTGTTTTCATAAAGTTTTTGAGTCAGACTTGGTATTTTACCCAAATATTTTATGCTGTCTGATGTTATTTTAAATGGAATTTTTCTTTCTATTTCTTGTTGCTGTATAATGTTATTAATACTTAGAAATATTGGGGATTTATGTGGGTTTATATAATATCCTGCAATTTTGCTAAAATTATTAATTGTTTCCAGCAGTTTTTAGATGCTTTTCTAAGTTATACCATCATATAATCTGCATAAGTGAGAATTTTGTTTCTTCTAATAACCAATTCTAATTCCTTCAGTTTCTTATGGCTAAAGCTAACATTTCTAACATACAATATTGAATATAACAGGCATCCTTGTTTCAAACCTGATTTTATTGGGAATACTTCTAGCTTATTCCCATTATATTTGATGCTTGTTTATGATTTTAGAGAGATATTGTTTATAATTTTTTTAGGTTTTTACAAGGCAAATGGGGTTAAGTGGCTTGCCCAAGGCCAGACAGCTAGGTAATTATTAAGTGTCTGAGACCAGATTTGAACCCAGGTACTCCTGACTCCAAGGTCAGTGCTTTATCAACTACGCCACCTAGCTGCCCCTATATTGTTTATAATTTTAAGGAATATTCCATATATTACTATGCTCTCTAGTGTTTTTGGTAAGAATGGGTTCTATATTTTATCAAAGGCTTTTTCAGTATCTATTGAGATAATCATATAATTTCTGTCCTTGTTATTGATATAGTCAATTATATTGACAATTTTCCTAATATTAAACCAACCCTGCATTCCTGGAATAAATCCTGCTCAGTCCTAGTGAATTATTTTAGTGATAACTTGCCATAATCACTTTGCTAAAATTAAATTTAAGATTTTTACATCCATATTCATTAGGAAAAATGAACATATATATATATATATATATATATATATATATATATAATTTTCTTTCTGTTTTGACTCTTCTTGGTTTAGGTTTCAGGACCATATTGGTGTGATGGAAGGAATTAGGCAGAGGTCTGTCTTCACCTATTTTTTTCAAATAGTTTATGTAGAATTGGAGCCAATTGTTCCTTGAATATTTGATAGAATTCACTTGGGAATTCATCTGGCCCTGAGATTTTTTTCTAGGGAGTTCATTGATGACTTGTTGAATTTCTTTTTCTGAGATAGGGTTAATTAAGTGTTTAATTTCCTCTTCTTTTAAACTGGAAAATTTGTATTTTTGTAAATATTTATCCATTTCACTTAGATCAAATTGATTGGCATAGAGTTGGGCCAAATAGTTCTGAATTATTACTTTAATTTCCCCCCATTGGTGGTGAATTCACCTTTTTTTTTCATTTTTGATACTAGTAATTTTATTTTGTTTTTTTCTTTTTTTAATGAAATTCACCAAAGATTTATCTATTTTATTGTTTTTTGTCATAAAACCAACTTTTAGTTTTATTTACAGCCTCCTTCAGTGTGTTTATCCCTTTCTATTCAACCCCCTTCTTTTTCTTTACACTTTTCCTTTACCCTTCTTTCTTCCTTTTCATCAGCTGCTTCTTTCCTCCTCCCACCCCCCTTTCCTCCTCTATTTACTTGAAAGGTAAGATAAGTTTCTAAACTCAACTGAGTGTTTGTTTATGTGTGTGTGTGTGTGTGTGTGTGTGTGTGTGTGTGTTAATCCCTCTTTGAGCCAAATCTGATAAGAGTAAGTTTCAGGTGGTTCTTACCTTCTCCCTTCTTCCCCTCTATTGCAATAGATCCTTTGCATCTCTTCATGTGATACAATTTACTCCATCCAGTCTCCCACTTCTTCCCATATCTTTATTTTCCTCCCTTTTTAATGAGTTTTTTTTTTAATAAATCACTCCATCAGAGTCATGGACATATCATGAACTAATACTTCTGTCTTAATAGACTCCCCTCTAATAAAGTTACAATTCTCAATATAGCCAGTTTAATCTTATTGGATAACAAGTTTTTTTTCTTTTCTCCTGTTTACCTTTTCATGTATCTCTAGAGTCTCCTGATGAAGACCAAACTTTATGGTCTTTTCATCAGGAAAAGTTGAAAGTCCCCTTTTTTCCTTTAGGGTTTTCAAGTAGTCCTATGAGTCTTAAATTGTCTCTTCTGGATCTGTTTTCCAGGTCAGTTGTTTTGCAATGAAGTATTTATATTTTCTTCTATTTTTTCCTTTTAAAAAAAATTTGTTTAACAGATTCTTGGTGTCTCATGAATTCGTCAGTTCACCTTTTGTATCTTTTTTCCAATTGTCAATTCTATTTTTAAAGTTATCTTTTTCCCATTTGCCCAATTGTGTTTTTGAGAGAATTATTTTCTTTTTGCACTTGTCCACTTGTATTTTAAAAGGATTTTTTTTGTTGGAAGATGTTAATTTTCTCTTGTAAAGTATTGATGATTTTTTCTTGCAGGTTTGTTCCCCAATTTTTTCATGTGTTTTTTAAAATACTTTCTTATCTCTTCTAAGAAGTCTTTCTGAGTTAGAGACCTATTCATATTATCCTTTGAAGCTCCACTCTTTCTGACTTCCTTTTTCTGAGTTGGTATCCTTATCTCCAAGGTAACATTCAATGGATCCCCCTTTCTACTGGTCTTTCTTCATTTTGGGAGCCTTCCCTAGGGTATTGTGTTGGGGGAGGGGCTGGTCCACAGATCTTTGGTGTTGAGTTTTCTAGATACCTTGCTACCTGGGGTTAGGAATGCTAGGGTGTTACTCAGCAGGCCCAGGGAATACGAGAAGCTTTCTCTGGATTGCCTGTATTGGAGGTGTCAATGGCCCACTCCTTAGAGCTGGGGCAGGGTTTGGGCAGTCTTCACACAATTTGAACTAGTCCTTCAGGCTAGAAAAGCTATTGATTCTCTCCTGGTAATCAAAATAATCAGTGTAACCATAGTAATCAGAGCTGGGGAAGATCTGCTGTCCATATACAGGCTTTAGGGCAAAGTGTGAACACCTGGGGTTGTATCTGTTTGTATAGGAGAAAGTCAGGCCCTCCCACAGGAGCAATGGGGGGCTCATGGCCCAGGTCTACCAGACCAGCAGAGCTGCCAGCATAGATATATGGGCCACTGCTCTGGAGCTTTCCTATCATCCCCCCCCCCCAACATGTTCTCAGGTCAGTGCCCAACCTCACCCCACTTCCCTTGCACTGAGTCTCTACTCTCTGCCTCCCCCTATTCTTCTGTGGGTTCTATAGTTCCAAAATCTGTTAAGAAGCTTGATCCATGTTAGTTCTAAGTCAATGCCTGGCTTCTCTCCCAGAAATTTGATATTTCCTCTTTATTTAACTCTACTACTTCTACTGAAACTTGTTCGTTATCTTGCTGCTTCTCCAAAGGACCTAACTTGTGAACTTTATGGAGTAACTTGTAAACCTTTTGTGCAATCTGTGAAACAAAATCTAAGCCTTTTATTACCTACTTGAAAAAAATAATCCTCACTGGAATTCTTCCTCTGGGACCCTGGGCCATTTCCAACCATGCCACAACATATGTATGCCATCTCCCCTTTCAGCTCTCCTTATCTGTTGTTTTTCTCCATTACAATATAAATTCCTTGTGTCTCAGGGCTGTTTGATTTGCTTCTAAGTATATATTTCTAGTTTGTACCAGAGTACCTATCATTTAATAATTTTTTTTGCTCTCTCCTTCTCCTCCCTACTTTTCTTCCTTTTTCCCTCCATCCCTTCCCCCTCTACCTTGCCCCTTCTCTTTTTTCCTTCCCTTCCTCCCTTTCTTCCTCTTTCCTTCTTTCTCTACCCTTCCTCTTCCTTATTTTCTTCCCTACTTCCTTCCCTTCCTTCCTCCACCCTTCTCTTTTTCCCTTTATCTCTTTCTCCTTCTCTTTTATCCTCCCTCTTTCTCTTCTCTCCCATTCTTTTTTCTTTCCCTCCATCCCTTCCTTCTTTTCTTACTTGCTTCTTTTCAAATTGTCTTTCTGCATTCCTTGTCACTGATGACAAATCTGTTATCAAACAGAACATTTTGTAAAACAAAGAATTAATTAGCATCATTCACAATCTCCAGCTTTTGTGCTCTGCAACTGTTTTTGGAACATAAACCACAATTATTTTCATGGTGATGTTTTTGCAGATATTTATAAGCACTGTATCATATTATGAATAAATGTTCTATGAATAGATTCTTCTTTTATCCTGTATATATGTTTGATACCGATTTATTCTTTTGACTCTCCAAGGAGTACATGTGAGACATTCTTCTATTTAACTGCAACCACTTTTCTCTGTTTTTTTCTAATAGTGAAAATATCAATATTGATAAGGTGTTTAATAAATGGTAATTAATTTATAAGATTCAGTTCTCCTAGTAATACAAGTTTGGATCCTTAGACAAGGATCTTTCCTTTAAAGTAATAGTTAAAAAAAAAGTAAGTAGATGAAAAAAATGCCTTTTTCAGGAATTATGGCATGCCACTGACTGGGCAGTTTATAGAACTTGTACTTCAATATATCTAGCTATGGTAGATGGCATATATGGACAAGTTATGCCCAGGGTCAAATAAGTAGCGTACTGTAGGCTGTTTGCTACAAAGGAAATTTTAAGATCCTTTTAAGGATTAGGTTCTGAAATAAAGGTCCATTTTTTAACACCCATGTTTTATTGGTTTTCTGTTGAATCTTTAAATGAGAAGGTTTTGTCCAATGACAAATAAGTATGTATATTGCTGGAGCAGCTATGTCATATCAGTCTTAACATTCCTTCTACAAATGAAACTAGAAGGAAGTGTCAGGTAATTTGGAAAAAAAGAAAGATATTCCTTGAAGACAGAAAGAAAGGAATTGGCAGAGTATTTTTTGTTATATGCTCAAAAGCAACTAGAAATGCAATTTCATTGCATATTATGTCATTACAAGGCAGCCAGCCACATGATGCAATGGATAGAGTCCTGGGCCTGTAATCAGAAAGACTCATCTTCTTGAGTTTAAGCCTGGCTTCATGAAGAAAATGCCAAATCACTCTAATATCTTTGCCAAGAAAACCCAAACAGGGTCACAAAAAGTCAAGCACAACTGAAATGAGTGAATAACAATAATAATAATATTAATAATGCAGACTAATGATTAGTATTTGCAAAAAGAACACTATGAAAATAACTGAAACTGCACAACATAAGTTGCTGACAGTGAAGTGGTAGAGAAATTCTATGAAGAACTTAATAATATCTTCTTCCCAAATTAAATATATGCTTTCATATTTGGTGACTGCTTTGCAAAGATAAGAAGTAAAAATAGGAAGAAATATATGACAAATATGATACAAGAGGAGGAAATAAGAGAGACCAGAGACTTGTAAATTATTTTAAAAGTTATGTATCTATATCATGAATATTTTTTTCATGAAAATAAATTATAGGCTATGGACATGGAAAGAAAAAATATGATTGTAAAATGACTGATATTACAACAGATAGAAAAGTCTTGATAGTGATGTAGAAGGAGGAGGAGGAGAGAGGGAAGGAGGAAATGAAAGAGGAGAAGGAAGAGGAGAAGGAGAAGGAGGAAAAGGAGGAAGAAGAGAGGGAGGAAAAGAAGGAGGAGGAAGTAAAGGCGAAGAGGAGAAAGGAGGAAGAGACAAAGGAGAAAAAAAGGATAAAAAGAAAGAAGATGAGAAATAGGAAAAGGAGAAGGAAGAGGAGGAAAAAGAGGAAAGGAGGAGGAGGAAGAAGAGGAGAAGAAAATAGAAGAAGAAGGAGGAGGAGGAACAAGAGAGGGAGGAAAAGAAGGAGGAGGAAGAAAAGGAGAAGAAGAGGAGAAAAGGAAGAAGAGACAGAGGAGAGAAAAAGGAGAAAAAGAAAGAAGAGGAGAAATAGGAAAAGGAGGAGGAAGAGGAGGAAAAAGAGGAAAGGAGGAGGAGGAGGAAGAGGAGAAGATAGAAGAAGAAGAAGAAGAAAAAGAAGAAGAGGAGGAGGAGGAGGAGAAGGAGGAGGAGGAAGAGAGGGAGGAAAAGAAGGAGGAGGAAGAAAAGGAGAAGAGGAGAAAAGGAGGAAGAGACAAAGGAGAAAACGAAAGGAGAAATAGGAAAAGGAGAAGGAAGAAGTGGAGGAAGAGGAGGAAAAAGAGGAAAGGAGGAGGAAGAGGAAGGGGAGGAGGAAGGGGAAGAAGAGGGAGAAAAAGCCGAGTCTATTAGATGCTTTTACAGTGACACACTTATGAGAAGACTTTGACAAGATTCACTTAGTGAACAGGCATAGGATTGCAGTCTATATCAATTTAAGCTCTTGAGCATACCATTGCTCCTACTATTTGGTTGAGAAACATTGAACAAAACAGCTTCTGAAGAATTAAAACAATATCAGAGAGCAATGAAGAGGTAAATGCTTGTATGAGAAGAAGATGAGACATATAATAAATTTAAAAGAAAACCTGATATAAAGGATGTTATCAGGGAAACATATGAATGAAAAAAGATGAACTGACTTTGTGATGACAGGTGGACAGCCTCAGAACTTCACTGTGTTCTCCCAATGCCAGCTGAAAATAGAGGTATTGGGTGGATCCCCTTCAGGAAACTTATAGAAGGTTATAGGCAAGAACCAAATAGATTAAACAGGCATAGATAGGTTTTAGTTTGTATCATTGCCAGGAACATTCTTATCAACATATCAACAAGATTATAGACTCTTTCAAGAATTTGGAATTAGTACATAGTTCCTATGTAATCACTCTGTTTTGTGGATTTTGATTTATGTACATTGTATTTTCTTGAAATGAGGTATGTTTGTCCTGCAGCCAAATTAATTGTTAAAATAATGAACATCATCTTACCCAGGTTGCAGTCCACTTATATCATGCATACAGCTTTGGTATGTATTGAACAAAAGGGTGTCATTGCAATTTGAATTTAAAAGGAGAGATTGTCAACAAACAGTTTCAACAAGCTTTGTAATAAACTAGCTGCCTTTGCTCATGAAAGCTAGGTTGAAGGTACAAAGTACAATTAATTTTGCTACTTCCCTCTTTTTCTATTATTGACTATAAACAATGGTCAGCTTGGAGACAGGGACCAAAGCTCCGCAATAGGTCAAAAATGACATTCACCAGAATAAAATAGGCTAGAAAAATAATTCCTTTCTAAAGCCAATAACTTTGAAACTTCTTTGAGACATCTAGAAATGCAACCACCTACATTCTCTTCTTTTCTTAGCTAAAAAAACCATTTAACTTTCTTAGAAATCCAAACATTCTGAATAGAAAATCATAGGGCAGAGAATTGGAAGGTGTTCAGGGATGTTAAATTACTTGCCCAGGATCCCTCAAGCAATAAATAATATAATCAGGATTGATCCAAGTTTTAGGATTTCACATTAAGTACTGTTTCTTCTATATCACAGTGAACTTCCAGGAAGCCCAGCATGCTGGGTAATTCATGGTATTCAGGAGAATGAACCTGAATTGCAATAGACCTAAACTAATTCAGAGTATTCTTTAGAAAAACAAATACTGTACTGATGCTGAAATTTAAATACTTTGCTTACATAATGAGAAGATGGGGCTCATTAGAAATGATCTTGATGTTGGGAAAGATTGACAGCAAAAGGAAAATGGCATGTCAGAGAATGAGAAGGATGGATTGTGACATGGATGCAATGAACATGAGCTTAGACAGACTATAGGAGGCCCAGGCATGCTATGGTCCATCAGGCCATGAAGAGTCAGACATGACTGAATCCAAGTCTCCATCAACCTGAAAAAAACTACAATATTGCCTGCTATGTAATATTTTCCTTCCCTTTCTCAGTCAAACTCCTTGAAAAGGCAGTTTGCATTTCTAAGTCTCCAAATCCTTTTGTCTTACTCCCTTCTAAATTGTCTGTAGTCTTGCTTTTGACCTTATCAAACATTTGAAACTTCTCTCTCTGTGAAGTTACAAAGCATCTTGTCCCTGAAATGGTCTTCCAATTGCCAAACTAATAACCTCTTCTCATTCTTCTTCTCTCATCAGAATTCAACATTATTAAGCACCTGAATTTTCTGGTTTTTTTTTTAAATTATACTGAACTCTCTTGTGCATTAGACACAGGTAAAGCAGAAAAAGAGTTGGGTTTAGTGCTGAACAGGAATGAGAGCTCCTTTACTGACTTGGTTTTCTTCCTACCTGTCTTCTTTTAGTTTCATTTCTTGAATATCCTTATCATGCCCACTAATGGGTATACCACAATGCTCTCTCCTTGGTCCCCTTCTCCTTTCTCTTTCTTAAAGCTCATCAAACATAACACTGAACCTTCTAACTCCAATCCTTTTATTGGCTATCCCTCTTGCCTGAAATACATCTCCTGGTCACTTATATGTCTTAGCATTTCTGATTTCATTCAAGTACCCTGATTTCATTCAATGACTCGGGCCATTTGTTAGATGAAGTGTGTCTTGAATTTCCCTCTCCTCCAATGTTATCTGTTTCTGCTTTGTATGCAGTTCGTATTTGCATGTACATGTTGGTTCCCCATGTATGCTCCTTGAAGGCAGGAGGCATTTTGATTTTGTCTTTGTATTTCCAGAATATATTGAAGTGTCTGAAATATAGTAAGCAATAGATAAATGCTTGGTGGTGGACTTATTAATTTATTAGGAAAAAATCTAGAATTACGTAATTTGAGAGTTAGAATCTCTGTGGTTATCTAGTCCAACCCATACCCCAAAATCATTCCCATAGCAATGTATCCAAGTTGAAAATACATTTCAGCTTTTCCATCTCCAAGGAGAGGTAATCTACCACTTCTCCATTGAGCTCATAATTATTTTTGAAGCTCTAATTGTTAGAAAATTTTGTGGAATTTTTTTCTCCTGATATCAAATCAAAATTTTTGTCTTTGCAATTTCTGCCTCATTGTTCTTAGTTCTGCTAGAAATAAGAAAAAGTAAACAATACCTCTTCCTCTTGAATATACACATAAGGCACTCTGTGAGTTTTTTCCCTTTCCACACTTAACAACCCCAATCCTTATGCAATATAAACTCAAGACCTTTTGCCACCCTAGTTACTCTTTTTTGACTCTTTCCAGCCTATCAATTGTATTTGTTAAACTGTGGCAAGCAGAACTGAACCCAATAACCAAGATGAATAGAGAAAAAGTGTGTCAGTTGTCAATGTTTTAAATGGGATATGTAAATAGATCCCACAGAAAACCCACTGAAAGCACTCATTTACAGGTTTGTAAAGGATTCAGTTTGATTAAAACTGGAAGTGTCTTTATCATTCCCAACCCACAGAGTCCCTGGGTTAAGATAAGAACAAAGGATTAAAAACAAATGGTAAGGGGCAACTAGGTGGCGTAGTGGATAGAGCACTGGCCCTGGAGTCAGGAGTACCTGGGTTCAAATCCAGTCTCACACACTTAATAATTACCTAGCTGTGTGGCCTTGGGCAAGCCACTTAACCCCATTTTCCTTGCAAAAAAAAAAAACAACCTAAAAAAATGGTAGTTATTCCTGAATTTGTGGAGGGTGGAAATAAAATACTTCCATTAAATTTGGTGAATTCACATTGTTCCACAGAGATAGCCTTACCTTGGTTTAAAAAGTTCAAGTAAGACATCACTTTCTCACCATCTCTCCTTTTTATTCTCAATCTCTGGCAGAATACAAGCTTTGACAAGGTTTTTTTTCACCATCTTACTTTGATGTGTACAAATTTTCATCAAGATTGTCAGGTCCAAAAGACCTACCTTCAATTCCGCCAGAATACATTAAAAACTCAGCCTAGCACACTTCTAATCTGACCTTTTCACTTTTTATTTTCCTTACCAGGACAAGAAAATGTCCCCCGCATTTAAATTAACCCTTATCAATTTGTGTTTCATCTTTTATTATAGAATTCTTCTTTCCAGCTTTGGCTTCTGGTAACAGTACTATTTAATTGTTAATTATGAGCACTTCATATCATCACAGTCCTTGGGATCACAGTGAAGTCAGGTGACAGCATTCTCAGCTAGAGTGTTAGGACAAAATTCTGTACTTTGCACTAGATAAAAGATAAAAAGCCAAACCAAACCAAACAAAATGGTCCCTGCTGCAAGGAGCTTCCATTTAAAGGATCACAGATTTAGAGCCAAAAAGAGATCTCAATGTTTATCTAGGACTGTCAACTCAAGGAACAAATGAGGAAACTGAGGTTCAAAGATGTGAAGGGACAAATTGCCCAGGGACAAATAGGTAGTAACAGAGACAGAAACTCAAAATAAAAATCCTCTTATTCCAAATATTATTCTTTTTCCCCCTGAGCACTGCACTAAGGGAAGTATCATAGTCTTGGCAAAATTTGAGCAGGCTGCCTTGCGAAAGGGCCTGTTATTAAAGGTCTTTTTTTTTGTTTCCAAGTCCAAAAAAAAAAATAGGAGTCAACAGCAAAACAGTAATCAGAGAATACATATAGAATAATGACCCAATAGAGAGTGAAAAACTCTCCCATTAAGAGCAAGAGCAAGATAACCCAGAGAAAAATAGGAAGATAGAGAGGGGATATGAGAGAGAGAGAGAGAGAGAGAGAGAGAGAGAGAGAGACAGACAGACAGACAGACAGACAGACAGACAATATATGTATACTCACAGTACACAGCCATCAATTCAAACCAATAATCATAGCTAACTAACAAAGTAAAGCTAGCCAGCTGCAGTAATAACACCATAAGAGACAGACAGAAAGAGACAGAGACAGACAGAGACAGAGAGAGGAAGAAAGAGAAAGGAGAAAGAGAGAAAAGAAGAACGGTGAGATAGGGGAGACATATACACACCCACACCCACAGAAGGAGAGGGACAGAGGGAAAGAGAATCTATCTCAGATCATCCAAAGAGAAGTTCTCTGAAGCTTCTAGTGTAACAAGCAATGGATAAAGACATAATAGAGAGTGCTAATCCCTCCCATGTAAGCTTTTCTCCAGAATTTTATTCTGCCTTCAGCAACCTGAGTGGCGTGGCCATTGTCCGTCTTGTTGAAGCTGGAAACCAGAAACTCCTATAGAGTCTACAGAGTCCAAAGAGAAATAGAGAAGTCTGAAGAAACTGAAAAGACTGGAGATCTGCTCTTTCCCTTCTCACCTCTCAAGAACTTTAATCTGTCACTCCTTCTAGGACACTGATCTCTGCTAATGAGCAAAGAGTTTCATAGCAATTTTTATTTCCTTCCTTGAATCAAAAATCTTTGCAATTCCTTGGCAAGATCAGCTAAGGCAAGTCCAGAACCTAGAATGATGTGAATAAAAAAACACAAGCATCTCTGCTTTGACACAGCAACAGTTATTTTTCTGTTGTTCCAGGCAACTAATCTTAAGTACCTTTAAAAGTAAAATGAAATAAATGCATATTAGATGTGCCTTTAGATGTACTTTTAGGCACTCTTTAGAACATCACTTTGGAGAATACTACAGTGACAACATGTCTAATTACATCTAACTCATGCATATTTCAAAGATATATACATATTCACAGTACACAACAATCAATTCAACCAATAAACATAGTTAACTAAGAAACTAAAGCCAGCCAGCTGCAGTAATAACACCATCAATAGGCTTATTCACAAAACACAACTTAGCTATAAATAGTAGAATATATGCAAAACAATGAGCAGATATTGCTAAAGGATCCTCACCACACAAACCATAGTCAAATGAATATATAACAGCAAAATAAGAAACAAGTTTATGTATAAAAATTTTGAGATACATAGTTTCTGGGTAATTAATCACTTTATTAATAATGCTCAACATACTTTTAAGTGTAATCTACATTAACATTTTCTAATAATATCATGATATGTAACTTTCCTAGATGCAAAATGGTCACACTGAAAATTTAACACTTGACTTTTGGAAACCAGAATTGGTTCAGATATTCTCTCTCCTACGGGTGACCTACAATTTCCTTGTTATTCCTTTGTTTGAATCATTAGAGCACAGGAAAGCTGGGAAGCATATGGATGAGTGAACTTTGCTAGGGCAGGGCTGGTTTCCCAACTTCCAGCCCATTGTTTAAAGTAATTTTTGCTCTTTTAACTAGTAGTATACAAGCCATTAATATTAAATGTCTACGGCTTCTTATTATTGTGCTTAACAGTGGGGATTTATATGTATATGTACATACATATATGAATATAGATATAGATGTACACACATAGATATGAACACATATATGTATCTATACATAAATGGGCATATATGTATATGGATGTATATTTAGATATGTATGTATATAAAAAGAATACAAAAAAAAAGTGAAATGGTCTCTGACATCATACCTTTCTGCTGAAAGTATATAAAGATGTTCACAGAGAAGTTGATAGAGGATATATACAAATTAAAGATGCAGTGATTTTTAGTTGTGTTCTCACATCTAGGGGGCATGAGAGAAAGTCTTTTTAAAGGAGATAATTTGAGCTGGGCTTTGAATGAACCCTGATATTCCAAAAGAAAACCAGATGAAGGAGAAGATTCAAAGAATAGGAAATAACTTGAACAAAAACTTAAGAGAGAGAGTATTGAATGTCCTATAGAGGAAAAAGCTATAGTCCAAATTGGAGTATATATAAAAAGGAATAAAATGAAATAAATTTGAAAAGTGGTTGGAGTCATGTGGTGATGGACTTTAAATACCAAGCAGAGCTATTTGGATTTTATTCTGGAAGTAAGAAGAAAGCACCAGAACATTCTCAGCAGGGAAGAACTTTGCTTCGGGAACTCATTTGGCAACACTTTGGAGAATTAAATGGAGAAGAAGAGAAAATGGGATCCTCAGTGGGAGATCACTGAATAGCCCATTTGAAAGGTGATGAGAGCCTAGACTAAGGTAGTTATGATATGAGTAGAAAATAGGGAAAGATGTGAGAGATATTGAAGAATGGAATCTGTTAGATTTGGCAACTGGCTGGGGGAATTGTAGAGTAAAGAGGTAAGAATGATTCCTCAGTTGTTAGAGTGTTTGGAAAAATTATGATGCCCTTGAGAGAGACAGGGAAATTAAAAGAAGCTCCATTTAAGGTGAAAGATTATGAATTCCATTTTGGACATGTTAATTTTGAATCGCCTTTGGGTCTTCCAGTCAAATATGTTCAGCAGGCTAGGACTAGAAATATCATTTTGGTAGTGAGGGATAAAGTTAATTGGAATGTGAAGAGACTGGTGGGTACAGGGAGTCCTATTAGGAAATTATGACAATAGTCCAAGTGAAAAGTGTTGAGTTTTTAACTTGGGTAGTGTTCAGAGAAGTGGAAAGAAGGGTACTAATTCAAGAAATATACAGGTCTCCAAACAGTTTTCTAGTAGCCTAAAAGATTCTATGTATTTTTATAATCATTAATTTAATACTATATGCAGATAGTGAGAGGATATATGTAAAGAAATAAAAGTACTTAAGAGGATGTTAATTTTCCAGAGTTCATAATGAACTACTATTTTATATTAATCTCAATAACCCTACCTATTTAAAATGGAGAGCTGATAAAGAAGTAAACCTTTCAGCTCAATATGGTACCTTTATTACTTAGTCTGTCTCATTAGGAAACTATGACAATAGTCCAGGTGAGAATTACTGAAGTTTTTAACTTGGTTAATGTCCATAGAAGTGGAAAGAAGGGTACTACTTCAAGATATGTACAGGTTCCCAAATAGTTTTCTAATAGCCTAAAAGATTCTATGTATTTTTATAATCATTAATTTAATACCACATGTAGACAGTGAGAGGATATAGTTTGGGGGAGAGGAGGCAGGTGACATAGTGGATAGAGCGCCAGATTCATCTTCCTGATCAGCTCTGACATAAGACCCTTACTAACTTTGCAAGTAAGCACAGATACTTTCTCACTCTAGCAATAGAATTTTTCCCCTTCATTTTCGTGTATTATTTGTCATCTAGCCAAGAATTTGGAAGAATAACCCTTATTTGCTCTATTTAAGAGAGAACACAAGATTCTTTCAAATAGATCCTGCTCCAGGTAGGTCATCAAAGAATAAAAGTCAGAGATTTGAAGATAGCACCATAGTTCCAACTATAAATGAAGCCATTTAAAGAATTGGTGGTATTTTTCCCTTGGTCAAACAGTTTCCAGGAAACCAAAGTCTTTGGTTTGCACAGGTAAAAAGAATAATTCAATCATCTTACCCATGAATAGACCTTTGAGAGACAGGTTAATACCTTGTCTCAGAGTTGTCAAACAAATCACTATACCGGTGCTAGGCTCAGCATTGTGGTACCTTGCTGATATGGGAGGGGAACCATATTCAAAAGGCCAAGGACTCCCACAGCACCACAGCATCTAGACTTCACCAGAAATTCTGTTTCCTATTCAATCAGGCCATGGGGTGAGATGATTCTGGAAAAAGCAGTGAGAAGGATATCTTTGAACTACATCTTTATATATATATATATATATATATATATATATATATATATATATCTCAAGTAATATCATCATATATGTGATGTCATAGTCCTCTTAGATTATGAAGGACAACTACTAACTAAATAGTTATGTGATCCTGGGAAAGTCACTTAATGCTGTTTGCTTCTGTTTCCTTTTCTGTAAAATGAGCTGGAGAAGGAAATAGAAAATCATTCCAGTATCTTTGACAAGAAAACCCCAAGTTACAGAGTCCAGCAAGTCCAAAAACAACTGAACCACAACAAGTAAGGTCTATTACAGTTTGGTATGATAGAATCAACTTGGATTTGAAGGTTGAAAGTCTGGGTTCAAATCCCACCTTTGCCATGTAGTTCCTGTGGATCTCCATCTATCTCCTCATGAGAAGCAAGGTAAATGGGTAAACTAGATGATTTGTTCCAGCTCCAAAGCTCTGAGCCTTTCTCAGAGATTTATTTCATAGCCTTAGGACAGAAATTTGGCATAAAAATTAAGTTGCCCTTCCTATTTAAATAAATTAACACCTAATTAAACTTCTACATCGTTTAGAATGTTTTCCTATCCCTCAAAAATACACAAAGATTAACAGTTTTGTCTTATTTTTACTATTTAACTTCTAAGGCAATAACAAAAAAGGTATCATTTTTAAATAGCCCTTAATAAAAATCATAGATGACTGAAAAATTTAACCTCTCAGCAACTGTTTTAGAATATTAAATTGTCTTTTTAAGTAAATGTGAGCTCAAGGACATGATAAAGGAGCTATTTATTACTTGTCCTTAACACTCCTAATATGATAGTGACTTCCTCAAAGTATTACAAAGAGTAAATATAATTTTATAAAGGAAAAAACCCTCAGAACAGAAAGATTTTTTGTAAGTTTTCCCAGTTTGTGGTTATGACACATGTTAACCCAGGAGACTATTTATTAAGGGATATGTCAAGATCTCATGGCAAGTAAAACTATATAAATTTATTCAGAATAGTATTTCAGAGACTGGGAAAATAATCACCCTTCTTAAATGAAGAAAGAGGTCATAGTTATCTGCCAAATTAAATTCTATATCTTTGGGGAAAAACATGAGCTGAATACAGCAAAGAACTGAATTAGGTCCCCTTTTCTCATTTCAAACTCTGACCCTCACTCATGGTGTGAAATTGAGTCATCACTTAACCTCATTTGTGTTTCAATTTTCCACATCTGCAAAATGAGGAAGAAGACCGATCAATCTCATGGGCAAGTCATTTTGCTTCCTGTTCAGTCATTAAAAACACAGCTTGAAGTATGTATAGGCAAAATGGGATAGTCTCTATCTACATGGCATATTTTCAGGAATGCCATAGGGCAATTATCTCCTTATACATCTTCCCTATCAATCTGATATGATGCATGAAATTCTTAGCTTTACAGTCATAATAGTCATTCTTTTGGACTTGTCTCTAGAAGACCCTTATTAAAATGCAAACGTGTTTCCTGGATAACAAATTAAGCCCCCACCATCTATTATCATGAAGAAATTGATTAAATTAACTAGTAAGTCATGTGGCAGGGCCACAATGGTATTGGATACAAAAAAAATAAGTTTTAATGAGTACAATGGGAAAAAAGTACTAGAATTAGAATCAGTGACCTAGATTTGAATACTGATTTTTTTTCCCTTCATTTCAGTGTTATATATTATCCTGACGTGGTAAATAAATGCTAGCTGTTGCTGCTACTGCTACCACTGCTACTGTTGCCATTGTTCTATATTGTTATTTACTTATTTCAGTCATGTCCAGCTCTTTCTGACTCCATGGGGAGATAACAAAACTTGTTGTCTGAAAGAGATGTTATGTCATTAATGTATTCTACTAATATTTCAGAGATTTTTGAAGTTAAGGAGCTGCAACTTCTAAAGAATCTTATGCCATTTATTTGCCTTGATTCTGGAATAAAATGCAACTTCAAAGGTATCGACTGATATCTGTTGCTGTTGATACTTATTTTTATTACAACCAATGGATTTCTGGACTGAGATATTTGGAGAGAAACTCCTAACATATTGGATTTCTTTTAAAAACTTTATTTCAGGGGCAGCTAGGTGTTGCAGTGGATAGAGCACCAGCCCTGGAGTCAGGAGTACCTGAGTTCAAATCCCACCTCAGACACTTAATGATTACCTAGCTGTGTGGCCTTGGGCAAGCCACTTAACCCTATTTGCCTTGCAAAAATCTAAAAAAAAAAACCCAACCAAGCAAACTTTATTTCAAAGGTTTTCTGGGACAACTGGTCTTATATGATACTCTGATCCAGAGTTTCATGGGCTCGCTCTAAGATGAGGTAAAAGCAAAGATAAAAATATTGGCCAAGGCACTCTCCTGAGATTTGCAGTGGGACTGTTCCAGCTTGATCAAAAACCTACCAAGACTTCCCTCTCCAGTGTTATTTCAGTATAAGTATTTCCATTTTCAGTTCCAGCTGGAAAAAGACACTGTGTAAGTATGTGAAAATTCAGCAAGTACACACAAAATTAGCTTTCAGTTTTTGAACCTTAAAAAAACTTGGGTCAAGGCTCAGTTTATTCAAACTTATTTACAAATCCCTGAATGTCAACAATGTCACTCAGAATCAGGGGAACTTTAGCTCCAAATTTCTGTTTTTCACATTCACTCTTACTTCCTCCTTCTCCTCTCTCCTCTCTGTCTTTGTCTCTTTGTCTCTGTCTCTCTGTGTCTCTTTCTCTGTCTCTGTCTCTGTGTCTGTGTCTCCATGTCTGTCTGTCTCTCTCTTTCTCTGTCTCCTTCTCTCATAAAGTAATAAATTGGAGCTTTAAGAGATCTTAGATGTAACTTCATCTAATCCTCTCATTTAATAGATGAGAAAATTGAGGACTAAAGAGGTTAAGACATTAGTTCAAGATTACATGCAAATGGTAAATTGAAGAAAAAGTCTTATTTCAAATTCAACATTCTTTCTATTGTACCATGGATTTTTTTTTTAGTTTTTGCAAGGCAATGGGGTTAGATGGCTTGCCCAAGGCCACACAGCTAGGTAATTATTATTAAGTGTCTGAGGTTGGATTTGAACTCAGGTACTCCTGACTCCAGGGCCAGTGCTCTATCTGCTGCACAACCCAGCTGCCCCATGTACCATGGATTCTTGATCAATAATTCCTGCTACCTTTCCTTCTCCAATTCCTCTCCTCTCCTCCCCTCCCTTCCCCTCCCTCTCCTCCCCTCCCTCCCCTCCACTTCTTTCTTTCTTTCTTTCTTTCTTTCTTTCTTTCTTTCTTTCTTTCTTTCTTTCTTTCTTTCTTCTTTCTTTCTCTTTCTCTTTCTTTCTTTCTTTCTTTCTTTCTCTTTCTCTTTCTTTCTTTCTTCCTTCCTTCCTTCCTTCCTTCCTTTCTTCCTTTCTTTCATCTTTTTTCTTTTTTTCTTTTTCTTCATCTTCTACCTTTGTTTCTTTTTATGTATCTCTGTCTCTCTGTCTTTGTTTCTGTCTCTGTGTTTCTCTGTCATTTCCTGCCTGTCAGTCTGCTTGTCTCTGTCTCTATTTGTGTCTCTGTTTGTCTGTCTCTATCTCTGTCTGCCTTTCTGTTTGTCTCTGTCTCTCAGTTTCTCTCCCCCCACCCCATTCTTCTATGTGTCCTTCATGAATTTTTATAACCTTCCTTCATGTCTTCTCTTTTGAGGATGTTGTCTCTAACTTTAGTATCAGCTTCAATCTTTGGCTGAGATATCACTGTTCTTTGTCAGTAGTAATTTTTACTTTAGGGTCAGCAGAAGGCGATACAATTCTACTTAAGATAGGCCACCACTGAGGTATGAGGTAGGAGTTCAAATAAGAGAGTCAGGCCATCAGACTAGGATTTAGCCTTTCTTTTTAACAACTCTTCCTAGTTTAAGACTAGATCTCTCAGGGACATTTATGTTGACTGTATTTCCTGAATGCTCATGACTGAAATTATACCATAACCAAACAATGGCCATTTGTTCATTTATCACCAAAAAAGCTCTAGGTTTCAAGGTTTAAGATCCCCTATCCCTCCCACTAGTAACCCATATTTTTCATGTTATAAAATTTCAGGTTGAATGACATGTGGGTGTTTTCATATTTTATTACTATAAATTATGATAAAGTGTAGTCAGTGACACATAAGGAGCACAATTTGCAAAACTCATCTAGGTTATATGGATATGGAATCATACGTTATATATTTTTGGTACTGTTAGGTGGCATAGTGTCTAGAGCTTGGAGTCAGGAAGACCTAATTTCAAATAAGGCCTCAGACATATAGCTACGTGACACTGGAAAAGTAAATAAAGTGAAAAATGGTTCAATCTACCTTCAGAATTCATTAGCTTTTTCCTTGGAGGTGGATAGTCTTTTGGAATTGTCTTAGATCTTTGTATACCTAAGAATAACTGCCATTTATAGTTGATCATCATGCAATATTATTGATATTGTATACAATGTTCTCGTAGTTCTACTCACTTCACTGTGGAACAGTCTGTATAAGTCTTTCCAGGTTTTTCTGAAATCCTCTTGCTTTTCATTTATTATAGCATTATAGTATTCTGTTACAATAATTTACTTCAACATGTTCAAATCATTCCCAATTTGATGGATATTCCTTCAGTTTCTAATTCTTTGTTTACACAAATTAACATGATTAATATTTTTGTGCAAATAGATCCTTTTCCCTTTTAAAAAAATCTTTTGGGATAAAGACTTTGTATTAGTATTGTTGGATCAAGCAGCGTACACAATTTTATTTCTTTTAGGCATAGTTCCAAATTGCTCTCTAGAGTGGTTGGATCAATTCACAACTTCTCCAACAATGTACATCAAAACTTGTCTCTAACATAGTGATGTCATTTTGATCCTCTTTGATAACTAATCAGTTTTTCCAATACTGAATTAGCCCTGCATTCCTGATATAAATTCCATCTGGTCATAGTGTATGATCTATTTGGGATCTATGAGATCTCATATGAGCTCTACTATGAGATACTTTAATCTCCTTGTTGCTATTTAAATTTTATTTTTTTGTATCAGTATGGTCACTTTGTTCCACATTTCCCACATCCTCTCCAATACTTATTCTTTTCCTGTGAAGTAGAACTTCAGAATCATTTTAATTTACATTTCTCTAGTCAATAATGATTTAGAACATGCTATATAGCTATAAATAGATTTGATTTCTTTGTCTGAACTGGTTTCTTTATATCCTTTGATCATTTATCAATTGGGGAATAACTTGTATTCTTTTAAGTTTGATTCAGTTCTTTAAATATTGGAGAAATCTGTCCTTTATCAGAAATATTCACTTTAAAAATTGTTTCTCATCTTTCTACTTTCATTTTTATATTGATTGTATTAGCTTTGTTTGTGGAAACTTTTTAATTTAATATAATCACATTATCCATTTTACATCTTCATCATTTAAATTTTAAGCTACAGTAAAAGTATGGTTTTGGGGGCACTTTAAATAGTGACTCTATTGATTAATCAATTTGGTTCCAGTACAAGAGAATATTGGGAGAAAATAATTGGGATAGTAATCAAACACATGAATTTGAGATCCTAATTTTTATTATTTATTATATTGACAATAACAATTTTTTTATCCTCTCATTCATCTGAATTTTTTTTCTAAATATTAAGAAAATAGTTCAGTTGGATTGTTGAGAGTGAATTTATGAAGTGAGCACTTGCCAATTAGGAAGGGTCAAGGGTGGCAACTAGAGTAATTGGGGTTGAAGAAGTGGAAGGACTGAGCAGCATGATAGGAAGATCATGTCAGCTGACTAGTCAGTTCCCTTTCAGGAGGATTTAGTTTCCTACACACACATCTCATTGCTCCCTTCCATTTACCATTAGTTGTATGCTTTGCATTTGACCATCATAATCTTCCCTTTTCCTTTCCCACAGGAAAAATCTCATCAATGAAATTTCACCAGTATTCAACCTTCATTCATACTTTCAGCAGCCTTTGTCCTATCACAATGGAGAACTGGAAGGTAGAAGAAAAGGCTTCTCTCAATGTCTGCATTCAAAGAGGGCTGAAAACTTCTTCACTACTTTCACTGCTTGTATTATATTCCATAATCATCATCATCATGTCCCCACACCAAAGACTTCCATTTCTCTCCCACTTTTCAACTTCTTTTTGTATAGTCTTCTCCCATCAGATCACAAGGTCCTTGAGAGAAATATGTTCAAGATATATGAGATAAAGATTTTTCAGTGACCTAGAAACTCACCTAATTTAAACTCCAAAGAAAATCTATGGGCTTTAATTAAGGCTTGACTTGGGAATGAAGGCACTTGAAGATGAATTTATTAATACACTTACTAGCCAATGTGATATGCGGTTTAAGAAGAATTGGAAAATGGGTCAAAATCTCATTAACTCAATGACCAATTGATCAAACAAGTAACTGCCATAAAAGAACGATACATGACTGTTAAAAGGTGTTTACTATTGCTGTTGATGTTGTTTCTTCAATTATTTTACAAAATGCAATTAGAAAAGAAAGAAAACTAGATGGGGAAATATTTATAGCAAATTTCTATGAAGAAGGATTGATATTAAAATACATATATGTATATGTATATACATATGTATATGAAAGTAATTCAAATATATAAAAAGAAAAACAATACCCCATAGTTAAATTACCAAAGGACAGGCAGTTATCAAATGAAGAAATCCTAGTTACCAACTGCCATGTGAGAAAATGTGAATTAAAACAATTTTGAAGTTCTACTTTATTCACATCAGATCATCCAAGTTGGCAAAAAAGGAAACTTAGATTTGGAGGAACTGTGGGGAGGCAGAAACACTCTTAATTGAATTGTGAATTGGTCCAGTCATTCTAGGAAAAAAATTAGAATTGTAACTCCAAATTGCTAAACTATATATACTCCTTGATCTAGGGTTACAATATTAGGTTTATGCTGAAAAGAGAAGAAAGATTAAGGTTAAAAAACTAACAAGAACAAAAATGTTCATAACATCTTTGTTGTAGTTGTTTTGACAGCAAAGAACTGGTTAAAAAGAGGAGATAATCCTTAACTAGGGAACGAGTGAACAAATTATGATATATAAATGTGATGGACTTTGATTATGCCCTAAGAAATGATAAAAGGAATGGATTCAGAGAAACCAAGAAGATTTGCAGAAACTGATGCAAAATAATCAGAATCAGAGCAATTTATACAATGACTACAATATTAATAAAGAAAAATAACATTGGGGCAGTTAGGTGGTGCAGCGGATAGAGCACCAGCCCTGGAGTCAGGAGGACCTCAGTCAAATACGACCTCAGACACTTAAAAATTACCTAGATGTGTGATCTTGGGCAAGTCTCTTAACCCCAGTGCCTTGCAAAAACTAAAAAAAAAGAAAAAAGAAAAATGACATTGAAAAATTCAAAAACTTTGAACAATACAAGTATCAATTATATCTCCAGAGGACCAGTGATGAAGCAAACTATCTACCTCTTGATAGAGAAATGATATATCAGTAAGAGATGTCTTTTAAACCTGACTAATGCATGGGTATGATTTTTTTGGCTAGGCTTATTTGTTTCTAAAGGATTTTGGTTTTTGTTTATTTGTTTTCCACTGGAAAAAAGAATAGGGATCATGTGAAAAAGGGTTCATTAAAATATCTATACAAAAATGTTCACAAAAGAATAGGAGGAAGTTCAGAAGGAAATTTACATAAACAATACATGTTTGAAAGTAATATATCAAATGTATTGTACTTTTTTTTTCTTTATAAAGTAAGCTATACTTAACAGAAAGACCTGTGCTCTCACAAGGAATGATTTTTTTTCTGTTCTACTTTGTACAGGGTAATGCCCATATTTGGGAAAGGAGTCCTTGTTAATTGAAGAAAAAATGATAAAAAAAAATTAAAGTAATTTAAATATGGAAATAGTTTCACTGTATTAGAAAAATCAATGATGAGTTCAGTCATCTTAGAAATTCATGACTAGGGGCAACTAGGTGGCACATTGGATAGAGCACCTGCCCTAGAGTCAGGAGGGCCTAAGTTCAAATTTGATCTCAGACAATAATTACCCAGCTGTGTGACCTTGGGCAAGTCATTTAACCTCATTGTATTGCCAGAAAAAAAGAAATTAATGCTCATATCTATACAATATAATGAAGAGCAAAATGGACAGTACCACGAAAACATTGTATACAGTAAAAGCAATATTGTTTTAAGAGCAACTTTGAATGAAAAAGTTATTGTAATTGCTATAAATACACAAATTAACTATGAAAGACATAAAGGAACACCCTAACTGAATCCAGAGAAAGAACTGATAAATTGAAATATGTATAGAATAATTTTACATTTTTGTATATGTAAACATATATGCACATATATACACACATATATGTCTAATGGTGGTCATTTCTAGGATGAGGGGAAGGGAAAAAAATAAAAGACATTTATGTAACTTTTATTACATATTTTAAAGGAATAGTAAGTTGTACATAATAGATTTGTAGTTTCATGTGTAATAATTTTAAAAATTATACTACATTATGGAAATGTGTTTTATTCCATAAGTTAAAAGTTAATTGATATACTATTTTTTACTTTTGGCAATTTTTACAAGTATAAAAACATAGAAAATACTTATAAAAAATATGTCAATAAGCTTTTTTAGAAAATTTTGATTCATATTAGATTGCTTCAATTATTTGGAATCCTGGAAATCTAAATGTAGGAAATTAATACTTCCATTAGTGCCATGGAAACTGAAGGCAGTAGTATTCAGCTACATTGAACAAAATCTTTCTTGAAATCTCTAGTATCTATAGGATATTGTATGTAGTTGGAATTTATATACATATATATATATAGCTGAGGAAGACATCACAAGGAGTCTAAAAATTCAAGCAAAATAAATACCAGCTTAAATATATAAATTTATATATAAATATATAAAAATTCAAGTAAAATAAATACCAGCTTAAATATATATATATGTGTGTGTAAGTAAGTATGTATGTATGTATGTATGTATGTATATAAAACAACACTAGCTAAGTCTACCCAGAAAATCACTACTGTTACTGTGAAATTAGGTATCTAAGCAGGAGAATGTTGTCAAATGCTTAATAGCCAACCTTTAGGGGAAAATGTCCATGACACACTTTTAACTTTTTTTCCTCACTTTCCTAAATCTAGACTATCTACAAACCAATAAATGAAGTAGCATTTGCCTATTTTCTAAGTCACTGAAATTCTAAATTTAATTGACTTGGAATCGTCAGTATAAGCTGACTCTAACATTCTATTGCATCTGGGTACAAAACAACAACAACAAAACACACATGCTGATTTGGCAAGTCTACCTAGAGAGCTCAAATAAAGTCTGGAGTACTACAAATTACTCACAATCTTGAAAAATTACCCAGGAGAAAAACACATTTTTACCTTTGAGGTAAATCCACTAAAATTCTTTTGACAATTCATACTCTCAGATTCCTCAAGAATTTTATCTTCATGAAGTCCTGACATTTAGTCATCCAGGAAACTTGGTAACAAGCACAAATTCACCTTCATAATGTCTTTACATAAAATACAGGCTTGTGTATGTATACTGGGTTCCAGGATCAGTCCTAGGCTTCATTTGGAGCCATTCAGGGTAAATATACAAAGCAGTCTCATTGAGCAGCCAGAGTTATAACCATATAGCATAAAGGATGCGGGATGGGAATTGGTCCTGTGGTTTCATCGCTATAGGGAATTCCTGAGTAAGAGAACTCCATCTGCCAATTCATTTTATCATAGTCTTCGAAAGTTTCCAAGTAACTTGCCCCAAATCACACAACCATTACAGAGATGATTTAAACTCAGTTCTTCCCAAATTCTAGATCCTTTCTGTAACTATGATGACATGCTTCCTGTCTTAAAGAAGTGGTATAAATCTTTTGTACTTTGTTGTTTTGTTCATGCTCAATAGCAAATTTTTCATTTGTCATTTTTAAATTATCATAATAAAATTTAATATAATATGTTAAAGTATACATTTATCTTTTTAGTGAAATCATAAGAGTAGAAAGAACAAATGCTACTGATGTAGAGAAAGTAAATTAAAGAAAGAATGGAGGAATTATGTGACATTATACATCTGTTTATATGGAACCAATATTTGTGTTGGCAAAGTTCCACCAAGGTCAAATGTCCCTGGTTTCACAGTTATTTCACTACTTAAGTGAAGGACTTCAAATGCCAAAGAGAGGATTTAAAGTTTGCCCTATAGGCAATAGGGAGTCATTGGAGTTTATTGAATTGATGAGAGATATGATAGACCTGTACTTCAGGAAAATCATCTTAAGAGCTATGTAAAAGATAGTTCAGAGAGGGAAGAGATTTGGAAAAGATTAGGGAGTTATTGCAGTAGTCGAGGCAAGAGGTGAATAATGTCAGGACTAGATTGGTGCCCATGTGAGCAGAGAAAATGATGACAAATAAACAGAGGACAGATTTGTTTTTTTAAACCTTACCTTAAAAGATGAATATTTCTAGTAAAGAACTGATTCTTTAATGAAACTTCTTTGAATGTTTAATGTTTCAAAATGGTCAAGGGTAGTTAGTAGTCTTTCCTTTCCCAATGAGCCTACAGCTCCATAATGTTCCATACCTCAAATGAAACAATCTAGGAATTGTTCTTTATGATTTGTACTGTTACACTGCTCACTGAGGGAGAGGACTATTTTTGTTTATATTCTTTGTCTTCAGAGATGATTTAAACTGTAAATAAATCCTGGAACTGGAAAAGGTTTCTGGTTTTCTAGCAATGTCTGTGCCATTTTAAAATTGACCAGACCCTACCATGAAGACTTTGTGTAACCCCATGGATTGAAATGATTAAGAAATAGAAGGGAAAAAAAGATAAATTTAGTTTGTGTTTCATTTCATGGATGAGAAATCTGAGGCAGAGAACTTAAGTGGTTTGTATAATATTTTAGGTCTGACCATTATCTGATTCTTGATTTAACAAAGAACAGAGATAAAAATCAGTTCAAAATAAATAACTACAGTAGTCTAGAGCCTGGCATAGTCAATCAGGTGTCATGAGTTGAGGTGACATTTATCCAATTTCTTTAGGAATGTGAGAATTTTGGAGTTACCCAATGTATTGACTAGCTCAGATCCCAAACATTATCTTGCCCAACCTCTAAATAGATCATTTGGAAAATCTCTGGGGAAGTCCTGGGATATTCCCAAGGATTTAAACATTTTACTGTGTTTTTTTAAATAACTAATTTTAATCATAAATGTCTAGTTTAGGCAAGCAAATCATCATTCTTAGTCCATTCTGATAGCCTAAAATAGATCACTTACTCAAAGACTGACTCATTTCCGTTCCTCTCCCTTCTCATGAGAGATCTAAATTTTTGCTATCATCACATAATGATAAAAATTGATATTTGTGACCTAGTAATGGAAACCTTATTTTTTAAAATTCTCTTACATCTTTAAATGACAAAAAATTCAATATTATATTTTATTTGTCTATTATCATCAACATATTGGAGGTCTGGATGCTGTTGCCATTGTTATTTGCTCACTTCTCACTATTGCCATCAAAATTGGGTTTGCATTTTCTATACTTAGTATTTTAATCAGCCTGTTTCAATAGACAAGATAGGTTTGCATTGAACCTTCCATTAACCCAGTATTGGGAAATACAGTTTGGAAATACAGTAAGATATGTTGCTCATGGTGATCTCAATGCTTTATGAGCATGATTATTGGCTATACTGTCACATTATGTTATCACTACAGAAATAATTTTTAACATTTGCAAAATGTGATTGCCATGACCCATTTCCTCAAAATAGCATAAGAATAATGTAACTTAATAAACATGCTAATTCTTTTTTTTTTCAATAATTTTCTTTACTTGAAGACCAGCAAGTGAAGAAGGTCTAAGGAGAAAGTGTGATCTTAGTGGTCAGGATTTTACAGAAGTAGCAGAGATCAGGGGCAGAGCCCAGATGGCAGAGAAAAGGCAGGAACTCTGAGCTTTCCCTAAAATTCCATCAAAGACATTTAAACAATGCCTTAAAACAAATTTTGTGACAGAACTGATAAAAGGACAGGGTGAAACAAGTTTCCAGTTTAAAACAACTTGGAAGATTGACTAGAAAGGTCTGTTGCACTGAGGTGAGAGAGGAATGTAATCCAGTGTAGGACGGTATCTGCACAGACCAAGCCCCCACAAACCAAGAGCAGCTCTTGGGAGTAACTAAATCAGCAATGACAAGGGCTGCTCCAGAGCTTTCAGCCACAGAAAGTAAGGGGTTTGAATACCTGGTCAGGAGATTATAGGGGCTTTTTGCTAGGCTTGGAGACAGTGCTCTATTGCTTTACTCATACTCAGATTTGGGTGCAGTAAAGTGGGGACCCTCTTTACAATTCTAAGGTAGAAAAAAGTTGCTTGTGGTCATTCCTTACATCAGTTGTCCTTGGAAGAATGGAAAACTTATAGGGCCCTAGAAATATCTCTGAAAATAAGTGCACAAAACCCTGAAATTTGGAACAATATGCCCTCCACCCTGGAAACAGAACCCCACTTTAGCAAAGTTCCAGAAGTCAAAAAATAGATTGGGGGAATGAGCAAACAATAAATGATTCTGATTATAGAAAGTTATTATGGTGACAAGGAAGATCAAACACACACACTCAAAAGACAGCAAAGTCAAAACTCCTACATCCAAAGCCTTCAAGAAAAATGTGATTTGATTTCAGGTCATTAAAAAAAACCTCAAAAAGTATTTTAAAATCAAGTACAAGAGGCAGAGGAAAACTTGGGAAGAGAAATGAAAGTGATGCAAAATTATGTGACACAAGACAAATGAGTGATGCGTGACAAAAGAGTCAACAGTTTCATACAGGAAGCAACAAAAGTACTAGAGAAAATACCTTAAAAAAAAGAATATGTCTAACGGCAAAAGAGGTTTAAAAAAATCCAGTGAGAAGAAGAATGCCTTGAAAAACACAACTGGCTAAATTGGGGAAAAGGCACAAAAATTCACTGAAGAAAAGAACTCAATAAAAATGGAATTGGCCAAAGGAAAAGGAAATACAAAACTTCACTGATGAAATTAATTACTTAAAAATTAGAACTGGGTGAGTAGAAGTTGATGACTCTGAGACATCAAGAAACAATAATAGAAAACCAAAAGAATGAAAAACAGAAGACAATGTGAAATATCTCATTGAAAAACAAATGACCTGGAAAATAGAACCAGAAGGGATAATTTTAAAATTATTGGACTTCCCCAAAGTCCTAATTTTTTTAAAAAAGAGCCTAGATATCATCTTTTAAGAAATTATCAAGGAAAACTGTACTGATAGTCTAAAACCAGAGGGTAAAATAGAAATCAAAAGAATCCACTTATCATCTCCCCAAAATAAAAATTCCCAAAAATATTAAAGTCAAATTGCAGAGTTTTCCAGTCAAGGAGAAAATACCATAAGCAGTCAGAAAAAAAAAATTTAATGGAGCCATAGTTAGGATAACCCAAGATTTAGCAGCTTCTAGAGTAAAGTATCTAGAACCTGGAATATAATATTCCAGAGGGTAAAGAAATTTCTAAATTAACTCTCATGGTGCAGAAAAAAAATTTTCTTCTGTCCCAATGTTGAACATTTTGTACCAAATTTGGACCAAAATATGGCTTTTACAAAGCATCAAGTATAGTTGCAATTTATGTGTTTCTTCCTAACTATTCTATAAATGAACCTATAACAACAAAATAACAAATAAAACTTGTAGAACCATGTATTTTTCAATATAACATTCTCATACACTGAAAGAGTTAAAGTATCAGTAGGCTTACTGTATAATATTCTAGAGGGTAAAGGAGATAGAATCACCTCAAGAAAAAAAATGTACCTTCAATGAAATTGGGAATTTTCAAACATTCCTGATAAAAATACCAGAACTGAATAGAAAATTTGATTTTCATATATAATACTCAAGCGAAACATAAAAAGGTATTCAAAAAAGAGAAATCATAAGGCAATTAATAAGGTTAAACTGTTTAACTGCCTACCTGGGAAGACTTGTAAAGCATAAGAATTTTCTCATTTTTAGGGAAATTAAAAAGAGGATAGATAGATAGATAGACAGACAGACAGAAAACAGAGGTGGGAGATAAGTATGATAGATTGATATGGGGTGGGGTGGAAAAGACTTGAAACTTGCTCTCTTTGGAATTGGCTTAAAGACAGAAAAACATTTGCACTAACCTGGGTATAGAAATATAACAACCTACAAGAAAGTAGGAAGGTAAGGGAATAAGTTAAGTAATGGTATTCCTAGAAGAGAGGGACAGGATGAAAGAATATAGTGATTAGAATAAACATTGGGAAAAGGGATCAAGGGAAATATAGTTAGCAATCATGAATGAAAAAAAAATTTGAAACAATTTTCTCTGATTAAAGTCTGATCTTTCAAATACAGAGAAATGAGTCAAATTTATTGGAATAAGAGCCATTCCCCAATTGCTAAAATATGAACAGTCAGTATTCAGGTGGAGTTATCAAAGCTGTCTATAGTCATATGAGAAAATGTTCTTTAAAACTATTGATTGGAGAAATTCAAGTTAAAAGAACCTGATCAAGCTAAAAGATCAAGTTATATCTCACATTTAATAGATTTGTTATTAAGATGGAAAAGGAAAAAGAAAAATATTTGAGAGGATGAAGAAACATTGAGACGCTGGTGGAGGAGTTAAGAACCGATTCAACTATTATATAGAGCAATTGGGAACTATGGCCAAAGAACTATAAAATCATGCATACTCTTTGACCTAGCAATATCACTACTAGATATGTATAGTAAAAGAGATTTTTTAAAAAAGGAAAAAGAAATACATATATATGTATGTCTATATATATATATGTGTGTGTGTGTGTGTGTGTGTGTGTGTGTGTGTGTGTACACAAAGACTTTTACAGCAGCTCTTTTCTGTTGTTAAAAAATTGAAAATCGAGGGGATGTTCACCAATTAGGGAATGGCTGAACAAGTTTTAGGATATAATTGTGATGAAATATTGTTGGGTGTACCAAATGATGCGCTAGATACTTTCAAAAGAAATCTAGAAAAACTTACATGAACTAATGCAGAGTGAAATAAATGAGTAGAACCAGGAAAAAATTATACACAGTAACAGCAATATTGTAAGATTACCTATGAATTACTCAGGAATTCTCAGGAATACAACGATCTAAAATAACTCTGAAGGCTTATGATAAAAAAAAAATGCTATCTATTTCCAGAAAAAGATCTAATGCAGTCTGAACACAAATCTAAGCATATTTTTTAATTTTTTATTTCTTGAGTTTTAAAAATTTTGGTCTTTTTTTACATCATGAATATGTTTTACATGACTGCACAAGCATAACCTATATTAAATTACTTGCCTTCTGAATGGGGGTGGGGTGTGGAAAGAAGGAGAAAATTTGGAACTAAATTTTTAAAATTAATATTGAAAATTGTTTTTACATGTATTTGGGGAAGAATAAAATACTGAATTTTTTTTAAAAATGTAGTAGTCATCAGAGGGAAATAAGGCATCCAAGGATAGACAATATATCATCTGAGTGAATTTTCACTGTCTTACACTTCAGGACACCAAAATCTTTGTTTACACCTCAATGTAGCCACATTGCCTATAATGCCTGAATCATGTCACTGGGAATAAACAAAGGGGAACTCCATTTCCCAAGAGAATATATGCATTGGAATTGTATGTGTAAAGAGAAAAGATTAAGGGTGGGAAGAGCAACAGAAATCTGTCAGAAGTCCCAGCAAGTCTTAGACCAGTGAAGGAGTACTTTTTTTTTTCAAGATGTCAATTTTAATTTTTTTTAGTATTTTTGAACTTAACAATATCAACAAAAATGAGCATTTATATAGGCAAAGAACAGAGAAAACGAGGGTTACCGGGGTTATAAATGAAATTACAAATATCTATTATGAATTATTTTTTCAAAGTTTGCAGTAAATTCAAAATGTTATTTCCAAAGAAGTCCAGTTTGTTTGTGTAATCCTAAACTTTCTTCTGTTCTCCTGTGTGTCTTTTTAAAATACTCTATTGATGCTCTTTTCTTTCTTTCAATTTTTTAAACATCACTATCATTAATCCTTTTTTAAGAATTATTATCATTAATTAGGCAGTTAGGTGTATAATAGAGTACTCTTAGTCTCAATTTCCCCATTGGTAAAATAGGAACAAAAATTGCACCTATTTCACAGACCTTTTTTGAGGATCAAATGAGACAATTTATGTGAAGCACTTGGCAAATCTTAAAGCAGTACCCAAATATTACTATTATTATTGTCATTATCTTTATTCTGTGATAAACAGGGAATTTGATCATGTCCAAATTTTCAGTCTTGTAGACAGGAATGGGCTTTGCATTTAACTTGGTGACTTTTTTGGATCTTGTGACCAATAAGCCAATGGTAATATTAAATGGTACCTTCTATCTTCTTTTTTTTCCTTTCACATCCTTTCCTAACCTTTCTTTTCCTAATTCTTCTTCCAGATCATCATACTGTTCTATATCCCCAGATAGCCATCATAATACTCCACAAGCTGTACAAGAATCATGCCTTTTGCTGTGATCTGTTTGGACTGAAGTAGTAACATTGTGATTGGGGGATGTATCAAAAAAGTCATCTTGTCCCACCAGGAGAAACTCAATCTCTCCTTTTTCTAGGTTTCCTTAGAGTGGATCAAAAGGTTTCTCCTGCTCTGTCCCACTCTCCCCCCTTCCACAGAACAGCCCAGAGGGCAGTGGAAACTGATAATCTATAGAAAACTATACCTGTTTCCTAACCTTTGCACACCACCCAGTTTATCATTAAGCCAGTGATTTTAAGCCCCAATACAAACACCTTTCTTTTACTTTCACTTTCTATGGTATACCAGATGTTCTGAACCTTTTTTGTCTAAACCACCCTCCCACCCCATCCCCCCACATCTATCACCCCCTAAAAGTCTGACTCCTCAGAATGAGTTTTTTAAGTATATAAAATAAAATACATAGAATTGCAAAGGAATAAAATTATGCTGAAATATTATCAAAATTTTTAAAGTTCCAAGTTTACAGACCCAAGTTGTTATACCCCTGATCAAAAGTCTCAAAAATAGACCAGAATAAATCTGATTTTAAAAAAATCTTGTTAAATATTTTAATTACTTTTGATTAAAACAATTTTTTCATAGTTTGATGGTATAATGAACTTGTACTTGTCATTCTGAGGGATTTAATTAAATTATGGTTGATATATCTTTCAACCTTGGCAATTGTTTCCTTTGTAGTTTTATGGAGCTAGAGGAATATAGTTTTATTATATTGTTTGCAAGGTGAAATGTATCTAATAAAATTTCATCAGTGTGGATACTTTATAGTAAATTACTTTTTTTTAATGTATAATTTTCCCTTAAAGTAGGCCCACAAAATTTGTTCTGATAGGGAAGGAAGCTATAAGGAAAGGCTAAAATGTCTTGGAAACAACTGATGACATTTTCATCATTGATATATAAATTTTAGTTATTGAGTCAAGACTTTTTGAAAATTGAAAGTCTAAATATTTAGTCTTTTTTTATACAAATAATTTAACAACAAGCTGTTCCTTTGGGGAAAAATCATTTTTTAAAGTTAAATGTGATTTTTAATGTCCATTTTTTTTGCATCCTGCTAAGATGGCAAATATTCAAAATCATCTTCTGGGTTGATACTAACATGTAATAGAATTCTAGTTTCAGAAGATATGAAACCAATGTATAAGAAATTTCATCAATGGAGATGTAGGAGATACATATAGTTAATAATCTCCAAAGAGAAATGTGACTGAGATACAAATGATCTTATCTTAAACTATTTAAAGGAGAAATAGAGAAGATATTTCTCTATATAGGGAGTTATTCTTTCAAATTTTTTTCTAGAATGTTTGAATTGATTCTTAGTTCTATTATCAGTGAATTGTTCTTCTGTTCTCCTACAATCCTTTCAACAACTTTCATTTTTGTAATTTTTGAAAATCTGAAGGATGTAAGATGGATCTTGTAATTGTTTTAATTTGCACTTATATTAGGGATTTGTATTCATATGTTTATTGATAGTTTCCATTTTTACTTTTAAAAACTGCCTGTTCATATTAATAACTCTTGTTCGTGTATTTGTGTGTATGTGTGTGTGTGTGTGTCGTTTCCTCATATATATTGTTTATCAGACATTTCTCAGAAAAATTTGCTACAAAGATTTTGCCCCTAGTTAAATATTTCCCTCCTAATTCTACATAGATTAATTTTGTTTATGTGGAAATTTTACAAATTTTACATAACTGAAGTTGTCCATTTTCATCTCTTTGACCATTTGGGGCATAGGGGATAAAGATCCTTCCTGTTATTCATAGCTATGAAATGTGTCTTTTCTATTTCTCCTTCAAATTGTTTATGATAAGACCTTTTATATCTAGGTCAAATAGATATGGAATCTCATTCAATCAAATCTCCATTTAGAGATTTTGGAGCCTAATGATATGGTTCAATGGATGTCATTTCTTATCTCTGATCTAATTAGAAAGATTTCTAGTGTTTTTTCAATTATAGATCTTAGTTTAATTTGATACTATTTATCATATTAAGGAAAGTACATTTATTCTTCTCTTTAATTTTTTTGCATAAATAATTACTGTATTTTGTTGGATGCTTTTCCTGCATCTATTGATATAATTATGGGAATTTTGTTGTTTCATAATTTATCTAGTTTATTACAGTTACTGTTTCCTAATATTGAACCAACCCTTCCACCCTAGTATACATCCAACCTTGGTGTAGTGCATTGTCTTTTCAAAATATTTCTGTAGTTTTTTAGAAAATATTTTATCCCACTATTTCATATTAATATTCAGATTTTAGAGAAGTTAATATTCAGTCTGTGGTTTTCTTCTCTTTTATCACTATCTTTTAAATCTGAGTTAGATATCAGAAACAAATATATCTTATAAAAAGAATTTGGTAGAATCCCCTTTCCTCCAATTTTTGAATAACAGAATTTATTGCTTGAATATTTGATAGAATTTTCTTATAAATGTATCTGGTCCTGGGATTTTTCCTGCTGTGCCTCTAAGTGTTCTAAAATCTGCATTGTTCTACTCTTTCTGCCACTACAATTCCCTTTAAGGGACTGAGCTGTCTCAAACTATAGCTATTTAAAGCTCTACAAAGGAATGTCTGTTTTTAGATCATCCAATAATGTTGCTCTTTTTAATTTCCATAGAGAAAGGATTTTGAACTACATATCACCAGGCAAGAACAGTTCATTATATCTTTTATCTACTCTTTGTTTTCTGTGACTGCATCAATTATGTCTGAGAAAGCCAAATTCATATTCCCTTATATCAATACAGAAAATAAATTGGAAGATACATAAGGGAAATGTTGTTTTTTGAATTCATTAAATATAAAAAATTACATCTCTTCAAAAAAAGGAAGAGAGTCTATATGTACAAAAATATTTATAATTCTCTTTATGGTGAGAAAAAAAAAATGGAATTTTAAAGAATACCCACCAATTGAAGGATGGCTGAATAAATTGTTATATGATTGCAATGAAATATAACTATACTATAAGAAATGATGAAAAGATTGGTTTCAGAATAACCTGGGAATGCTTAAATGAACTATTACAATGTGAAGTAAGCAGAAATAGGAGAACAAATCTAGTCACATCAGTATTGTAATGATGATCAGCTCTGAATGACTTAGTTATTCTGATTAGTTCAATGAACCAAAAAGTCATTTTCAAATGACTCATAATGAAAAAATGCTATCCACCTCCAGGGGGACAACTGATGAACTAGGGAAGGCAGATTGAAGCACATTTTTTCACTTTATTTTTCTTGCTTTTTTTCTCCCTACAATATGGCTAATATCAAACTATGTTTTACAAGACTTCACATTTATAATGAACGTCATATTTCTACCCTTAAATGGTGGGAAAGGAGCTAGAGAGGAATTTGAAGCTCAACATTTTAAAAATGAAGGTTTAAAAATGAATATTTAAATGCAATTCTGTTTTTCTCTTTTTACTGAACCATGACCAGATAATTTGTAAAAATGGATCTTCACCATGCCAAGGCTAAAGTTGGAAGCCAGGTGAGCAGTACCCATGGTCAGAAGAGTTACTCGTCCTTGTTCTGAGGAGCCCAGAAAGACTTTATAGCCAAAAATCTTTTCCCCATTGGCTTGAAATGGTGCCTAGAATTCCCAGCATTCCCTTCATTTCTTATTAAAGATTTTTTGCTATTTTTTAGGGGTTTTTTTATGGTTTTTGTTTTTTGCAAGGTAAATGGGGTTAAGTGGCTTGCCCAAGACCACACAGCTAGGTAATTATTAAGTGTCTGAGGCTAGATTTGAACTCAGTTACTCCTGACTCCAGGACTGGTACTCTATCCACTGTGCCACCTAGCTGCCACCTAGCTGCCCCCTCACTTCTTAATGGTTTTCTTAAGCTAGATTAAAGCATTGTATGTCTTAAGAGAGGAAATAGGATTTTGTAAACAATAAATGAGTATAACTAAATTTATCTTACTTAATGAAAATTTTTGAGTCAAAACTTAATGAAATCTTTGCCAAATGAATCTACTTCACTTAATTAGTTAAGTTGCCATCTGCTTGGTGCCAGAATTATTCAGTGTTGTTATTGATCATTATTTAATATAGAAAAGATCAAAGGTAAAAAGGGAGCTGAATTTATACTCACCCCAGCTTAAACACATGTTCTCTAGGTGCATTGCACTCAGAGGAAGAGAAAAGATAAATCTGCCTTCCTCACACAGCCTGGTCAAACAATCAAACAAAAAATATATACATGTTGATAGATCATTGAGTACAGCAAATTGAAAGAATCCTTTGTCATGCTTGACCATTCCCAACTGGATTTTGCAGTACTTCAAGTCTATACCCTGACTCTGGACCCCATTTCACACAAGTCTCATCAAACTTTCTTCCTGATACTTTGTCCAACCAAAATCCCAGTTTACAATGTTGGTTTATCTTGTCGTGCTTCTGTACTCTCTTTTTGTATGCCCTTCCTGATTCTGGCTACTACAGATAATAAATCAGTGCATGATACCTTTCGGCATAAACTCTAATAAGTCCAGCTGTGTTTCAGTAGGGACAGCACAACTGAGAATTATAGCTACTTATTTTCTGAGTAATTAAGGTTTCATTGCTACTCTGGTAACTATAGGGGTGATGTCTATCTCTTCATCAGTGAACAGGCAGGAGCCTGAGGCCATTTTTATTTGGAATGGCAGTATGGCAGACATCCACTCTCCCTGTCTTGTTCAAGTAGATATTTCAGACAACAAGGTTGCCTTGGGAGGCAAAACAAACATTTCAAAACATAACTCTTAGATACAACTGCCCAGTGTAAACAAACTTTAAAATGTCCAATGATGCCAAAAAGACACTTACAGTATTTCCAGCATGGTCTTCACAACCCTTGCTCTCAGTTGAATTGACCTATTGTGACTCTAACATACTTAGGTTCTTATTGCTCTTCCAGTTGGCCAATATAAATAAAAAAAGGTATTTATTTAATTTTTATTGGACTAATATTCCTGAATAAGTTGCAGTACAAGGCCCCAGTTATTACTTTGAAAACTCATTTCTTAGCTAACCATGTTTTTTTTTTTAGGTTTTTGCAAGGCAAATAGGGTTAAGTGGCTTGCCCAAGGCCACACAGCTAGGTAATTATTAAGTGTCTGAGACCGCATTTGAACCCAGGTACTCCTGACTCCAGGGCCGGTGCTTTATCCACTACGCCACCTAGCTGCCCCTCTAAGCATGGTTTCTACAAATGATGACATAGTATGATCTATTATTAAAATATGAGGATTCTGGGGCAGCTAGGTGGCGTAGTGGATAAAGCACCGGCCCTGGAGTCAGGAGTACCTGGGTTCAAATCCGGTCTCAGACACTTAATAATTACCTAGCTGTGTGGCCTTGGGCAAGCCAGGTAACCCCGTTTGCCTTGCAAAAAAAACAGATATGAGGATTCCACCCCCCCCCCCAAGTTCAGGGCCAGAATTGCTTAACAAATGACTTTCCAGCAGTACTCATACATAAAGGCAGTTCCCCCCACCCCAGGGAGCCCATCCTGTTTTAAGAAGCAAAATCTTAATACTTGACAAAGATACAAAGATGTAGCTAAAGTACTGTATATCTTTTTAGAGAGAGGAATATAGAGAAGCTGAACAAATTGCTTAAGCCTAGAAGGGACAAACTTGGAATATACTGTGTAAGATGCTCATGTATAAGATGCTCACATGTATAAGATGCACCTTAATTTGGAGGACCAAAATTTGCAAAAAAAAAATGCATTACATAAAGCTATTGAACTCATTTTATTCATCATAAAATTCATGCAACTCCTCATCACTGTCAAAACTCCTATCCATTAGTTTATCCTCATCACTATTTTAGGAGAGGCTCTGCCTGCTCTCCTGCCTGTGCTCTGGCCTGTGGTTGACCACAAGGACTCCCTGGGCAAGTCTGGTGTGTGGAGGCATACTTAGTCCATTCCATTTTATGAACCTGAAGCACAAGTTGTGTCCTCCTTTGAAATCAGTCACTTCTTTTTCATCAGCAATTCTTCTTGCCTCCTGCTGAACCATTTTTGTGGACACAGTAATTCCAGTGGCCCTTTTCCCTTTACTCCATCTCTTCAATTCTCTTTCTAACTCAGGTCATTTGACTGGTTTGCCTCTCATGGCCTTCTTCTGCTGTGATGTTTTCAGTCCAGTTTCTTTTTCCAGTATCCAGTTTGTTTTCTCAGTTGAAGGAAGACCAAGCTGATGCTCAGCAGCACAAATTTCATTCACTTTTGCAAACTGGATCACTTTTAACTTGAACTCAGCTCGTGGCAAAAATCTTTTCTGAGCCATTGCTGGGCAGAAAATGGCAAGAGGTAACCTAATATACTCATAATAAATGCGAAACAATAAGTGCAAAGACAAGTTTGAAAAAGCAGGAAATGCAATTTTAAAAATCTACAAACATTGTATAAAGACATTCCCAGTTTTTAGACCCCAAATTTTTCAAAAACGGGTTAGTCTTATACATGAGGAAATATAGTGTTAGATATGCTATCCTTAGTTGAATTATGTACCTCTTCTGTTCTATGCATAACTTTCCCCCTCTCTGAAAAATATACATGATCCCCCAAAAGGGAAGACATACTGATTAATATACATATATGCATGTGTGTGTGTGTTTGTGTGTACACATACCTAAAATTCCCCAAATTAATTGGCTAAAATGACTTATTTTTACTTGCTCTTTTCATTCCTTTAAGAGGAAAAAAAAATTAAAATACAAAAATAAACTACCTTGTCCAAGAATAACTCTATCTGATTTGTCTTGAGAAAGAAGATCCTCCATTCTTCAGATAGAAAATTATTCGACATCAATTTGATGGAACTTTGAAGATTAAAAGAATCATTTGCATATGTAAAGTAAATTTCATTGTCCCACCTGAACAAACTGTTTCACCTATGGCAAGAATTTTGGATTCATAGCTCTGTAGTCTAGAATCATGCATTCAGTAGAGGTCCAGGAAATGCTTAATGAATTAGTGAATAAAAATGATTTGTCTTTTGGAAGAATTGTTGCTTATAAAAGTTCTCTGGATTTCAGTGAAAATGTATAGATTCTAGAAATGCTTCAGAAGAAAAATCTGAATTATTACTATTATCCTGAGGAAAATTAGCAGAATACCAAAAACCCTAAAAGACTTTAATAGTTATTTGGGTCTAATTTCCCTTGAAAAAAAAATCTTCATTTCTATTTAGGTAATAGAAATATATAACTCATTTTAGCTCTGAGCCTAAATCAACCAGTAGACGAACTCACAAATCAATAATTTAAAAATTGAAATTGTGTTTTTAATTGTGTTGCAAAGTTATTCATAATAGTGAGCATTTTAGGAGCAATATACTTTTGTACAAAAATGTTCTTTAACAATCATGTCTGCTAAATCTCCATTTTTCTCTTCTGATAACTCCAGTTAGTTGCCCTCAGGTTCAATTCTCAATTCAGTTCAGAATAGGCCTATTTCCCTTGAGGTCATAGAAAATCATTAGGCCAGCTATCCTTTTTGAAAGAATGAGGTATAGAATACCAATGAATTTATTTGTCTTAGATCTGTGCCCCACTACTACTGTTCTTTAGATTTGCACCTACTGTGCCTATGAACACTGTTTATATTTGTGACAGAGGGAGCCCCAGATTTATACAGAAATTGCTTTCTGACTACTGTTCTTGCTATACTGAGCCTTTACTATACCTTTACTAAGAGCTAATTGCAATTATTGATTTATTATTAATGAGAATCTTGCTAGTCATGGTTCATGAACTATAAAAAAAAAGTAACTGTCCACAGGGTTACCTCTAGAACCTTAGGTAACATCCATCAATTCAAGTATACTTTGGAGAAATATACAAGAGGGGGTGGCATAACATTCAACAGATTCTTAAAATTGGATATAAGGCAGAATAAAATATATATTTTTTTTATTTTTAGATTTAAAATTTCTGGTATAAATAAAACCCAAAATCCAATCATAAAAGAAATGTCAAAAAATGAAGAAAAGAAGACTTTCACAAACAATCTCTCAGAAAAGATATGATTATTTTGGAATATTGCTGTAATATAGGGAATGATGAGCTGGTTCATTTAGAAAAACATGAAAAGACTTGAACCTGTGAAGAAAAATGCTTCAAAGGAAGATAGTATTTATCATTTGAAGAATTATTATTTATAAAAGGTTTCTGGATTTTAATGAAAATGCTTCAGAGAAAAATCTAAAACTACTATAGTTATTCAGAAGAAAATCAGCAAAACATAAAAGATCTAAAATTCTTTTAATTTTAAGTGGAATATTCATAGTATTCCAAATGCTTATATATGAATGTATTTTATAGATAGGTATGTATCTACATTTAATTATAACCTTCTTTGTGGGTGGGAAGAGGAAGAAGGGGAAAAAGTAAAGTAAGAAGAACATAAGCAGAGAACAAAAGAAAACCTAGAAGAAAACAAAGTTGGGTAACTTTGTGTAGAATTTATTACATAGGTTTTCTTGAAAAGGAAATGCATTATTTTTTATTGAATCCTCTCTTATGTTCTGCTTTTTTCCCCCCCTCTTTTAGGTTTTTGCAAGGCAATGGATTTAAATGGCTTGCCCAAGGCCATACGGCTAGGTAATTTTAAGTGTCTGAGACTGGATTTGAACTCAGGTACTCCTGACTCCAGGGTCAGTGTCCTATCCACTGTGCCACCTAGCTGCTCCTTATGTTTTGCTTTTTTGGGAAATGTTCCCTCCTTTTTTTCTTTTCTCGTTTTGTATTTAAATTTTAAATATTAGCAAAAACTTATTTTTTTAAAAAGTCAACTGTGTACATTCAAGTTATGGGAATGAGACATGCAATGTCCTTGACAGACTTGTGTTAAGTAAGAAAGTTTGGTTGATCCATAAAATATTTGAAAGTGTATAATGTGTTATAAGCCAGTGTGTGGAAGTCTCTAAATATCCCTTATAATTGTTGTTGCCTCAATCAAAATTAGGTACTTTCAGATCTATGGGATTATACCAGGGAGCACCTGACCAAACAACCATAGAAAGAACAGTTGCATCCCATAGTCCCAACAATATCCAATCACAGTCTTAATATTCCTTTACTGTTCAACAAGCCTCAATTCTGATAGTTTTAGACCCTAGAAGCTTCTATGTGGAGTCAATTCCTTAAAGGAGTTATAAGCTAACTGACCCAGGCACCTATAGCTGCCCTGCCGGTGTCATGATTAAAAAATCCTTCTCCCCTCCAGTGTACCTACAACCCTACATGTCTCCCATCAAATTTTGGCTATTGGAAGCATTTTTTAGATGACTCCAAGCACCCGGCCTTGTAAGAAAACTTTCCTCTTTTATTTTGGGGGAGATTGAGTGGATCATATAGAATGAGATGTAGTTGAATTATAATCTTCATCACAGATACTATTTTTCCCTTCAAACTCATTCCCTTACAAATTTATCTAGCTCTGAATAAAGGACCACCATCCTTCAGGACAATACAGTGTTAACAACTTTAGTGACAACATTGATTCTCACTCACTCCATATTTGCAATCATTTGACAAAATCTTGTAATCTCTACCTCAGTAACTTCTCTTACAACTGTCCCCCTTTCTCTACTCATGTGAGCCTCATCCTTTCATAGTTGCTCAGCAACTGCCTGATGCAACACTCCCCAAATTGGTCTCCTTAACTCAAGTCTCTCTACACTTCACTGCATCTTCCTCCCTATCCACTCTAGAGAATAGATGATGAGGTGAAGTACCAAAGCTGATGATATTTTGCAAGATAATAAGGATTTCCCAGTAATGCAGTCAGGTGGGCAATAGAAATGTTTATTTTTTCTTTTTCTTTCTTTCCTTCCTTTCCTCATTTGTTTCTTCCTTTTTTATGTTTCTTCCTTCTTTGTTCCATTTTCCCTTTTTCTTTCTTTTTCTCTTTCTTTCTTTCTTGCTCTCTTTCTTTCTTTTTCTTTCTCTCTTTCTTTTTCTCTTTCTCTTTCTATCTTTTTCTTCCTTTTTCCTTCTTTCATCTGTACCAGACACTAAAGTCAAGTATCATTTAAAAAAAATCCCTTAACTTAAATCCATAAAATTCATAAATAAATGAATACATAAGTATTGGAAATGAATGCTTTTTACTGATGGGTTAAACAATCAAAATTTAGAGATCATTGTGTTGAGTAACAAGTAAAAGTGATTTTTAAAGACCTTCAAATCTTAATCCCTCATTTTACAGATGAGCAAACTGAATAAGCTAAAGTTACCAACCATGGTTACAATTATTAAGTACCATAACTGGGATTCAATGCCATTTCCCCTGATTCAAAATCCAATGCTCTTTCTTTAGAGCTTCCTCTCTGAAGTTTGATCTGATAAGCTGTTCTTTTGCCTTTTCCCCATTCTAAGATCATAACAATGCCTTAGATTGATAAATTGTTTTTCTCTCCGAGCTTTCACCCTTTTACCAGTCATCATTTATTCATTTTAGTTGTGTACTCCATTAGCAAAGAATCAAAAATCTAAAAAGGAAGTGACTTGCTGTTAAGCCAAAGTCACACATCAGATTAGACTTAAACACATCATCCTGATTCTAAGCAACCTTTCACTGTATATTTTTTAGAAATCATAAGTTATCACTAGACATTATGAGTGAATGTCATTTCCCTCACCATATTCCTAAGAGGTAAAATTACATGCAGAAAGACACAAACATTTACTAGAAGAATGTTTCTCCATCATGTAGTCCAAAGAATAACTTTATTTATATCATTCCTGAAATTATGTTAAAAAAATACTTGATGTAATATATATATATATATATATATATAGTTTTGAATATATATATATATATATATAGTTTTAAGAATTTTAAGCTATTCTTTTTTCCTTGGGAATTGTGTGGGATTTGGATATTTCTGATTGGAATGTAGAATATACTTTTCTGTTAGTCTATGGTTTTTATTATTAAAACCATAAATATTACTGAAGTTGAAAAAATCCTTGAAAGTCAATATTGTACTTGCATCTCTTTTGAGACCTTGTTGTACCCAAGGGAAACATTTGACATGAGAGTGAATTACTGAGTCTCACTGCAAGATGGTTCACATAAATATATATGGTTTATGGTCTGGATATTTTAATAAGAAATATCTTATTTTGTTAGATAACCACAAGAAAGGGGATATACCTATATGTTACTTTTCCTTTTTAATGTCACTCTTTTGCTTGTTTCCAGAGTACATTGTGTAATATGTTACATTGATTCTTCAAATTGTGAGTGCTTTTAAAGCATAATTACCAGGATATACTTATTTAAATGAAGCTAAGTACATATAACTTGGAAAGACTGGATGTGGGGGGAGGGATGGGGCTACAGGACATGAAGCATAATAATAATCATGTTCAAGTTATCCGAAATATGTGAAAAACTCATCTTAGGACAAGTGTGTGCTGGTCTCAAATTCAAGTTCACAGTATTTTGAAAAAGAATCAATAATGAACATAATCTTTAATATTTTTTTCCTGAATTCAATTATAGTAGGTGTCAATCAATGAAATAAGTTCAGAATTCCCTTCCCGGTTTTGGTCTGCTTTGTGAGAAATCTGGGGCTCTTGCTTCTAGTCATGTGAGGGGCCCATTGAGGGTTAGGTTGTTATTTTGGCATTATATGTCAAACCCTGAATAGCTATTCTCTGTTTCCTTTCCTGAATAAATGATCAAACATCATGCTCAGTTTGGGTGCCTCTGGGCTCGAAGGAAAATGTATATATGCCAAAAGTCTAGACACTTTGGCTCTGATCAGATTGGCATGGGCTGGGATCACTGGAAGCTCTAGAATTTGAAGAATTTTAATAAACTGGCAAGAGAATTGGCTCAACCAGGACATTTCACTAACACATATGTACCAGGAACTGTTACATTATTGCCTCATTAGCCATTCTGAAAAACGATGAGTTTTAAGTATCAGCTCCCAGCAGATTGCAACAGTAGTTATAAGTTATTATTGAATCCCATTTTCAGTTGTTCTTTTGTGTATACTATGAATGAATTTTTATTTATTTAAGACAATGGGGTGAAGTGACTTGCCCAAGTCATACAGCTAGGTAATTATTAAGTGTATGAGGCTGGAATTAAACTTAGGTGCCCCTGACTCCAGGGTTGGTGTTCTATCCACTGTGCCACCTAACTGCCCCTATGAATGAGTTTTTGATGTTTAGCATTTTTATGTGATAATCATGTGTATCAGAATAAATGTCCAGTTCATTCTTGTTTATATTATATATTAAGTTACTTTCAATTTCTCAGTTATTAGCTCTAAATTATAAATAAATCACCCTTGTGGAGGGGGGAAGGATTATCAAAAAGGACCAATTAAGTGCCAGTCACTGTACCAAATGATTTTCCAGATATGAAAGGAACCCAGTGATGGAGATATGATGTGTCAAAAAAACATGAGAGAAGGGAGAAAAGATCCATCTCACTTATGGGTCAGACCTGAACCTGGGTCAATTCACATATATGGATATAGATCATGAAGTGGTTATAGTACCATAGCATATGTGCCCTCAGTAGTAGTTCCATGATGTTAGACAAACAAACAGCAAGGTGAATACAAGTGAATTCCCTAGACCTTCTATGAATGAAATATAACCAGGTCAATAACTTAATAACACCTCAGCTAGAATTGAGTTACTTGGCCTGAGAGGGCAACAGAAATTATAGAAAGGTGGTTCTAGATTTGATTGGAGTGGAGTCTTTCTAGGAATAAGAGATCTCCAAATATAGAATGGATTGACTCAGGAGTAGTGACTTTCCTTCACAAAAGGTATTTAAAAGGAGATTGAAGTACCACTGTCCAGGTGTCATAGAAAAGATTCTTGTTCAAGTATTAGTTAAGTAGTTAGCTAATTAGTTAAATTATTGTAATTAGTTAATGCTTTAGCTATGTGATGGAGTGATTCTATAAAAATGAACAGTATCCAAGTAATAATCTTAGGACTTCTATGAAATATGTCCATTCCAAAAATATTGTAATGTTCAAAATATTTTGGAACTTTTTTTAGTATTACTTTTGGGTTCAATGTCATACAAGGGAAAAAACCACAGGCTCATAACTTAGTAGTGACACCCTAATTTTTACCAAAAAAATTGTAGTTTTGGCTCAACTACCCCACCTCTTAATTACTGAATTTAGCTCCAAATAGATTTTGGTTGTTTTTAAAAATCTGATCAACTTGCAAGGATAATGATCTGATACTACTGCAGATAGTGAGAGGAATATGACAAAGGATCTTTGGAAGGTACTGAATGATATTTCAAAACAGGAGCAATGCAAAACTTTGAGCAAAGTTGTCACCAACATAGTCACTGCTCAGATTACCAGTCTATACATTACCAGTCTATACCAAGGGTACTTTGGAGTAGCTGAGGAATGTAGAATACATAGTCAAACGATATTAATGTATTCTTGATCTGATTGCCAGAAGTACCTTGGTAGCACTATTGGAGGGAACACTTTCCTCCTAATACTTCTCCATATCTATGCATTGATACACTAGTCTCTCCTATCCCCCCCAAAAATCCTTCTTATCTTCAGATTTAAGGACAACTAATTCTTGAATGAGCTTCATTTGTCTTACCTCTTTCTAAAATAGCAAAACCTTGGAGAAGATTAATGTATAAACTAAAAATGTGGAAGCTTCAAGGAATGGTTGATAGACTAATGAATCTGGAGACGTGGGTTTGAAATCACTTCACATACTTATAAGTTGAGCAGTTCCCTCAATCTAAAATACTCTGCCATCATACTTCCGCCTTTTAGTTTCTCTGGGTCGATTCTAAATTCAAGTCAAATCCTCCCTTTTATCGAAAGACCTTTCCCTCCCCCAGACGCTATTATAGTCTCCCTTCATATTTTCTTTCATCAACTCTGCATGTCTTGAAACTTTTTACCAACGTTACTGTGAGATTCTACTCTGTCATCATTAATCTCTACTCCCCATAGTCTCTGTCTCCCAAGTTTATCATCATAGAAATTATATAAGCTTTCCTATTCAAGCCTTGTTAGAACCCTCAGTTGCCTCTTTTCCTTTTGGAGGATGGAGGACAGAGCAAAGAAACTCTTCCCAAATCCCAAATTTAAAGAGGGTGCAGAAGCCCAGCCAGCTCTTCATTTCCTACCATTTCCTACTGTTTGGATTAGACTACACTATCATCGTGATTTCCCATCCTTAATTAGTCAACTCCTCCCCTGTCCCTTTTAAGTTTCCTTTTATATGTTGTTTTTCTTTCTTTAGAAATCCCATCCTTGAAGTTAGATAATGCTTTTTTCTTATTAATATCCACAATAGTTAGCCCGGAAAAATGCTTATTGCTTATAACTAGTTACTTACATATTGTCTCCTCCTTTGACTATATTCTCCTTGATGGTGGAGATTGTGGTTTTGGACTTACTAAACTTAATTAAATCTCTTTCACATTTTTACCAAGGGCATCTTGACTTTGTAACTTCATTCCTTGGCACAAAGTAAACACTTTATAAATTCTTATTGTCTGACTTAGTGTTTAACTATAAACACTTCACTGAACATCTCTGGGCCTCGTCTATGAAACACTAAAAATTCATGCACTACCAACTCCATGAGGTTGAAAGGAAAACACACAAAAAATCTTAAGGCATTTTAAATAAATGTTATTATTTCTATAAAGTTTTTAGAATCCTTAATAGTAGAAGTGATGGGGACACCGACAACTTACTAAATTTCTTTCACATTTTTCCCAATGGCATCCTTGACTTAATTGAATATAAGAAGGAAATACAATGATATGATTATAAAGCTTTCTTGCTGAATAGGAGTTGTATTTTCTTTCAATTCAGGTCAACATTTATTAAGTAATTACTATGTGCAAGTTACTAGGTCAAGCTTTGGAAATATAGAGATGAAAAAAATGACACTGCCCTGTCCACAGGGGACCTAATAAGGGAGAAATTTTTAACCTTTCTGTGTCATTTTTCTTTGGGCATTCTGGTGAAGCCAATGGTCTTTTTAAGAATATTGATTTTTTGCTAAGAAAAAATATATAAAAAATACATAAGATTATAAAAGCATTAGTTCCATTGAAATTCTACCTTTTGCAGTGGGATGAACTCTGGGCCTGAAGTCAGTAGGATGTGAAATCAAATCTGGCCTCAGACTTTTACTAGTTCTGTGACCTTGGACAAGTCACTTTTAATGTTGATTTCCTAGCATCCAGGATCATCTCCAGTCCCCCTGATTTATATCTGATCACTGGAGGAAAAAGTGAGGCTTGTGATTTTGTACAGTACCCTCTCGCTCAAATCCAATTCACTTGCTTGCCAAGGCACTACCTCTATGATTTCATGGTCTGCCTTGAGAATGAAGGACAAATATCAACCAATTATATACATGTATACATATATGGACAAACATCAACCAATCATATATATATGTGTGTGTGTGTGTGTGTGTGTGTGTGTGTGTGTGTGTGTGTACACATACATAAATTATAAATTTCACGGATACTAAGGAAATTAGGGGATTGAGGGGTTTAGGATAGCAAATGGTTAATTACGGGAACTGACTCCATCTTGTGACTCAAGAACCCATGTGATCAGGTATGCAACTAAATATAATGGAAACAACAGATATATCCAAAGTCCTGAAGGAAAATTGAGGCAAAGTGGAAGACAATATTGGGCTTTATGAGGCAGCCATGTAGTGCAATGGTAGAGTGATGGATCTAAAGTTTAAATCCAATCTTAGATATTTTATAACTCTGTGAGCCTGGGCAAGCCCTTTAACCTCATTTGCTACAATTTCTTCAAATGTAAAATGGGGATAATAAGAGTACCCAACTCACAGGGCTCTTAAGATCAAATGAAATAATATTTGGAAAGCATTCAGTACAGGGTTTGGCATGTAGGGGATGTTATATAAATGTGTATTTCTTCCCCTTCATGAATGAGATGTCCTTGAAATGTAGCTTTTAGTTTTGTTTTGGTTTTTTAGGATTTTGCAAGGCAAATGGAGTTAAGTGGCTTGCCCAAGGCCACACAGCTAGGTAATTATTAAGTGTCTGAAGCCAGATTTGAACTCAGCTACTCCTGACTCCAGGGCCAGTGCTCTATCCACTGCGCCACCTAGCCACCCCCTTGAGATGTATCTTAAAGCATTAGAACAACTCCTGACTCTAGAAATCTTTTAATTATTCTTTCTCTTAAACTGCCTCTGGAATCTCTCCATCCCACTCAAAATTTAATCTTTGCTTCTTTTTCTGGGGTTTGCTTCCTGTTGTTTTTGTTTTAACTTTTCTTTGCCAGAGATGAGACAGAGGTAAGGAGAGAGTATAATTGCAGAGGATTCAAGGGTGGAAGTTGAAGAGATATTTGGACAAGATAAGACAAGAACAGGTAACAGCTAATAGAGATCATTTTTTGCTGGTGATATTGTTATTCAAATCAATATGTAATTATTAAGTCCCTCCAATGTACAAATCACATTTTGAGGAAAAGGGATTGTATGTATGTGTGTATACACACACACACACACACACACACACACACACACACACACACACATATATATATAAAACAGAAATGCATTTTTGTCCTCAAAGAGCTAGAATTCCCTTGCTAAAGTAAATATCTAATTAAACATGAAGTATTTTCAGGAGAGGAGAAGTTAAGAAATAAAGAAATTGGGGGTGGAAAGTGATTAGGTAAGGCCAAAAATGAGAAAATGTGACTGAACTGAGTTTTTAAAGACATTAGGGATTCTAAGAGGCAAAGAGAAAATATATTCAAGACCTAGGAAAAATATTTTCAATGGCACAAAAATGGTAGAAGAAAACATATATATATATATATATATATATATATATAGAGAGAGAGAGAGAGAGAGAGAGAGAGAGAGAGAGAGAGAGAGAGAGAGAGATTTGTGTATATTTGATTGCTAGTTTTCCCCCATTAGACTGTTAGCTCTTTGAGGTCAAAGATAGATTTTTACCTCCATTTTTGTATGTCAATCATTTAACACAATGCTTGATAAACTTTTACCTGCTTCTTAGGGCTCATTATCCTTGAGTAGCTTTTGACACCATTGAGTATTCTCTCCTCCTGAAGGCTTGCATCCCCTTGACTTCAAGAGTCTGTACTTAATTGGTTCACTGGTCTGACCACTCTTCAGTCTCTTTTGATTAATCATCTTTAATTTTCTGTCTCCTCTCAAGTATTGTGTTTCCACAAGGTCATGACCTGGGACCTTTACTCCACTCTTTATCTACCAATATACTCTACTGTTTATCTACCAATCAATTAACATCTCTATGCAGGTGATTCACAAATTAGCTCCAATTTCACATTTCTAAGTACCAGTTGGAAAACTTTTTGGAGCTCATTTATGAGTTCTTCAATTTTCTTTTTAGAAACAGGTCACCTAAATTATCTCTCTTCTTATGATATTTCATATTTGCATAACAATTCATTTATTTTATTTAAGGTATAGGTTTTGGGGGAAAACAATGTATTTTCTAAGTATTTCCTAAATATTTTCCATCTTATGTCCTGTTGAAAAGACAAGGAAAGATAAGTAAGAAAAAGTTCATGAAAATAATTTGAAGTTAAAGCCAGGATAGCCAGGGATGTGCCATGTATGATCCAAATTAGAGCTAGTATAACCCTATCAAGTCATTTAATTCATTTCAATCTTAGTTTCCTTATTTGTGGTGCAGTTGCAGTTGATAAGAGTGCTGGATTTGGAGTCAGGAAGACTTTTCTTCCTGAATTCAAATCTGGCCTTAAATACTTCCTATCTGTGTGACTCTGGGCAAGTCATTTAAAGCAGTTTATCTCAATTTCCTCATTTGTCAAATGAGCTGGAGAAGAAAATGACAAACAATTTTAGATTCTTTACCAAGAAAACCCCAACTGGAGTCACAAAAAGTCAGACATGACTGAAAAACAACTGAACAACAACAAAAAAAGCAAACTGAAGGTATGAAATTGATGAAATTTATATAGGAGGTTGCTACAAAGGAACCATGGAGATATGACTATGGAGATGCTAAAACTAAAACTATGGAAATTTAATACAATAATGTATGCATATGAGACAGAGACAGAGAAAGACAGAAATTCTCTAATTGCTAGGGTATACCAAATATGGACTTGAAATTCCTACTTTTAAACCAAAGCAGAGAGGACAAGCTAATACAAATTGTTCTAGGTAGAAATGGGTCAAGCAACTTATTGGAGGATATCATAGTATTTATGGTAGCAACTCAGGTAATTTTCCCTTCAAGTATTATTCTTTACAGAGCAATTTTGAAGGGAAACCATCCCCCTATGGAATGAAGCAACAGGCATTAACTAAGAGGAAAGTCAACCTTTGGGTAAGTGTCTTCTCTAACAAACACCCTTTACAACCCAACACATTACTGAAAACAAACTACAACTACTTCTAGATTGTGATGAGATTGTTTTCCAGAAAGGGGATAGTAATTAGAATGTATTTGCAAATCTAAACAAAATGAATTTTGATGAAAATGAATAGAACAATAAGAAGACTGCCTATGCTTATCATTGAAGTTAGATATGCTAGCATAACTAAAATGAAAGGAGAATAGCATTTAAAATATCCAGAAATGCACAGAGATAAAACACGAGAAAAGAAACAGTAGCAAAATACCAAGTCAGAGTGATAAATGCTAGGGCAACAAACAACTTAGTTTATTAATTTAGTTTAATCTAAGGAAGCAGACTTGACCATGGAATGTCACTGAAACTTAGAGGAGAAGATAAATGATTAGACCAAGATTTTAAAAATAAGATTCATAAAGGGGAATGTGATACATACAAAGTATACTTTAAGAAGGTCCTCTCATCTGAAGAAATGAAGGAACCTGGTAAGAGAATTCATGGTAGAGGCATTTAGGTGAAGAGCAATGGAGTCAGAAACAAAAGCAATTATCTAATTAGAGCATACTACAGAAATAGTAAATAAATAAGAATAAATAAGAAATTTAGAGAACAGGAAGCTCCTGGTCAAGATTCAGTCTAGTGAATTTTGAACATTTTTATGGAAGGAAGTTGGGCTCTACTGCATCCTCTTATTCTGTCATCTTGGCTAATCAGTTCCAGGAAGATTTTCCTGAAATCAAGCTTAATATTGCACCTTCCATTTATTGTCCCTGTCTTTCCCCTTTGGGACCAAACAAAATGAATCTAATCAGCTTCCATTTTCTGTTCTTTCTTCCCAAGAGAACACATCACAAGATTAGCACCAAGACATGAATTAATAGTGATGGAAAATTTCAATTATCCAAATATCAAATATCTCCTGGATCTATCTGCTTGAGCAGTTAATAATTATTTGCTTTAACTTAGTTTTAGGTTTTTTTTAGGGTTTTTTTTGCAAGGCAAATGGGATTAAGTGGCTTGCCCAAGGCCACACAGCTAGGTAATTATTAAGTGTCTGAGACCAGATTTGAACCCAGGTACTCCTGACTCCAAGGCCAGTGCTTTAATCCACTACACCACCTAGCTGCCCCTTGACTTAGTTTTAATTTCATTGATCAAGAAGAGATAGGACCTCAGTGTGGGATAGAAGAAATGTTGATATAAAATGATGATCAGAGAGAAGGAAAAAAATGCAGAATTTTAATTTTGCTTTTGTTTTTTTCCTTGCACTGGAAACAACAGCTTACAAACAATAATCAATAAAAACTAGCTAAAGGGGGAGTTAATTCAAAAATAGGTAAAGAAATGGCAAGAAAGCACTTCCTTGTCCTTAATTACTTGTCCAACACTTAGCAGAGCACCTGTCACCTAGAAGGTGCTTAATAAATATACTGATTGATTGTTTCACATGATTTTCAGTCTTGGCCCTTGAAAGAATTAGAAGATATAATTGATGAATCACTGCCAATAAAATTTGAAAGATAAAAGAATGAGTCTTTCTAAATTTGACAATGGAAAAGGTTGCCCCAGTTTTCAAAAAGGGGGGAGAGGACAGAATCAGCATGATATAGGCTAGCAAGATCAGCTGCTTTTCTAGAATGTATAATGAAAGGGATAATGAGTGATTATATAGAAAGAGAAATAAGATTGCAAAGGGTATGCTTGGCTTCAAGGTCATATCAGATTAACTTCATTTCCTCTTTGCCAATGATAGCTAGATAAGGGAAATGCTACAAATGCCTTTAGCAAATCATTTTATTTAGAAAATAATATTTCCCTGGAAAAGATGAATATATATGAACCAGACAAAAAAAAAAAACAATTAAATAGATGTAGGTCTGATTAAATGGATGTACTGAAAAAGCACTTAACAACAGGTCATTGCATTCAAGGCAGATAGTCTCTATTAGTGTTTATATAGGGGACTGTGCTTGACCTTGTTTTAACATTTTTTATAAATGACTTGAAAAAAAGGCATAAATAGCATCTTCAACACATTTGAAGATAATCTGGGAGGAACAGGTTAGACAGGAAAGTTTTGATTCTAAAAGATTTTAACAGATTTGAATTAAATTTAATAAGATGAAATGCAAATAAATCTAAAATTTTACATTTGATTTGAAATAATAATCTTGGTAAACAAAAGTTGGAAGAGATATGTTTGAATGGTAGTCTGAAAATTATGAGTTTTTTTTAATTAATTGTAAACTCAATATTAGCCAACAGTATGATTTGGTAGTGAAAATGACTAATTCCAGCTAGAACATTAAGAGGTATGACATCCAGGGAGAAGTAAGTGAAAGTCCTTTTGCAGAATTTCTAGAGTACTATAACCATTTCTGGGTGTCACAGTTTAAAAAGTACATTAGTAATTTACAGAGAATTCAGAGGATTACTAGGAATAAAAAGCCACAACAGAATGGAATATGAATCAGGTTGCTTAGCCTGGAAAGGAGGAAATTTAAGGGGTATAGGATAGCTATTTCCTAGTATTTTAAGGGTCTTCATCTGGAAGAAGGATTAGGCTTGTCAGTTGTCCCCAAAGGAAAGAACCAGCAACAAAAAATAAAAGTGGAAAAGTGATCATTTCAGACAATGTCAGGAAAATATTCCTAGAATTGATTATCCAAGATGACTTAGAAGAAGAATAGTAGAGCACAGCATCCCCTTAAAAGACCCATAAAATTCACTATACTGAGTCCTAATCAGGAATTTCAAGGAAAAGTCAATAAGTAAATTTCCCTACCTGAGTCAGAATATCAGAAAGACAGAAATCTTCAGATCTTGAAAATGGGGTCTAGGCAAGAGTGTCTAAGGGAAAGAAGAGGTCCCAGCATGGTTGAGTTTGATGCAATACAAACTGGTGCCAACTGGTAGCTCTATTGTTCTAACCTACAGCTATGTTATAGAAGCAGCACATAAAGAGGAGAGAGAGCCTGCACCTAGGGGTGGAGTGTAGGGTAGAGTATGATAGTAGGTTGAATATTGAGCAAGGAAAAGGAATTGAAACTAGGAGCATCTGGGGGTTCTACCCCTGGTCTGGAGCACAGTCTCAGATCTAGTCTCTAGTCCAGTTTAAAATCTTCAGTGAAATAACCAGAGCAAAGAGTTTAGACCAAAGGGGAACTGAAATTTTGTTCCACTGAGCCTACAGAGTCTTCTAGCTAATAGACATTAGCTAAGGCCAGCAGAGGTCATCTAATGATCTAATCAGATCTTACAAGAAGAGCAGTGTTTAGTTTTCATAGTAGTTCAATCAACCTTAGTCACCCTGAGAGATTGCCAGATACTCAGCATAAGCTGTCTCAAAGATTTTTGAAGAATATAACACTTAATATTCAAAGAAAACAATATTAGGATCTAAGAGAATAAAAAAAAGACCAAGCAAGTCCTTGACATCTCCTGCAGAGAGCTTGACTCTAAGAGTTCAAACTCTAAGTCTAGAAGGAATAAACAAACAAAAATTCTCACAATAAAGAGATACTAAGGTGATAGGGATTTCCCCCCAAAAAACCTAGAAGTGATCTATTCCAAAACTTCAAGCAAAGATTTCAAGAAAAGCATCAAAGAAAAACATAGCTGTGTACAAATTCAACTAGGATTCATGGAAGAGAAAAGAAAGTTTTGATTTTATAAATGAAATGGAAATAATGGAGGAAAGGATTGGAAAACAACTAAGAGTTACATAGTAAAATCTTGGGAAAATAACTGATAGTATAATGAGTATAGTTAGGCAATGGATTACTAGAAAATTAAACTGAAACAAATAGAACCAAGGATGCTATGCAACAATAATAAATAAAATATGAAACTAAAAAACCAAATCAATAGACTGAAATATAGGAAAAATGTATTAAAAAAAACTCACCTACAGAAACAGATCAAAGAGACTAGACTACATGAAAGGGATGACCAAAAAAAGCCTAGAAAAAAAGAAAATTGTCCTAAATTTTTCAAAATGAGGTTATAATAAAACAGAAAGAATCTATTAGTTAACTCCTGAAATTCCAAAATTGTAGCCAAAATAGAGACGTTCTAGATCAAAGAAAAAAATCCTGCAAGTCAGAAGAATTCAAGTATTACATAGGATCACCTAAGATTTGGAAGCCATCATTCTAAAGGAATAAATAGTATATAAATCTCAGTTCAATAGAAAAAAAAGATAATGAAATAGAGGACTTACAAGCATTTCTAGTGAAAAGAACAAAGAAAAGCATATATTCTGAAAGACAAACATTGGAGTTAATAATATGAGTAAATTAAGTTTTTATTTTAATGGGAAATATAAAACAAGTAACCACCTCAGAATGCTACTTTTATCAGGGTCATAAAGGGAGTCAGATAAGACAAAGGACTTTGGAAATGGTTTTAGTGTCATTAAAAGAAGAATAACATAATAACGAAAACAACATTCATATGGTGCTTTAAGATTCACAGAGTACTTTTTATCTCATTACAATTCTATGATATGTTATTATTTTCCTTTTACATTTAAGGAAAATGAGGTTAAGATCAATTGACTTGCCCAGGGTCTCAATAACTATGTGGCCCAGGATCTGAATCCAGCTTTTCCTCACTTCAAGTCCAGCATTCTATTTTTTTAATTAAAGATTTTATTTGAGTTTTACAATTTTTCCCCATCTTACTGCCCTCTGCCCACCCCCCCACAGAAAGCAATCTGTCAGTCTTTACTTTGTTTCCATGTTGTACATTGATCCAAATTGAGTGTGATGAGAGAGAAATCTTATCCTCAAGGAAGAGACAAAAAGTCTAAGAGATAACAAGATCAGACAATAAGATAACTGATTTTTTTTTTCTAAAATTAAAGGGAATAGTCCTTGAACTTTGTTCAAACTCCACAGCTCTTTATCTGGATAGAGATGGCACTCCCCTTTGCAGACAGCCCAAAATTGTTCCTGATTGTTGCACTAATGGAATGAGTGAGTCCTTCAAGGTTGAACATCACTCCCATGTTGCTCTTAGGGTATACAGTGTTTTTCTGGTTCTGCTCATCTCACTCAGCATCAGCTCATGCAAATCCCTCCAGGCTTCCCTGAAATCCCATCCCTCCTGGTTTCTAATAGAACAATAGTGTTCCATGACATACATATACCACAGTTTGCTAAGCCATTCCCCAATTGAAGGACATTTACTTGATTTCCAATTCTTTGCCACCACAAACAGGGCTGCTATAAATATTTTTTGTTTGTTTGTTGTTAGGGTTTTTTTTCCAAGGCAATGGGGTTAAATGGCTTGCCCAAGGCCACACAGCTAGGCAATTATTAAGTGTCTGAGGCTGGATTTGAACTCAGGTACTCCTGACTCCAGGGCTGGTGCTCTATCCACTGGGCCACCTAAGCACCCCCTATAAATATTTTTGTACAAGTGATGTTTTTACCCTTTTTCATCATCTCTTCAGGGTATAAATCCAGTAGTGGTATTGCTGAATCAAAGGGTATGCTCATTTTTCTTGCCCTTTGGGTGTAGTTCCAAATTTCTCTGCAGATAGGTTGGATGTGTTTACAGATCCACAGTGTAATGGTGTCCCAGATTTCCCACAACCCTTCCAACAATGATCATTATCCTTTCTGGTCTTATTGGCCAGTTGGACAGGTGTGGGGTGGTACTTCAGAGAAGCTTTAATTTGCATTTCTCCAATAATTAATGATTTGTAGAAATTTTTCATATGGCTATGGATTGCTTTGATCTCCTCATCTGTAAATTGCCTTTGCATATCCTTTGATCATTTGTCAACTGGGGAATGGCTTTTTTTTTAAAAAAAAATATGACTCAGTTCTCTGTATATTTTAGAAATGAGTCCTTTGTCAGGATCATTAGTTGTAAAGATTGTTTGCCAATTTACTACATTTCTTTTGATCTTGGTTACAGTGGTTTTATCTGTGCAAAAGCTTTTTAATTTAATGTAATCGAAATCATCTAGTTTTTGATGTTCTCCACCACTTCCTTAGTCATAAACTGCTCCCCTTTCCATACATCTGATAGGTAAACTTGTCCTTCATCTTCTAATTTGCTTATAGTATTGTTTTTTATGTCTAAATCCTGTAATCATTTGGATCTTATTTTGGTAAAGGGTGTGAGGTGAAGGTCTAATCTAAGTTTCTTCCATACTAACTTCCAATTTTCCCAGCAGGTTTTATCAAAGAGAAAGTTTTTATCCCAATAGCTGGACTCTTTGGGTTTATCAAACAGCAGATTTCTATAATCATTTCCTGCTATTGCACCTAGTCTATTCCACTGGTCCACCACTCTATTTCTTAGCCAATACCAAACAATTTTGATGATTGATGCTTTACAATATATTTTTAGATCAGGTAGGGTTAAGCCGCCTTCTTTTGCACTTTTTTTCATTAAATTCCTGGAAATTCTTGACTTTTTATTTCTACATATGAATTTATTTACAACTTTTTCTAACTCATTTAATTTTTTGGAATTTTGATTGGTAGGGCACTAAACATGTAGCTTAGTTTTGGTAGAACTGTCATTTTTATTATATTAGGTCCACCTATCCTTGAGCAGTTGATATTTGCCCAGTTATTTAAATCTGATTTAATTTGTGTGAGAAGTGTTTTATAATGGTTTTCAAAAAGATTCTGAGTCTGTCTTGGCAAATAGACTCTCAAGTATTTTATATTGTCGGAGGTTACTTTGAATGGGATTTCTCTTTCTAGCTCTTCCTACTGCATCTTGCTAGTCATATATAGATAAGTTGAGGATTTATTTTCTAACCTGCAACTTCTAACCTGCTAAAATTGCTAATTGTTTCCCATAGTTTTTTGGATGTTTTCTTGGGATTCTCTAGGTAGACTGTCATGCTTATCTGTAAAGAGTGAGAGTTTTGTCTCTTCCTTCCTAATTCTAATTCCTTCAATTTATTTGCATTTCCCCAAATTGCTGAAGCTAATATTTCTAATATGATATTGAATAGTAGTGGTGATAATGGGCATCCTTGTTTCACCCCTGATATTATTGGGAATGCCTCTAGTCTCTCCCCATTGAATATAATGCTTGTTGATGGTGCCGGATACATACTGCTAATTATTAAGGAACAGTGCATTTATTCCTATATTCTCTAGTGTTTTTAATAGGAATGGGTGCTGTATTTTGTCAAAAAGATTTTTCAGCATCTATTGATATGAGCATATAATTTCTGATAGGTTTGTTGTTAATATAATTGAGTATACTAACAGTTTTCTTAATATTGAACCAACCCTGCATTCCTGGGATAAATCCTACTTGATCATAATGTATTATCCCAGTGATAACTTCTTGTAATCATTTTGCTAAATTTTAAGATTTTTGCATCTACATTCATTAAGGGGATAGGTCTATAATTTCCTTTCTCTGTTTTTAATTCTTCTTGGTTTAGGTATCAGCAACATATTGGTTTCATAGAAAGAGTCAGGCAGAGTTCCATCTGTCCCTATTTTTCCTAAGAGTTTATATAGAATTGGAACCAATTGTTCCTTAAATGTTTGGTAGAATTCACTTGTGAATTCATCAGGTCCTGGAGATTTCTTCTTAGGGAGTTCAATAATGGCTTGTTGAATTTCTTTTTCTGAGATAGGGTTGTTTAAGTATTTAATCTCCCTTCATTTAACCTGGGCAACTTATATTTTTGTAAATATTCATCCATTTAACTTAGATTGTCAAATTTATTGGCATACAGTTGCACAAAATAATTCCAAAATATTACTTTATTTTCCTCCTCATTGGTGGTAAGTTCACCTTTTTCTTTTATGATACTAGCAATTCAGTTTTCTTCTTTTTTTAATCAAACTTACCAGTGATTTATCAATTTTATTGTTTTTTTTCATAAAACCAACTTTTGGTTTTATTTATTAATTCAATAGGTTTTTGCTTTTATTTTATTAATTTCTCCTTTATTTTTTAGAATTTCTAATTTGGTATTTAATTGGGGATTTTTAATTTGTTCTTTCTCTAACTTTTTTATTTCCATATTTAGTTCATTGATTTCCTCTTTCTCTAATTTGTTCATGTAAGCATTTAAAGATATAATATAACCCCTGAGAGCCACTTTGAGTGAATCCCATAGGTTTTGGTATGTTGTTTCATTATTGTCATTATCTAGGCTAAAATGGTTAATTCTTTCTATAATTTTTTTTGGTCCACTCATTCTCTAAAATTAGGTTATTCAGTTTCCAATTGGTTCTAGTCTGTATCTCCTTGGCCCATTATTGCATATGACATTTATTGCATTGTGATCTGAGAAAGATGTATTCACTATTTCTGCCTTTCTGCAGTTGATCATTAGGTTTTTATGTCCTATTACATAGTCAGTTTTTGTATGATTTCCATGTACTGCAGAGAAAAAGGTATATTGCTTTCTATCCCCATTCAATTTCCTCCATAAGTCTACCATATCTAGTTTTTCTAACAATCTATTTACCTCCTTAACTTCTTTCTTGTTTATTTTATGATTCAATTTATCTAGGTCTGAGAGAGGGAGGTTGAGGTCTCCCACTAGTAGAGTTTTGCTGTCTATGTCTTCCAACAGTTCCTTCAGCTTCTCCTCTAAGAATTTGGATGCTATCCCTTTAGGTTCATATACATTCAGTACTGAAATCACTTTATTGTCTATGGTACTTTTTAGGAGGATAAAGATTCCTTCCTTATCTCTTTTAATGCTATCCATTTTTTTCAGCTGCTTTGTCTAAGATAAGGATTACTACCCCTGCTTTTTTCACTTCAGATGAAGCAAAATATATTTTGCGCCAACCTTTTAACTTTACTCTATATGTAGTTCTTTGCTTCAAATGAGTTTCCTGTAAGCAGCATATTGTAGGATTCTGATTTTTAATCCACTCTGCTATTCATTTATGTTCTAAGGGAGAGTTCATCCCATTCACATTCACAGTTATGATTACTAATTTTATATTGCCCTCCATGCTATCTTCCCTCTGTATTTTTACCCCTTCTCCCTCTTTATCTGTATTCCCCAGTATTTTGTTTCTGAATACCACCCCTTCAGTGTTTTTGCCTTCCTGTATCACCTCTCCCCTTCCTTTCCCCTTTCCCTTTTTCACTTTTCCTTTCCCTTCCTTTTGTTAGTTCCCCTTTCTCCCCCCTTTCTCTGTCCTCCCTCCCCTTTTCCCCTTTTAATACTTCAAAGTTTAGATGTTTTTTAAGTTAACTGAATATGTGTAGGTTGACTTTAAGCCAAGTCTGATGAGAAGATTCAGGTGTTTCTCATCTCCTCCCTTCTTCCCCTCTATGACCATATCTCTTAGTTTCATGAGATTTACCCCCATTTAATCCTCTCCCTCCTCCTGTCTCCTTCCTGTCCCCCTTTATAAGGAGGAGGTGTTTTTAAAGTCATTCTATCTGAGTCATAGAAAATTCTGAGTATCCATCACTTCTAGCTAAGTACATTCTATCTAATAGAGTTAAAATTCCTGAGAGTTATTAGAGTCTTTCTCCCAAGTGGGGTTATAACTAGTCCCATCCCACTGGATAGCAGTCTCATGTATAGGTCATGAATGTCCATCACTTCTGGCTAGGTATATTCTCTCTGTTAGAGTTACAATTCTCAAGAGTTATGAGAATCTTTTTCCCCATGCTGGGATATAGTCAGTTTCAAATTATTGGATAACAGTTTTTTTCCCTTTTACCACCCCCATTTTTTACCTTTTAATGTGTCTCTTGAACCTCCTGTTTGATGTCCAAATTTTCCATTTAGCTCTAGTCTTTTCATCAGCATTTTTTTGGAATTCTTCCATTTTGTTAAATGTCCATCTTTTTCCTGGAAGAGAAGGCTCAGCTTTGCAGGATAGTGGATTCTTGGCTGCATTCCAAGCTTCCTTGCTCTTTGAAATATCTCATTAATGTTGATGCAGCCAGGTCCTGCGTAATCCATACTGTCGCTCCTTGATATTTAAATTGTTTCTTTCTGGCTGCTTGCAGGATTTTCTCTTTTATCTGATAGTTCTGGAATTTGGCCACAGCATTCCTTGGTGTTTTCATTTTAGGATCTCTTTCTGGAGGCGATAGATGTATTCTTTCAATAACTACTTTGCCCTCTGATTCCATGATATCAGGGCAATTTTCTATTACTAGATCCTGTAATATTAAGTCCAGGCTTTTTTTTATCTTCAATGTTTTCAGGAAGTTCAATAATTCTCAGGTTGCCCATCCTCAATCTATTCTCAAGGTCAGTGGTTTTGCTGATGAGGTATTTTAAATTTTCTTCTATTTTTTCTATTTTTTGATTTTGTTTAACAGGCTCTTGCTGTCTCATGAAGTCAGTTTCTGCAGACTCCATTCTTTTTTTAGGGAGGAGTTTTCTTCATTAACATTTTGCAACTCCTTTTCCAATTGATCAATTCTACTTTTGAAAGAGCTTTCCGTTTGCCAATTGAGGTTTGAGAGATTATTTTTTTTATTTGCCCAATTGATGATCTGAGAGATTTATTCTCATTTTGTATTTGACCAATTGTATTTTCTAATGATTTGTTTTCTTGTTGCAAAGTATTAATTGTCTCTCCCAAATTTTCCAGTTTATTTTTAAATTCCTTCCTTATTTCTTCACGGAAGTCCTTCTGTGCTGGAGACTAGATCATATTCTGCTCAGAGATTCTAGGACTCTCTGAGTTAGTGTCTTTTCCTTCTAAGAATTTTTCTATGGATCCACCTTTCTGCTGACCTTTCTTTATTTTGCTAAGACCTTGAGTTGAGGAGGGGCTGGTTCACAGGGGTTTGGTGTTGGGATCCCTAGAGGATTTACTCACTGAGTGCAATTTCTCTGGTTGGCCAGTAGGAGGTGTTGGTTTCTCTCTGGAGTGTCTGTGACCTTGATTGAGGCCTACTCCCTTAGTCTGGGGGGGGGGGGGTTGAAACTATTAAATCCTTTTGCCTTCAATCAATGGTGGGCTCTAGCCTGGGGGTGAGGTCATCCCTCTCCCTATTGTCAGCTGGGCTGGTTCTTCTGCTCACACACACACCTGTGCCTGAGGCAGAAGTAATCTCTAATTGTGTTTGTTCTGGAAAGAGGCCTGAACCTCAATGGAGGTGTGGACTCAGAGTTCTTCAGACCAGAGGAGCCTAGAGATGGTGTCCGCAGCTCTTCTGCACTGGAACTCTCCCCCCCAGCCCTGTTGGCAAGCTCCAGATGGTCAGTGCTAACACCAGTGCTTCTGCTCCCTAGTTGACTCAAGCTGCCATGATCTAGCCCCGCAGCTGATCAAACAAGTCTGTCTCTTGGGCCCTCAGGCTCCAATTCAGCTGCTAATCTGGCTGATCTGCCCTCAGTGCCTGGATTCACATGCCCAGACTCACCTACCATTGCGGAAGACAAATCCTGAGGTAGATGTTCTTTCTCCTGGCTTTTCTTTCTGGGTTTTGTGTCGGATTTCTGTTAAGAGGTTTGTTTCATATGATCCATGAGGAAAGATCAGAAGACTTTAGAACTGTGCCTGTCTTCTCTCCACCATCTTGGCCGGAAGTTAAGTCCAGCATTCTATTTACTGAACCACCTAGCTGCCTAGAATGAAAGGAAAGGTGTAGAAAAGGAATTCGCTAGAGAGCAAAAAGGAAAGAAGGCAACTAATCTCATATAATAAAGGTACACACAAAAAAAATCTGTAAACAAGGAGTAAGGAAGGGGGAATGAGAGATCTGAACCTTACCTTCATCTGAAATAGTCAAGGCAGAGTTAGGTCTAGAAATACATTTGAGTTAACAGAGAAATAGGGAGCAAGGGAGAAAAGGGACAAGGGAGAATAAGTGGAAGGGCATACTAGGGGAAGAATTAATCACAAAACTCTAACCACGGTGTATTGCACACCCAGGATTTAACTTAGTGATAATAACTTATTTGCTTGTAGTGCTATATTAATTTACAATTGGAAAATTAAGGGCTCAGTGCTTACATAATTAAACAGAAGGGGTTAGATATGAGGCTTATGTAGCTACATATGGTGAGATTCAAGAAATGATTAGGTATGTGAATTGGTCAAAAGTGAGCTATCTAGGATAATGCCAGTTATACACTGGGGGCCTAGAACAGAAATAGAGAAGTTGGAAGAGGGGTGCATTTTGGGGGAAAGAGAGTGAATTCTGTTTTGGACTTGATGAGGGTTAGATGTTCTTGAGGAATCCAGTTTAATTAGGCCAACTAAGTGAGTGATGTTGTAGGATAGAAGCATAAGATAGAGAGAGCTCAGAATTGATATAAAGATCTTGTAATTTGCATGGAGACCATTATTAAACACATAAGAACTGATTAGATCACCCACAGAGAGAAGAGTAGGAAACGAAGAAAGTCTTAGGTAAAACTCACAGAAAGTATTCCGTAGATGATAAAACATTAATAGAGACAAAAGTAGTAATGAGACACATAATAGGAAAATGAGAAGAGCACTATCATGAAAGATCAGAGATGAGAGAAAGTATCCAGAAGAAGAGGATGATCAGTAACTTCAAATATTGCAGAGATGTTAAGAAAGATGATGTACAGGGGGCGGCTAGGTGGTATAGTGGATAAAGTACCTGCCCTGGAGTCAGGAGCACCTGGGTTCAAATCCGGTCTCAGATACTTAATAATTACCTAGCTGTGTGGCCTTGGGCAAGCCACTTAACCCCATTTGCCTTGCAAAAACCTGAAAAAAGAAGATGATGTATGAGCAAAGGTTGTGAGATTTGTGAGGTCATTGACAACTTTTGTAAGAGCAATTTCATTTGAGTGAAGTGAAAAGTCAGATTGCAAAGAGCATATAGCAGAGAGGAGTGTCTGAGGAGGGCTCAATTTCTTAGGCATCAAGTAATGATATATATTATCCAATGGCATCAGGAAGAAGGTCATTCAGTTATCGTTTGATGGAGATGAGAACTGATGTTTGTTGATCTCCAGGCAATTATCTCTTAACCTGACCAAACAACATTTTGCTTTCTCAAGACATGTATGTAGAATCTGATAGAAAACTTCCCAAGTCCTGTCAAAGCCAACATTCTTAATACTTCATGTGAGAACAAATACATCTAGAAAATGTTGCCAGGAAATATGAAAACCAGGTCAAAAAAAGCTAAAAATCATAGGGAAATATAAGATATTTTCCATCACAGCTATTGTTTAAAAAGCAGGGTTTTCAGAAAAAGGATATATATATATATATATATATATATATATATATATATATATATATATATATATATATTTGAATATAAACATTTGTTTTTTTAATGTCTAGGACTGATATTAGTTTGGATAAATTACCTAAATTACCCCCCCTTTTTATTCTTTGTTACAAGGATGGTTCCCCAGGTATGGAATATAGAGGGAGCAACCTATTTGGAAATGAAGGCTTAATTCATCCCCTTAATAACTGTTTTTCTTACAGCTACAGTTTCCCCTTCCAAGTCACACCTTTCCCCATCTTAGTTTATATATATATATATATATACATATATATATACATATATATGTATGTATGTATATATACATATATATATATATATATATATATATCTCCCAGGTTGACATAAGAAAGGAAATGAGAACTTTGGGAGAGTTTTTCAGAAGCTGTATGATACACAAAGACCAAGAGCTAACACAGAAAAACCCAGAAATGCATGAATATATGTATAGTGTTATATAATATCAGCATATTTTATTTTTAATACCATAATAATAGAGACTTCTCTTATGCTAATGGAGGGCCAAAAAAATTTCTGCAGATTTTCCAGTTCGTAGGCTATCATACCACTAACCCTTGTGATGTGAAAGGGATAACTGTACTGAATTCATCATGGGCTTAATTATTCTATTGGTATACTTCCTCATCAACAAAATAAGATGGAATTAAGGTTACATCACTTTATCAGAGCAGAAGGACCTACTGGTTAAGTTATTTGAAGCATCTAATTGCTACCTATCAAAATTTTCCCCCTAAAGACCTGTGAGCAAGACATTTAAAGTCTTTCTCTTCCTTAAAACTCAATTGCCTCATCTGCAAAGGTATTATTTATTGAATATTCATTGTGTTAGTATGAAAAAAGCGTTTTGATCTTTGAAGTTATTATACATGTGAAATACTTTTTAATTTTTTTACATGGTTAACAAAAAATAATGGAAGACAGAGAAAAAAGTCACAGGAAAGCAGGCTGTGCAAGCCAACCCACCCCATATCTAGGCTAGTTAGGCAGAGCAGGAGAGATCCATGCCAAGGCCCTCTCCTTCCATAGCCCAGTTGCCCCCAATGTTTTAATGTTTTGCTCATCTGCAACTTATCAGAAAGATAATTTTTTCAAAGGGGATAGGCTTTTTACTCATGCTTTGTAGACCCAGGGTCATTCATTCAAGAAATCTAGGGTGGATTTTGCAGTAAATACAATTGATGGGGACTGTTCATTCCCAACCTGGATTCATGGGCTTTTCCTGACCCATAGATTCCTGGAATTTCCTATCATATTTCTTCATTTATCTGATGTGTGTGCAGATAAATTCTTGAGTTCCTGAGGCTACTCAGAAAGATCAGAGGATGACTCACTCTGTCTCTACAGAACTATAACTGCAATTGCTCTGCTAGAAGCTATCAGCTTGGGATTCATTTTGACAAAGGGAAACAACTGGAACTTGAACTATATTATGGAGACTATGTAGATAAAGGGAACTTCATTGTTCTTACAGTGAGTGTAGGACTTATCTGGCACTTCTGTGATTCTCCCTCTTTGAACTATGCAGAATTCCCACTAAGGAAGTGAGGAGCTTCTGTACTATTTGCAGAAGTACAAAAATATTTATAGCTCTATAAATAAAAAAAATTAGTAGGACTACTACACTATAAAAAGTAGTGCATACCTCCCTGAAAAGGTTGGCCATCCTCCTTCTCTCTACCTGATAAGGCTAAGGGAACTTGGCATATCCACTCTATAGCCTCCACAAATACCAATTCAATGAAAATTTAATAAAAACAAAAAGTTGTGGTAAAATAAAGATAGAATCATAACAATACATAAAAACTGAAATAATTAGCCATGCTCTCCAGCATGGCTCAAAATACGATGAAAGAGAAAATACAGATTGGCATAGAGAGACCAGAACTTAGTAAAGGTCTTAATAATTATCTAAGTCCCAATTTGCATGCTCAGAGCCAAGAGATACTTCTTTAACTCTTAGCATTAGATCATGACTTTATTAATTTTCCAGTAAGAATTTTAGCTTGTATGTTCTGGGTCCACTCTCTCAAGGTGAGGTGTGCATTATCTGCTACCAGAAGATTTATATGGTGTCTTTTGTCTTCTGCCATGATAGAACCTTCACTAAATATGTTTCCACCTTTTGTTAGTGAATGGTAACTAGCATTACAGTCCTATTTAACTCTTTAGCATCAGGTGGCCTTTACACAAGAATATTCACTTCTATGATATAACAAGAACCAATGTTCAAACATTTCCTCCAACATTTCAGGGCCATACTGTTTCTTATAGCTCTCTGCTCTTTGAAAGCAAGAACTTTGGTAAATTTCTAAAGAGCATTAGTTTTATCAAGTTCATGTCCAGATGTGGCCCAAGTGCTTGATGAATTTTTCTCACTGACAGGAATCCTGAAAGTCATTCCTGAAAATCATTCCCAGGGCACTGATACACTTTGGCTGAACAAACTAACCCAAGTGCAAAATTCAATATTCTTGCGCCTCCCTCTCCCAATATTGAAGATTCCATGTCCTAACTAGATGTCATTTTTCTTCACTGAAATTAAAGTGAGTGAAGCAAAGAAGTCACAAATGAAGCTGATGAAATTTTTCAAATACCTTTGCAATCAAAGAACCATCTCTTTAATAATTTTTTGCTTCCAAGGTTATGGGTCCTGACTTCCCTACAGTGATCTTTTTTTTTGGCCATAGTCACAGCATTAGCCCAACCATCCTATACAATAGAGATTTAAAGGAGAGCTTTCCTCCTCTTTCATGGCCTAATATATTTTATCATTGCATCCTTTTGAATAAGAAAGAGAGCCTGAGTACCATAGGAACAAGATATAGTATTATAGAAACAATAACAATAAAAAGTCCTTTCCTCAATTTTCTACATTTTGATGACAAGAACTTTGAATAAGATAAAATGGGTAATTCTTTTCAACTGGTCATAGCAAACATCAAATGAAATTATTAAATATACTCAGATAAATTAATCATTTTGACTCCATTGTTTTCATATCTGTGTTACTGGCAAAAGTCATTACAGGATAACTAGAAATTGAAGGAATTTGAATTATGTTCTTGTAAAATTTTCCTCTAGTTTTGTGAGTCTGAATAGATAGCATCCCTGGAATAGAGAATTTGACAACATCAAGTTCTATATTGTGTTCAAAATTCATTTAAAATAAAAATTCTTCATTCTGAGTTAAGAAGTCACTGTGCTGCTTTGAGACTTTTTAAATTTTACTTATGTGGAAGAAATATGTTGTAATGAAAAGAACACTATGCTGGAGGGCAGGAAACATGACTTCTCTTCTTAACTCTATCATCAAATAGCCATGTGCCCTTGGACAAATCACTGAAATTCATTTTTTGTTAAATAAAGATGTGGAATTTGATAAACAAAAATGTTTTCCAATTTTGAAATTCAGTATTCCCAAAATACACATTAGCACACATCTCAGAACATTACATTAAAGCTTGAAGTGGACCAAATATTTCATGAAATCAGTTGATTCATTTTTTAAAACTTACTCAAAGTTTACATAAATGAATCCAATGTAAGGAGGTAAGATTCTTTTTCTTGGAGAACCAATACAAAGAGCTCACTGCTGGAGTATGGACTCCATAACCTCAAAAAGTCCCCTCCCTATTATTTTACAATGATCTGTCCTTCTGTAGTTTACACCAGAACTTTTGGTTGATTTCAATTTACCTGCTATCATACTTAATCACCAAAGAAATGCTAATTTTCCAGGGAAAATTCCAAATAAATGGAGTTTATAATTATGTTGGCACTGGTATGAGTTTCTTAAAGCTATTGCATAGAGAACTCATCCACCCTTTCTGTAGAGCAATTTGGAATTATGCCCAAAGGAAAACAAAAATGTGCATACCCTTTGAACCAGCAATACCAATACTGGGTCTGTACCCTGAAAAGATCATGAAAAAGGATAAAAACATCACTTGTACAAAAATATCCATAGCAGCCCTTTTTGTGGTGGCAAAGAATTAGAAATTGAGTGAATGTACATCAATTGGGGAATGGTTTTATAAACTGTGGTATATGTATATTGTGGAACACTATTGTTCTATTAGAAACCTAGAAGGATAATTACCTAGCCCTGTGGCCTTAGGCAAGCCACTTAACCCCATTTGCCTTGCAAAAAGCTAAAAAAAAAAAAAAAAAAACCTAGAAGGCATGGTAATTCAGGGAAGCCTGGAAGGATTTGCATGAACTGATACTGAGCAAGATAAGCAGAACCAGAACACTGTACACCCTAACAGCAACATGGGGGGTGATGATCAACCTTAATGGACTTGCTTATTCCAAATGCAATAATAAGGCACAATTTGGGGATACCTGTGATAGAGAACACCATCTGTATCAGAGAAAGAATTGTGGAGTTCAAACAAATACCAAAAACTATTATATTTAATTTTTTTTAAATAGCTATCTTATTATGTAATTTTGCTATCTCTTATACTTTATTTTTTCCCCCTTAAGGATACTGATTTCTTTCTCATCACATTCAACTTAGATCAATGTATATCATGGAAACAACATAAAGACTAACAGTCTGCCTTCTGTGGGGGGGAGGGGAAGGAAGCAAGATTAGGGGGAAATTTTAAAATTCAAATAAATAAAAAAAATTTTTTAGAAGCTATTGCACAGAGAACACTTGAGCAGTGATATATTTGGCATGAGGATAGTTTAAGAGAAATTGTTTCAGACACAAATGGATCATAAGTTCCTAAATTAACAGTTCTAAATTAAAGTTCTAAAAATTGTCCAACTTTGTTAAAATTTGAAATATATTTTGGTGTCTTTGTATCTCAACTGAACTCAAGGAATATTTTTTTCAACTGCATAATAATAAGTTTGGAAAAAAAATCCCTGCATGAATATAGATTTAAATTCCATTGACTTCACAAGGACCCTTAACATATATGGAACATAAAATTGGTTCTGAAAAATAGGGTTTATGAGTCCATGATCACTTGGATATTACAGTTTCTGAAAGAAAAAAATTTCCTTCTGGAATTTCATTCAATTGACTCAATACTTGATATAATAGCAATATTATTCTGAAATCATTTATAGCTATTGAGTGTCATTAAACAGCTAAAGGACAGGTAGTCCATGACTGATTGTTTTACTGAGGCAAGATTATTCAAGGTAAAAACCTCATCATAAGAAAGCTCTATAACTTGCAGATCACAGGCAAGTGTTCAAACCCCCCCACACACACACACACACACATACAACTATTAAAACACAAAAGGAACAAAATGCCTCTAGGAAATCTTGCACAAGGGAAAACTCTGTCATTTTATTCTGCCAGGTTGCAGATCCTGGCTTTTCTATGGTAACCTTTTCCATCAGTTTCCTATTACTCAGTAACCAGCAAGAGGGTCCCCTTTTGGAAGCTTCCTCTGTGTTCTACTTTAGAATACTGAAATAATAGGTAGATTCATTTCATCAATTTTCATGTCCAGAAAATAAGTTTTGCTTCTTTTATTTTGGGACCCCAGTAGACCCTCAAGAGAAGTACTTGTGAGGGAGACCAGGAGACCATGGAGGAAATATTTTTTTCAGCAGTTTATCAATACAAAAATAATACATAAGCTTGTTGGTAATTTGGATCTTGTGATACAGGCCCTGCAATCTCAATTCCAGTGCTAGGACCTCACAGAGTTTTTTGATGATTTATGATACATGCTACCTATTTCTTGAGCAGAGACATAATGGACTTGGATCTCAAAATTATAGAGAGAGATAGATTTGGAAAATGGAACAAGATGGAAATGTGTTTTACTTGACTAAACATTTTTGTCATAAGTGTTTTGTTTTTCTTTTTTTTCCTTCTAAATTAGTGATATGGAAATAGGAGGGAAATCAATTTTTGAAAGTGAAAAAATTAAAAATTTCATGTGATAGCCCAACAACCTCTGACTCCAAATATCATAAGAGAGAGGAATTGACTTCAAAAGATCCAAGGATGCAATTTAACTAAACTTGTGATGAATTCATTAAATCTTCACCCCTTTGAGTATGTTCTGTGCCTAAGATGTCAGAGGGCAGCAGTCTCTTGCTTAAGTTTTTCCAAAGGAAACGAGATATAAGATACTTTTATCTTGCCTCTTGGATGCCTAAAGAATTCTCAAACACAAATTTCCCAGATTCAACTTATGGATTATAAGAACCTATAATTGGGGTGGCTAGGTGGCACAGTGGATAAGGGGCGGCTAGGTGGCGTAGTGGATAAAGCACCGGCCTTGGAGTCAGGAGTACCTGGGTTCAAATGCAGTCTCAGATACTTAATTACCTAGCTGTGTGGCCTTGGGCAAGCCACTTAACCCCATTTGCCTTGCAAAAAAAAAAAAACCCTAAAAAAAAAAAAAAAAAAAAGAACCCATAATTGGAACTTCCAGATGCAAAGCTTACCTGCTCCTAGAGTCTTTCCCTAACAAAGATAAATGAAGCATCTACTCTGATATCCATGCTATAGATCCCACCAAGAAAAAGAGAAGATTTAAAGAAGGTCTGTCTCTTTGAGAGAAAAGGGGAAGTAAATTTCAGGAGATGGGGGGGGGGCGGGGGAAGCCAGCAGTGCAATCCAGGTCCCAAAAGCTTAATAATAACAGAAGTACAAGCAGCTAGATAGCAAGCCAGCTGGGAGGATCCCAACCCCAAACAAAGTCTCAATCCTGAAAGCACCAGGGTAAAAGACTGAACTGGGTTGGGAACAATCCTCTATTAAGTCAGAACCTAGACAAAAAGGAGGAAACAAAAATCTACAAAGGCATGACCTGGACTTCATGGGCAACATCTTGGCCAACAAGAAGCCAGGAATCAGACCCCAGCCCCAGCAAAATAAGAGCTTGGATCTATAATCCCTATACCCCAGGAGCAGAACTACAACAACAAAAATGAGCAAAAAAAAGCTAAGAGAGTGCTCACCATAGAAAAATATTTCACAGATAAAGATGACAGCAATGCCATGTCTGAAGAAGAAACAGTGAAAAATTACTCAAAGGAGAAGTATCAAAACAGTCTATAAATTAGACTTAAATGCAAAAGCTCATCAATGAGCTTTAAAAAGAATTTTAAAACTAAAGAAGAGAGGAAGAAGAAAAATGGAAAAAGGAAATGAAAGTCATGCAGAAAAATTATGTTGTGTGGACCAAAGAAATCAACTCCATTAAAAGTAAAAATAACCAACTGGGAAAGAAAATACAGAAGATAATTGAAAATAAAACCCTAAAAATTAGAATTGAACTGCTAGAAACTAATGAATCTACAAAACTACAAGATTCCATATAAAAAGTCTGAAAAAATTGAAAAAAATGTAAAATACTTTCTAGAGAAAATGAATGACCTGGAAAACAGATCCAAGAGAGACAATCTACAAATGATTAGACTACTAGAAAGCATGGACTAACAAAAGAACCTGGAAAACATCATACACTGAAGGATCAAAGAATTGGAATAACATATTTTGGAGACCAAAGGACCTGGGATTACAACCATACTGTCAGAGAAAAAGATGGATGTTTAATAAAATATAGGATTTCCAGAACTTCCTGACACAAAGGCCAGAACTGAACAGAGAATTCAATCACCAAATACATGACTGAAGAGTTAAATTTAAAAAAGGTAAATGAAAAAAGGGAAGTGAAAAGACAAAATTGTTTTAAACAAATGTTGGTCCCTAAAAGGGAAGATATAACAATTCTAATTCTTTAGAACTTTACTTCTCTAAGGAAAATTAGAGGGTAGAATATAATTAAAGAGAATGAATCTAAAAGATAGGGATATAATTGGATCTTGTCTCTCAATTGAAGAGGTCCAAGATCACATCACTATGTTTCAAACAAAAAGCCCTAAAAAAAAGCAAGAATGTTAACTTAAACTGAAAGTTTCTCATGATATTATGACTCATTTTAATCACAAGGTGCTAAGCACCTTGTCTAATGAGGACATCATAAGTTGTGAGAATCTGAGACAATTACTTATAATCATTTGTAAAGTTCTCAGTGAGACCTTCAGAGCCTCCCAGTACTAAGAGACCTTCAAGATTCTTACAGTTAATTAGATCAGCTACTAGAGCTTCACTTAACAAGGGGTTAATTACCCTAGGGGGTGGAGGGGGAAAAGGGGAGACACAATTGGCCTTGGTTCACTTATCAAGGTGTTAAGTATGGGGGGGGGGTAAAGTATGAAAGAAAATAGGCCTGGGGGAGGGGTACAAATAATCCAAGAAATGATAAAGTTCTGGATGATACTTTGTCTCAGGAAGAGGATTGTGTGTACTTGAAAGATACTTGAAAAGGGGATAAGGTTAAAAAAAATTATAATTACAATTTGATGCAATTTGGGTCAATGCTGTCAATCAAGCAAGCAAGTAAACAATATGTGATGATATCTTGATAAAAATAGAAACTTATCAAGCAATCAAATAATCAAACTTCATTTGATGATACCTGATTAATAATATTTAAACACCAAGGGAAGAGGAACAAAGATTTATAAATTTAGAGGGGAAAGAAGGGAGAATGTGATTGCTTAGCAAATTCTATTCAATAAATTTAGCCTAGTGAGGGAAAAAGAAACATTTCCACTTGGGTTTAAAAATCTAACTTAATCTACAGGGAAGGGGGCAGAGAACAGGAAAGATAAGGAAAGTAGGGACTGATGAAAGGGAAAGAAAAAATACAAGTGAAAATAAACTGAAAGTTAAATTCCTAAAAGTAAAATCAAAGGGGAAAGGTAGTAAAATTTTTTGAGGAGGAATAAAAGAAAAGAAAAGAGATAAATGTAATTGGAGAAAGATAGCATGGAGGCAAATACAGAATTAGTAATCTTAAGTAAATTTGAATGGGATGAATTGTCCAATAAAATGGAAATGGATAGCAGAATGGATTACAATCTAGAGTCCTACAATATATTGTTTACAAGAAGGTTGGAGCAAAATATATCATGCCTCAGCATAAGTAAAAAAATTCTGGGGTAGCGATCCTAATGTCTGACACAGTAAAAGCAAAAATCAATATCATTAAAAGGGGTAAGAAAGGAAACTACATTTTCTTAAAAGACACCATTGATAATGAATTTATATCATTACTAAATATGTATGCACTCAGTGGTATAGCATACAGATTCCTAAAGGAAAAGCTGAGTGAATGACAAGGAGAATTATACAGTAAAACTTTAATAATGGGAAACCTCAAACTCCCTCTCTCAGAGCTAGATAAAACTAACAACAAAATCAACAAGAAGGAAGTTAAGAAGGTGAATGAAATCTTAGAAAAGATAGATATGACAGACCTCTGGAGAACACTTAATGGGGATAGAAAAGAATATACCTTTATGCTCAGCAGTACATGGCACCTTCACAAAAACTGACCATATACTAGGGCAGAAAAACTTTAAAATAAAATGCAGAAAGGCAGAAATGATAAGTACACACTTCTCAGACCATTATGCAATAAAAATTATATATTATAAAGGGTCAGGGAAAGGTAAACCAAGAACTAATTGGAAATTGAATGACTATCTTAATTAATGGGTGAATCAAACAGTAAATAATAGAAATAATAACTATATCCAAGAAAATAAAATAATGAAACATGATACCTAAATTTATGGGATGCAGCAAAGGCAGTCTTGAGGGGAAACTTTATATCTCTAAATGTTTATATGAATAAAATAGAGAAAGAAGAGATCAATGAATTTGGTGTGCAACTAAAAAATCTGGAAAAAAAAAACAAATTAAGCAACTCCAAATAAATAACCAAATTAGAAATTCTGAAATTCAATAGAGAGATTAATAAAATTAAAAACAGGAAAATCATTGATCTAATAAATCAAACTAAGGTTTACTGAAAAAATCAATAAAATAAACATACCTTTGGTTAATCTGATTTAAAAAAAGATAACCAATTTAGCAGTATCAAAAATGAAAAGGGGGAGAATTAACCACCAATGAGGCAGAAATTAAAGAGACAATTCAGAGCTACTTTGTTGAACTATATGCAAATAAATTGGACAACCTGAGTGAAATAGATGAATAGTTACAAAAATACAAACTGCCCAGATTAACAGAAGAGGAAATAAATTATTTAAACAATCCCATTTCAGAACAAGAAATTGAAGAAATCATCAATAAACTCCCTAAGAAACAATCTCCCAGTGCAGATGGATTTACAAGTGAATTCTATAAAACATTTAAGGAACAATTAATTCCTTTTCTACGTAAAGTATTTTTAAAAATAGGAGAGGAAGGAGTTCTGCCAAATTCCTTTTATGACACCAACATGGTGCTGATATCGAAAGCTGGAAGAACTAAAACAAAGAAAATATCCCTAATGAATATTAATACACACATCTTAAATAAAATTTTAGCAATGAAACTTCAGCAAGTTTTTACCAGACAAAGGATATGCAGAAGTCATTTACAGATAAGGAAATCAAAGTGATCCATAATCATATGAAAAATTGCTCTAAATCATTACTGATTAGAGAAATACAAATTAAAGCATCTCTGAGATACCACTTTACACCTCTCAGACTGGCCAATACAACCATAAAAGGTAATGATCAATTCTGGAAAAGATGTGAGAAATCTGAGGTACTAATGCATTGTTGGTGGAGCTTTGAAACTCATCCAACCTTTCTAGAAAGCAATCTGGAATTATGCCCAAAGGGCAATGAAAAAGTGCATACCCTTTTATCCAGCAATACCACTCCTGGATCTGTACCCTGAAGAGATCATGAAAAAGGGTAAAACATCACTTGTACAAAAATATTCTTAGCAGACCTGTTTGTGGTGGCAAAGAATAGGAAATTGTGTGAATGTCCATCATCCAAGAAATGGATGAACAAATTGTGGTGTATGTATGTTATGGAACACTATTGTTCTATTAAAAACCAGGAAGGATTGGAATTCAGAGAAACCTGGAAGGATTTGCATGAACTGATGCTGAACTAGATGAGCAAAACCAAAAGACCATTGTATACCATAGCAGCAACATGGGGTTGATGATCAATCATAATGGACTTGCTTATTTCCATCAGTGCAACAATCAGGCACAATTTGAGTGTATCGGTGATGGAGAACACCATTTGTATCCAAAGAGGAAATTGGGGAGTTTGAAGAAAGACCAGATACCTAATATCTTTAGTTTTTTTTTTTTTTTAAAAAGTATCTTGTTATATAATTTTGCTATCTCTTATATTTATTTTTTCCTTAAGGATATTATTTTTTTCTCAACATATTCAATTTTGATCAATGTATAGCATGGAAACAATTTAAAGACTATCAGATTGCTTTCTGTTGCAGGCGGGGAGGAAGATTGGGGGGTGGGATGTAAAATTCAAAAAACAATAAGAAAAAATTAAAAAGTTATTACCAGGACAATACACCATGATCGGGTTGAATTTATACCAGTCAGGCAGGGATGGTTCAACAATGGAAAAAACACTCAATGTAATTAAACATATCAATAATAACACCAACAGAAACCATATGATTATCTCAATAGATGCTGAAAAAGCCTTTGATAAAATACAACATCCATTCTTAATAAAAACACTAGAAAGTTTAGGCATAAATGGAGTTTTCCTCAAAATAATAAATAGTATCTATCTAAAACCATCAACAAATATATTTAATGCAAATAAACTCAGAGCAATTCCAATAAATGCAGGGTTAAAACAAACATGCCCATTATCACTATTACTATTCAATATAGTATTGGAAATGCTAGCAGTAACAATAAGAGAGGAAAAAAGAAATTGAAGGAATAAGAATTGGCAATGAGGAAGCAAAACTTTCACTCTTTGCAGATGATATGATGGTATACTTAAGAGAACCTGAGAAAATCATCTAAAAACCTCCTTAGAATAATTAACAAATTCAGCAAAGTAGCAGAATATAAAATAAACCCACATAGATCATCAGCATTTCTTTGTATGAACAAAAAGCCCAAGAACAAGATATAGAAAGAGAAATTCCATTTAAAATAACTGTAGACAACATTAAATACTTGGGAATCTACCTCCCAAGATAAACCCAGAAACTGTAGGAACACAATATATATAATTCTCCTCACCCAAATAAAATCAAATGTAAATAATCTGAAAACATGTCAAATGCTCATGTTTAGGTCAAGCTACATATAATAAAATTGACAATTCTACTTAATAGGTGTCATAGCAATCAAACTACCAAGCAACTACTTCACCTTGCTACAAAAATAGTAACAAAATTCATCTGGAGAAACAAAAGGGCAAGAATAGCAAGGGAACTGATGGGGAAAAAAAAAGTAAAGGAAGGTGGCCTAGCTCTGCTAGATCTAAAACTATACATAAAGCAGCAGTCATCCAAACTGCCTGGTACATAGTTAAGAAACAGAGGAATGGATCAGTGGATTAGGATAGGTTCAAAAGAAATTGAAGTAAATGACTACAGCAATCTCCTATTTGATAAACCCAAAGACATCAGCCTCTGGGTAAAGAACTCACTATTTGACAATAATTGTTGGGAAAACTGGAAAATAATATGCCAAAAACTAGGTATAGATCCACATCTCACACCCTATACCAAAATAAGATCAAAATGTGCACAAGATTTAGGCATAAAGAGCAATATCATAGATAAATTAATAGACCAAAAAATACTCTAACTGATCTATGGAAAAGGGATTAAATATGTGACCAAATAAGAATTAGAACACACTATAAACTGCAAAATGAATGATTTTGACTATATTAAATTAAAAAAGGTTTTGCACTAATAAAATCAATGCTGCCAAAATTAGAAGAAAAGTAGAAAGCTGGGAAACAATCTTCAAATCCGGGAGTTCTGATAAAGATCTTATTTCTAAAATATATAGAGAATTGCATCAAATTTATAAGGTCACAAGTCATTCCTCAATTGATAAATGGTCACAGGATATGAACAAACAGTTTTCAGATGAAGAAATTAAAGCTATATATATAAGCATATGAAAAAATGCTCTGAATCACTATTGATTAAAGTAAATTAAAACAACAATGAGGGATCACTTCACATCTATTAGATTAGCCCAGATGAGAAAAAGGAAGATGATCAATATTGGAGAGGTTGTGGGAGGACTGGGACATATTACTGGTGGAGTTGTAAATGGATCCAGCTTTTCTGGAGAGAAATATGGAACTATGACCAAAGAGCAATAAAACTGTTCATACCTTTGGCCCAGCAATTCAAATTTTAGGACTATATTCAGAAGAAATCACAAAAAAATGGGAAAAGTTCCACATTTCAAAATACACATATCAGCTCTTTTGGTAGTGGCAAAAGAATTGGAAATTGAGGGAATGTCTATCAATTAAGGAATAGCTAAACAAGTTATGGTACATGAATACTATGGAATATTATTGTTCTATAAGAAATCATAAATGGTTGGACTCTAGAGAGGCATGGAATGATTTATGGAATCTGATGCTGAGCAAAGGGAGTAGCGTCTAGAGAGCAATGTGCACATCAACAACATTATGAGATGAGCAACCTTGATGGATGCAACTCTTCTTGACAGTCCAGAGAGTCTGAACATCTGTATTAAACTGTTTATGGGCTATATTATTCCCAACCAGAGGAAGAAAAACAAAATAAAACAAAACACAGAGAAAAACACCCACCCCTAATGAATATGATGAACCCTTTATAAAAAGTAATTCTAATGTATCTCTTTCCCTTAATCATTATGCCAAAAATTACTAATTTGTAAATATGTTTAACAAAATATGTATGTAAAATGTTAACCTGACTGTTCCCTCTTGAGGGGAGGGGAGTGGGAAGGAAGGGTGGTGGGAAATTTTATAACTTGGAAATATGCATGTACAAATAGATGAAAATTTTAAAAAAAATTTTAAAAGAACCCATAATAAAAATTTTATATATATTATATTATCATATTTTAAGTATATTTTTATTTTAAATTTTAATTTTAAATAATAATATTATATATTTACATCTCAAAAATCAGCAATAACTACAATTCAAGGCTTAATGTATTGATTTGTTGTTCAGGTTAAGAAAGTATTAAAAATACAAATTAAACATAAAAGTTCGTGCATTCATATTGGTAGCAATAGTTTCTTTTAATCTCTGAGGAAAGAAATAAGATTTCTACTTTGATGACAATGGTGGAGAGGTTAAAAATGGTACCACCTTGCTTGCTTGTGAAGTCATATTAGATCTGTAGCTCAACTGTTTTTTCCCTTCTCATTTTTAGTAGAACCCCTAGCAAAGATTAATTAACCCTTGTGGCCAAAAAAAGCAAAAATTATGTCTAGACAAGGGACAACTTTTAGAGCAACCTTAAAGGTCATCAAATTTAACTCTCATTATAAAAATGAGGAAAATAAAGACATAGACTAAATGACTTGCCCAGGGTTATGCAGTTAGTATTTTAAGTAGGATTCAAACTTCAAGACCAACATTCTGTTCACTAGAGCACTTATATACTCTTTAATTCTACTCTGTCTTCTAAGCTATTATCAAGTCTGTAAAGAAAGTTTGAAAAGCAGTCCTATTAGGTACTGAGTAGGGCTGATTCCTGTTTTTGAACCTGAGGAATGATAAACTAGGCAGCTAGATAATACAGTAAGTAGAGGACCTAACCTGAAATTAGGAAACTAAGTTTAAATATCTCACTTTAGACATTTACTAACTGTAAGGCCCTGGGAAAATCCTTTAACCTCTATTTGCCTGTTTTCTCAAATGAAAAATAGGGTTAATAATAGGATTTACCTCCTAGGATTGTTGTGAATTTAAACTGAGATATTTGCAAAGGATATTGCAAACTTTAGAGGACTACATAAATGCTAGGTACAGAATTAATAAAATACCTAATGATACTTGCCCAATCTCTTCTACTCTAAGGTATCTTAGGTAATCTGCATCACCCTTTGAACCTAATCATTTTTCCAAGAGAGGTGAATCAGGATGATGAGTTGTTGGTATGGGCCTGTCAATCACTTCAACTCAACTGTGGCTATATTTTCATCACCATCACCATCACCATCACCACCACCACCACCACCACCACCACTACCACCACCAGCACTATCATCATCATGAATAATTGCTAAGATAATATTTTTAAGGTTTGCAAATCATTTTATATGTTAAATGATGCAGTTACAAACCCTTGATATAATCCCACTTGTCACTATTATACTCACATTCAGATTCTGTATTCCATTGAGACTCTAAAGCATTCTCTCACTTCAGCGATTACTAATAATCACAACTCTGCTAGTCATATATCTTTTGTGACTTCATCATCACAGTCCTCTAAATTCTGATGTAACTTAATGGGAATTTGCATAGCACTCATCTTCTATAATAATTCCTATCAATTTCATTGGCTTCAGCTCTGCATTCAAGGCCATTTTCCATATACTGAACATGAACTTAGATCTAAGCCCATCTCCAAAATCTGTACAGGATCAACTAATTCAAGAGAATATCTTATTGCTGTCTCCTAGACCTGGATGATAGCTATCAATTTCAAACCATACTTTACCTTCTATTATTCTTCATAGACCTACTTTGCCAGAAACAGTAGAATCTCACAATCTGTGCTTTGCAAATAACTAATGTAGAACTGTGGCATACTGTTGACACAGTGAAGTAAAATAGAACTACAACCATTTAAGTTATTTGAAAAGTTAATCGAAAATCTTTGGGATATGTTTAGGGGGAACCATCTCTATCTACAAATCTTTACTTCAAGACATATTCTACTTGGTCCCAAAGGACCAATAAGAAGATTTTAGTTCAAAGTAAAAATTTGATAACAGACATATTCCAAAATGGAAAATGATAACATCATTGAATTCTCTATCCTTCAAGCAAGAAATGGCTCATCATGTACACAGGTTGTTGTAATATGCAGAAGTGTCAAACTTGGGGTCAGTGCCAGTTACAAAACTCCAAAATTGAGACTTCTGGCCAAGATGCTGGAGAGAAGACAGGCACTGTAATAGGTGCTCTCTCTTTCCTCTCAGAAATAACATGAGGAAAACCTCTTAACAGAAATTTGATCAATAAAACCCAGAAAGAGAAGCTAGGAGAACACCTACCAAGAAGGTCTGTCTCAGGGGACCATGGGTGAACTGGGAGATGAGAGCAGAGGATCAGCCCCATCGGCAACTGGGGGGAGCCAGAGGGTCAGCCTCAGCCATAGAGACCTTGGTGAGTGGTGAGTGCAAGATCCAACTTTAGCTGGGGAGTCTTTGTGGGGAGGCGGAGGGGGAGGGCGGGGGTGAGCTGCAGGAGGGTGAGTTCCAGCACAGAATCTCAGAGCATTCCTGGAAAACAACCAGCTGGGCCAGCGACCTGAGCTCCATACTTTCAATAGAGCCTTATGCCCAAAACAAACAATAAACAACACCCCCCCCTTAGGGCAACAGACCTCACTCAACAGAAAATGATTAACTCCCTACCCCAGTGTTCAAGGTCAACTCAGACCCTGCTGCTGAGGACCTTACTCCAGAGACAGCAACCAGCACCACCTACTGGCTGGCCCTTGGAATTACTAAGCCAAGTGAACAAAGTCTCTAGGATCTTCAAAAGCAAACTTCTGAGAGCCATCTCCGCCCCGCAACACAAGATGAAAAAAGGCCAGAGAAAAGGGGGCCCTGTGGAGAAATATTTAGAAGAGAATGATTCTAAGCCAGAGAGATCTAGCACTGCTGAGGAGAATATGAATTGGTCTCCAATCCAGAAAGACTTCCTTGAAGGACTAGTCTACCTGTCAGATCTATGGAAAGGGGAACAGTTTATGACTAAGGAAGAGTTGGAGAACATCACCAAAAACCAATTAGATGATTTCGATCACGTTAAATTAAAAAGCTTTTGCACAGATAAAACCAATGTAATCAAGATCAAAAGAGGTGCAGTAAATTGGGAAACAATCTTTACAACTAATGATTCTGACAAAGGACTCATTTCTAGAATATACAGAGAACTGAGTCATATTTTTAAAACAAAAAGCCATTCCCCAATTGACAAATGGTCAAAGGATATGCAAAGGCAATTTACAGATGAGGAGATCAAAGTAATCCATAGCCATATGAAAAGATGCCATAAATAATTAATTATTAGAGAAATGCAAATTAAAGCTTCGCTGAGGTACCACCTCACACCTCTCAGATTGGCCAGTATGACCAGGAAGGATAATGATCATTGTTGGAAGGGATGTGGGAAATCTGGGACACTATTACACTGTTGGTGGAGCTGTGAACTCATCCAACCCTTCTGGAGAGCTATCTGGAACTATGCCCAAAGGGCAACAAAAATGTGCATACCCTTTGACCCAGCAATACCACTACTGGATCTATACCCTGAAGAGATGAGGGAAAAGGGTAAAAACATTACTTGTACAAAAATATTTATAGCAGCCCTATTTGTGGTGGCAAAGAATTGGAAATCCAGTAAATGTCCTTCAATTGGGGAATGGCTTAGCAAACTGTGGTATATGTATGTCATGGAACACTATTGTTCTATTAGAAATCAGGAGGGATGGGATTTCAGGGAAATCTGGAGGAATTTGCATGAACTGATGCTGAGTGAGATGAGCAGAACCAGAAAAACACTGTACACCCTAACAGCAACATGGGAGTGATGTTCAACCTTGAAGGACTTGCTCATTCCATCAGTGCAACAATCGGGAACAATTTTGGGCTGTCTGCAAAGGAGAGTACCATCTGTATCCAGATAAGGAGCTGTGGAGTTTGAATAAAGTGCAAGGAATATTCCCTTTAATTTAGAAAAAAAAACAGATAGCTTATTGTTTGATCTGGTTACCTCTGAGAATTCTGTTCTCTTTAAGGATATGATTTCTCTCTCATCACACCCATTTTGGAACAAGGCACAACATGGAAACAAAGTAAAGATTGACACAGTTCTTTCTGTGGGGGTTGAGGGAGGAGGGAAGCAAGATGGGGGAAAAATGTAAAACTCAAATAATATCTTTAATAAAAATAAATTTAAAAAAATTTTAAAAAAGACTTCCTTGAAGAAATCAGGGAGGAGTTTAAAAATCAACTGGAAAACTTGGGAAAAGAAACTCAAGAGAAAATTAACATGTTGCAAGAGAAAATTAACATCATGCAACAAAAAACCAAATCCTTGGAAAATACAATTGGACAAATGCAAAATGAAAGTAACTCTCTCAGATCTTCAGTTGGTAAACGCAAAAAGAAAATGATTCTTTCAAATCCTCAATTGGGAAAATGCAAAAAGGAAATGATTCTCTCAAAACTACATTTGGACAAATAGAAAACTCCTTCAAAAATAGAATAGACCAACTGGAAAAAGAGTTGCAAAAGAAAAATGAAGAAAAATTTTCTTATCTAAAAAAAAAAGAATAGAATCAGCAGAAACTAATGACTTTCAAAAGATCAAAAAAATAGAAAAAATATAAAATACCTCATCAGCAAAACCATTGATGTTGACAACTGATCAAGAGGGGAGAATCTGAGAATTATTGGCCTTCCTGAAAACATTGAAGAGAAAAAAAAGCCTGTACTTAATATTACAGGATTTAGTGATGGAAAATTGCCCTGCTATCATGAAACCAGAGGGCAAAATAGTTATTGAGAGAATACATCGATCCCCTCTGGAAAAAGATCCTAAAATGAAAACACCAAGGAATGTTGTGACCAAATTCCAGGACTATCAGATAAAAAACAAATCCTACAAGCAGTCTGAAAAAAAAATTAAATATGAAGGAGGGACAGTAAGGATACACAGGAGCTGGCCACAGCAACATTAAGGGATCGAATGGCCAGGAATGAGATATTCTGAAGAGCAAGGGATCTTGGAATGCAGCCAAGAATCCACTACCTGACAAAGCTGAGCCTTCTCGTCCAGGGGAAATGATGGACATTTAATGAAATGGAAAAATTCCAAAAATTGCTGATGAAAAGACTAGAGCTAAATAGAAAATTTGGACATCAAACAGGAAGTTCAAGAGACACATGAAAAGGTAAAAAATGGGGGTGGTAAAAGGAAAAAAAACCTGCTATCCAATCATTTGAAACCGACTATATCCCAGCATGGGGAAAAATATGGACATTTAATGAAATGGGAGACTTCCAAGATTTCATGATGAAAAGACCAGAGCTAAATAGAAACTTTGGACATCAAATAGAAGGCTCAAGAGACGCATAAAAAGGTTAAAAAACACCCAAAAATCTGCTATACAATAAGATGAAACTGGCTAGATACCCACTTGGGAGAAAGAGTCTCATAACTTTTGAGAATTGCAACTTTATTAGTGAGAATATACATAGCCAGAAGTTTTGGACACTCATAATTTTTCTGTGATTCAGAATGATTTAAAAACAATATCTCCTTAAAAAGAGAGGCAATAAGGAGAAGGGTGGTGGGAGGGAGACTGAATGGGGTAAATCTCATTACATGGAGAGGTACAAAAGAGCTATTGTAATTGAGGGGGAAAAGGGAGGAGATGAGAACCACCTAAATCTTCATCTCATCAGAATTGGCTTAAAGTTAACCTAGACACACTTAATCAAGTTAAGAAACTTATCTCACCTTTCAAGTATTAAAAGGATAAAAGTGGAGGGAGGACAAGAAGGGGAAGAAAGAGGGGAACTAACAGAAGGAAGGGAAGAAGGGGAAAAGCAAAAGGGGCAAAAAGGGGAGGGGGTTGATATAAGAGGGCAAACACACTGAATGTGCAGATACTCAGAAACAAAGCACTGGGGAATATGGATAAAGGGAAAAAATACAAACAGAAGGAAGATAGTATGGAGGGCAATAAAGAGTTAATAATTATAATTTTGAATGTGAATAGGATGAACTTTCCCTTACAAACATAAGTGAAAAGCATAGTGGATTAAAAACCAGAATCCTACAATATGCTGCTTACAGGAAACTTAATTGAAGAAGAGTTACATATAGAATAAAGGTAAAAGCTTGAAGCAAAATATATTTTGCTTCAGCTGAAGTGAAAAAAGCAGGGTAGCAATCCTTATCTCAGACAAAGCAGATGCAAAAATAGGTAGCATTAAAAGAGAAAAGGAACTATGTGCTCCTAAAAGGTACCATAGACAATAAAGTAATTTCAGTACTAAATATGAATGCACCCAATGGGACAGCATCCAAATACTTAAAGGAGAAGTTGCAAGAGCTACAGAAAGACATAGACAGCAAAACTCTACTAGTGGGAGACCTCAACCTCCCACTCTCAGATTTAGATAAATCAAATCATAAAATAAACAAGAAGGAAGTTAAGGAAGTAAATAGATTATTAGAAAACCTAGATATGATAGACCTATGGAGGAAATTGAATGGGAAAAGAAAGGATTATACCTTTTTCTCTGCAGTACATGGCATACAAAAATTGACCATGTACTAGGACATAAAAACCTAATGATCAACTGCAGAAAGGTAGAAATAGTGAATACATCTTTCTCAGATCACAATGCAATAAATGCAAATAAAAATGCAATATTAGGCCAAGGAGATATAGACCCAGAACTAATTAGAAACTAAATAATGCATTTTAAAGAATGAGTGAATCAAGTAACAAATTACAGAAAGAATTAATTATTTTTTCCAAGATAATGACAATAATGATACAACATACCAAAACATATGGGACACACTCAAGGTGGCTGATAAGGGATATATCATATCTTTAAATGCCTACATGGATAAATTAGAGAAAGAAGAAATCAATGAACTAAATATGCAACTGAAAAAATTAGAGAAAGAACAAATTAAAAAACCCCAATTAAATACCAAATTAGAAATTCTAAAAATTAAAAGAGAAATCAATAAAATTGAAAGCAAGAAAACTATTGAACTAATAAATAAAAACAAGAGCTGGTTTTACGAAAACACCAATAAAATTGATAAACCTCTTGTCAATTTGATTAATAAAAAAAGAAGAAAACCAAATTGCTAGTATCATAAATGAAAAATGTGAACTCACCACCAATGAGGAAGAAGTTAAAATAATATTTTGGAATTATTTTTCCCAACTCTATGCCAATAAATTTGACAATCTAAGTTTACAAAAATATAAGTTGTCCAGGTTAAATGAAAAGGAAATTAAAAACCTAAATAACCCTTTCTCAGAAAAAGAAATTCAACAAGCTATTATTGAACTCCCTAAGAAAAAAATCTCCAGGACTAGATGGATTCACAAGTGAATTCTATCAAACATTTAAGGAACAATTGGTTCCAATTCTATATATATTTTCTCTTTGGAAAAATAGGTGAAGACGGAACTCTGTCTAACTCTTTCTATGACACCAATATGGTACTGATACCTAAACCAGGAAGAATTAAAACAGAGAAAGAAAATTATAGACCTATCTCCCTGATGAATATAGATGCAAAAATCTTAAATAAAATCTTGGCAAAATGATTACAACAAGTTATCACTAGGATAATACATTATGATCAAGTAGGATTTATCACAGGAATGCAAGGTTGTTTCAACATTAAGAAAACTGGTAGTATAATTAATTATATCAATAACATACCTATCAGAAATCAAATTATCATATCAATAGATGCTGTAAAAGCTTTTGACAAAATATAGCACCCATTCCTAATAAAAACACTAGATAGTGTAGGAATAAATGGTTTGTTCCTTAGACTAATAAGCAATATCTATCTGAGATCATCAGCAAACATTATTTACAATGGGGATAGGCTTGAGGCATGCCCATTATCACCACTACTATTCAATATTGTATTAGAAATGTTAGCCTCAGCAATAAGAGAAGATAAAGAAATTTAAGGAATTAGAATATGGGAGGAGACAAAACTCTCACTCTTTGTAGATGACACAATGGTATACCTAGAGAATCTGAAAAAGTCAACTAAAAAACTACTAGAAATTATTAGCAACTTTAGCAAAGTAGCAGAATATAAAATAAACCCTCATAAATCCTCAACATTTCTATATATGACTAGCAAGACACAGAAGAAAGAGCTAGAAAGAGAAATCCCATTCAAAGTAACCACAGACAAAAGAAAATACCTGGGAGTCCACATGTCAAGGCAAAATCAAAATCTTTTTGAAAACAATTACAAAACTCTTTTCATGCAAATTAAATCAGATTTAAATACCTGGGGAAATATCAACTGCTCATGGATAGATAGAGCTAATATCATAAAAATAACAATTCTTCCAAAACTAAACTACTTAAACAAGTAGTTCCATACCAATCAAAATTGCAAAAACTTACTTTAATAAGTTAAAAAAAGTTGTAAGTAAATTTATATGGAGAAATAAAAAGTCAAGAATTTCCAGGGATTTAATGAAAAAAAGTGCAAAAAAAGGCAGCTTAGCCTTACCAGATCTAAAATTATATTATAAACCATCAGTCTGGTATTGACTAAGAAACAGAGTTGTGGATCAGTGGAATAGACTAGTTGCAATGAAATGATTACAGTAATCTGCTGTTTGATAAACCCAAAGAGTCCAGTTATTGGGATAAAAACTGTTGGGAAAATTAGAAGTTAGTATGGAAAAAACTTAGATTAGACCAACAACTCATACCCTATACCAAGATAAGATCCAAATTGATACAGGATTTAGACACAACAGCAATATTATAAGCAAACTAGGGGTGGCTAGGTGGCACAGTGGATAAAGCACGGGCCCTGGAGTCAGGAGTACCTGGGTTCAAATCCAGTCTCAAACACTTAATAATTACCTAGCTGTATGGCCTTGGGCAAGCCACTTAACCCCATTTGCCTTGCAAAAAAATAAAAAAATAAAAAAAATAAAATAAGCAAACTAGAAGATCAAGGAGTAGTTTACCTGTCAGATCTATGGAAAGCAAAACAGTTTATGACCAAGGAAAAAATAGAGAGCATCAATCAAAACAAACTAGATAATTTTGACTACATTAAATTAAAAAGAAAACTTTTACACAGACAAAACCACTGTAACCAAGATCAAAAGAAATGTAGTAAATTGGGAAACAATTTCTACAACTATTATTCCTGACAAAGGATTCATTTCTAAATATACAGAGAACTACATCAAATTTTCAAAAAAAAAAACAAAAAAAAACAAGACTTTCCCCAATTGACAAATGGTCAAAGGATATACAAAGGCAATTTACAGATGAGGAAATCAAAGCAATCCATAGCCATATAAAAAATTGCTCCAAATCATTACTTATTAGAGAAATGCAAATTAAAGCATCTCTGAGATTCTACCTCACAACTCCCAGACTGGCCAGTATAATCAGAAAGGACAATGATCAATGTTGGAAGGGATGCTGGAAATATGGGACATCAGCACATTGTTGGTGGAGCTGTGAACTCATCCAACCTTTCTGGAGAGCAGGACAACAAAAATGTGCATACCCTTTGACCAAGCAATACCACTACTGGGTCTAAACCCTAAAGAGATTATGAAAAATGGTAAAAACATCACTTGTATAAAAATATTTATATCAGCCCTGTTTGTGGTGGCAAAGAATTGGAAATCAAGTAAATGTCCTTCAACTGGGGAATGGTTTAACAAACTCCAATATATGTATGTCATGGAACACTGTTGTTCTATTAGAAACCAAGAGGGATGGGAATTCATGGAAGCCTGGAGGGATTTTCATGAAGTGATGCTGAGCGAGATGAGCAGAACCAGAAAAACACAGTACACCCTAAAACCAACATGGGGGTGATGTTCAACCTTGATGGACTTACTCATTCCATCAGTGCAACAACCAGGGACAATTTGGGGCTATCTGCAATGGAGAATAACATTTGTATCCAGAGAAAGAATTATGGACTTTGAAGAAAGACCAAAGACTTTACTTTTCTTCCTAAAGGATATGATTTCTCTGCCATCACATTCAGCTGAGCATATATATAACATGGAACCACTGGAAAAACTAACAGAATGCCTTCTGTGGGGGGGTGGGGGGAGGGAAGCAAGAAAGGGGGGGAAATTGCAAAACTCAAAATAAAGAAAAATCTTTCTTAAAATAAACTCCAAAATTGACCCCAATCTAATTAAAATGCAATTGGGAAATGTTTAACAAAAATGAACATAAATATAATACAACAAAGAAAATGTTAATTTGTAGCATTATAAGGTCATATGCAACTTCACAGATCCCATGACTCCATGAGATAGAGGGCATTAATGATTTTGGATAGGGGACAGATTACATGCCCTTCAAAGACTTTTCTAACTATGAGAGATGATTCAAAGAAAGTTGCCCTTTAGGGGTGGCTAGGTGGTGCAGTGGATAAAGCACTGGCCCTGGAGTCAGGAGTACCTGGGTTCAAATCCAGTCTCAGACACTTAATAATTACCTAGCTGTGTGGCCTTGGGCAAGCCACTTAACCCCATTTGCCTTGCAAAAAAAAAAACCTAAAAAAAAAAAAGAAAAAGAAAGTTGCCCTTTAGAATAAACAAGAAAACCAATAAAATTCCAAACGATTTCTTAGTCAATTCTCATAGAAAATTGTATGTGTTTTCAGAATCAATTCCAAGACACCAATCATAACCAATAGCCAAAGTTTTCATGCATTTTCCCAGATATTCTGCACATGTACATGAAAATGTGATGACAGCCTACCATAACAACAATGGGATTTCTCCATGAAAGGAATCTTTATGTTCATATAATTTATGATGATGGTTTGTGAATGACTTTCATTTTTTTTCTGTCCACCTATTGCTTTATCCATTCTGCCTCCCCCATGTGTACATAGACACATACCTGTCCTTTGTACACAGATCTGGTCAAGACCTATCAATCCTCACATCTATGAAATTATGTAATCTTCCAATGGTTCAGAGAGGACTTCTGATATTCAAGTTTCAAAATATATAAGTATTAAACACCTACATTTCAGGCACTGTCCTAGGTACTTGAGATACAAAACAATGGCTTAGTTAGGATTTCTAATATCAAAGTTTTAAGCAAAGTTAGAATAGTCTATGAAATGAATGACAGATAACTCAGAGCAACAGCATTAAATTTTAATCTTCCAGACTTGCAAAAATATTTAGACATAAGCACTGAGCAGAAGATATTTTTGTGATATTTTTAAGATTATTTTATTTGCTTTATTTTGTGATTTCAGTAGCATCAAACTATTCAGCATGACCCCAGTAGTTTTCCAGGTTATCAGCTGTATTTTCATATATTAGGAAAATTTAAGAGTTGATTTATACTGCCTTTAATAGATCAGACTTATAAGGTCCATACCTTTATTAGGAGAAATAGAATGCTATTTTCTATGAACAGACCAGAGAAGAATAAACTTTTGAATAATAATGTTTTATAATTTCACAATAAACACTTTCAGGAAGCCAGTTCCTTAAAATTATTTAAATATGGAACTATCATTGCTCAATAGGAATAAAATATTAAGTAAGATATCTCTAGTACTGTACTACTTTCCCCCCTTGTTTATAAATTTGAAGTGACCAAAATTGATTGTGCCAAGTGATTCCTAGACAAGGAGACAATAGATGTTTAATTGGTCTAGTATTTTTGTCAAATATCATTCTTTTTCTAGGGAGATTTTATCTATGATCTTGAGCAATTTTAATTTACAGGAGCAGAAATAACTTTAAAGTGGTTCACTTGAACCACTTCATCCAGGAAGTGGTTTGATCATGCTTAGTGGTTCTAAGTTTCAGAACTAGGGAGTGAGAAGGGAGAGAAGAAAAGAAAGTTATGAAGGAAGATCACAGAGAAAATGGGGGGAAGGGAAGTATATTGGGGTTTTTTTGAAATAGTGATTCTGGAGAAGCAATGACCATTCAAGAGAATGGGTTACCAGGAAAGAGGAAAGAGGTAGCTGACAACATTTCATAAATTTTCATATTATCTTCATAACCACAAAATTAATCATAATAATTGGAATTTATTTGAACTTTAAAGTTCTTTGGAAGTTAGATAGTTTAGTGGATAACTACTAGTCCTGAAGTCAGGAGAACCTGAGTCCAAAATCTCCTCAGAGATTTGGTACTTACCAGCTGTGTGTTCTTGAGCAACACTCAACCTTACTTGCCTCACATTCAGGATCATCTCTAGTCATCCTGATTTACTGGATCAAGATGGTTCTGTAGGAGAAAATGAGATTGGTGGCTTAACACAGTACATCCTCACTGAAATTCAATTCATGTGCATGTCATGTCATCACCTCCCTGATGTCATAGTCTTCTTTGAAAAAGAACAAAAACATCATCATCAAAGTTCTTAAAACATTTTTAAGAAACGTTATATTATTTTGTCCTCACACAGCAATCCTTAGAGCTAAGTGCTCTTATTACATCCATTTTTTTAAAAAAGAGGGTTAATAGTTCCCCACTAAGGCAGTTGGGTTAAGTGCCTTGTATAGAATCAGTTAATAAATATCTAAAGCTTTATTTGAATTCAGGTATTCCTAAGTCCACGTCCAACATTCTATCCTCTGCACCATGTAATAGCCTCTAAATTATCTGAGAATAAACTTTTTTAAATTACCACTAAATGACTTTTATAAGTTTTCTAAATTGCACTATAATAAAACAATAAGCAAGAATTTAAGCTAGAAGTACCAGGAAAATGACATATGTACTCCACTCAAGTTGAAATGAAAATTTTCTCCTTGAAGCTATTATTCATTGGAAGAAATGAATAGATGCAAAAAATATTCTTGAGATAAAATCTTCATGACAATTGTTAGAAGTTTTTTTTAATTCTGCAGAGGGTGTGAATAGCTTTCTTTTTAAAATTGATAAATATTGTTTGACATAACAAATTCAAACTCATATACAAATCATCTCTAAAAGTTACATATGGAATATTATATTTTTATTTGGCAAACACATAGAAATTGCATTGATTGACTATATTTGTATAGAGTTTTCTCTTTCCTTCTTTTTTTATTTCAATAGCAGAGGGAATGTGAAAAGGGAGAGAAAATAAATGGTTATTAATTTTAAAAATTAAGCTTATTTTCCAAAATCATTTAAAGAGAAAAATTAGGATTATGACTGATAGTACCTGTCACCTTAGAGTTTGTCAAAAAGTGACTTTGTGCTTTTGCTTCAATTATTAAATAGTAATTTTATTAATGATTATTTTATCTCTTTGGGTTTTTTTTTTGGCAATTTAATGTTTTCTTCATTCATAGTTGTAATGAGAGTGGGGACATAAGCATTTGAGGGCACTGGCTGCCTTTTGCCTTTCTTTGTTTCTCTAGCACTTAGCACACTATCTGCCACAAAGTAGGTATTTAAAAATGCTTACTGACTGATTTGCTATTCACTACTAAAAATATATCAGAGAAGATTAGACATTAAGCTAGTAAGAGTGTTTTAATTAGCAGATCTCTCTTCCCCCCCTTCTTTACACACACACACAAACATAAACACACATACACACACACAGACATCAGCTGAGCATGTACAATACTTCCAAGTTTTGACTTAGATAGGCAAGTGACTAAAGAGTGATTCTAAGATGGATGTCAACAGTTTGGAACCTGAATCTGGAGGTTCTGGGCTCTTAGTAGGTGCTGACAGAAGATGACATATATTAAACATTGTTTAGTGAGCTGATCAAGACTTTCCCCAACTAAATTTGAGGGTTTGGGGTTCTAATATTTTGGAGAAAAATTCTTTATAAAACATATAGAGAATTACATCAAATTTATAAGATTACAAGTCATTCTCCAATTGATAAATGGTCAAAGAATATGACAGACAGTTTTCAAATAAAGAAATTAAAGTTTTATATATATATATAATACATATATATGCTCCAAATTATTATTGATTAGAGAAATGCAAATTAAAACAACTATGAGGTATCACTTCACACCTATCATATTGGTTAAGAAGAGAAAAAGGGAAGATGATCAATGTTGGGAGAGGTTGTGGGAGGGTTGGAGCATTGATGCATTGCTATTGGAGTTTGAATAGATCCAACCTTTCTGGAGAGCAATATGGAACTTTGCCCAAAGAGCAATAAAAATGTTCATTCCCTTTGATCCAGCAATTTTAATTCTAGGCCAATATGCAGAAGAAATCATAAAAAAGGGGAAAAATCCCATATGTTCCAAAATATTCATAGCAGCTCATTTTGTAGTGGTAAGGAATTGGAAATTGAGGGGATGTCCATCAGTCGGGAACTGGCTAAACAAGATATGGTACCTGAATACTATTATTAAATATTATTATTCTAGAAGAAACCACAAATGGTTGGACTCTAGAGAAGCATTAAATGAGTTACAGGATCTGAATGAAGGGAGCAGAACCAAGAAAACAATGTACGCATTAACAGCAGCATTTGAAGATGATCAACCTTGATGGAAACAACTCCTCTCAGCAGTTCAGAGGACTAAAACAACCAGATTAGACTGGCTATGGACAATATTAACCCCACCCAGAGGAAGAAAAACAAAACAAAACCTTTCAGAATATGATGAGCACTTAATAAAAATTATCTCTTCTGTATATGTTTCCCTTAATCCTAATTCCTCATACCAAAAACTACTAATCTGTAAACATCTGTATATGTTTCCCTTAATCCTAATTCCTCATACCAAAAACTACTAATCTGTAAACATTTATCAAAAATATATACATACAATGTTAACCCAATTATTCATTTTTGAGGGGAGGAGGGTGGGAAGGGAAGGTGGAAGGAAATTTTGTAACTTAAAAATATACATATTAATATGGATGAATGTTGAAAAAACTTTCATAACATATATTTGGAAAAATAAAATTTCAATTAAAAATTTAAGCTTTTTTTTTAAAAAAAGAAAAATACTTAATATTTTTCCAGAAGGGGGTGCTGTTTCCAGATTTGACATTGTTTTGGTCCTTTAAAATCATGATTTGGCAACTCAACTCAAGAAGCATCTATTAAGTACCTACTATGTTCAAAGTACTGTCTAAGATGCTAGGAACAAAAACAGAATAACTCCTGTCAATGGAGAGGGTTCTGGGCAGATGAAAGAATAAGGCAAGCAATTCCCTTACTCTTCAAAATTCCTCAAATAATTTAAAATAATGCCTCAAAGAAAATTATTAAGTGCAAAAATAATTAAAAGTTGGGGTAAAGTAGTTCTCCTGCCTTAGATATCTTCAGAGGACATTAGGAAAAACTTTACCTCCCAAGGGTGGTCTGGTCTAATTGAAATGCTGATACCTTAGAATCAATAAACAACAAACCATGGAGGCAGCTGGCAGTAGTAGCCTTTGCTTCAGGAACTTTAAGATAGTTGATTCAGGGAAGATTCCAAGACCCTATTAAATGTATCTCCCAGGTATTCTGGCCAGATTTAGTTCTACACTATATGAGTAGGGGTGAGTTGAAGCTTTTAGCTACTGGAGGAATCACAGAGTACGAGTATTTGCAGTGATATTACTTTTTGGAGTCATGGTTGCAACCCAGGAGTGGAGAGGAGCACTAGAGATCAGACCTCCAGATAGACCTCAGAAAACAGCAACATGAAAAACCTGAAGCCATTATCCCCTAACACTCAGGACTAGAGTGTGACTTTAACATAAAATTAACAGCCAAGAAATAAACCACTAAAATCCAAACAAATAAAAAGCCCAGTTCCCAAAAATCTTTAATATAGAAAAATAAAGTTCAGATAACTTTATATGATGGCAGGGGGAATCTTGTTGATTGATCTTGTAAAAAACTAAGATTGATTATATGAGTCATATTTCAATTTTATTGGTATAACAAGGAGCTTCAGTAAATGGAAGTACCAAATATGTTTTTAAATGTATATTTTATAGCACATTATTTTGGGGGGGGAATAAAACAAAAATTTATTAAAAGAAGTTACAACACATAGGAAAGGATAAGTAGAGAGAGAGGGAAAGGGAGAAAGAAAAAAAATCCAAGAATTTGTGGTCTTGGGCAAGCCACTTAACCCCATTGCCTTGCAAAAAAAAAACAAAAACAAAAACAAAACCATCCAAGAAGCAGTGACTGGGCCAGCAGGCTGTTGCCCTGAGTGGGAGTTCAGCCCAGGTTTTTATGTCTTGCCTCTCATCCAGAGGGAAAAAGATGAACTCCCTTTCCCTTACTGGATCTGAAATTAGGTAGAAGGTAAAGCCTAAGGAGATCAGGATACAAATTTTACATCAAGAATGGGGATCTCCACCCAATTTGACAAGATTAGCAGCCTTTAAGATTACAAATTTAGTTTCTGTTACAATCATAATTCTCCATATCTTTTCCATGGTAGTCAATTTACATCTCCACCCAGTTTCTACATTCACAATTCTCTTCATCTTTCCCCTGCATCATTCCCCCCCCCCCCCCCCACTCAAAATTAGTTGGGGCCAAGATATTTCTGGGCCTTTCAGAGTTCATTAGGAAATGAATGTATTACAATGAGGACTTCATTGACGCAGGGTCCAAAGATTGATCAGTTGGTAAAGCTGGCTGGCATCCTGCAGAGGCTGGTCTCAGAAGATATACAGTTAGAGAAACAAAACTCAAGGAAAAAATTGAGCAAGCAAAAACCAGTGATATTGTAACAAAGAAGGCTATTTAACAGAAGTCCAATAATTAGGAAAAAAACTAGAAAGTCTATAAGGGGCAGGAATTATACTTTATGATCCTAAGCTAGTATCAAAATACTTTTATAAAAATATGGGTTCCAATATAACACAGATTTGTGATGGATGCCACATAAGTTATAAACAAAAGCTCAAAAGTAGTATAAACAAATGTACTGGAAAAGCATTTTAAAACTGCACATGTCCAAAAAGTAATTTGCAACAAAATTTTGGTCATGTTTAGAATGAACAAAATTCCTGTTGAATGGATTTCTCTTTTAAAGCAGTTAAAAAAAATACAGACCAATAGGTATTTACCTGATATAAACAGCCATACTGATATTTCTTTTCCTTAAGGGAACTTGTTGTGATAAAAAGTCACATGCTGTGTCAAAAGACCAAGATAAAATACTTGAAAATTATAAAATTTAGAAGTTAGAATTCCAAAGACTCACTCTCATATTTAATTATGCTACACCTGGAATGATCATGGCAATTTGATATTACAGAGCAGAGAGGGACACAAGGACGTGTTCCCTTATGAAGTCATACAGACAATCCTTTTCAATGACCCAGGTGAGGGATTCCTTTAAGAGAATCTTACCCTAGGGGCGGCTAGGTGGCGCAGTGAATACAGCAATGATCTTGGAGTCAGGAGTACCTGGGTTCAAATCTGACCTCAGACACTTAATAATTACCTAGCTGTGTGGCCTTGGGCAAGCCACTTAAACCCAATGCCTTGAAAAATCTAAAAGAGAGAGAGAGAGAGAGAGAGAGAGAGAGAGAGAGAGAGAGAGAGAGAATCCCACCCTAGTTGAGGCTAGGGCCGTTCTTTCAAATGTCACTTACTCCATCTGCAGCATTTAACATCAAACCCCATAGGGCTAAATGGTTTCACTGGCATATTGTCTTTCTATGTTAACATACCTGATGTCAGATAGATCAATTATCAATACGTTGTAATATGTCAATTACCTATAACCAGAGCTTCAGGTGCCTTGAGCACTAAGGACAACCAAGAGGGTGGCAGGCTGTAATTTGGTATAAGAGATCCAGGGGAAAAAATGATGTACCTAAGAACAGTACTATAAATGAAATGCAATAAACAAATTGAGATATAAAATGCAATAACCCTAATTCACATTTTTTATAAAATCAACCTTTTGCAATGAACCCATTTAGTCATTAACTAAGTTTAAAATAACTAAACATTTCCTTCTGGCGAGGTGGTTGTCCATCATCTCCACATTTCTCACATAACAATTGGCTAGAGATTGCCACAGTGAAATCTCAAATTATCATCATTATTTTATCTTCCTCATATTACATAGGTGCTTTTCCCTCAAAGCAACTAACCAGTTGAGTTCCAGATTACATATGTATCTAGAAATTTCTATACATAAACCTTTAACTACTAGCCATCTTCAAAAACACAAATTATTACTTTCAAAAATCCTTTAAAATCCATTAGAACATCTTAGGTAACCTTAAATGTCTAACATGTATTATTGATTCTAGTGCAATTAATAATAGTAAAAACAAGTCAATTAACACATGAGTTATTAAATTTTACAAAATAGTATTTCCATCATTATATTATACATGAATCCATAGATGTATCCCATAAGGGGGCTATAATTTGTGATATTTCCCTTACCACCACTTCAAACCAATCACATGTTACTTCCAGGCTTTAACATTACAGTATTCAAATAGTTTACATGTTTACAAGAGCACTAAACACTTAATATAATTTCTTTGAAGTCACAAAAGAATATCATGTAACTAGTAAATACATATGTATATATTCCCTTCCATAACATGTGATGATAGATAAGAGACAAAGATTATTACAAACTTTCTTCCTTTACCAACAAAAGACCTTGTGAAATTGTTTACAATGCATATCAATTTAACATCAAAACAGATCAGATTACAAAATTTAGTACAATATTTCTCTTTCCCAAAAGAAATCATTAAATATATATGATTCCATATTCCCAAATTCCTTTACATACAATTTATCCCAATTATATTTCCTTCTTAATAATATATATATAAATTCTCAAGACTTGTTACAAAACTTTCAAAGGTGACTAAATTACTCTGATTTAGCTCTCAGATAGTTTCTTTTTTTAAACACGAGGTGGTGACCTTTCCCTGTCAAAGGCCTTCCCACCCTCTTTTCAAAGTCTCTTGAGGGCAGGAAGTATACATTTACTAAACCATAAAAGTCTCAATTAACCTAAGTTAAATACAGCCTTCAATCAATATTAGGTTAACAAAAACTTAGCTTACAGCTGAAATCATTTCACAAACTTTGCCACTTACAAACTTTCAAATGATATAAAGGGATAGGTTCAGATCCCAACTTCATTAACTACTTAAAATTAGACCTGTTTAAGCAATTAAATTCAAAACCTAAACTAAAAGGAACAACATTTAACTCAGGTAACTGTAACTAATTCAGATCTGAATTATACACCCACAGACACAGGAGTTTAGACACAGACACAACTCTTTTGTATAAAGATTTCAAATTTACCAAAGTGAGATTGATACCCTGGCCAGTACCAAATATCAGATTATAGAAACATTTTCCCACCTCACCAGGCTAGTGGAGAGATGTGAAAACGTTCCATTGATATTTAAATATACACATATACACAAAATATGCACAATATTTATAATTTGAGTAAAGCAATTAAAACTAGTCAAAAAATAACCTTTAGAATCAGAATTTCTTGAGAACCTCTTATATATTCATTAAGATGTTGAAATAACGAACCAATAGTTAAAATTGAATGCATTCTTAAGTAACTTTATAAAATTCAAACTCAGTTACTCTATTACAGAGATATTAGTTATTACCACAGGCTTAATTAAAATGTGAAATCTGAATTTCCTAGTCCCAGAAAAAGTTGTCTTCCTCCCCCTCTTTTTTTCCTTAACTAATTGATCATGAGGCTTCTCAATCAATCTTCCTCTCTCCCAAGGGTGGGACTTTCTCAGCCCAGCTAAATGGGGCTTGGAATTGATAAACACATGTAGCCTAAGGAAACTGTGGTCTCTGCCCACAATGGGATTAGAACAAGTTTTGGGGGGATCTTACCCTTCCTGCAGTGAAGCATGCATTCCATCTGAAACATAGGTTTGAGTTTTGAAGTTCTAAAATGGAAGATTTCCCTTCTTCCTCTCCCCCTGCAGAGTGGAGGCCACAGAGAATGAGGGAGAGCATTTCAAAGAGAAAGAGAATACCACTCAAAGATAATTTCCACTCAGGTGTTTTGCTTTTGTCAAATCTAATTCCTTCCAAGGAGCAAGCACACAGTTGGGTGTGTGTGTTTATGTGTTTGTATGTGTGTGGGGGGGTGGTTCTTTGGTACCGAGTTTTCCCATGTTTCAATTCTGTCAATTTATAGGTAGGCAAACATGTCAATTGAACATATGCCAAACTTCCTTCCTTAACAACCCTCACTCCACATTGGGGTATAAACCAAACACATCTCAGAACTGCCAACATTGTTTATTCTGAAAACAACAGGGCAGGCCCACATAAGGGTGGCTGAAACACCATATGGGATCAGCTTAGCTGACTCCCCACAAAACTCAAATTTTTCTCCTTTTCTGGAAAAAGGGAAACACAGAGGAGGGCTAGAGGTCCAATAATTTTCCTACTTGACTAAAAATCTAAGATCTAAGAAAAAAGGGGGTGTGTTGCTTCTCAACCATGGAACTCGATGCAATTTCCCAAGTTTGGGTAGAGTGTCCTGGCTGGCTCACCATTATGTAGCTGCTGGCTACTTGAGTTTAGTTCTGCCTATGAGGAATCATTATTCAGACTCGGGAAAACAAGGGTGGAAAAATTATAATACATAGGAAAGGATGGGGGGGGAGAGAGAGAGAGAGAGAGAGAGAATAGCTAAGCAGAATTGGCTGGGACAGCAGGTCAGAAAAGATTGGGCTATAGCACTTTAAAAAAGGAATAATTTTCTTTTGTTTTCATTTGAAAACAGGAAAAATATGCTGCCATATCACCCAATATTATTGTAATAATCCAAATAAGAATTAGAAGAGAAAAACATAGAATTTAAAGCATTTTAACAAAAGCAACTTTCGCATCTGAGGAAAATCTACTGGACAAAATGACAGTTCTATTAAAAAATTATATGTATATATATTTATACACACATACATACACACATATATAAATCTTTTTTAAATCTCATTTTTTCCTCACAATAACTGGAAAGTAGGTAGGGCTAGTGTTTTTCTACTCATTAGTAGTTGGGAAAACTGAAGCATGAATTACACAAGTGAGAGGTAGAAGCATGTTGGTGAAACAGAAATAGTCACTCACCTGAATTCTTTTAAAATTCCCCTACAAACAACTACAAATAATTTCAAATATTTGTAGCAGCAGATCCAAAATAAAGTCAAAATGAGACATTTTCCCACTCTAAAACAACTTACAAGGATAGCAGGAAAGGACTGTGACCCTGAGGCAACTCAGAACACAATAGTAGACCTTGAAGTTGGACTCAGTTGTAACAATAACTTTCAGAGTCATCAGCCCAGAGAAGGTAAAGGGAGATTATAAAACTGGTCATCAAGAGATTACAGGGGACTGTTTGCTTGCATTGGGTATAGCAATGCTGAGTGGTAATTTTATTGCTCATATGCAGTTCTGGGTCATAGTTCCAGGGCAGAGAGGAGCACTCATGACTGGTCTTAAGGAAACGGGGTCCCTGGTCAGAGTTCCAAGACAGAGAGGAGTACTATGTACTTGTGGCTGCAGGAAAATAAGTGGACCTGTGTTGGGAGACTAGAGGCTGACTGTGTAGTTCCTTTTGAATAATGATGAGACACTCTTGGTTCAGAAAGAAATCTCCAGTCTTCCTCTGGGTGGTCTAACATTGTTTACCTTCTGGCATGCGACAGGGCAGTGACGAGCATTTTTCTAATTGGTGCACACTTGAATCAGGAGTTGTTTACTGTTCCTTGATTGGAAACTTGCTATTTCACGTGGCTTTTGCTGACAGCCAAGAGTATAATTGCAGGGAGCAGGAGGGACAGATAGAAGGGAGTTCTGAGATGTATTCATTTGAAGTTGGAACAATAAAGCTGCCTGTTTGCTTCTCCTCTGGCCTGTGACTCTCTTTGTAGAACATGCTGGTCATGTGTGTTTGGGCACTGAAGACCTGGGAGAGGTAAGGCTTGGCTGTCCCCAGAGAGAGGATCCAGACAGACCTGGTAATAATTCTAGAATCAAGAGGAGTAAAACTATTGGTTGCTGCAGAGAAACAGGGGTCTTTCCTGGATAAAAAGAGAAGGTAGACTAAGAGAGATGTGACCACATCTTTTTCCCATACCATGCTGTATATACTGTATACATCCCAGAATGACGACTGAAAACAGTAGCACAAAAATGACTAACACTTGAGAATTACCTCCTTAACCTTAGGTGAGCAGAGGCCAATTTTAACATCAAGTTATAACTGAAGAAATAGACTGGAAAAATTAACACACAATAACAAAAAGATAATAACCATAAAAAGATACTATGATGGTAGGGATGACCAAAATAAAATAAGAAGACAATGATGTGAAAATAGCTACAAGCAATGTTACAAATAAAAATGCACAAGCTCAGCACAAATTTGAGTTAAAGAAAGAGATGAGTACTTCAGAAAAAAAAATGGGAAAAGAAGTGATAGTAATGCAAGAAAATTATTTTAAAAAGAGAATTAATAGCTTGATAAGACCAAAAAAGGGCTGAAATAAATACCTTAAAACTCAGAATTGACTTAACTTAAAAAGAGGCATAAAAATTAATTGAAAAGAACTTCTTAAAATTGGTCAAGTGGAAAAAGATATAAAAGCTCACTAAAGAAAATAATTCCTTAAAAATATATTTGATCAAATAGAAAATAATGACTCTAAATTACATCAAGAAACAATAAAAATCTAAAAAATGAAAAAATAGGTGCAAGTGTAAAATATCTCCTTAGAAAAGTAATTGACCTAAAATAGATTAAGGAAAGGGAATTTAATAATTATTGGGCTAGATAAAGGCCATGATTTCTTTTTAAAAAAAGGACTCAGACATCATATTTCAAAAAAATCCAAAAAGGGCATGAAATCAGGCTTTCCCAGAAACTCCTTCTCCCCAAAACTCCAAAAGGTGCCAAATTATAACTGTAGCCAAAATTTAGAGGGACAGAACCCACAGAAAGACTGAGTGATACAATTTCCCAGGCCAAGATAACTTAGGAGTTCTTGCAAGGCAAATGTGTGTTTCACGGGGACTAGGATTTGGAAAAAAAGCCACAGCCACAGCACAGCCCAGAGATCACTAGGAACAGCTTGAAGGAGTGGTGAGATAAGTCTGCTGCACCAGAATGAGTGTGGAGTGAGGAACATTGACCTCAGAACAGTCCTGGGGTGAGAACTTGCAGCAGGAATTGGGGGAAGCCATCCTGCACCTTCAGAGCACAGCCCACAGACAGTAAGGGATTGTGGGAGACTACAGAGGTCTCTCTGTTTGCCCACACTCAGATCCAGGTTGTAGTGTGGGTTTCCATACTAAGATAGAAGAGCAGGGTCCCTCCACAATAGCTCCAGGGAAGAGGGAATCACCTGTGGTCATCTACACATCAAAGCACAGTCAAGAGAGCATAAGACCTTGGAGGAATAAAGGTCACTGTGGGGTGTCCCAAAAAACCTCCAAAGCCTTGGAAGTGTGGTAAATTAGTCTTAGACTGAGGAAATGAATAAACAAAAGAAAAAGAAGAATCTGACCATAGAAAATTACTTTGGTCCCATGGAAGATTCAGAAGATGGCAAATTCGAATCTTCTGTATCCAAAGCCTCTAAGAGAAATAGAAAATGGGCTCAGGCTATGGATGAGCTCAAAAAAGTCTTTGAAAAGCAATTAAGGGAGGTGGAGGAAAAATTGGGAGAAGAAAAGAGAATGATGCAGATAAATCACGAAAACCAAATCAGCAGCTTGGTGAAAGAAATACAAAAAAAAAATACTGAATAAAATAACATGTTAAAAACCAGTTAGGGGACTTCCGGCCAAGATAACGGAGAGAAGACAGGCACAGTTCTAAAGTCTCCTGATCTCTTCCCCATCTATCACATGAAACAAACCTCTTAAAAGAAATCCAAACCAGGAAACCCAGAAAGAAAAGCCAGGAGAGGAAAAGCCAGGAGAGGAAAAGCTACCTCAGGATTTGTCTCCCGCAGCAGCCTTGGCTGAGTACCGGCAGGTGAGTCTGAGCTCCGAGGGAAGATCAGCCCGGGATCAGTCAGATCAACAGCTGAATCTGAACTGGGAGTCTGAGGGCCCGAGAGCTGGACCTGCTGGATCAGCAGTGGGGCTGGACAAAGGAGGCTTGGGTGCGCGGGGAAGCAGAGGCGCTGGTGTTGGTGCTGTCCCCCTGGAACTTGGGGAAGGGGCTGTGGGGAGAGGTCTGGTGCAGGAGAGCTGTGGACACCATCCTGGGGCTCCTCTGGTGTGAGAAACTCTGAGCCCATGCCTCCATTGCACTGAGGCCTCCTCCCAAACAAATGCAAATTACTTCTGCCTCAGGCCCAGGTGTGTGAGCAAAAGAACCAGCCCAGCTGAAGAATCACCTCAGGCCAGGGAAAGCCCACCATTGATTGAAGGCAAAAGAATTCAATAGCTCCAATTCCCTCCCTCAAGCAAAGGCAGAAGGCCTCTCAACCAAGGTCACAGACACCCCAGAGAGGGCAACCAGCACCTCCTACTGGCCAGCCAGAGAAACTGCACTCAGTAAAGCCTTTAGAGATCCCAAGCCCAGGTGAACCAGCCCCACCCAACTCAAGGTCTTATCATAATGAAGAAGGATCAACAGAAAGGTGGATCCATAGAAAAATTCCTGGAAGGGAAAGACCACAACCCAGAGAGACCTGGAACATCTGAGAATACAATCTGGTCTCCAGCACTTAAAGACTTCCTTGAAGAATAAGGAAGGAGTTTAAAAATCAACTGGAAAATTTGGGGGAGACAATTAATACCTTGCAACAAGAAAACAAAACCTTAGAAAGTAGAATTGGACAATTACAAAATGAGAACAATTCTCTCAGATCCTCAAATGAGCAAATGCAAAAAAGAAATTAATTCTCTCAAAACCTCAATTGGTCAAATGGAAAGCTCTTTCAAAAGTAGAATTGACCAATTGGAAAAGGTTAATGAAGAAAACTCCTCCCCCCCAAAAATAATGGAGTCTACAGAAACTAATGACTATACAAGACAGCAAGAGTCAGTTAAACAAAATCAAAAAATAGAAAAAATAGAAGCAAATGTGAAATACCTCATCAACAAAACCACTGACCTTGAGAATAGATCGAGGAGGGGCAACCTGAAAATTATAGGACTTCCTGAAAACATTGAAGAGAAAAAAAAGCCTGGACTTAATATTACAGGATCTAGTGATAGAAAACTGCCCTGACATCATTGAATCGGAGGGCAAAGTAGTTATTGAAAGAGTACATCGATCCCCACCAGAAAAAGATCCTGAAATGAAAACACCAAGGAATGTTGTGGCCAAACTCCAGAACTATCAGATAAAAGAGAAAATCCTGAAAGCAGCCAGAAAGAAACAATTTAGATATCAAGGAGCCACAGTAAGGATCACACAGGACCTGGCTGCATCAACTTTAAGGGATCGAAGGGCCTGGAACGAGATATTTCTAAGAGCAAGGGAACTTGGAATGCAGCCAAGAACCTGCTTTCATGCAAAGCTGAGCCTTCTCTTCCAGGGAAAAAGATGGACATTTAACGAAATGGAAGAATTCCAAAAATTTCTGATGAAAAGACCAGAGCTAAACAGAAAAATTGGATATCAAACAGGAGGTTCAAGAGACACATGAAAAGATAAAAAAAAAAGGGGAGGGGTGGTAAAAGGAAAAAAATTCAATCCAGCAAGTTGAAACTGGCTATATCCCAGCATGGGGTGGGGTAGAGACTCTCATAAATCCTGAGAAATGTAACTCTAACAGAGACAATATACCTAGCCAGAAATGATGGACATCCATGACCTATCCATGAGACAGATATCTAATGGGATGTAACTGGCTTTTAACTCCACTGTGGAGAAAGACTAATAACTCTCAGGAATTTTGACTCTATTCAACAGAATATACTGAACTAGAAGGGACAGACACTCATAATTTTCTATGACTTAGAATGATCTAAAAAAAAATACACTACCTCCCTAAAAAGGGGGACAGGAAAGAGATGGGAGGAGAGAGGGGATTGAATGGGACAAATCTCATTATACTAAGAGGTACAAAAAACCTATGGTAATCGAGGGGAAGAAGGGAGTAGAGGAGAAACACCTGAATCTTCTTCTCATCAGACTTGGCTTAAAGTCAACCTACACATACTCAGTTAACTTATAAAACATCTAACCTTTCAAGAATTAAAAGGGGAAAAGGGGAGGGGGGACAGAGAAAGGGAAGGGGAGTAGAGGAAATAAGGGAAAATAACAAAAGGAAGGGAAGGGAAAAGGGAAAAAGGGAAAGGGGAAAGAAAGGGGAGGGTATGATATAGGAAGGCAAACACATTGAAGGGGGTGGTATTCAAAAACAAAATACTGGTGAATATGGATAAAGGGGGGAGAAAGGGGGAAAATACAAACAGAGGGAAGATAGCACAGATGGCAATAAAGAATTAGTAATCATAACCTTGAATGTGAATGGGATGAACTCTCCCTTAAAACGTAAGCAAATAGCAGAGTGGATTAAAAACCAGAATCCTACAATATGCTGCTTACAAGAAACTCATTTGAAGCAGAGAGATACATATAGAGTAAAGGTAAAAGGTTGGAGCAAAATATATTTTGCTTCAGCTGAAGTAAAAAAAGCAGGGGTAGCAATCCTTATCTCAGACAAAGCAGCAGCAAAAATAGATAGCATTAAAAGAGATAAGGAAGGAAACATTATCCTCCTAAAAGGTACCATAGACAATAAAGTCATTTCAATATTGAATATATATGCACCCAGTGGGACAGCATCCAAATTCTTAGAGGAGAAGCTGAAAGAATTACAGGAAGACATAGACAGCAAAACTCTACTAGTAGGAGACCTCAACCTCCCGCTATCAGATCTAAATAAATCAAATCATAAAACAAACAAGAACGAAATTAGGGAGGTAAATAGATTGTTAGAAAAATTAGATATGGTAGACTTATGGAGGAAACTGAATGGGGATAGGAAGGAATATACCTTTTTCTCTGCATTACATGGAACTTATACAAAAATTGACCATGTACTAGGACATAAAAACGAAATGATCAACTGCAGAAAGGCAGAAATAGTGAATACATCTTTCTCAGATCACAATGCAATAAAAGTCATATGCAATACTGGGCCAAGGAGATATAGACCCAGAGCAACTTGTAAACTGAATAACCTCATCTTAAAAAATGAGTGGACCAAACAAATTATAGAAAGAATTAACCATTTTATCCTAGAAAGTGATAATAATGAAACAACATACCAAAACCTGTGGGATTCATTCAAAGCAACTCTCAGGGGATATATTATAGCTCTAAATGCTTATATGAATAAATTGGAGAAAGAGGAAATCAATGAACTAAACATGCAACTAAAAAAATTAGAGAAAGAACGAATCAAAAATCCCCAATCAAATACCAAATTAGAAATTTTAAAAATTAAAGGAGAAATTAATAAAATTGAAAGCAAAAAAACAATTGAATTAATAAATAAATCCAAAAGTTGGTATTATGAAAAAAACAATAAAATTGATAAACCTCTGGTCAATTTGATTTAAAAAAAAGAAGAAAACCAAATTGCTAATATCATAAATGAAAAAGGTGAACTTACCACCAATGAGGAGGAAATTAAAGTAATTTGAAATTATTTTGCCCAACTTTATGCCAATAAATTTGATAATCTAAGTGAAATGGATGAATATTTACAAAAATATAAGTTGCCCAGGTTAAATAAGAAGAGATTAAATACCTGAACAACCCTATCTCAGAAAAAGAAATTCAACAAGCCATTATTGAACTCCCTAAAAAAAAAATCTCCAGGGCCTGATGGATTCACAAGTAAATTCTACCAAACATTTAAGGAACAATTTGTTCCAATCCTATATAAACTCTTTGGAAAAATAGGGAAAGATGGAACTCTGCCTAACTCTTTCTATGAAACCAATATGGTACTGTTACCTAAACCAGGAAGAGTTAAAACAGAGAAACAAAATTATAGACCTATTTCCCTGATGAATATAGATGCAAAAATCCTAAATAAAATCTTAGCAAAATGACTACAACAAGTCATCACTAGGATAATACATTATGATCAAGGAGGATTTATTCCAGGAATGCAGGGTTGGTTCAATATTAGGAAACTGTTAGTATACTCAATTATATCAATAACAAACCTATCAGAAACCATATGATCATATCAATAGATGCTGAAAAAGCTTTTGACAAAATACAGCATCCATTCCTATTAAAAACACTAGAGAGTGTAGGAATAAATGGACTGTTCCTTAAAATAATTAACAGTATCTATCTGAAACCATCAACAAGCATTATACTCAATGGGGAGAGGCTAGAGGCATTCCCAATAAGATCAGGGGTTAAACAAGGGTGCCCATTATCACCACTATTATTCAATATTGTATTAGAAATGTTAGCATCAGCAATTAGAGAAGAAAAAAAAATTAAAGGAATTAGAATTGGGAAGGAAGAGACAAAACTCTCACTATTCACAGATGACATGATGGTCTACCTAGAGACTCCCAAGAAATCATCTAAAAACCTACTGGAAACAATTAGCAATTTTAGCAAAGTTGCAGGTTATAAAATAAACCCCCATAAATCCTCAACTTCCCTATATATGACTAGCAAGAAACAGCAGGAAGAGCTAGAAAGAGAAATCCCATTCAAAGTAACCTCAGACAGTGTAAAATACTTGGGAGTCTATTTGCCAAGACAGACTCAGAATCTTTTTGACAACAATTATAAAACAATTCTCACACAAATTAAATCAAATTTAAATAACTGGGCAAATATCAACAGCTCATGGATAGGGAGAGCTAATATAATAAAAATGACAATTCTACCCAAAACTAAACTACCTGTTTAGTGCCCTACCAACCAAAATTCCAAAAAATTACTTTAATGAGTTAGAAAAAATTGTAAGTAAATTTATACAGAGAAATAAAAAGTCAAGAATTGCCAGGAGCTTAATGAAAAAAATGCAAATGATGGTGGCTTAGCACTACCCGATCTAAAATTATATTATAAAGCATCAGTCATCAAAACTGTTTGGTATTGGCTAAGAAATAGAATGGTGGACCAGTGGAATAGAATAGGTGTAAAAGCAGGAGAGGGTTATAGTAATCTGCTGTTTGATAAACCCAAAGAGTCTAGCCATTGGGATAAAAACTCCCTCTTTGATAAAAACTGCTAGGATAATTGGAAGTTAGTATGGAAGAAACTTAGATTAGACCAACACCTCACACCCTTTACCAAGATAATATCCAAATGGTTACAGGACATAGACATAAAAAACAATACTATAAGCAAATTAGAAGATCAAGAACTAGTCTACCTGTCAGATCTATGGAAAGGGGAACAGTTTATGACTAAGGAAGAGTTGGAGAACATCACTAAAAACCAATTAGATGATTTCAATTACATTAAATTAAAAAGCTTTTGCATAGATAAAACCAATGTAATCAAGATCAAAAGAAAAGTAGTAAATTGGGAAACAATCTTTACAACTAATGATTCTGACAAAGGACTCATTTCTAAAATATACAGAGAACTGAGTCATATTTTTAAAGCAAAAAGCCATTCCCCAATTGACAAATGGTCAAAGGATATGCAAAGGCAATTTACAGATGAGGAGATCAAAGCAATCCATAGCCATATGAAAAAAATGCTCTAAATCATTAATTATTAAAGAAATGCAAATTAAAGCTTCTCTGAGGTACCACCTCACACCTCTCAGATTGGCCAGTATGACCAGGAAGGATAATGATCATTGTTGGAAGGGATGTGGGAAATCTGGGACACTATTACACTGTTGGTGGAGCTGTGAACTCATCCAACCATTCTGGAGAGCTATTTGGAACTATGCCCAAAGGGCAACAAAAATGTGCATACCCTTTGACCCAGCAATACCACTACTGGGTCTATACCCTGAAGAGATGAGGAAAAAGGGTAAAAACTTTACTTGTACAAAAATATTTATAGCAGCCCTGTTTGTGGTGGCAAAGAATTGGAAATCTAGTAAATGTCCTTCAATTGGGGAATGGTTTAGCAAACTGTGGTATATGTATGTCATGGAACACTATTGTTCTATTAGAAACCAGGAGCGATGGGATTTCAGGGAAACCTGGAGGGATTTGCATGAACTGATGCTGAGTGAGATGAGCAGAACCAGAAAAACACTGTACACCCTAACAGCAACATGGGAGTGATGTTCAACCTTGAAGGACTTGCTCATTTCATCAGCACAACAATTGGGAATAATTTTTGGCTGTCTGCAAAGGACAGTACCATCTGTATCCAGATAAGGAGCTGTGGAGTTTGAACAAAGTATAAGGTTTATTCCCTTTAATTCAGAAAAAAAAAAACCCAGATGTCTTATTGTTTGATCTGGTTACCTCTGAGAATTCTGTTCTCTTTAAGGATATGATTTCTCTCTCATCACACCCAATTTGGATCAAGGTATAACATGGAAACAAAGTAAAGCCTGAGGGAGTGCTATCTGTGGGGTGGGGGTGGGGGAGGGAAGCAAGATTGGGGGAAAATTGTAAAACTCAAATAATATCTTTAATAAAAATTAAAAAAAGAAAAAGAAAATAATCGATAGAATGCAAATACAGATCAAAAAGCATACTTTTTAAAACATTTTTGGGGATTTGCGGTTTTGTTTTTTTTTGTTTTCTTTGTTCTGTGGTTTTTTTGCAGCATGACTTATGGAAATATGTTTTGCATGACTTCACTTGTATAATCTATATGAAATTGTATGTCTTCTCAAGGGTAGAAGGGAAGGAGGGAGAAAGAATTTGATACTCAAAATTTTTAAAAAACAATGTTTCATATTTTGCAATTGAGGACAATTTTAAAAATTTAAAAAAGTATGCTTGAAGCCAATAAAACCAGAAGCTATTTCCTAAGAAAAAGATGAAAAAAAATCTACATAAACCCAAGGGTGAGCCTAAGAATATAATGTAGACTTCTAGACTATTCAAGCTGGAAAATGACTTTAGAGAGTATCTGACTCAACCCTGTCATTTTGCAGAAGAGTAAACTGAGGTCCAGAATAGCCCAGATCATAGAGTTAATTAATGGACAAGTCAATTTTCAGTCTTAAGATTTCTGCCTCCAATTCTAGTGTCCTGAATGTTGTTGAGAATCAGTTGTTTAAATAATAGATTATCTAGACATCTAGGTACTTAACACACAAACACAGTCAAAAACAGATATGCAAGCAGAGTAAGAGACAAAAAAACAGATCCTAGAGAGGTAACAGATATTTGAGCTGCTAAGGCAAACAAATGATTTAATGATTTTTGTTTGTTTGTTTGTTTGTTTAAAGCAAATTGACCAACTATTCATATCAGTTAAAGCAGATGTGCCTGGTAGACACAGCCTAAGTTCTATTACATGAAAATGGAGGTAATAGAAGTAATCTGAGGCCAATAGACACAAATCATGATTAACAGATTAGTTTATATCTCCACTGATCTATTACTGAGTACCTAGGGTTCACCTTTCCTTCTGCAAGATGGTCATTATTATAATTTGCATTTCTATAGCTTCTTATAGCTTACCTGTCTCTTCTCCAGACTGATTTCCTTCACCTATCTTTATTTGTGATGGTTTTCAATTGTCCCCCTTGGAGCTATACTCCTGCTTACAAATGTGTTTTCTAAAAAATTGTAGCCAGAGTTGAATACAATATATAGATGGGACCCAACCAGAGAGAATATAGCCTTCATTTTGGACATCATGCTTTCTCACTGCAGTCTAAGATCATACTGATTTTTTTTCATTGTCATATTGAGCAAACTAATAACAATGAGCTTGCAGTTCACAAAAACCTTTGTTTTGTTTTCCTTGTTGTTTTTTTTTGGCAAGGCAATTGAGATTGAGTGACTTGACAAGAGTCATACAATTTGTAAGTGTCAAGTGACTAAGATCAAATTTGAACTCAGTTCTTTCTGACTCCAGGACCAATGCTACCTCCACTGTACCACCAAACACCCTCCATGCTCTCTCTAGCCCCTCCCCCTCTCCACAGTCTTTTTTTTTTACATGAAGTATTGTCTAACCAATTTTTTTTCTATCTTGTGCTCAGGCAGTTGATTCTTTAAACCTAAGAATAGGAGTTTAAATTTATTCCAATTAAATTTTATTTAATTCATTTTGACAAACTGTTCTAGCTTGTATAGAAACATTTGGACTTCATTATTTCTCACCTCAAACCAAAGAGGAAAATGATGCAAGCATGATTACCTCTATTTCACTGGCCACTTGTGAGGGACTGGCCTCATGGACTGAAATGCTGTTTGGATTTGGGCAGACTTATAGCTAGAGTAACGGAATTACTGGCTTTTCTCCAGGGAACTTATTCTTTCAGTTTGCTGAAAGAAGTTGTATTCCTTCCATAGATAGAAATGCTTGAGTTTTGGTACCTTGTTATTGAGTACTTCATTAAAACAGAAAACAAAAAAAAATTAAATGTTTAATAAAAATCATTAAAATAGAAAGCTAAAAAAAAAAACAAAAACCAGTTAGGTAGGGCGGCTAGGTGGTGCAGTGGATAAAGCACCGGCCCTGGAGTCAGGACTACCTGGGTTCAAATCTGGTCTCAGACACTTAATAATTACCTAGCTGTGTGGCCTTGGGCAAGCCACTTAACCCCATTTGCCTTGCAAAAACCTAAAAAAAAAAGAACAAAAAAAAAAACCAGTTTAGGCCAAATGGAAAAAGGAACTCAAAAGGCAAATGAGGAGAAGAATGCCTTTAAAAGCATACTTGAACAGCTGGAAAAGGAGATTTAAAAAATCTCTCTGAAGAAAATAACTCCTTCAAATGCAGAAAGGAACTAAAGGAAGCTGATGACTTTGTAAGAAATCAGGAAGATCTAAAACACTTCCAAACAAAGCCAAAAATTAGAAAAAAAAGTGAACTATCTCATTGGAAAAAATGACCTTGAAAACAAATCCAGGAGAAATAACTTAAAAATTTTTGAGCTACCCAAAAGTCATGACCAGGAAAAGAGCCTAGACTTCATTTTTCAATAAATAATACATCAAAATTGCCCTGAGATCCTAGAAGACGAGGGTAAAATAGAAATTGAGGAATTCACCAGTCACCCGAAAGAGATCCCAAAAGAAAAACTTCCAGGAATATTATAGCTAAATTCCAAACCTCCAAAATCAAAGAAAAAATACTAAAAGCTGCCAGAAACAAACAATTCAACTGCCATGGCTCTATAGTCAGGATTACACAGGATCTGGCAGCATCTACATTAAGGGCTCAAAGAGATTGGAATATGATATTCCACAAGACAAAAGATATTGATTTATGACCAAGAATCAACTACCCAGCAAAACTGAACTTCTTTCAAGGGAAAAGATGGACTTTCAATGAAACAAGGGACTTTCAAACTTTCCTATTGAAACAATCAGAGCTGAACAGAAAGTTTGATCTCCAAGTACAGGACTCAGGGGAACAATAGAAGGGGTGGATGAGAAGGACTAACTATGAGGAACTTAATGATGTTAAACTGTTTGTATTTCTGCATGAGACGAAGATACTGATAACTCATGAACTTTCTCACTTAAAAGAGCTGTTAGAAGGAGCATATATGTAGATAGGACATAGGAAGGAGCAGAATATAATGGTATAATATAGTAAAAAGTTGGAGTCAATGGGTGATAAAGGAAAGGAGAGGAAGAGAAAGTAGAGGAAGAAGAGGCTAAGATATTTTACATAAGAATCAAGATAATGCTTTTTCAATGGAGTGGAACAGGGAAAGGTGAAGGGGGGAGTGAGTGAGCCTTCATTCTCATCATAAATGGCTCAGAGAGGAAGTAACATACACATTTAATTGGGTATTAAAATCTATCTTACCCTAGACAAAAATGAGAAGAAAGGGATGGGATAAGGGGGGAATGGGAGGGAGGGGGAATAGGTGATAGAAGAGAGGGAAGATCGAGGGAGAGGTTACTCAGATAAAACATACATTTGGGTAGGGCCAGGATGAAAGGAGAAAGAGAATAGAATAAATGAGAGTCAGGAGTAATAGAATGGAAGGAAATACAGCTAGTAATAGCAACTGTGGGAAAAATATTGAAGCAACTTCTCTGATGGACTTATGATAAAGGCAACTCACCCCAGAGACAGAGCCATTGGAATTGGAACACAAAATGAAGTACATTTTTTTTTCCTCTCTCACTATTCTTGAGGTTTCTCATCTTCTTGGGGGGGGAGTTTATGTTTTCTCTTATAACTAGATTATTGTAATAATATAAAATAAATAAACCAAAAAATACATAGGGTGCATGGAGAGTCAAAAAAAAAAAGAAATTAAAAAAAAGAAAACTTCCCCAATATTTAGATCTAGAGGGCAAAATAGAATGGAAAAGAAACCACCAATCACTTCATGAAAGAGATTGTAAAATTAAACCTCCCAGGAATATTATAGCCAAATTGGAGAGTTCCCAGGTCAAGGAGAAAATATTGCAAGCAGCCAGAAAGAAAGAATTCAAATATCATGAAGCTACAGTCAGAATCAAGCAATATTTAGCCATTTCCACATTAAAGGAGCAAAGGGTTTGGAATATGATATGCCAGAAGGCAAAGGAGCTAGGATTATGAGCAAGTATAATTCTTTGGGGCAAAATGGACATTTAATGAAATAGAAGATTTTTCAAAAAGTCCTGAAGAAAAAAGTCAAAATTAAAAGGAAACGTTGACATTCAAAGACAAGACTCAAGTAAAGCAGAAAAAGTTAAACATGAAGGAGAAATAATAAAGAATACAGTAAACTTTCCAATATGAGAGGATAATATATGTAGTTTCTAAAAAGTTCATGTAGACAGAAGGTTTGGTTATAAAATGATATATTACAATTATCTAAAAAAGAGAGAAAAAGAAGGATGTACTAGGAAAAGGGAGAGAAAATTGTATAACACAAGAGATGTACAAGACAGTTTTTTTTTGCAATGGATGGGAAATGGAGGGGATGCAACACTTAAACCTTACTCTCCTCATAATTGATTCAAAGAGGGAAATGTGTGTGTGTGTGTGTGTGTGTGTGTGTGTGTGTGTGTGTGTGTGTGTGTGTGTGTACACACACATTTAGTTGATATATAGAAATCTATCTTACCCAGTAGGGAAAAAGGAAAGGAAATGATTAAGAGAAAGGGAAGTGTGATGAAAAAGAGAAAGCAGATTAAGGGAAATAGTGCTTAGAAGCAAAATAGACATTTTGAAGAACAGAATGAAAAGATAAAGAAAGAAGGATAAACAGAAGAAAACGAGAGAGGGAAATACACAATAATCATAACTAAATGTGAATGGAATAGTTCACCTATAAAACAAAATGGATATTAGACTGAATAAGAAACTAGAATTCAATTATATGACACATACTTGAAACAGAAAGATATATTTAAATAAAGGATTAGAGCAGAATTTATCATGCTTCAGATGAAAGGATAGCAGTCATCAGGGCATGGGTAACCATAATGATCTCATAGAAAACAAAAGCAATAGAATTAATTAAAAGAGATTTATTAGAAAAACTACATTTTGCTAAAATTGCTAGACAATAAAGTAATATCAATACAGCAAGTTTCTCTGACAAAAGTCTCCTTTTTCAAAAATATAAAGAACTAAGACAAATTCATAAAAATAAGAACCATTATCCAACTGACTGATCAATGTTCAAAAAGTATGAACAAACAGTTTTTAGAAGAAGAAATCATTACCTGTGCAAAAATATTCATAGCAGCTCTGTTTGTGGTGGCAAAGAATTGGAAATTGAGTGAATTTCCATAATTTGGGGAATGGCTTAATAAACTGTGGTATATGTATGTGATGGAACACTATTGTTCAATTAGAAACCAGGAGGGATGAGAATTCAGGGAAGCCTGGAAGGATTTCCATGAATTGATGCTGAGAGAAATGAGCAGAACCAGAAGAACACTGTACACCCTAACAGCAGCATGGGAGTGATGATCAACCTTAATGGACTTGCTCATACCAACAGGGCAACAATAGGGCACAATTTTGGGATATCTTCAATGGAGAATTCCATCTGTATCCTGAGAAAAAATTATGGAGTTTGAACAAAGACCAAAGACTATTACCTTTAGTTTTAAAAAAATTATCTTATTATGTAATTCTGCTATATCTCATACTTCATGATTCTTCCTTAAGGCTATGATTTCTCTCTCATCACATTTAACTTAGATCAATGCATACCATGGAAACAATGTAAAGACTAATAAACTGCCTTCTGTGGGGGGAGGGAAGCAAGATTGGGGGAAAATTGTAAAATTCAAAATAAAATATTTCAAAAATTATAAAAAGAAGAAATCAAAGCTATCTATAAATTATTTTTGGAGGCAGCTAGATGGCACAGTGGATAAAGCAGCAGCCCTAGAGTCAGGAGGACCTGAGTTCAAATCCAGTCTCAGATACTTAATAATTGACTAGCTGTGTGACCTTGGGCAAGTCACTTAACCCCATTGACTTAAATAAATTAAAAAAATTAAGTGCTGTTAATTACTATGGATTACGAAAAGAAAATTGATACAACATGGAATTATCGTCTCATACCTATAAGTAATGACAAATACTGTAGAGGATGAGAGAAAATAGGTACACCAATGAACTGGTGGAGCAATGAGCTGATTCAACCATTCTATAGAACTTTTTGGAACTAGACCCAAAGAGCTATTAAATTATGCATACTTTTTGCCCCACGAATCCTTTGGCCAAGAAATACCACTATTGTTAGAGATCAAAGAAAAAGTAAAAGGATTTGTAGTACAAAATATTTATAGCAATTCTTTTTGGGGCTGACAAAGAATTAAAAATTAAGAAGATGCTCATTAACTGGAAATTCCTGAGTAAATGGTAGCATATGACTGTGTTAGAGTACTATTTTGCTATAAAAATAAGGAGGGTAGTTTCATCAAAACATGGCAAGACTTATATGAACTGATGCAAAGTGAAGTGAGCAGAACCAGGAAATCGTTGTGCACAATAACAACAATATTGTAACTGGCATCAACCATGAAAGATTGCTCTCTCTCTCTCTCTCTCTCTCTCTCTCTCTCTCTTCAGGACTATATCCAGTCAATATGCCTGAGTCACAAGAGAGTGACTCTTCCAGCTCCACTCACCCAACAGCAGGATCTTATTATTGTTATATAAATGGTACTTTTAAAACCTGGTAGAGTTCCAAAGGCTCTACCACAGGTTGGGTACAAATAATTCATATGAACATTTGGAGTAGAGAAGTCTCTAAATTTGCACATTTGCAATTCTACTTTGCTTATTGAACATAGTGCCTTTTTTGGATGAGGGCATCCCATACTGGATGATCCCATGCCAGTCAACCCATGTTTCATAATTGATTCCAGAGTTCTATAGGGAGAGCTTGAGAGTGTCATTGCATTGCCTTTTCTATTTTCCAGGTGAGCACTTTCCCTTTGTGAATTTTCTGTAAAACAATCTTTCAGACAAACCTATGTTTGGCATTCAAACAATATGGCCAATCCACCAGAGCTCTATCATCTACAGTAGAATTTGAATACTGGATGGTTAAAGTTGAGAAAGGGCCTTGGTGTCCAGTACCTTATCTTGCCAGGTAAACTTCAGAATTTTTCCAAGATAATTAAAATGGAAGTGATTCAGTTTCCTGGCATGGTGCTGATGGACTGTCCAGGTTTCACATGTATACAACAGTATGTACCCTATATACAACAATAATGACATCCTGTTGCTGAGTGAGTTGGACTAAAACAGCAACCCTCTTTGCTAAGGGTTTTCTCTTATGGACCATATATGTGGACTAGATTTAGTTCTGAAAGAAGAACCTAGTCCTTAAAGAGGATGTTTTTGTACTCTCTGGATGCTTATTTTCTCAACCCTGGAAGAAAATCTTTTCAAGTCAATACCCTTATATCTATGGTCTCCCCAGAATTTATGTAGTAGAAACAAATTCAATATAAAGTGTAAGCCAGATATGACAGCTATTTATTTCAACCACCCAAAAGAATTCTTAAGAAAAGTATTATCAAAGATAAGAAGCAATAACATAACTACTCTAATACTCTTCCAGAGTTAAGGTAATTTCTATATGAAGCAGTTACAGGAATGTTGAATTGAATTTTCACTTTTGCATTGACTCTTCTATCTAGTTCTGTTTTCTAGCAAGCAAGTCAGCTCCACCTTCTTGACTGTAGGAATTATTTCAATGAAGCAAGAGGAAGGGAAGGGATTAAATGAATTGTGTCTATGTGCCAGGCATTTTATTAGCTAATTTGATATTCACAACAGCCTTCTGATGTTTGTGCTATTATGATCTTCAATTTATAGTTCAGCAAAGGAGAGAGAGAGAGAGAGAGAGAGAGAGAGAGAGAGAGAAACGATTTTGTTTTTCATGACTGGGTACTGTGCTAAGGCTCTAGTCTCATTTTCTCTCCAGAGTCATCTGAGTTCAATGTCAGTAGACAACTGGAGATAGTCCTGGATGTGAATCAATCAGGGTTAAGTGACTTATCCAAGATCACACAACTAGTAAGTGTCAAGTGTCTGAGGCTGGATTCGAAGTCCCATTTGCCTGACTCAAAGACCAGTGCTCTATCCACTGTGACACCTAGCCTCCTTAGATAGATAGATAGATAGATAGATAGATAGATAGATAGATAGATAGATAGATGGAAGATAGATGCATGGATCGATGGATAATTGGTTAGATAGATAGGCAGATAAATAGAAAAATTGAATAGATAGATGTGATAAATATAGGCTATTTTCTTAAATTATTATATGTAACCTCTAATGCTTTGATCTCTTTCTATCTTAAATTTGAATATACATAAGTAATTTCTATATGGGAGCCTCTCTTCAGAAGAATTCAGTAAGTTATGACTTTGTAGATAGATAAGTACTAGGAAAACCTAAGACTCAGAGTTTAGCTGACTGGTTCAGAGTAACAGAGGTTCAAGTGTCAGATGTCAGTCAAATATGTTCCTAATATAATCATGATGTCATTATACTTTCAACTTTTATATATGTGTTTCATAAGTCTTATTTTCCAAGTCTTTAGGAATGAAAAAAGTTTCATATATGTCTATATATATATATATATATACATGTATGTGTGTATACACATTACACACACGCACATATATAAGAAGAATATACTTCTAGCTAATTTTATGTTTATGAATTTATTTTAAATAAGAAGGAATTGGTGTTTCTATTAGAGTTATAAGCAAAAATGATTTTTAAATTTAATTGTCTCTTCTTGATGCTTACTTTTGGGCTTAAATTTTTTTAAAGGTTGACTGAGTATCAACAACTTCTTTGTGCTATATAGACAGTTATTCTGCATCTTAAATGACACAGAATGGGGGAGGGAGTGTTTAATGACTAGATTGATGTATATAAGGCAAGAAAAGGTAAATTATTTCAATAATTTTTGAATAAAGCATAAATATGAAAAAAAGGTTTTCTAGACTTTTGCAAAGTCTAAAGAGGAAGTTTTGAAAGAAAAGACAAAGCAATGCAAGATTTTGTTTTCCTTGTGATGGGCAGGGTTCTTTTTATTGCCTTTTCAATGGAGGGAAGAGAGAAGAGAGGGAAAAATATTGAATCGTCATTGAAAAAACAAAATAAAATTTAATTTAAAAAGGAAAGAAAAAAGAGATGTTGGGAAGAGTCTTTGCGATGGATTTGTAGATGAAAAGAAAAATTTCCAAGGAAATTTTTATTTAAATTTTTCCTCTATCCCTCTTCTTTAGCTTTCCTTGATTTCTAAAAGTGTATCTGTATTCATCTTCATATTTTCCCATAATTTCTCAATTATATTGTACAAAAGGGAGAAATAGAAAGGTGCATACTAGGCACCAGTGGTCTTCAATATATTACAAACAGGAAACTACTTAAGTAAAGCACATTAAAGTTTATTATTTATTAAATTCATGAGAAAAAAACATAGGTTGGTCACATGTACATAAGGGATTAGTGAGAACAGCTTATGTGTTCATTGGTGTCTTTATGATTTCCAAAACTAAGAAAAGTCCCTAGTAAGTTGGATGGTACACTTTGGGAAGCCATGCATAAGAGTTGCATAGGATGAACATCTATTGATTAGTCATGGTATGAATCCTAGGAAGGAAGACCTTCGTCAACTGATCTATACATTAATTGGAGCATATTGTAGTAAATATAGCTCGTAAGAGGCAGAGGGAATTAGAGATATAAATTAGGAAGAAGTTTATAGGAATGTATATCTATATTTCAATTAATTTACCTTTTGGAGTTTCCATTTACATGTTGCACTTGATATGTCACCTGAACTCTAGTTTTCTTTGATGTAATGAATTAGGAACATAAAATTTTTACTTCTGTTTACTACAACTTCTAAGGATCTCAGTTTTCTCATCTATGAAATGGGAATCATACAATTTTTCTGCTTAAGGAGAATATGGCAACCAGCCTTAAGAGCACCAATTCCATATGATTCTGTAGATGCAGTCTTTCACCAATACCATTCATTGGTCTTCAATTTAGAAGGCTCATGGGATTAGATATACAGACTATTTTTGTAAATGTTTTCTAGTTTTAATTTTTTGAGGTATTTTTTGGGGGGGTTTCTCATTAAAAAGTTCTCTTTGCCCTTTTTTTCTCTAATGGTGTAGAGAGATACAAATTGGTGGATCAGAATGCATGTACTATTTAGTTAGTGCTGTGTTATGTCTGGAAAACTGCTCAGTCCAGGATTTAGCTTTCTTTTAAAAGGAGTTTTCCATTAAAGGTAATTGTTTTATATCTCCAAATATAAATATAGCCTGTAAAATGCTATTAGTATAATTACCCTCTAATCAAATTAAGGTTAATAGTGATTCTTTTAGGGGCATATATAAAAAACCGATTATTGCTATTAGAAGGGACATGGGCCCCAAAGAATGACACACAGTAAAATAATGATGCATCCATAAGGAATAATTTCAACAAATTAGAACATTTTATCCAACTGGATATTTGTGTGTCAATTTAATAGACATTCACTAGGAAGCAGGTTATAAAATAAGGACAGCAGGTTAGAGAGGCCCACCCATCCATAATGCCACTGCCAGAGAATTAGATTAATTTAGAAGTAGAAAATAGCAAATGGGTTCTTCTGTTTCCTTGCCAGGATGACAGTGAGATTTATCCAGTGTTGTTTATCAAGCCGAATGACCAACATGCCTACCGCAGAGTTTCTACAGATCTATCACAGTAGTTCTCAAATTTTTCTTCTACTATCCATTTTGGGAAATGGCAATATTATTATGCTCAACTTGTCCTCCTAGGCATACAAGTACAATGGACAAGCACATATTGTCACAGAAGTATAAACCCAATTACACTGAAGGAAACTTTCCTTGCAAGGCAAAAATATTGGGGGAGGGGCAGCTGCTTTCATCAGACTCTAATGAGTCTGTGTGGCTTCAGAAGATTACAAGGGGTTCTTTTTTTCCAGAAAACTAACAAAGCTCTGGCAACTCTGGACAGCTCCCGACCTTACTCCTCCACCAACTATATCTCCCTTTATATGGCTCTTTATCTGCTGCTGAATTTGCCAAAGTAGAAGCTCCATTGAAACATCAGGTACTGTAAACATTCATGAAGAGGATGGGGATGGGATAGGGGAAGAACTGTCCAAATCTTATATGCCTATATGCTATAATATTAATAGTTCACATATTTATAGTATTTTAGGGTTACAAAATAAAGCACCAGATTCAGAGTCAGGAAGACCTAAGTTCAAATCTGGTCTCAGATACTTACTGGCTATGTGACCTTGGACAAATCACTTAACCTTGCTTACCTCAGTTTCCTTAACTGAACTGGAGAATGAAATGGCAAAGTACACTAATATCTTTTTCAAGAAAACTCCAAATGGAATCACAAAGAGTCAAACATGACTGAACAACAAAGTCACATAACTAGCAAGTATTAAAACCAAAAGTCAAAAATAGGCCTTATGATTCTATGGGCTTTATTCTTTTTACTACATCATGGACTCATGGATGGAAAAGGATTTTCAACAGTAGAGCTATAGGATTATAGGTGGAAGGGTCTCTAAAAGTTAGCTATTTCTGCTCACCTACTCTGCTCTGAAGATAAAGGAACTTCATTAGTCAAAGGTTACATGGGTAGGAAGCTGCAAAACTCAGAATTAAATAGACTTGCTGCTTCCAAGTCTCATTCTTTTTAAAAAATTAATTTTAAGACCCCCCCAAAAGGAACATTTCCATAAACAAGATAGAACAGCACAGGAAAAGAGGATAAAAATCTAAAGCTATGAATCTCTTTGTCACATCATTCAATTTTTTTAAATGTATAATTAATTTCATGTACTGCTTTCAAATTTTTGTTTATCTAATTCCTTCTTTTCTATGTATTAAAAATAATTTGAAAGGAGAAATTTTGTGGGTGCAGGAAGAGCAGAGAACAATATTACCAATCAACTTCTCCTTCCCAACCACCCCCAATTAAAAACTGAGAAAAGGAGGAGAAAATCCTTGTTAACAAAAAAGTAAAGCAAATAAATCCACAGTGGCCATGTTCAAAAGTGTAAGCTTCTTTCAGCACCTTGACCTTTCTTCTGTCAAGAAGTTTTTATTTTTAACCTAGGTTCTTTGGAGACATAGCTGATCATTGCATCTGATGTCTTTTAAAGATTTTTTTACAATGTTATTATAACTTGTTGTAAACTGTTCTGCTCCTCACTTCACTCAGCATCAGTTCATACTACTCAAAATCATCGTCAAGTCTCTCTTTCATCATTTCTTATGGCACAAAAATATTTCATTACACTCATGCATCCCAATTTGTCCAGCCATTCCTCACTTGGTGGAAGAAGGTGGAGCACCTCCTTCAATTCCAATTCCCAGGTTCTTTCTTATTATTTTTTTCAAAATCATCTTTGATCTTTTCTTCTGTAGTCTATAGTATTTATCTTCTCTCTTTAACCTCATCCAATCCCTACTTGTTTAGTTTTTTTGTCTGAAATTCATCTGGATTTAAGTATCTAAGAGGTTTATTTCATTCAAATCAGTCTAAATGTACTTTGGACTGAAATTTTATTACTTCATAATATTGTACTTAAGAAAGGGATGGTGAGGAGGAATTATTAGACTTCTACAACCTCAATTACATTTATCCAAATTCCTTTAATATAAAAACATCTTCTGTCCAAGAATTCTCCAAAATTTTCCTTACTTGTAAAAGGGGAAGTCAGACTACTTGAGAGGCAATCCACTAGGTGAGATGACACTGTTTAAATAACATTGCCATAATATTTAATCAAATGACAAATAAAAATAAAACAAAACTATCATTTATTAAAGCACTTCATAAGTGCTAGAAAATAAGAATGAACAAAAGTGAGACTCCTTGTCCTAAGAAGTTTGCATTCTGAAGGCAAAGATAACAGACACAAAAATATATGCAAAACACAAGCAAAATAGCGGGGGGGGGGGGGGGGGAGTCACTTTCATCTGGAGAGGTAGAAACAAAAGAATGTTAATGTAGAAAGTGGCATTTGAGGTGAAGCTTAAAAAAAAACCAAACACAGCAATTCCAGAAGGCAAAGATGAGAATGGAGAGGATTTGGGGAATGGACACAGAAGGGAAAGATTGAACACTATGAAACTATAGGATGGGAGTAATGAATGGGAGTGGATGGGAGTAATCTGCAAGAATATTGAAAAGATAGGGACAGGTTGTATAAAGTTTTAAATGCCAAAAGAGCTTAGAATTGATTATAGAGGTAACAGGAAGCAATTGGAGTTTATTGAGGTTGGACTATGCAGAAGCTTGAGAGAGAGAGAGAGAGATCACTTAAGAAACTATTTCAAAGGAGCAGCTGGGTGGCACAGTGGATAGATAGTGCACCAGTCCTGGAGTCAGGAGGACCCAAGTTCAAATTCTGTCTCAGATATTAAATAATTATCTAGCCATGTGACCTTAGGCAACTCACTAAATTCAGTTGCAATAAATACAATTTTTTTTTGAAAAAAGAAGCTTTTTCATTAAACCAGATTAAGGTGATGAAGACCTGAATTAAAATGATGACTTATGTGAAGAAAGAAATGGATGAATCCAAGAAGTATTTGGAGGATAGAAAAGATAAGATTTTAGCAACTGATTGGATATGGAGGGTAAATGAAAGGGAGGAGTGGAGGAGAAACTAATGTTCCAAGCTTGAGTGACTGAAAGAATTCTATTGCCTAAGAAAGAAATGGGAGGGGAGGCTAGGTGGCACAGTGTTTAAAGCACCAGCCCTGGAGTCAGGAGTACCTGGGTTCAAATCTGGTCTCAGACACTTAATAATTACCTAGCCATGTGGCCTTGGGCAAGCCACTTAACCCCATTGCCTTGCAAAAACCTAAAAAACAACAACAAAAAAAAAAAACAAGAAAGAAATGGGGACGTTTGGAAGAAGGATGATGGGATATGAGAAAGAAAATAATGATTTCTATTTTGGACATGTGAAGTGTAAGATGATTAGAGTTCAGAATATTCAGTTTGAGATGTACAATTAGAAGTTGGAGATGTGGACCTGGAATTCAAGATAAAGATTAGGTCTGCAGATCTGGCAGTCATCTACATAAAGCTAATAATTGAAATGTAAAGGAAGCCGGGGATAAAAAAAAACTTCACATACTACAATTTTGAGGAAAACATCTCTTCAGAAAAAGTGCGAGAGGTTGAAGAAAGAAAAGAATAGAGAGGCCAGAACAGAATCTAAGGGAATACCATTAGTAGTTGTGAGAGGACTACTGCAGGATTCCTCCTTCTACTTCAATACAGGGTTTTCCCTGAAAGATGAACTTCAGTCATGTCTAAAAGTTTCTGATAGCTTCTGGATAGATGATATAGCTTCCTGATCATGTAAAGTCATAAAAAAGTCTTGCCCATGTGGAGTTACGGACCTTAAGACTTGGCCAATGGCTCTAAATTAAGTGGTTTGCCAAACCCTTTCTTGTTGACTAGATAAACTTCCATTTGAAAAGGGGTTGGGGCAAAGGTGGGCAGAGAAGCATCTGCCCAAACTACTTCTGAATACCCTTATTGACTTTTTTCTATGTTGTGGCTAAGCATTATAATGGGTTGGCATTAAATAACTTATAAGTTCCTCAAAGTCTTTCAACATTGAATTTTAAATAACAAGAGACTGACTGAGGCCAAGCCCTTCCCTAACAGTAGGAATGATATTGAGGATGAATGAGTAAAGATATTTGAGAAAGAGTGGTCAGGCAGGTAGAAGAAATAAGAGAAATCAGTATCATGAAAATCCATAGTGGAAAAAGTATTTGGGAAGAGGAGAGAAAGAGCAACTATGTTAAATACTACAGAGCAGATGAAATAAAAAGATTCAGAAAAGGCTATTAGCTTTGACAATTAAGAGACCTTTGTTACCTATGAAGAAAGCATTGTTAGTTGAATTATGAGGTTAGAAACCAGACTGCAGAGAATTTAGAAGTCAATCAAAGACAAAATAGAGACACCTTATGGAAAGAATGTGACTGAGAAAGGGAAGAAATAGTTTCTAGGGGAGGTAGGCCATAGCAGGGGCTATTTTGAAGATAGGTGATACTTCCAGTTTTGGACTTCAGAAAGATAATCAAGAAATAAAGGGAAGTTGAATGAGAAAGAACAAGACAAAGGCAGAGAGAGATGGGGTGGGGGGTAGGGGATGAAGACAGAGAAGAAAAAAAAAATCACAGTAAAATAATCAACTCCTTTGTCATTCTAAAAGAACTTGTGAGTCATTGTTCCAATTAGTTGCCATTTGTCTTCTCTAGTAATATAAGCCTAAATTTATCTATATAAACATACAAATACAACCACTGGGTAAATATCAGTGCTACCTGGTAATTACGCATACATAGCTAGGAGTTAGCTAATGACTTTATAAAAAATGCATGTCTCTATATATGTATACATACGTAGAAGCATAGTAGATGAGTAATATAATTCTTACCTGGTAGACCACGGGTATGCTAACATATGCACTTTCAAATAGACAATTTGATAGCTATTCAGCATACCTACCAGGCAACAGTGATAGTTACTCATGTGACCCTGTTTAGTTAAAATAGATCTAAATTAACTCCTGTAGAGCTGAATTTATCAGGGAGCACAGTGGATTTATACATTTATCTAGTCTAGAATCAGTTTTAAGCCCCAATCATAGTGACACATATTGTGTATTTTCTGAACCTGCTGCATTTGATAGGAAAACAAACTTTCGGTTGTGAAGAAACTCAAGCCAGGAACCTTTCTGTCACCCTTCAAATGGATGTATGACCTTTGTTCTCCAGTAGCCATTTCAACTATTGCACTTAGGGTCAGGACTTGTGTCCTATTTATGTTTATAGTTTATGCTCTTAATAAATGTTTCTTGGATTAATGGATGAGTGAATTGTACAAATCCTGTACACATAAGTCATAGTATAATTATTTGATAATTTTAAACTCTCTAATGAGATTTTAGATTTTTCAAGCCAGGCAATTTCAAATTAACTTATATTTTATCCTTTTCTAAAATTGACATATCTTTTCCCCCAGAAGAAACACAATATAAAATGATAAAATCAAAATGAATGAGGCTATGATAACTATGATAACTATGAATTTAATTCATGTAATGCATTAAGATGACAGATTTTCCTGCTCCCCCAAAAAACCCCTGTCTGAATTCTGCAATTTGACAGATGACTTGTCATCTTGAGCAAACTTGTATATTATTATCAGTTAATTCTAGACAACACTTGTGATTATTGTCAATGACAGTAGCTTATGTCTTATGATATTTTAAAACTTACAAAATAGTCTTCACAATAACCTTCTAACATGGTTGGCACTAGCATTATCTTCCTCATATAATAAAGGGTAAAATTTAGTCTCAGTGACATTCAGTGATATCAGAGCCAGGATTTGAAAGCAAGTCTCTTTGACTCCAAATCTAATTTTCATTCCATGCATGGTACTTCTCATTTCAAAAGTAGCAGTAATTGGATTGGAGGGCACTCATAGATAATATGGGGGGGGTACACCTACAGGGAAGATTCGTAGAATATGTGCTGAGCACCATTGCAACTTCTAGGAACCAGAGCATTGAAATTCCTGGTACTTTAGGATGTTGTATTATGACTGGGGTGGAGGAGGTAATAATAAGAGAAGGGAGGGCTCTATCATCAGTTATAGTAGAGAGAATGAGGCACTGTATAAGGAAAAGGTGCTCACTCAGTAAATTTTAAAAGAAATGATTGTGCCCCTGGATCATTCTTCTTTCTTCTCTCCACAACATAGAACATGTAAGCCTCCCTCTCTGGAACTTCCTACATAGCCAGAAATGACCATTGGGAGTTGGCAGTAGAAGGTATGTCCTAAGTAAATTCCTTGGGCTCTTTGCTACCTTCTCTACTTTGTCTTTCTTTCCAATTTAGGTGACTGAACAATCATTGAATGTGTGAAACCCTGGGGGCAGCCTCATGAATTTAAGGGATTGGAAGCCCTGAGGTCTCTCAGTTAGAGCTGACTGGAAGCAATAAGAAGAGTGTTCTATCATTATATCCTTCTTGGATATAATACAAGCCACACAGTTCTTACCTGGTAGTCCACAGGTATGCTACATATATACATTCAAGTAGACAATATTGATAGCTATTCAGCATACCTACCAGGCAACATTGATGGTTACTCATGTGACCCTATTTAGTTAAAATAGATCTAAATTAACTCCTGGAAGTATGCGTGTGTGTGTGTGTGTGTGTGTGTGTGTGTGTGTGTGTGTGTGTGTCCCCACTAGGTAAAGAAGTGCTACCTACCTCTGGCTTGACTTGCCTGAAGATATGTACTTTAAGTGAGATGGTGCAGAGTCAAGGCAATGATAAAACCAAGACCAAGAGACTCTACATTGGCAGTCTTGCTATATATATTTCATGCCATATCAACTACCCAGGAGAATATAACAATTGTTATAGTTTACTGCTTCTTGTAAAAAAAAATGGTCAGTGCAAGTTAAGGAGTCTTGTGTTGTTTTTCTTTCACAAGGGAGAAATACATATTTAACTCTACCTGTTTTATATTGTACATTGAGTACCTTTGACTTCCTCCCTTTTTTAAGAGAGACCCCTAGACATGAGTCCAATTCAGTTTTGTGGTTCTTCCTAGGGTTCTGGAATGGGTATACATACATACATACACATACACACACACATATAATATATACAGAGAGAGAGAAAGAGAGGCAAACAGTCCAGAAAAGAAGAGTCTGACTTCTCTCTTTGAAGGATAGACTTTTGAAGATTGAAGCTGGTCCCATGGGTGTATGGGTATAGAACTGAATGGGGCCTCTTTAGAAGAACAGGGAGATATCAAATATCTAAGCAGTAGATCTGAAATCTTACCAGTGACATCACTGATGACTCAGGTTTTTTTTTTCTGACCTGATATTGGGTAAGCATGTTCCTTTTAATTTGTAGTAATAAAGTTCCTGCTAATATATATGTATGTATGTATGTATTTTGCCGGAGGTAGGTGATACAATCATAGATCTCTGAGTCTGAAGTCAGGAAGATGAGTTCAAATCTGGTGCCATACACTTACTAGTTGTTTGACCCTATGCAAATCACTTTATCCTGTTTACCTCAGTTTCCTATGTATAAAATGAGCTGGAAAAGGAAATGGCAAATCACTCCAGTATTTTTGCCAAGAAAACCCAAAATGTGGTCACAGAATCAGAGGTGATTGACTTAGCTGAACATGTTTGTATGTGTGTATATGCTTGAAGACAGACACACACACACACACACGCAGAGAGAGAGAGAAAGAGAGAGAGAGAGAGAGAGAGAGAGAGAGAGAGAGAGAGAGAGAGAGAGAGAGAGAAGAATGAGAATTAGGGCAGATATGCATGAAATGAAATAACCTCTGCATATAACTTTTCTTTGTCCAAATTGACATACACATAAATAAAGACAATTGAAGAAAGAATCATGAAGTTCATTAAGTGTATTTTTACTTACATCCTCCTCCTCACACTCCTAAATGATATCCTCTCCCCTGCTCCAGGTAACCTCTAACACCTTTTCCCCTAACCACAATTTTAAGGCAAATTCCAATATGATTCTGTAGAAAAAGTATGGGAGGATAGAATGTGTAGTCTGAGTTCAAATCCCACCTTGGTCATGAACACATGAGATGCTGCTATAGGATATTTATCAGTATAAATCCTTAGAATTATGATTTTTAAAAGTTTGTGTAAAGGTTTACTTCCCCCTAAGTTTTATTTCATCTCTGACAACATGACTAATATGGAAATATGTTAAACACAATTGTCCATGTACAACTTATAACTGATTGTTCACTGCCATGGGGAGGGTGGAGGAAAGGGAGGTTGGTAGAAAAATGTGGAACTAATAAGCTTGCAAATGGATGAATGTTGAAAACTACCTTTGCATGTAATTGGAAAAAAGAAAAGAAAAGCAAAAAGCAAAAAAGTTTATGTGAACCATCTTTGGACTTTGGGAACTAGAGAATGAAATGTTACCTGTATCTATCAGAGAAGATGAAATAGAAAAATTAGATTTCCAACCCATTTTGTCATAACCCTAAGGAAAGCAAAAAGCAAGTGTCCCAATTTAGTTATCAAAAAAAAAAAAGAGATAAGCCATGGTGGTGAGTCACACTAGGAAGCATAAAGATCTCTCCAGAAGCCCAATACTGATTAGAAGCCACTGTGCTACTTTAACAACACAGAAGATTTTACGCTTAGTAAAAAGCACCATTTGATATTCTTTAGTTTTTTTTAAAGTTCCTCTTGATTTCCATCACTTTCAAACATTTACCATACTAGATGTAGTTGTTCTCATTTCAGGAGAACAAAAGACTTTTTAAAGTATGATTTTTGGCATAAAGATTTTAGATCCCCTTGTTTTCCAAATATTTCCTTCTTTCATCCCTAACCAACAAGCCAGACTTTAGAACATAAAATTTTTTAAAGTGAGAAAAATCAGGGGGTGGCTAGGTGGCTTAGTGGATAGAGCACAGATCCTGGAGTCAGGAGTACCTGAGCTCAAATCCAACCTTAGACACCTAGCTGTGTGGCCTTGGGCAAGCCACTTAATCCCATTGCCTTGCCAAAACCTAAAAAAAAGTGAGAAAAATCATTCAGCAAAAACAAGCAACATAGCCATCATTCCCCAACTTCTGCAAAAGGAGGTAGACTAGTGGATTTTCTTGACTCTTTTCTGGGGACAAGTTGATTATTATAATCAAACACTGTTTAATTTGGGGGCTTTTGTTGTTCTTTACATTTCTGTTGTTGTCATTATGTATACTATTTTCTGACTATTTTGTTCTATATCAATTCATAAGTGCTTTCCCATGTTTTGGGGGTGATATTTTATCTTGTTGCTTTCATTTTTTTTATTTTATTTTTTTTTTTGCAAGGCAATGGGGTTAAATGGCTTGCCCAAGGCCACACAGCTAGGTAATTATTAAGTGTCTGAGGTCAGATTTGAACTCAGGTACTCCTGACTCCAGGGCCGGTGCTTTATCCATTACACCACCTAGCTGCCCCTTCTTGTTGCTTTTAAAGATCATAGTTTTCGTGTTTTTCATCTTGTTGTTTCTAAAGATCATAGTTTTAGTGTTAGAAGATAAATGAGAGGCTATTAATCCAACCCTCTCATTTTATGGTTAAGAAAACTGAAACTGGGGGCGGCTAGGTGGCGCAGTGGATAAAGCACCGGCCCTGGACCTTGCAAAATACTAAAGAAAAATGGTGGTAAAACATCTGCTATGCAAAAAAACCACTATAAATATATAATAACTTTAGAAAATATATCACTGACTGCATGATAACTATCAAGAATGGAAGAACATTGCAAGACTTGCTATTTCAGATCAGTTTGATGGGAAGAACTCCTAGATAAGTATATTTCCATGAAATTTCGCAAAATGACTGAATGGACTATTCTAAGAAGGAACATAAGGTTAAAGAGAACATATCAGCCCCATTAGAACAAGAATGTGATATAAACTGGAACATGGCTTCACTTACTTCTTCCTTCTTGGGTCACCATCTTACTTGCCTTTTCTTTATTTCTCTTTCAACTAATCCTTTTCAAGATCAGTTTTGTCTCCGGCAAAGTCTTAAATCTCTTAGCTTAAAGGTAGCTGTATTCCTTTACTCTTTATTCAATAACTTTTTTTGAAATTAAAGAGGATTTAAATCAGAGATTTAGAGCTGGAAAGGAACTGAGAAGGGCACTTAGTCAAACCTTCAGTTTATAGAAGAGGAAATAAAGGATAAGAAAAGTTAAGGAATTTTTCCAAAGTTACACCAATGATTGATTGACCTGAAATTTTATAATGGTATTTCTTTATTAGTATTTTAGTTTGGTATTAAAATTATATTTCATAAAAGGAATTTGGTAGAGGATTTCCCTCAATATTATAAATATTAACTGTTCTCTTGTTAATCTCTTTCCCCCCCCCACAAGTTGCTTTTTTGCAACTAATTAATTTCTCTTTCTGAAATTTTATTAAACTCTAATTTGGTCTTCTGTTAGAGTATTTTAGATTTACACAGGTGAAGTCTAGGAATTTTCTTACTTCTCATGTTTACTGTAATATTATTGTGTATAGTTGTTTCTTATAACTACTTTTAATTACTTTTCTATTATGATCTCAATTAGATTGTTTTTATTTTGCTAATTCTACATTTTTCTTCCTTTTTAAATCAAAGTGGTGAAAGTTTTATCAGCTTTTGTCTTTCCAAAGAACTAGTTTTTAGCTTTGTCAGATCATTATCTTTTTATTGTTAATTTATCTATTTTCTGTTAATTTTTAATATTTCTTCTTTTGTGTTTATTTTGGATTTATTTTGAATTCTTTTGCTTTCTTTATTGAAAATACAGTTCATTTTTCTTTTCTTTTTCAGTTTTGTGCATGTATGTTCTCAAGATTTTTTCCCTCCAAAGAAGCCTAAAATGAGCATATTGCTTCATCATCAGAGTCTTTCACAAATTTAATTGTTGTTATAATTTGCTATTTGACCCACTGATTGTTCAGAATGTTATAATGTGTTAAATTTAGTATGTGATTTTTTTGTTTATGCTCCCTGTATTTTGTTATGTTGTGATCTACAAGGAATACCTTCATGTGTTAGCTTTTTGCATTTATTTCCAATGTCTTTGGGTGCTGGTACATGGTCAATTTTTTTACAAAACTTTCATGTGCTATTGAGAAATATGTTTACCATTTAGAATTCAGAAAATGTTAGTCTTTTATCTCTAAATTGTACAACAGTTTCTTCAGTTCTTTATTTTGTCTATTGTTTATTTTTCTCTTAGAAATGGTTAGCTTTGAGGCAAGAACACTAAGATCTCCTAACATTGTTGCGTTACATTTGAAATATTTTGGCAATTAGTCTAACTTTTATGGGTTAACTGCTATACTGCTTTACTACATATTTAGTATTATTGAATATATTCATTGTACATATTTTAGGAATGATAAAAATTTTCTAATATATTTCTATTAATATTGAAATTTTTTACTTGTTTTGTCTATTGCAACTCCAGATTTTTTTTGTGCTTACTTGACGTGTAATAAATTTTTCTTCAACCTCTCATTTTTCATTGTGTGTATCACTACCATTTATATGTATTACTGCCATAAAACAGATTGTGGCATTTTTATTTATTATTCCTTCTACTATTCTCATTTTATTTGATAACATAATCCATTTGGATTTTTCCATGTTTTAAATTATTTTGTTTTTTGAATGAATGAATAAACTTTTTTGAATAAACAAAATCCCTCTTTAATTTATCACCCCCACCCCAACTGGGGGGAAAAGGAAAACAAAACCCTTGTAACAAAGATTAGTGTCAAGAAAAACAAATTTCCACATTGGTCATGTCTAAAAATATATGTCTAATTCTGCACTATGAATTCATCAATTCTCTGTCAAGAAGTTGGCAATATTCTTTATCATCAGACCCATAAAATTGTGCTTACTCATTGCACTGATCAGAATTTTTAAGTTTTTCAAAGATGTAATTGTTTTTACAATGCTATTATTACACAAATTATTATATAAACTGTTCTCTTGATTCTTTTTTACTTTGGCCTTCATACAAGTCTTTTTAAGCTTTTCTGAAACCATCACTTTTTTCATTCCTAATACAATAGTATTCCCTTATATGCAAATTCAATAAAGTACTCTCCTTTAGTTTCCAATTCTTTCCCACTACAAATCAAGTTGTTGTTTAATTACATGTGGGTCCTTAGAAGTATATACTTTTTTCAGTCAAAGAGTCTTCAGAGTTTAGTAAGCTTTTGAGAATAGTTTTAAATTGTTTTCCAGAATTGCTGGATTGATACAAGTTCTATCATAATTGCAATACTGTACCTGTTTTGCTGCAGTTCCTCCAACATTTCTCATTTTCCTTTTTTTCATCAACCTTGCCAGTCTGAGAAGAATGAGCTGACTTGTCTAATAATTAGTGATTTAGAACATTTTATATGATTATTGATAACTTGGATTTATTCCTTTGAAAAATGCCTGTTAAGATTTCTTAGGTGGAGCCAAGATGGTGGCATGAAGTTAACCTGCTCCAAGAGCCTTTTCCTACTAAAGATACATGAAGCCTCTACTCTGACATTGATGCTACAGATCTCATCAAGAAAAAGAGAAGATTCAAAGAAGTTTTCAACTGTAGACATCATATCGGATCTTCTGTGAAGGTTTGTCTTTTTGGGAGAAAAGGGGAAGAAAACATCCAGGAGGCAGGACAGTGGGAAAGCCAGCTGGATACTTTTAGCCACAGTGCAATCCAGGTCCTGAAAGCTTAATAATAACAGAGCTCCTGGCAGCTAGATGGTATGCCAGCAGGGAGGATCCCAACACCAAAGTCCAAACCCTGAGAGTACCAAGGTAAAAGACTGAACTGGGTTGGTAACAATCCTCTGTTAAGTCAGAACCTAGACAAAAAGGAGGAAACAAACCTCTGCAAAGGCAAGGCCTGGACTGCATAGGCAACATCTTGCCCAACAAGAAGCCAGAGATCAGACCCCAGCCCCAGCAAAATAAAAGCAGAGTCTACAGCAGAGTATACTCCATATACCCCAGGAACTACAAAAAAAATGAATTAAAAAGACAAAAGTGTGCTCACTATAGAAAAAGACTTCACGGATAAAGATGACAGCAATGCCATGTCTGAAGAGGAAAGAAGCAAAAAGTTACTCATAGGAGAAATATCAAAACAGTTTATGGGGGTGGCTAGGTGGTACAGTGGATAGAGCACTGGCCCTGGATTCAGGAGTACCTGAGTTCAAATCTGACCTCAGACACTTAATAATTACCTAGCTGTGTGGCCTTGGGCAAGCCACTTAAGCCCATTGCCTTGCAAAAACTAAAAAAAACAAAAACAACACAACAGTTTATGAATTGTTATAAATACAAAATGCCCAGATACAAAAGCTCATCAAAGAGCTTAAAAAGAATTTTAAAACCAATGAAGAGAAGAAGAAAAATGAAAAAAAGAAATGAGAGTCATGCAGGAAAATTGTGACATTTTGACCAAAGAAATCAACTCCATTAAAAATAAAAATAAGCAACTGGAAAAGGAAACACAGAAGATAATAAAACCCTAAAAATTAGAATTGAACAGTTAAAAAACTAATGAATTGACAAGACTACAAGATTCCATCAAACAAAATTAAAAGGTTGAAAAAATTGAAGAAAATGTCAAGTACCTTCTAGGAAAAATGAATGACCTGAAAAAGAGATTCAGGAGAACCAATCTACAAATCATCGGATTACTAGAAAGCATGGACCAACAGAAGAACCTGAAAAACATTATACAGGTCATTATAAGGGAAAACTGCCCCAACCTACCAGAATAAGATAACAATATAACAATTGAAAGAATCCACAGAACCCATCCAGAAAGTGACCCCAGCATATAAACTCCAAGGACTGTAATAGCCAAATTCCAGAACCCTCAAATAAATGAGAGAATACTGCAAGCAACAAAAAGAAAACAACACAAATGCAAAGGGAACACAACCAGACTAACACAGGACCTATAACCTCAACATTAAAGGATCAGGAGAACTGTTATAACATTTTTCAGAGAGCTAAGGACCTGGGATTACAACCCAGCAGTTACTACACTGCAAAATTCAGTACATACTGTCAGGGGAAAAGATGAATTCTCAGTGAAATATAGGACTATCCATCCTGATACAAAGACCAGAACTGAACAGATAATTCAATTGCCAAATACACAACTGAAAATCAAGGGAGAGATTAATAAAATAGAAAGCAAGAAAACCATTGATCTCGTAAATAAAACTAGGAGTTGGTTTTATGAAAAAACCAATAGAATAGACAAACCTCTAGTTAATCTAATTTTAAAAGAAGAAAGAAGATAACCAGTATTAAAATTACCAGCATTAAAATTACCAGGATTAAAAATAAAAAGGGTGAACTAACCACCAATGTGGTTACTTTGCTGACCTATATGCTACTAAATTGGACAACTTGAGTGAAATGGATATTTACAAAAATACAAACTGCCCAGATAAATAGAAGAGGAAATAAATTACTTAACCACATTTCAGAAAAAAAGAAATTGAAGAAACCATCAATAAATTCCCTAAGAAAAAGTCCCAAGATCCCGATGGATTTACAAGTGAATTCTACCAAACAGTTAAGGAATAATTAATTCCTATTCTACATGAACTATTTTAAAAACTAGGAGAGGACAGAGTTTTACCAAACTCCTTTTATGACACCAACATGGTACTGATACTAAACCAGGAAGAACCAAAACAGACAAAGAAAATTATAGACCAATCTCCCTAATGAATATTGATGCGAAAATCTTAAACAAAATTTTAGTAATGAGTCTACAGCAAGTTATTATCAGGATAATACATCATGATCAGGTTATATTCATACCAGGCAGGCAGGGATGGTTCAACTTTAGGAAAACATAATTAAACATATCAAAAGTAAAACCAACAGAAACCATATGATTATCTCAATAGATGCTGAAAAAGGCTTTGATAAAATACAACATCCATTCCCAAATTAGAAAGTTTAGGAATAAATGGAATTTTTCTTAAAATAATAAATAGTATCTATCTAAACCCATAAACAAATATTATATTTGATGGGAACAAAGTCTGAGCATTTCCAATAAATTTAAGGGTGAAACAAGGATGCCTAATATCACCATTACTATTCAATATAGTTTTGGAAATGTTAGCAGTAGCAATAAGAGAAGAAAAAGAAATTGAAGGAATCAGAATTGGCAATGAGGAAGCAAAACTTTCATTCTTTGCAGATGATATGATGGTATAACTAAGAGAACTTAAGAAAAAAAATCTAAAAAACTCCTTGAAACCATTAAGAAATTCAACAAAGTAGCAGGATGTAAAATAAACCCACATAAATCCTTGGCATTTCTATATATATGAACAGCAAAGCCCAAGAACAAGATAAAGAAAGAGAAATTCCACTTAAAATTACTGTAGAAAATGTTAAAAACTTGGGAACCTAACTTCCAAGACAAACCCAGAAACTGTATAAACATAATTATAAAGCTCTCCTCATCCAAATGAGGAGATCTAAATAACTGGAAAAATGTCAAATGCTCATGTTTCGGTTGAGCTAATATAAAAATGACAAATCTACACAAATTGAATTATTTATTCAGTGCCATACTAATCAAACTACCAAATAACTACTTTACCAAGCTAGAAAAAATAGTAACAAAATTCATCTGGAGCAACGGAAGGGCAAGAATAGCAAGGGAACTGAAGAAAAATAATGTAAAGGAAGGTGGCCTAGCTCTACCAGATCTAAAACTATACTAGAAAGCAGCAGTCAAATGGATCAAAAGAAACTGCAGTAAATGACTGCAGCAATCTACACACTCAAAGACATCAACCTCTGGGATAATAATACTATTTAACAAAAATTGTTGGGAAAACTGAAAAATAGTATGGTGAAAACTAGGCATAGATACACATCTCGCACCCTAATACCAAAATAAGGTCAAAATGGGCACAGGATTTAGACATAAAATGATACCATAGATAAATTAATAGACTTAAAATATTCTTTCTATCTGATCTATTGAAAAGGGATAAATTTATGGCCAAACAAAAATTAGAGCACACTATAAACTACAAAATGAACAATTTTGAGTATATTAAATGAAAAAGTTTTTGCACTAATAAAATCAATACTGCCAAAATTTGAAGAAAAGCAGAAAGCCGAGAAGCACTCTTCACAACCAGGAGTTCTGATAAAAGTCTTATTTCTAAAATATAGAGAGAATTGCTTCAATTTATAAGGTCACAAGTCATTAACCAATTGATAAGTGCTCAAAGGATAAGAACAGACAGTTTTCAAATGAAGAAATTAAATCTATATATAAGCATAAGGAAAAAATGCTCCAAATCACTATTGATTAGAGAAATGCAAGTTAAAACAACAGTGAGGTATCATCTCACACCTATTAAATTAGCTCAGATGAGAAAAAGTGAAGATGCTCAATGCTGGAGAGGTTGTAGGAGGATTGAGACTCATTGCTGGTGGAGTTGTGAATGTATCCAAATTTTCTGGAGAGCAATATAGAACTATGCCCAAAGAAATAAAACTGTTCATACCCTTTGATCCAGTGATTCAAATTCTAGGACTATATCCAGAAGAAATTGTAAAAAAAACTGGGAAAAAGTCCTGCATGTTGCAAAATATTCATAGCAGCTCTTTTTATAGTGGCAAAAAAATTGGAAATTGAGTGGATATCCTTCAATTGGGGAATGGCTAAACACGTTATGGTACATGAATCCTGTGGAATATTATTGTTCTATAAGAAACCATAAATGGGTGGACTCTAGAAATTATGGAATGACTTATGGGATCTGATGCTGAGTGAAGGGAGCAGAGTCAAGAGAATAGTGTACACATCAACAACATTATGAGATGAACAATCTTGTTGGATACAACTCCTCTACGTGGTCCAGAGAGCTTGGACACATGTATTAGATTGGTTATGGGCTATATTATTCCCAACCAAAGGAAGGAAAACAAAACTAAACAAAGCACACAGAAAAAAGCACCCCTACTGAATCTGATGAACACTTTATTAAAATTATCTCTTATGTATCTCTTTCCTTTAATCCTAATTTCCTCAAGGGAACAATTACTAATTTGTAAATATGTTTAACAAAATATGTATGTAAAATGCTAACCTGATTATTCTCTACTGGGTGGGGGGGTAGGAAGGAAGGATGGAGGGAAATTTTGTAACTTGGAAATATGCATGTAGAATTGGATGAAAATTTTAAAAATAAATAAATAAACTTAAAAAAGAAAAATGACTTAATTTCCTTTGATCATTTATTATTTGGAGAACAGTTCTTAGTCTTATAAATTTGAAACAGCTTCTTATACATCCTGGGAATGAGACCATCCATATTTAAAGTTATTAGTGACAGAATTGTTCCTTTCTTCATTTCTTTTTATTTGCTTTCTAATATTTAATTTTATGATGAAGTTGCCTATGCAATTCATTTTTCTCAAATATTTTTAACACTGCATCAGTCTTTTGTCACAGTTTCTCTCTCTCTCTCTCTCTCTCTCTCTCTCTCTCTCTCTCTCTCTCTCTCTCTCTCTCTCTCTCCTTCCTCAACTTCCATTTGCCTATCCTGTTCTTAGTTTTGATATTTCCTAAAATAATTTATTAATTTTTTTCTCTTTTGTTTATTTAGATATTGCTACTTTCTTCCCTCTCTTTTTTTCACTTCTTTACTCTTAGTGAAGTGATTATTTCAAAATTCACTGCCTTTTCTCTCCCATTTCTCCCATTTTCTAGTTTTCATTTATGGTACCTTTTTCTAAGAATATTTTATTTGCTTTGTTCTTTTAATTAATTTTATTCCCTTCAAGTTTATTCTGAAATACAGTTCTGTGACTCATGCACTCTATTATTCTCATGGTTTCAAAACTTTTAAATTATTAGATGTGAGCTTCCTCTTTTAAGCAATTTAAATGGTACTGATTTTATAGATCTTATACCAGTAGATCATTTTTATTTCATGTCTCCCTTTTAGAAACATTAGTTTGCAAGATTGCCAATGTTAAAACTTGCACTTTGTGATAGAAAGTTCTCTGGGTACTAAATATTGAATCTCTGTTCTATTTCCCTGACTTCAACATGATCAGACATTTTCCTGCAAGCTGTGTCTTCTCATTTCTATGTCTATGATCCCCCCACACACACACACACACACAAATGTACGATTCTGCATGTCAGTTATCCTTAGAAGTTCAGATATTTCTTTTTCTTGACCAAGATACTGCTAATGAAGTCATTACTCTCAGAGAAAATAGCTAAAAACTGAGAGTGTCTTATACAGTGGTTGTAGATTTCTTTTACTTGTATTTCCCACTGTTTTGCACTTCTTTTTGCATTTATTGTAGTATTTTTACTTGAATTTCCCATTTTTTCATGCTTGTTGTCTTTGCTTTCATTGTTTCCCATTTGTTACTAGTATATTAGGTTACTTTTTGCCATGTTCTGCCCAGAAATGGCTCAGAAAAGATTTTTGTACAGTGCTGAATTCAAATTCAAAGAGATTCAGTTTTCAAAAGTGAATGGAAATTGTGCTGATGAACATCAGTTTGGTCCTCCTCCATCTGAGAAAACAATCCAAGACTGGTTCTGGGAAGAATTAAATTGCTGATGAAAGAGAAGTGACTGATTTCAAAGGAGGACATAATTGGTGCTTCAGGTTCCTGAAACAGAATGAAATAAGCATGCATCCACCAGATTTGCCTAAAAGATGCTTGAAAGCTATGAGCAGAAGGTCCCTGAATTTCATGATGAATAAAACTTGAGTTCAATAACTTTATGTAATATATTTTTTCCAAATTTCAGACCCCCAAATTAAGGTGCGTCTTATACATGGGGAAATATGATACATATTGCAACTAGTAGCTTTGTTTTATTAGTTACCCAGGCTTTTTGTTTTGGATTTATTGCTTTATGCTATAGATATGCATGTGCTTTAGAAATATGGATGTCTTGTAGGCTTGTTGTCATTACTATATCCTAGTTTCCTAGTTGTAGTGTCATGTCCCTTGCAAATACTGTCAATGTACATTTGTTTTATTTTGGTTTTAGTGGTTCCAAAAGCTGATTGAATAGGAAACCAGGAAAATCATCTTTGTTGTTTTAAAGCACTATTGTTTGTGTTAATACTATTTAAGTTTTAGACTTTTTCCCATATAATCTTTATAAGGGACTGAAAAGAGTTTGATTCAGGGAAGGAAGGTAACCTCTATGTAAAAGCCTATTGGTATAGATTCTCTTCTCATTGGTGGGAATGAAGACCCTAACCTGAGAGATAATGTGGCCTTAGCAAGATCAAGAGAGTTACATCCTTCTTCAGTCTTCTTCAAACTTCAAATCACTTTCTGGCTTCCAGATTCAAGAAGGAAGATGGACCAGCCAACCCTACTTCAAGTTGCTGAAGGAGTGTACTATGGGACAACACGAGAAGAACTGGCAGTCTCCATCATGTCCTTGTCTCTAACTTGCAACTCTAAAAACTTAAGGAAACTTCCCTGGTTGCTATGGAATACTCTCTCTCCCTCGAACTGAGCAACTTCACTTCCAACTTCACTCCCAGTAGATATTATCTCCTTCCCCAGATCTCTGTTTTACTATGATTTGGATAAATGTGTTTATTTGCTATTCTCTGTGTGTTCTTTGTGAAACCAGTTTTTGATAGGAAAAGGGCAAGTCCTGGATATAGAGCTTAGGGAACTGCCTTTCCTCAACAACCAGTAGTTAGCTTGACTGTCTGGTCCTGGCTAAGAAATAAAATTGTGACTCAGTAGAAGATAATGTACAAAAGAAACTAGTGAATGTCAAGGTTTAAATGTCTAGGTTTGAAAAACCTAGTCTCCAAGCCCTGGGTTAAGACCTCACTATTGGACAAAAATTGCTTGAAAATAGTATGGCAGAAATTACATATAGACCAATATCTCACACCTATACCAAGATAAGATCAAAATGGGTACAAGATTTAGAATAAAGGGTAATACAGATATGTCAATTAGGAGAATAAGGACTAGTTTATCCATCAGACAGATCGAGAGAGAAAGCTTATGACCAAACATGAGATAGAGAACATTTTAAAATGTAAAACTGGATAATTTTAATTACATTAAATTAAAAAAAGTTTTACACAAATAAAATCAATGTAACCAAGATTAAAAGGAATATTGAAAACTGGGAAACAATTTTCAAATGTAGTGCTTCTGATAAAGGACTAATTTCTAAACTGTATAGTGAACTGAGTCATAGCTATAAGAATACAAGCCATTTCCTAATTGATAGTCAAAGGATATGAACAGATAGTTTTCAGATGAAGAAATGAAAATTATTTATAATCACTTGAAAAATACTCTAAATCTTTACTGATTAAAGAAATATAAATTTACACAACTCTGAGGTATCACCTCATACCTATCAGATTTCCAAAAATGATAAAAAAAAGAAAATGATTAATATAGGAGAGGATGTGAGAGAATTGTAACACTAATGCACTTTTGGTGGAGTTGTGGCCTAATCCAACTCTTCTGAAGAACAATTTGTAACTATGCCCAAAGGGCAATAAAACTGTTCCCCCTTTGTAAGGGGGAAAAGATCCACATATAGAACAAAGATTTTTAACAACTCTTTTAATAGTAGCAAAAAATGAAAAAATTGAGGGCTGAATTGGGGAATAGCTGAACAATTTATGGTATATGAAAGTGATGGATACTATTGTTCTTTAAGAAATCATGAGTGGTGAGGCGGCTAGGTGGTGTAGTAAATAAAGCACCGGCCTTGGAGTCAGGAGTACCTGGGTTCAAATCCAGTCTCAGACACTTAATAATTACCTAGCTGTGTGGCCTTAGGCAAGCCACTTTTGCCTTGCAAAAACCTAAAAGAACAAACAAACAAACAAAAACAGAAATCATGAATGGGGGTGGCTGGGTGTTACAGTGGATAGAGCACTGGCCCTGGAGTCAGGAGTACCTGAGTTCAAATCTGGCCTCAGATACTTAATAATTACCTAGCTGTGTGGCCTTGGGCAATCCATTTAACCCCATTGCCTTTCAAAATGAGTAATAATAATGATAATAATAATAATAACAACCTAGCTTTGTGACATTGGGGAATTCACTTAACTTCATTGCCTTGCAAAAAAATATAAAAATAAATAAATCATAACTGAAGAGACTTCAGAAAAGTCTCAAAAGATTTTCATGAACTGATGCTGAGTGAAATGATCATAAGCAGGAGAATATTGTACACACTAACAGCAACATTGTGAGATGGTCAATTATGAGGGGACTCAGCTCCTCTCTTGCAGTTTAGTGATCAAGGAAAATTCTAAGAGATTTGTAATGGAAATTGCTATCCATATGCAGAGAAAAGACTATGATGTCTGAATGCAGACCAAAGCATACTAGGTTCACTTTTTAAAGCATATTTTATGTTTTTTTCTCTTTTTTTGTGTGTTTCCCCCTTTAGCTCTGATTCTTATTTCTAATATGACAATATGAAACACAAGATTGTATATGCACAATCTAAATCAGGTTACTTGCTGTCATGGGGAGGGAAGAGAGAAGGGAAATGTGGACTCAAAAGTTTACAAAAGATGAATGTTGAAAACTATTTTTGAGTATAATTGGAAAAATAAAATAAAATAACATTAAAAAAGAAGTTAGAGTGAACCAAATCATATTCCCTAGACTAACAATATTTAAGAGACCATATAGTTATAATTCCAGCCTGGAATACCTCTCTTTAAGAAAAGTGGAGATGTCTCTGGTCTGCATCCCCATCCAGGTGGTAATTAAAATCTTCTTTAGTACACACATGTTGACATAAATGCATGTTATCTCTATGTGTATGGGGAGAAAATTCATGATGTTCTTCCTCACAGAATTGATTCTTCCATTTCCAATCTCCATTTGCTTGCTCAGTCTCTCCTGCATGCTTCTTCATCCTAAATGCTACCCTTAGAATACAAAACATCCTTAAAAGTTCAGTTCAAGTGTCACTTTTTTACATGAGGCCATACCTCATCTTCATAGCTGCTAAGGCCTCCCCTTCAAAATTACTTTGTGTTCATATTTAGAATACATTTTCCTGTGTGTACTGTTTCTCATACTAAAATGTATATTCATTTAGTGTAATGGCAATATTACATTTTTTACTTTTTTTTGAGGATTTTTTTTACTTTAAGGATGTTCAGTTTCTGGTGCATTGCCTGGAATTTAAATGTTAATTACTTACTTGTTCAATAATTCTTTGTTCACAGGATCACACAGTTTCAGAGTTGGAAGTTCATTGGTCATATCAAACAAGCCATACCTGCAAAAGGATGCCCCTTTAAAAACTGGAGAAGTAGCATTTAACCTTTAAGCTAAATTGGTTGAATTGAATTGAATTGAATTGAATTGAATTGAATTGAATTGAATTGAATTGAATTGAATTGATTGGGTATACAACAGCAATGACTTGCATAAATTAAATAATAACTAAATTTGCTTTCTTTCTTAGTTCTAAGGAAAAGACTCTAGGAAGCTAGATAACACATTGGCTAGAGTAATGGACTTGGGATCAGAAAGACTGGTGTCCAAATCTGGTCTCAGGTACTTAATACTCACGTGATCCTAGACAAGGCAGTCAAGGTCTGTCTGACAGTTTCCTCAAATGGGCATAAAAATATTACATATCTCCCAAAGTTATTGTGAGCATCAAATGAGATATTGTATGAAAATCACTTTGAAAACCTTAAAGAACGACATAAATATTCGCAATAAAGAAAGGACATTGTTGGGAAAATAGACACCTTTAAATATTAAACAACTGAATTCTAATTTTATGCCATAGAAACTTTTTTGTTGGAGTTCTACATCCCATAAATTTAGAGTGGAGATGACCTTTTAACAAATGTTTTATAACTAAATTCTGAGACAGGAAAAAAAACACCTCATAAGCCTAACTTGTGTGTTAATCATGAGTTAACTGGATACATGAGTTCTCTGAATCCTGTTCTATGTGTCTTTTCCCTCCATGTTCAACAATTATACATCAGTTTAAACACCCCTAAAGTTCTCTAGTGGTTAAATAGTAAATAATTATTCACCCTTGGACCTCGTTTGCTTAATGTACCAAGTTTGTTTATTTATATGAATAATGGGTGATTGGTGGAACAGTTCCTACATTTAAAGTTTTATAAAGTTATTAAGTCATTTGAAAAGAAATGTTTTGTTTTTTTCTTTGTAAAAGTATCAGAAAGTATCAATAAACAAAACAAGGAGACTTGATTTCAAGAATTTGCCTCTGACTTGCTTTGGCCCTGGGCAAGTCATTCAATTTCTCAGTACTCTAGGAAATTATTTTACTATTTTCAGTTGATAAACTTTTTTTATTTTCTTTAATCCAAATCTACTTCTCAGAGCATTAGCAACCACTTCTGCCTCAAAACATCTAGTTCTCTTCTCTTGAATTCCAAGATTGGGTTGGTGTTTTGTTTAACTCCCAGTGTATACACTTTCTTCTCCTTCATTTTTGCTCTATGTAACATTCCCCATACAATCTCCTGAGAAGAGTCTAGTTTCCCCTCCTTCATTTCAGATCATCCTCCCTTCCGAATTATAAGCTATTTCCTATGAGGATTTTGTAAAATAATATTTTATCATCTCAGATAATCTGGAAAGTAGAGAAGTACTTCTTGAGTTTCTTCTTTGAAATACAATTGTAAAAGAAATAGGAGCATTTTACACTCAACACAAGTCATCCAGAATTACACTTGGAGGGCTTATTTAAAAAAAATTTAAAAAAATTTAAAAAAAATTACTTGTGGGTGGTTCAACTTCCATATATTTTGTTTAGAAGTGAATCATCACCCTTAGTGACTTGACAAGCCACATTGAACTTCCCTTCTTTTTTCTTAACAACTTCATAAATCTGACCATTCTCCTCCATCTCCTTGCTACTTCACAAATTTGTCCCCACATCCAACCATCCTACCAATATATTCCATTTAACTTTTCTTAATTATGTTGCCTTGCCAACTACCTTCTCCCTAAGTCCTTCTCTCAGTACACCTCTTCAGATCTCTATTGTTCCTTATCTTTTTTTTTTAGGTTTTTGTAAGGCATACCGGGTTAAGTGGCTTGCCCAAGGCCACACAGCTGGGTAAATTAAGTGTCTGAGACTGGATTTGAACCCAGGTACTCCTGACTCCAGGGCCGGTGCTTCATCCACTGTGCCAAAATTACCAGGGGTTTTGGCCTTAAGGAAGAACAAAACAGAATTAGATCGATAACACATTTATTTATATTTCTCTAAATCACAAACTTTGCTAGCATGCCTAGGTAGGCCAAGTTTGATAATCAGATCCACCCTCCCCCAGTGGAGGTCCATGTTATACTTAAACAATCTTGTCCATAAGAAGGGAGATGTGAAACATCCCCTTTGACTTGTCCAATCAAAGAACCATAAGATTTAGAATGGGGCAGGAGCAGTCTGGAAAGAGGCAGAGGGAACTGGCATCAGCTAAAAGACCTTCAAGATAAAGTATTCCTGAAGTTGCAAACCTTTGATCTGTTGCAATTAAGGGAATCATCTATAGCACCCTTTTTCATTTCTAAACTAACTTGATTAAAGGCATCTTAATTGAAAGTTGTACCTTGGCCCCCAAAACTATGTTCTCTGATTTGATCTGATTAAAAAGGTTTTATGTGAAAGGTGAATTTACAGAAATATATTTACAGAAATGTGTATGCTTATATATATGTATATATATAATTTGCGTAGATATATGTATATAAATATACATATATATGAAATTCACTGTTCATACCTTCTACTCCAACTTCAAACATCTTAAAAATCAGACATAGAATCTAGAACTAGACGGTAATCTTCATGTTTTCCTTAATTTCTTCCAAATCTCATCTCCCTACACAAGTTTCAAACCCTCCAAAATAACTTATGCAATTTCCTCTTCCTGATTCAGTTCAAGTCCCTTTCATTTCCCTCTCTCCTCCTAAAACTTTCTACAATAGCCCCATTGCAATGGAACTGTATAAAGAAAATGCCTAAATTCATTAATAAAAATGAACCATCCCACATTAATACATTGTTGGTGTAATTATATATTGATCCAAGAGATTGGAAATTTAGAATTACAGGAGTTTTTTAAGTGATTTAAAATGCCCATGCCTTTTCAATTAGAGATCCTGCTAGGCATATATCCTAAAAATGTTTCTGAACAAAAGAGTGTCTTAACCAGATCTCTGAAATAGAAAATTATTCTGACAGTATTATGAAGGCTAACTTCAATGAGAATGAGAGACCAGCATGAAAGGAAATAATTAGAGTGCTATTATGATTCACCTGATATAAGTTAATGAGAGGCTGAAAAGTATGGTTTTAGGAAGAGTAAAAAAGAAGAGTGTATTTCAGAGTTTAGAAGTAGGAGTAAAATAACTATTAACTCATTCAAAGCTAGCAATGAAGAAAAGGAAAGAGGATTGCCAGATATTCTATCAACAAAATTAAGAATAGTGACAAGCTTGAAGGAGAAGACAACCATTGTCAGGGAAGAAAATTTACAAATAAAGGTGAAGGCTGCTAGATGGCACAGTGTATAGAGCACTGGCCTTGGAGTCAGGAAAATGGAAACTTGAATCTGATCTCTGACAATTAATACTTACTAGCTGTGTGACCTTGGACAAGTCACTTAAATCTGATTGCCTCAAAAACCAGGGCCATCCCCAGTAGTCCTAATTCATATCTGGCTACTGGATCCAGATGACTCTGGAGGAGGAAGTGAGGATGGTTATTTAGCATAGTCCCCAATTCATTCAGTTGCCATAGCATAATCACCTCTCTGATGTCATGGTCTTCTTCAAAGACAAAGAACAAACTTCATCATCATAATCATCATCAAAGGTGAGACTAATTGAAGGTGAGACTAAGAGTTTAAGTGACATGCTTCAATTCAGTTTTGAACATAATGCATTGTAGTTGAAGATAAAATGTTGAGATTTATTCATCTGATAGACAGTGGGAAAATGTAGGACTAACACTCAGAAGAAAGGTGTCAGGGTTGAAATAAAGGTTTGGAATTCCAAATTGCTATAACAGAAAAAAGATATTTGGGAGTTCCAATTTTAGGAATCAATAGAGAAGATAATTGAATTGATGAGAAGAGGAAAAAAGCAAGGGGGAGTACATAAAAAAACCTAAGAAAAAAGGGTAAAAGATAATCAAAACTTTGGAAGATGGCTCCAATTAAAAGGCAGGCAACAAGAAGAGGACCCAGTAGAAACAAAAGAGGTAGGGAAAGAACAGGAGAATATACATTCAGTCTTCTGTAGGTGAAACAATAAATAATCAATCAGTCAACAAGTATTTATTAAGCACCATATTATGTGCCATGTAGTGGTTTAGGAGCAGGGGGATACACTGAGAAAAATAAAATGACCAGGTCAGTTAGGTGCACAGTGGATAGAACACTGGCCCTCAATCAACCTCAGACACTGACCAACTGTATGGCCCTGAATTTTAATACTTGACATCACTTGACTCTAAAACATTTTTTAAATAGTGAAACAGTTCCAACCCATCCCCTCCCAATGGAGTTTTTAGCCTATTAGTGAAAACAACAGATGCAAGCATATGTAAAATATGGACTAAAAATTACTAAATGATAATTCAGAGGGGAAAAAAAATGGATTAGCCTTTATTTACCCTAATGTCCTGGTCAATGAAAAGAGTGTTAGTTGGGGTAGCTAGGTGGTGTAGTGGATAAAGCACCGGCCTTGGAGTCAGGAGTACCTAGGTTCAAATCTGGTCTCAGACACTTAATAATTACCTAGCTGTGTGGCCTTGGGCAAGCCACTTAACCCCATTTGCCTTGCAAAAAACCTAAAAAAAAAGTGTTAGTTTACTTCAAGATGTACATTGCTTTAACAAATTCTAGACTTCCAGGACAGAACCAAGATATCAGTGTGAACCTAGTATACTTTTGAAGCTTTTCCCTATACCATGTTAAATGAAGCCTCTATATAGACATAAAAGCTACAGATCCTACCAAAAAAGAGATCAAAACAAGCTTTCATCTGTAGGCGTTACTGAGATCTTAAGTGAAGACCTGTCTCTTAAATGGAAAAGTGGAAGGTAAGAGAAAGGAAAAGCCAGTGGGAGGCTTCAAGCCACAGTCCAACCCAGGTCTTGGCAACTAGACAGCAGCCCAGGTCCTGGCAACTAGAGAGCAGGCCAGCAGAGAGGGTTCCAACCCTAGACAAAGTCTGAGCCTTGAGAACAATGGGGCAACAGATGACACTGGGTTGGGAACCAACCACTGCATAGGCAGAGCCTGGACATAAAGGAGGAAACAAACTTCTGCATAGGCAACTCTTGGGCTGTATAGGCAATATCTTAACAATCCATGACTGAGAGATCAGACTCCAGCCCCAGCACAAAAACTATATTCTCTATATCCCAGGAGCAGAATTCAATAATCAAACTGAACAAAAATACAAAAAGAGCACTAACCATAGAAAGCTACTATTCAGATAGAGATGATACAAATGCCATCTCTGAAGAAGAAAGCAGTGATAAATTGCCTACATGGAAGTCTCAAAGGAGTTTGTGAATTGGACTCAAATACAAAACCTCATAGAAGAACTTAAAAAAGATTTTAAAAACTAAAGAAGAGAGGAAAAAGAACAATGGAAAAAAAGAAATGAGAACCACACAGAAAAATATGGGGAAAAAATGGGCCAATGTAATTAATTCCTTTAAAAGTAAAAATAACCAAAGAAAATGACTAAATTCATTAGTAAAAATGAACCATCCCACATTAATACACTGTTGGTGAAACTATATATAGTTGGATAGAGCACTGGCTCTGGAATAAGGAGGACCTGAGTTCAAATCTAACCTCAGACACTGAATAATTACTTTTTTGAGTAATTTTGCCCCCATTGCCTTGAAAAAAAAAAGAACAAAAAAGTAAAAATAACCAACTGAAAAAATAATGTAAATAATGAAAAAATAAAATTGGTTAATTGGAAAACAAATGCAACTCATCTAAAAGTCAAATCATACACCCAGAAAGGGACTGCATTCAGCAAAAAGTAAAATTAACCATATAAAAAAGGAAAACTATTCTCTAAAAATAGTATTAACCAACTGGAAAAGGAAACATAAAAGCTAATACAAAAGGCAGCTAGGTGGCATAGTGGATAAAGCACTGGCCTTGGAGTCAGGAGTACCTGGGTTCAAATCTGGTCTCAGACACTTAATAATTACCTAGCTGTGTGGCCTTGGGCAAACCACTTAACCCCATTTGCCTTGCAAAAACCTAAAATCAAAACAAAAAACATACAAAAAGCTAATAAGAAAATAAAACCCTAAAAATTAGAATTGAATAAATTAAAAAATAATGAATTTAGAAGACACCAAATTCCATCAAGCAAAATCAAATGGGTGAAAAAAATTGAAGAAAACGTAAAATACCTTTTAGGAAAAACAAATGAACTAGAAAATAGATCCAGAAAAGCTAATTTTTTTATTCTTTGTTTTCTTTAATTTATTGAAACATTACTAAAATATTCTTGTTTGAGTAAAAAAAATATCCCCTCCCCCACAAAAACATAAAACTTTATGATAAATAAAGTATAAGAAAGAGGAAAAATATGTGTTTCAGTCTGTGTTCTGATACCATCAGCTCTGTCTCAGGTGGATCACTTTTATCATAAGTCCATCTTAGTAGGTACTTCCATATTTTTCCGCAGTTGCTGTGGCTGATTGTAATTCCCTCCATCTATTCCTCCCCACTACCATCTATTACATTTTCTCTCTACTTTCACTCAGTCCCCCTTCAAAAATGTGCTTCAGGGCAGCCCAGTGGTGCAGTAGACACACCAGGCCTGGGGCCAGGATGTCCCAAGCCTACATCCCACTCCAGAGACTCAGCAAACACCTGGCCCCATGGCCTGGACAGATCACCCAATCCCAGCACCTTGCAAAAAGTAAAAAAGAAAATGTATTATATCTGACTATCCTCTCCTATGATCTACCCTCTCCTCTATCACCCACATTTCACCTCCCCTCCCCAGATCCCCCTTCTTTCCTTTTTCTTCTAGATGTTTATACTAGACCCCCCCCTTCTCTCCTTTTTCTTCTAGATATTTATACCCCATTGGGTATGTATGTTTTTTCCTCTCTGAGTCATTTCCAATGAGAATGAAAGTTCCCTCATTCTCCTTTGCCTTTCCCCCTTCCATACCATTGTAAAAGCTACATGAAATATCTTAACCTATTCTACCTCTCCTTTCTCTTTCTCCAAGTACATTTCCCTTTCACCCACTGACTCCATTTTTATAATATATTATATCTTCAAATTCGGTTCTCTCCTGTGCCTCATCTATAAAAGCTCCTTCTACCTGCTCTATTAAATGAGAAGGTTCATAAAAGCATTATCAGTATCATCTTTCCATGCAGGAATACACACAATTTATCATCATGTAGTCCTTCATAATTTACCCTTCTCATTCACCTTCTCTATGCTTCACCTGAGTCCTATACTTGAAGATCAAACTTTCTGTTCAGCTCTGGTCGTTTCAACAAGAACATTTGAAATTCCCATTTCACTGAAAGTCCATCTTTTCCCCTGGAATAGGGTGTTCAGTTTTGCTCGATAGTTGATTCTCAGTTGCATTCCAAGCTCTTTTGCCTTATGAAATATTAAATTCCAAGCCCTATGAACCCTTAATGTAGAGACTGCTAAATCTTGTGTGATCTTGACTGCAGTTCCACGATATTTGAATTGTATCCATCTGGTTACTTGTAATATTTTCTCTTTGACTTGGGAATTCTGGACAGGAGAGATAATTAACAAATTTTGGGGTGGCCAGAAAGCCTAGCTCAAAAAAAAAAGAGCCTGGAAAATATCTTTCCAGAAATTTTTATGGAAAATTGTCCTAATATACTACATAAAGAAGACAAAATAATCCTTGAAAGAATACAAAGAACACCTCCAGAAAGAGGTCCCAGGATAAAAACACCAAGGACTATTATAGTCAAATTCCAGAATTGTCAAATAGAGGAGAAAATACTGTAAGCAGCCACATAGAAACAATGTAAACACAAAGGACAAACAATCCGAATTACACAAGACTGGGGCAGCTAGGTGGTGCAGTGAATAGAGCATGGCCCTGGAGTAAGAAAGACTTGAGTTCAAATCTAACCTTAGACATGTAATGCTTACATAGCTGTGTGACCTTGGGTATGTCACTTAACTCCATTGTCTTGCAAAAATTAAAAAATTAAACAGGACTTAAAAACTTCAACATTAAAGCATCAGAGAGGGCATGAAATATGATATTTTAGAGGGCAAGGGACCTTGGATGACAACCAAGAATTTACTACCTTGCAAAATTCAGCATATTTTATTAGGGGAAAAGATGGATTTTCTTTCCTTCTTTCTTTCTTTCTTTCTCTCTCTCTCTCTCTCTCTCTCTCTCTCTCTCTCTCTCTCTCTCTCTCTCTCTTTCTTTCTTTCTTTTTTCTTCTTTCTTTTGTTTTTTAGGGCAATGGGATTGAATGATTTTCCCAAGGTCAAACAGGTAATTACTAAGGGTCTGAGGTCAAATTTGAACTCAGTTCTTTCTGACTCCAGGGATGGTGCTCTATTCACTGTGCCACCTAGCTGCATTGAAAAGATGGATTTTCAATGAAATAGAGAATTCCCAAAATTTTATGATAAAAAGACCAGAACTGAATAGGAAATTTGGTCCTCAAATAAAAGACTCAAGAGATATATGAAAAAGTAAATGGAAAGGTGGAAAAAACAATTGCTAGTCAAGACCCTTAGATTGTATATATCCCTTCAAGGGAAAATAATACTTGTAACTCTTAAGAACTGTATTTCTCTTAGTATAGTTAAAGGGTTGAATAAAGTTGAAGAGATTATATTAAGATTATATGAATATGGTTAGTTCTTGTCCTTCATTATTGAAGGAGACCAAAATGACATCACTATGTTTGAGAAAAATTATAGTATGTCTGAATGCCTGATCAGAGCAATATGAGCTCAGAATGCTGTACATCAAATTAGGCATAAATAACCAAGGTGAATGTCTGAGGTATCTACTCCAAACTTATGCATCTCATTTTCTTTGAGCTACTTTAATTCTGCCTTATTAAAAAAGTTTACCACTTTCTCTGATGAGGGTTCTTAATTCTGGATGGTCCTGTGCCAGTGTCTCCCATGCCTTACAATCAACTCTGAAGTGCTCAAGAGAGACTTTCAGGGTATCCTAGTACTTAGAGTGCTTAGAGGCTCTATACATAATTAAATCAGAAGTGACCTTAGTTTAGTAGATAACTTAGTTATAGTACAATAGAGGCAGAAGGGGAGTGTACTTAGAAGAGTTGGACATAAAAAGATAAGGAAGTAATCTTGCCTCAATCTATAATTCAGGTAATGAGGATTTTAGTACAATGGTTGGGATGCTAAAGGGACAGAGGAAGAGAGTATACCTGATATTTTGATTGAGGAGACATAGGGCTATGGTTGGAGTAATAAACAGATGGGGGGAGAGAATATATTTAGAGGTTATTGTCTTCATGAAAACATCATGAAAAGATTTTGCTTTGCTTAACACTTTAACCACAGTTGGAGGAGAGGGTTTGGGGACAGGTACAAATGGTTCGTGAAGTGATTTGACTTTTCACGATCCTTTGGCTCATGAGGATTATGTATCCATTTAGAATACTTGAAAAGGGGTAAGCCATAAAGTGATTTATGATTCTTGAGGACTGTATTTCTAAGGAGGCAGCAATGGGGAAGATATTTTGTCACTATAAGGCAATGCTGCATATCAATAAATCAATCAACCAAGAAATCAAGCAAACTTTAGTTCTTCTATCAGCACAGATAAAAGAATAATACCTTGACAAAGGGGTTGTAAACACAAGACAGAGTTAAAGCAATAAAAACATAAAAAGAAGGCATATACGAGGAGAAGGTTATACATTAGTGAATAAATAACACCAGTTGAAATGACACAAAAACCTATTATAATGTAAAGAAAGAAGGGAAGGTCTGAACACTGAATCAATCTACTCAATAGAGAGAGAATAGATATCTTATACTCCCAATTGGGTTTAAAAATTATACTACTCCACAAGGAAATGGAGGAAAAGAAAGAAGAAAGGACTGACAAAAGGGAAAGCAAAGGTAAAAGTGAAAAAAAAAGTTTAAATTAAAGTTTAAAAAAAGTTAAAGGGGAAAGGGAACAAAACATTGGTGAGGAGGAATAAGAGGAAAGGAAAGAGAAAAGTGTTAACTGCGAAAGACAGCATGGAGGGAAATAAAGAATTAGTAATATTAACTGTAATTGTCAGTGGGATGAACAGTCCCATAAAACTAAAGGAGATAGTAAAATGGATTAAAAAACAGAATCTTACAATGTGATCTTTACAAGAAACACATTTGAAGAAGAGAGATGCACAGAGAATAAAGGTAAAAGACAAGAGCAAAATATTTTATGCTTCCTCAGAAGTTAAAAAAAAAAAAACCAGGGATAGCAATCCTGATCTCAGACAAAGCAAAAGCAAATATTGATACATTAAAAGGGATAAGGAAGAAAAAAAATCTTAAAAGGAACCATAGGTAATTAAAGTCATATCATTATTAAACATATACGCATCAAGTGGTATAGCATCCAAATTCTTAAAGGAAAACATGAAGAAATTATAATGAGACATAGTAAAACTTTAATAACTGGGGACCTCAACCTCCCTTTCTCAGAATTAGATAAATATAACCACAAAATAAGCAAGAAAGAAGTTAAGAAAATGAATAAAATCTTAGAAAATTTAGCTATGATAGACATCTAGAGAAAACTTAATGAGGATATACAATAAGAAGTTCTTTGCTCTTCAGGAATATATACCAAAATTGAAGATATACTAGAGCATAAACACCTTACAATAAAATGTAGAAAAGCAGAAATAATAAATATATGCTTCTCAGATCATACAGAAATGAAAATTGCATGTAATAAAAGGCCATGGAAAGATAAACCAAAACTTAATTGAAAATTAAATATCTTAATTTTTTAAAAATAACTTTAATTTAAATTTAAAGAATTTAAATCACAGAAATAATCAACCATTTCATGACAACAATGAGACATCATACCAAAACTTATGGGGTGCAGACAAATCAGTATTTAGGGGCAATTTTATATCTCTAAATGCTTATATAAATAAAACAGAGAAAGAGGAAATCAATGAATTGGGTATGCAAATATAAAGTTAGAAAAAGAACAAATTAAAGATCTGCAATTAAATACCAAATTAGAAATTCTGAAAAGCAAAGGAGCAATTAATAAAAATGAAAGTTAGAAAACCATTGATCAAATAAATAAAACTAAGAAATTGTTTTATGAAAAAATCAATACAATAGAAAAATCTTTGCTTAATCTGATTTTAAAAAGAAAGAATAACAAAATACCAGTATCAAAAATGAAAAAGGTGAACTTACCACCAATGAGAAAGAAATTAAAGGGATAATTCAGAGCTATTTTGACTAACTGTATGACAATAAATTTGACATCCTAAGTAAAATGGATGAATATTTTCAAAAATACAAACTACCTAGATTAACAGAAGAGGAAATAAAATACTTAAATAACCCTATTTCAAAAAAAAAGAAATTGAAGATATCAATAAACTCCCTAAGAAAAAGTTTCCAGGTCTAGATGGATTTATAAGTGAATTTTACCAAATGTTTAAGGAACAATTAATTCCTATTCTACATAAACTATTTAAAGAAATAGGAGAAGAAGGAGTTCTGCCAGATTCCTTTTATGACACCACTATGGTGCTAATATCTAAATCAGGAAGAGTCAAATAAGACAAAAAAAAATCTCCCTAATGAACATTGATGCAAATATTTTAAATAAAATTTTAGCAAGAGATTACAGCATGCTTTTACTAGTATAATATACCATGATCAGGTAGAATTTCAGGCAGAAAGTGATAGTTCTATATTAGGAAAACACTTAACATAACTGAACATATCAACAACAAAACCAACAAAAATCATAAGACTATCTCAATATATGTGGAAAAAATCTGTGGAAAAATGCAACATCCATTCTATAGAAAACACCAGAGAATATAGTAATAAATGGAATTTTCCTGGGTTTTTTTGTTTGGCAAGGAAGTGGGGTTGAGTGGCTTGCCCAAGGCCACACAGCTAGGTAATTATTAAGTGTCTGAGGTCAGATTTGAACTCAGATACCCCTGACTCCATGGCTGGTGTTCTATCCACTGCTCCACCTAGCTGCCCTGGAATTTTCCTTAAAATAATAAACAGTATTGATCTAAATCAATCAACAAATATTATATGTAATAGGGATAAACTGGAAGCATTTCCAATAAGATCGGGGTCAAACAAGGATACCCATCATCACCATTACGATTTGATATAGATTTAGAAATGCTAGCTCTTACAATAAGAGAAGACAAAGAATTTGAAAGAATTAGAAACAGCAATGAGAAAAACTTTCATTCTTTGCAGATGATATGATGGTATACTTAGAGAACCTGAGAAAATCATCTTAAAAACTACTTGAAACAATTAACAACTTCAGCAAAATATCAGGATATGAAATGAATACACATAAATCATAAGCATTTCTCTATAGGAACAACTTAACCCAAGGGCAAGAGATAGAAAGAGAAATTCCATTTAAAATAACTGCAGACACCATTAAAAACTTGGGAATCTACCCCACCCCACCCGACCCCACCCCTGCCCAGAACAAACCTAGAAACTTTATCAACACAATTTTTTTTAGGTTTTTGCACAGCAAATGGGGTTAAGTGGCTTTCCCAAGGCCACACAGCTAGGTAATTATTAAGTGTCTGAGACCGGATTTGAACCCAGGTACTCCTGACTCCAGGGCCGGTGCTTTGTCCACTGCGCCACCTAGCCACCCCTATCAACACAATTATAAAACACTTTTCACACAAATAATGTCAGACCTAAACAACTGGAAAAACACTGATTGCTCATAGTTAGGCCAAACTACTATAATAAAAATGACAAATCTGCCAAAATTAAATTACATATTCAGTGTCTTGCCAATCGAACTACCAAATAACTATTTTAGTTACCTAGAAAAAAATAGGAATAAAATTCACCTGGAGCAATTAAAGTTCAAAAGTTCAAAAATATTAAGGGAACTGATAAAAAAAAAAGTAAAGGAAGGGGTTCTACCTGAACAAGATCTAAAACTTTACTATAAAGGGGCTGTCATCAAAATTGCCTGATCATTGGTTAAGAAATAGAATAATATGGGATTAGGATAGGTACAAAAGAATAAGTAGTAAATGAGTATAGTAATTTATTGTTTGACAAACCCAAACACTTTAGCTTCTGGGATAAGAACTCACTTCACTATTCAACAAGAACTGTGGGGAAAACTGAAAAATAGTATAGCAAAAACTAGGCACAGACCCACATCTCATACCCTATACCAAAATAAGATCAAACTGGGCACAGGATTTAGACATAAAGGACAATACCATAGATCAATTAAGAAATCAGGAAATACTCTAGGGGCGGCTAGGTGGCGCAGTGGACAAAGCACCGGCCCTGGAGTCAGGAGTACCTGGGTTCAAATCCGGTCTCAGACACTTAATAATTACCTAGCTGTGTGGCCTTGGGCAAGCCACTTAACCCCATTTGCCTTGCAAAAAAACCTAAAAAAAAAAAGAAATACTCTGTTGGATCTATGGAAAGGGAGAAATGTATGACCAAACAAGAAATAGAGTACATTATAAAGTGAAAAATGTATGATTTTTGACTCAATTAAAACTTAAAAAACCCAATACTACCACTTCTGGTTCAGATGGCAGAGACAAGACAGGCACTTTGCTAAGGTCTCCTAATCTCCCTTCATATATAATATGAAACAAACCTCTTAACAGAAATCTGATTTAAAAAACCCAGAAAATGAAACTAGGGGAAGATTTACCTCAAGGTTTGTCTTTGGGGATCGTGGGTGAGCCAGAGGTAGAGAGCAGAGACCCAGCTGGGAGGAGTGAGAGTTGGACTAGTCTAAGATCAGCAGTGGAGGCACTAACTGTGGGAGCACAGCCCAAGAACCAAATGGGGTGCAGAGTCATTGGCTATGGGACTGATGGGCTGTGGGACTGATAGTCTGGGGCTTACCAGCAGGGTGGAGGATGAGTTCCAGAGTGGAGTGTGTGGCTAGACACCTATCTATGGGCTCTACTGATCTGGAAGACCTCAGACTCTATACCTTAATTTCAGCTGAACCATCTTCCCAGAACAAACAGTAACATCCACCTCCACCCCAGGCTCAGGTATGGACAGCAGAGCTCACTAAGCTGTGAATAGGAAGAGTAATTATTTCACCCCAGAGCAGAGCCTGCACTGTTCAAGGATAAAAGTATCCAGCAGTGCCACCCACACCCTCCAGGCCAAGGGAAAGGGCCTCAAAACTGAGCCTTCTCTAACAGGCCAAAAGATGGACATTTAACAAACTAGGAGACTTTCACCTTTTCCTGATGAAAAGACCAGAGCTTAATAGAAAATTTGGACTTCAAACAGGAGACTCAAGAAACACATGAAAAGGTTAAAAAAACTGCTATCCAATAGTATGAAACTGGCTATTTCCCTACCTGGGAGAAGGACTCTACTAACTCTTGAGAATTGTAATTCTATTAGAGAGAATGTACTTAGCCAGAAGTGATGGACACTCATAACTTTTCTGTGACTCAGATAGAATCATTTAAAAACAATGCCTTCTTAAATGGGGGACAGTAAAATGATGGGAGGATGGAGGAGATTGAATGGGATAAATCTCATTACATTAAGAGGTACAAAGGACATATTGCAATAGAGGGGAAGAAGGGAGGAGGTGAAAACCACCTGAATCTTACTCTCATCAGATTAGACTTAAAGTTAACATACATACACTCAGTTAAATTAAGAAATCTATCTTATCTTTCAAGTATTAAGGGAAAAATGGGGAAAGGGGAAGGGGGGCAAAAGGGCAAACCAAGAGAAGGAAGGGAAGGAAGAAGGAGCTAAGTGAAAGGGGAAAGAAAGGGAAGGGGGGGTGGATATAGGAGGGTAAACACACTGAAGGTGATGGTATTCAGAAACAAAATACTGGGGGAATATGGATAAAGTGAAAAGAGGGGAAAAATACAAACAGGGGGAAGATAGAATGGATGGCAATAAAGAGTTAATAATTATAACTCTGAATGTGAATGGGATGAACTCTCCTTTAAAACTTAAGTGAATAGCAGAGTCGATTAAAAACCAGAATCCTACAAGAAACTCATTAGAAGCAGAGAGATACATATAGATAAGGTAAAAGGTTGGAGGAAACTGTAGTTTGCTTCAACTGAAGTAAAAAAAAGGCAGGGGTAGCAATCCTAATCTGCAAAAATAGACATTGTTAAAAGAGATAAGGAATGAAACTATATCCTCTTAAAATGCACAGACAATAGAGTAATTTCAGTTCTAAATATGTATGCACCAAATGGTATAGCATCCAAATTCTTAGAGAAGTTGAAGGAGTTACAGGAAAATAGCAAAACTCTATTGCTGGGAGACCTCAACCTCCTGCTTTCAGATTTAGATAAATCTAACCATAAAATAAACAAGAAAGAAGTTAAGGAGGTAAATAAGATTGTTAGAAAACCTAGATATGATAGACCTATGGAGGAAATTGAATGGGGATAGAAAGGAATATACTTTTTTTTCCTGCAGTACTTGGCACTTATACAAAAATTGACCATGTCCTAGGGCATAAAAAACCTAATAATCAATTGCAGAAAGGCAGAAACAGTGAATACATCTTTCTCACATCAAAATGCAACAAAAATAACATGCAATATTAGGTCAGAGAGATATAGACCTAAAACTAATTGGAAGCTAAATAACCTCATTTTAAGGAATCAAACACAAATTATTGAAAGATCAAAAAACAAATTATTGAAAGAATTAATTATTTCATCCTAGATAATGACAATAATGAAACGACATACCAAAACTTATGGGACACAGCCAAGGCAGTTGTAAGGGATATATTATAACTTTAAATGCTTACATGAACAAATTAGAGAAAGAAGAAATCAATGAACTAAACATGCAACTAAAAAAATTAGACAGTCCAAAATTAGAAATTCTAAAATTTAAAGGAGAAATTAATAAACTCAGAATCAATAAAACTATTAAACTAATAAATTAAACCAAGAGTTGGTTTTATGAAAAAAAAACAATAAAATTGATGTTAGCTGCAGCAATAAGAGAAGAAAAAGAACTTGAAGGAATTAGAATTGGGAAGGAAGAGACAAAACTCTCACTCATTGCAGATGACATGATGGTATACTGAGAGAATCCCAAGAAATCCTCTAAAAAACTACTAGAAATAATTAGTAACTTTAGCAGTATTGCAGGATATAAAATAAACCCAAATAAATCCTCAACTTTTCTATATATGAATAGCAAGATGCAGCAGAAGGAACTAGAAAGAGAAACCCCATTTCAAGTAACTATCGACAATATAAAATACTTGAGAGTCTATCTACCAAGGCAGACTCAGAAACTTTTTGAAAACAATTACAAAACACTTCTCACACAAACAAAATCATATTTAAATAACTGTGAAAATATCAACTGCTCATGGATAGGCTGAGCTCATTATAATAAAAATGATAATTCTACAAAAATTAAACTACTTTTTAGTGCCCTACCAATCAAAATTCCAAAAAAAATTACTTTTATAAGTTAGAAAACATTCTATGTAAAATGGAGAAATAAAAAGTCGAGAATTTCCAGGGATTTAATGAAAAAAAGTGCCAAAGAAGGTGGCTTAATAAATTATCTAAAGATCTAAAATTATATTGTAAAGCATCAGTCATCAAAACTGTCTGATATTGGCTAAGAAATAGAGTGGTGGACCAATGGAATAGACTTAGGTGTAATAGCAGGATATGATTATAGTAATCTACTGTTTGATGAACTCAAAGAGTCCAGCTAATGGGATAAAAACTCTCTCTTTCATAAAAACTGCTGGGAAAATTGGAAGTTACTATGAAAGAAACTTAGATTAGACCAACACCTCCCACCCTATACCATGATAAGATCCAAATGGATACAAGATTTAGACATAAAAAACAATATTGTAAGCAAACTAGAAGATCAAGGAATAGTTTACCTGTCAGATCTATGGAAAGTGAAACAGTTTATGACCAAGGAAGAGATGGAGAACATCATTAAAAACAAACTAGACAATTTTGATTACATTAAATTTAAAAACTTTTTCACAGACAAAACTACTGTAACCAAGATCAGAAGAAATGTAGTAAATTGGGAAAATATTTTACAACTAGTATTTCTGTCAAAGGACTCATTTCTAAAATATACAGAGAAAAGAATCACATTTAAAAAAAAGACAAGCCTTTCCCCAATTGACAAATGGCCAAAGGCTATGTAAAGGTAATTTACAGAAGAGGAAATCAAAGCAATCCTATGAAAAATTGCTGTAAATCACTACTTATTAGTGAAATGCAAATTAAAGCACCTCTGAGGTATTACCTCGTACCTCTCAGATTGGTCAATATGACCAGAAAGGACAATGATCAATGTTGGAAGGGATGTGGGAAATCTGGGACACTAATACATCCATGAGCTGTGAACTCATCCAACCTTTCTGGAGAGCAATCTGGAATTATGCCTAAAGGGCAATAAAAATGTGCATACCCTTTGATCTATCAAGAGATCATGAAAAAGGATATTCATAGCAATAGATGCTGAAAAAGTTTTTGACAAAATACAGCACCCATTCCTACTCAAAACACTAGATGGCAAAGGAATAAATGAACTGTTCCTTAGAATAATAAGGAGTATCTATCTGAAACCATCAACAAGCATTATATGCAATGGGGATAGACTACAGGCATTTGTAGCAGCTCTGTTTGTAGTGGCAAAGAATTGGAAAGGGAGTAGATGTCCCTTAATTGGAGAATGGCTTAATAAACTCTTATATATGTGTGTGATGGAATACTATTGTTCTATTGGAAACCAGGAGGGATGGGAATTCAGGGAAGCCTGGAAGGATTTTCATGAATTGATGTTGAGTGAGATGAGCACAACCATAAGAACACTGTACACCCTAACAGCAACATTGGGGTGATGATCAACCTTAATGGCCTTGTTCATTCCATCAGTGCAACACTCAGGCACAATTTGGGGGTATCTGTGATGGAGAATGCCATCTGTATCCAGAGAAAGAATTGTGGAGTTTAAATAAAGAACAATGACTATTACCTTTAATTTAAAAAAATCCATTATCTTATTTTATAATTTTGCTATCTCTTATACTTTCTTTTTCTTCCTTAAGGATATGATTTTTCTCTCATCACATTCAACTTAGATCAATGCATAACATTGAAGCAATGTAAAGACTAACAGACTGCCTTCTAGTGGTGGGGCAGAGGGAAGTGAGATTAGGGGAAAATTGTAAAATTCAAAATAAATAAATAAAGTGCAAAAAAGGAAGAAAAATACAACTATTACCAAGATTAGAAGGAAAACAGAAAACTGGGAAACAATTTTCACAGATGGGGTTCTGATAAAGGTTTTATTTCTAAAATAGAGAATTGAATCAAATTTATAAATTTATTGATATCATTTCCCAATTGATCAATAGTCAAAGGATTTGAACAGGTAGCTTTCAAATAAAGAAATTGAAACTATATATAATCATAAAAATTTATTCAGATTATTATTTCTTAGAGAAATGTAAATTAAAACAACTATGAGGTACCCCTTCACACCTATCAAATTAACTAAGATGACAAAAAGGGGAAATGATCAATACTGTAGAAGACCGGGACATCAATACTTTGTTGAGTGAATTTATGAACTAATCCAACCATTCTGGAAACTAATATTGAACTATGTCCAAATATCAATAAAACTGATTATACCCTTTGACTCAGCAATGCAAATACTAGGAATATACAGAGAATAAATCATAAAAAAAATGGGAAAAGTCCCACATTCAAAATATTTGTAGCAGATCTTTTTATAGTGGCAAAGAAATGGAAATTGAGGAGATGTCCATCAATTGGAGAATGATTGAATAAGTCATGGTATATGAATGTTATGGAGTACTATTGCTCTATAAGAAACCATGAATGACTGGACTATTGATGTTGAGTGAAGGGAACAGAATCAAGAAAATATTAACATTGTTCACATTAACAATATTGTGAGTTGATCAACTATGATGGATACAGCTCCTTTCAGCTCCTCAGGGAGCTAGGAAAACCCTAGCAAAACTTTTATGGACAGTGCCAGCCACATCCAGATGAAAAAAACAAAACCAAACAAAACCAAAAAGAATCTGAATGAACATTATGTTCACTCTTTAATAATTTCTCTTATTTTTTTCCTTTCCATAGTTCTCTTGCTTTTCCCTTAGTTCTAATTCCTCATACAAGAAATGACTTGTATGTAAATATGTTAAACACAGAGGTACATGTACAATGTTCACTAGACTGTTCACTTCTTGGGGGGAAGGAAGGTTGAAAGAAAAGTGTGTAAATAAATATACAAATGGATAAATTTTTTAAAAATAATCCTTTCATATATTGTAATTGGAAAAATAAAATTAATTATCAATTAAAAAATTCTATATAAATCTTAAGACCCCAAGTAATAAGCCTCTACCTTAGATACAATCATAATAAGAATAATGAAATCTTCTTTTAAAAAATCACTATATTATTTTTAAAATTCAGGAACAAGTTTTCAACAACATTCAGAATGAAAGTTAAAATTTGTGTAAAGAATGGAAAATAATAATAAGGGGGAGGGAGTATATTACTACTTTAAAACAAGTAGAGTTTCTCCTTCAGAGGAATATTGCTACTGAATTTTGAGCCCTTGCTTAGGGTACATAGTGAAGCACAAAAGAAGTCAGGGATCTATGTGAAGTTCAGAGGGACCCAGCTTTAGAAACATATCTAAAAGCATCCAAAATTATAACATTCCAATTTGAGCTCAGAGGTTGCAAACTCTCTTGGATCGGTATTTCTGCTCTTTTTAAAGGAATTGGAGAGTAAAAGTTTGCTGAGTCCCATTTGACCTATTCCAGTCCTTACGAGACATTCTTGTAATTAAAGTGTGTGCTAAAGAATGAATTAATTGTCCTTGCTGCTCTGACTTTTTATATTTTGCTATTAGTTTCTTTGAATATGCATCCAATTTGAAGACTGACTCTTCAAGGACTGAAACTACTCAATTAAAGAGAACTGGTACATTTATGTCTAAACTGCTGATTCATTCTTTAGGTTTAATTCTTTCAGGTTTCTAATAATGCTTTATTGCAATATTTTTCATTTCTAGATGCTTCCAGTTCATTGGTTTGTTGACATTTCCTATAAGTTTGTAATCTCCGGTGACTTTCAAAAGATTAAACGATCATTTTGAAAACTGTCCTGTATAGTCCTATCATGTCCACTAGGGAAAACTAAATAGTCTTTTTGGTCATCTCTACCTATAGCATCATTCATGCTGGAGAAGCAAGAAAGGGAAAAGGATGGAGAAAGTGGGGGGGGATAGCAGAAGGAGATAGAAGTAGGAAGGGAAAAGAAGGGAGAAGAAAGAAAGGGGAAAGAAGAAAGGAAAAGGGAACGGGTGAGTGGAAATGAGGAAAGGGAAAAGGGAGGGCAGAGTGAGAGGAAGAGAAAAGAAAAAGGAAGGGAGAAGAGGAAATGAAGGGAGAGAAAAGAAAAAGAAGATGAAGAGGAAAGTGGGGGAAATTAGGAAAGTAGAGTAGAGAAAAAGCTTAAGTCATCAGGCAAAATTGGAACTTAGAAAATACTCTGCATTCTGGTGATTTTCAAAATCTGAAAGACACTCATAAGCCATGGTGCAGTTTGTTTCTGTGATGCTGAGATAAAAAGGATTCCTATGTGATTATTTTACTAAAATTAATTTGTTTTGACTGACCATTTTTCCTTCCTATTCAAGTTTCTTAAAAGAAAATCTTGAAAGCACTAAAATAATTGATTTTGATTTTTGCTGGCACAATGAACAGGAAACTAGAAACACAATGGGTGACCTCCATTTCTTATAGGAGTATCAGCAATGTCATATACATTTTCAAAGTCTGGATGCATGACTACTCAGAATTATGGATAGACCAATGAACTGAATACAGGAAACTTCAACAGGCCAGCTGCTAAATTATTGAAAGGGGTCAGAATAATACTACTGAGGGAGAACTCCTAACATAACAATCCACTCAACTTGATTTGGTTCAATTGGTGTTTTGTTTTGATTTTTATAGACTCTACATGATATTGCCCAACTTGTGTCATTTTTCATCCATCTGTGCTTCATTTTCTTCACCTGCCAAATGGAAATGATACTTAAGTTTTTCCCAATTGATGTCCTTGACCTTGTAGAAACCTAGCAAGATGTGATCTTGAATAGATACTTCCTAATTTCCTTAAGGCAACTGAAAAAACTGCTGGTGGCATGGGATAGGATAGAAGCTCATTTGCAAATCTGCTTTACTTAAATTGCTATTGTTAAACCACTTCTGAACATCTAAATTCTTTCATATTTGTGTTTTCTGGGACTTTTTAATCTAAATTTTTCACTTTGGGCTTCTTATGAGCATTTTCTTTTTATGCACTTTATTCATATCACTGATAAGTCCTCTGTTTTATAAACTGATGTCTGCTATGTCATTCATTTTGATCATTTAATTGACTCTTCCCTTGACACACAATGTTTTCTAAGGAGAAATTGTCTTAAAATTGCCCATAGTTTAATGTTCTTTTTTTGCATATATCCCTGTTCTCCTAGTTAGGAATACTTAAGAAGTGAGAGAGAAAACAAGTTAGGAAAGTGATTTGAATTAGATAAGGGAACTAAAACGGGATTTAAGAAGTCTGAAGTGGCACCTCAAGTCCATTTCAAGTCACCTCTGAGACCATGGACAAGTAACATCATCAATTATTAAGTTGCGTGTTCAGTAGGTTGTTCCATGGACCAATTTAATTTCCTTGCCTACCCTTGTCTGTTCTCATGATCATCTGCCTGTATCTTCTCACTAAGAAACCTAAATCAGGAAGAATAAATGACTGAAAAACACACACTGTCTGTCAGACCTCAGAAGATGGAAAGAGATGTAACATGTAATGTCTGCCCTTTTGAAATGTCCCACTGACTGCCACAGCACAATGCCAGACAACTGTCCTTTTTTCAATAGCTCAATGTGGGCTTATTCAGCTTCATGCTTTCATCTATCTTTGGTGCCTTAAGATAAAGTTCAAGGTAAAAAATATGCTTGCTGTACAATGAGAGTATTCAGCAGAAATGTGACACAAGGCACTTATCCAATTATCATTCAATAAATATGGCTATATCTAATTTGAATGTCTAACTTGCCAGATAAGACATAATGAGAATTCTTTTTCTGTATGAGCTGGATAAGATGGGCCCTGGCGTCTCCTTCATCTCTTCAGTTCTGTGATTTTCATGAGGCTGTGAAAATAGCTGATTGGTTTACATGTGAGGAACTTCATTGAAAGAAATCCTGTTACTTAAATCATTTTTTTGAATATTTTAATTTTCCTCAATCACATATAAAATGATTTTTAATGTTTTTAAAATTTTGAGTGCCAAATTGTCTCCCTTTCATCTTCCCTAAGATATAAACATTTTGATAAAGTTTCCATATCTGCAATCATGCAAAACATATTTCCATTTTAATCATATTGTGAAAGAAAACAAAGACCAACAAAAAAAGAAATCTAAAACAATAAAGGGAAATTAGTCAAATTGCATTCAGACTTCATCAATTCTTTATATGGAGGTGGATAGAATTTTTCATCATGAGTTCTTTGAATTTATCTTGGAACATTGTATTGAAAAGTCTATTTTTTAAAGACCAATATTCTTCAAGAGAGTTTATGGGCATTATCTAAATTTATTTTTATTATTATTTGTGAAGCAACTGGTATTAATAACAGCTCATATGTGTAAAGTGCTTTAAGGTTTACAAAGTATTTTCCTTGAATTTTTTTTTCTCTCAAACCTCATATCAACTCAGTGAGGTTGGTGCTATTATTATTCTTCCCAATTTACAGTTAAAGAAACTGTGAGAATTTTAAATAATTTGGCCATTCACCAAAATAATAAGTATCTAAGGCAGGATTTAGACCCAGATCTTCCTGACTGTCCAATACTTTACCATTGCTCTTTATAAATGATAAGTATTTAATAATGGTTATTGAATGGAAGCTTGAAAACAAGCTATTAGGCTATCATCTAAATAATTAACAAAAAATGTTGAAGATAAAAAGACCATGGACAAATCCCTGAAGAATCCCTTCAGGTTGACATATATCTATTCAGATGACTCTTTTGCTAAAAACATTCATCCATTTCTGAATCCAATAAGTTGCAAAGTCTTCTAATCTAAACCTCACCCTCTGATTTGTGAAAAGCTATATGTATGTGTGTACATATATATATATATATATATATATTACATATAAAGAGAATATGAAAAACTATTACCATAAATAACTCATCATGCCCAATGCTTATCAATTTTGTTTTTGAAGAAAGTGTTAATGATGTTGATTCATAGGACTTCTATGTAATCTCCAAACATTAGACCACCCTTTCTGTGATTCATGTTTTCAGGAATATGCTGGTAAGTGCACAAAAACCAGATTCTCCAAGGAAAAAATGTATGTACATGGGCTTTTAAATTTAATCTGAATTGTTAACTCTTTTTTAATTATAGATATCAACAAAATAATAAATCAAGTACTTATTTGTAGCAATTGTCCATTTCTGAATTGTAATGATATTGCAGGGACACATAGAAAACTTGAATTTAGAAGGCTAAAGAAAGCCATGAAGCAAAGTGATAACCCAGAAATTTAAGGATGAAAATAGAAAGAAGATAACAAACAGGGAAAAATGGAAAAAATCTGCAGAGTATTTTACAATTGTTTTTACTGTCTCAGACAGTATAACAACCATTTCTACTCTAGCCTTACAATCTCAAATATACTTTGAGAAATAGTAATTATTCTATAGAGAGCCAAGATAAAAAAGCATCAAGATTTGACAAAGTTTATATTGAAAATAGGGCAGCTAGTTGAGGCAATGGATAGAGCACCAGGCCTGAAATCAGATTGAAATCAGAAGACCTGAGGTCAAATACAACCTTAGACACTAGCAGTGTGATCCTGAGCAAGTCACTTGACCATGTTGCCTCAGTTCTTTACCTATAAAAAATTGGAGAAGGAAATGGCAGAACACTTCAGTATCTTTGACAAGAAAACTTCAAAATGGGTCATAAAGAATTGTACATAACTGAAACAACAACATGTACTGGAGGCCACCAGTTGTGATGGCATTCAGAGATTGATTCTTAATGTATAATAAGGAGAGGAAGATAAGAAAGGTGTGAATAAAATCTCAGCCTCAATAAAATTTAGTAAAAGAAAGAAAGAGAACATTATCAACTATTGTGCCTACTTTCCCATCTATATAAAATTTTATGAATATTTTAATGTGTGCATTGAGGGCATCCTCAGTAAGGGAATAGAAAGGTTTTTACAAGCTCTGAAATAGACAGACCATATCTTTATCAACATAAAACTGACATAAAGATTTAAAAAACTACAAAATACCATTGTATCCATTATTTATTACAAAAAAATCTAATTCAGTACAGTAAAACTACATATTAAAGTCTCTTGTAACAAGGTGTCTCTTTATTGACAAATATCAAAATAATTCATGATTCCTTGAAAGATAAAACAAGAGAAATCTTGTTATTTCTTGATGATAAACATCAGGTAAAGCATAAAATGGATTAAAACATCACTAAAGTTAGTAAATGAATGGGACCAGTGTAGAATCTAAATTGAAGAGGAATTTCCTACTGATGTGAGATCTTCAAATCCCCTTATTTTTACCTAGCATCAAATTGGTTGTATCAATTCTTGGTCCTTTTCTTTTTGTCAGTTAACTAATATTAATCCAACACCCTTTCTGGGCTGGAGACCAATTCATATTCTACTCAGAAGTTCTAGCTCTCTCTAAGTTAGGGTCTTTATCCTAGAGGTAGTTTTCAATGGACTCCCCTTTTGACTGGCCTTTCTTCATATTCCTCTGACCTTGTGTTGGGGGGAGGGCTGATTCACAGATCTTTTGGTTTTGAAAACCCTACAGGCTTTGCAGACAGGGTTTAATAACTCCAAGTGGGCTGGCCACTAGGGGGTGGTAAAGGTTTTCTTTGGAGTGTCTGTAAACCTTGATTTGTTGTTGTCCACTCCCTGGGGTGGGGGGGTGAGGGGAGTGGGGAAGAGCAGCAGGGTCTGAATTATCCTTGAAAAATGTGGGTCGGGCCCTCAGGCTATGTAGTTAGTCTTATTATTCACTCAGCATTGAAAGAGATCTGCCCCACACACCTGAGCCTTGGGGGCGGGGGTTGTTGTTTGTTCTGGAAAGAGTCTCTTTCTCTCACAGGGATGAGGGGGAGGCTCAACTGGAAACATGGGGATGGGACTCCAGTGAAAATACAGGCCACGGCCCTGGTCTTACAGGTTAGCAGAGCTGACCAGATTAATGTCTAGCCATGCTGGAGCTCTCCCACCCCCTGTGCTGGAATTTTCCCTCCAACCTTGCTGGAGCTCTTCTGCCTGATTACAAAGCCAAAAAGCTTCCATTACTGTTCTGAATTAGTATGGATCCCACTCCACTGTTCTTGTTGCTGCATCTCTGCTCTCTGGCTCTGGCTCACCCACATTCCACTTAATCCAGACCTTGTTGGTAGATGTTCTCCCTTGTTCTTCTCTGGATTTACTGGATTTGAATTCTGTTAAGAGGCTCATTTTACATTAGTTCTGAGGGAAAGCCAAGAGACCTTAGCACAGTGACTGACTTCTGTCTGCCATCTTAGATTTGTCTGTCTTTAAGAAGAAAAAATGATGATTTAAAGATGCTAAAATATCATCATTATAAATGTCTGGTTTGTATACGTGGAAGTGCATTATTTATGACTCAAGAAACATTGTATTTCCTTTTAACAGGGTTTCCAAGAAGAACCTGACAGAATTTGTCATAATATTAATTTGATGTTAACCCCTGATGGTAGTCCTTTATGGGAACATAGACCTAATAGTGTAAAAGCAGATTAAAGAAAGCAAGAGAACCTAAAGGGTGAGTAGGTGGTTATCACATGCCCAGATGAGATATTGAAGCCCTGTTTGGGAGCAATTCCTAACAATTGGTCTAAAGTGTACTGTAGCATATTTGTGATTTTACACAAAAATATTTACTGTCATTTGTTAGAGATATGATCATATTATCTACTCTGGCCATGCTGGCATTAGATTTCCTGATTGAGGATTTGAAACTGAGTCAAAATTCACTTTATTTTGAATACAAGTCGCTTCACCCTGTTTGCCTCCATTTCATTACCTGTAAAATGAGCTGGGGAAGGATATGGTAAACCACTCCAGTATCTTTGTTAAGAAAACCCCAATTGTTGTCATTAAATGTTGAATACCACTGAAACCACTGGAAAAAAACAATTTTGTAAGATATACTGTGAAAAATTCTGGGAGAAGTTAAGTGTACTATGTTTCCTGTTCTCAAAGACTCTTTAATATTGTCAAGATCTGAGTTCAAGCACTAGCTGTGTGATACTGAGCAAGTCATTTGATTTCTATTTACCTCAGTTTCTACATCTATAAAATGGAGATGATAATAATATCACAAATTTCCCATGGTTGTTATGAGAATCAAATGAAAAAATAAATATGAAGTACTTAGCACAGTGCCTAGACATAGTAAGTGCTATATAAATGTTAGCTGTCATTTGAAAAAGAAAATGTTGAAAGTAGACTGGTTATTGTCACCAGGAGATTTGAATAATGCAAAAAAACAAACTATTCACAATTATTGCTTTCTCTAGAATAGAACAATTCAAATAAATCTTTATTTTGCTGTTTACATTTTTCCCAATGCTTTTCTGTATTTATATTGTTATCTATAATCAGTATTAATGGATTCATGCTACTATATCCCAAAGAAATATAGCTACAGATGCATCAAATGTTGGATCATAATGTCCTGTCTTAATAAGATTTCCATCTTTTGCAAATGTATTTTTATTGTGTCATAAGGTGAAAAATCTAAGTCAAAAAGAGTGCTGACAATTTCACATTTCTCAGGTTTAACCACAAATGAGTTTGGTTGACACAGACAAATGATTATCCTGTTTTACCTCCTCCAAAAGACTCTATTTCATAACTTCCCATTCATTCTGAAGAAAAAAAATGTCAGTTTATCAATTTCACATTTATTGCTTTCATCTTTATAAATATGAAATATATATTCACTTTACATTATATATTATACAATTCCCATACATTATATTTACATAAATATATAAATTATAAAATAGATTCACTTTGCACATTTTATACATCTAAAACAGTAAGATTCACAAGTTTCTATTTTTATAAAAGCCAACAGAGCTTCAAATATTTCATTAGCTTGAGCAAACTAAATTTCATCTAAAAGTAGTCAATTATAAAAAATGGCATTCATTCATGCATCAAGCATTTATTAAGTGTTTATAATATTCCAGACTGTGAAGAATTTTAGAGATACAAAAACATGAAACCATCCATTTTCTCAAGAAATTTTCATTTTTATATTATCTATCTTCTTATTTTATTGCTATTATTTGTTTTATAGTCTCTTTTAATTTTTTTTTTTATTTAGAGCAATGGGGTTAATTAACTTGCCCAAGGTCTAACAGCTAGGCAATTATTAAATACCTGAGGCCACATTTGAACTCAGGTACTCCTGTCTCCAGGGCCAGTGCTCTATCCACTGTGCCACTTACCTGTCCCCTATGTTTGTTTTAAAACAACCTGTATTTCTCTCCATGTCCCTCTGTCCCTCTACCTCACCCCACACCAAACCATTTTGCATTATTTTCCATAAAGTATTTCCAGGATAGTCTTCAGAAAGAAGTTGCACTTCATTATATCTATTTCCAAAGTCTTATTCTTTGGTCCACACTACTCAAAAATTCAGGTAGTGCAACAATAATTTTTAGTTCCAAAAGAATTTTCCATATTTCGATATTATTTTTCATTTAATATTGACTTATGACTGTAACAGCTAGGTGCCTTCTTAGGTCGGATATTCCCCAAAATTGGCAGTGGTTCTGGGCAGAGAGAACTGTTTACAAATGTACTTTCTTCCATAGCTACTTTACTTCCTTTTTTTTATAATCCTCTGAAGTGCCTTCCCCATCTTCTGAGCAATTAAATTCCTTCATAACATCCTCTGTCCTTTTCCTTCTCTTATCAAAATGTCTGAATTTTTTTGCCTTTCTTCTCCTTTGCAAGTTCCTATCATCACCCCAAACTGGGAAACTAGGTGATAAAGTGATAGCACTAAGCCTAGGATCAGAAAAACTAATCTTCCTGGGTTCAAACCTGGTCTCAGACACTTACTAGCTGTGTGACTCTCAGCAAGCCCTTTAACACTGTTTGTCTCAGTTTCCTCATCTATAAAATGATCTGAAGAAGGAAATGGCCAATATCTCAGTCAAAAGAAATTCAGAATGGGTTCATGAAGAGTCAAACAAGACTGAAAATGACTGAACAGCATCAAGAAATCACCATTCCATAGTTGTACAAATTAAGATAAAGACAGAAGATAAAAAGTTTAAGGCAATGGGGTTAAGTAACCTGCCCTGTAATGTCTACAGAGAAGGAAACTGAGGTAGAATAACTTGCCCAAAGTCACAAAGTAAATAAGTAGTAGGATCAGAATTTAAATCTAGATCTACCAAAGAACAAATTTTAGTGCACTCATCAAATCCATGCTACTTCTCATCACTTCAGCCAAACCAATAAAATGTGCAGAAAGACCTTGATATGACACCATTGGCCTGTACACAAGCATTAGATTTTTCTTCCAACAATAGCATTAGAAATCAGAACCCATGTGTTATCAAGATAACACAGGATTTCATGGATGGCCCTAAAAGCACATGAAATAAGCAACTGTCCAATGCAATATGATTGAAGAAAAACTTAAACAGTCTTCTGCCAAATATAACTCCTTAATACTCTGCCCTGAAAACTAACAAAAATGCCATCACTAGTCACCTTCTGGGGTAAAGGCAATGAAGACACTTAATAAAATGCAAATATGTTTAATTACAATTCTTTCTTACCACACACACACACACACACACACACACACACACAGTCCTTCAAATCGGAACTAGGGAGTATTTTAGTGACATTTTTGCAGACCCAAGCTTGGAAAAGTCCCACTTATTTTCAATTGTCTCCCCAAAACTATTTTCATCAAGTTAAGGTCAATCTCAGACCCTTTCCCTCTGTCTGTAGCCAAACACAGACCAGCAGAATCTCCCACCAAAGGGTTTCCATTTTCCTAGGTACACATGGATTCTTCCTAGGAAGAACAGTATAAAACAGACCTCTTAGATTACTATAGGCAGAGAAGTCTGAAGATGCCTTCCTTTGTGACTCACTCCATATCAACTATCTCTAGCTTCCTTTTCCTTTCTTCATTATACTGTCTGAATTTCTCTGTCTTCCTTTTCCTTTGCAACCCCTATCACCATTTCTATACAAACCAAGCTATAGAAATAGAATGTTATAGACCCTGGGATCTTTAACCTTCATTACCTTCCCATGACATTTTCAGTTTCTCTATACAGTAACTTTCTCTAAAAACAAGGCTAAAAAAGGCAGTCCAAAGATTCACTTGATCATCAATCTCAGCAAACTACTGCCATTGCTTCCTCCTGTCCTTTGATTACCTTCACAGGAAAGGTACATCAGCTAATGAACACGGGCTCTTTCAGATTTTGTGAAATGATCATTATTATTATGCTGTATTCTCCTGAAGTCCGCAATACCTGGGAGGCTCCTTTGCCCATTGTACTTATGGTTTCACTTCACGAGAGTCTTTTCATATACTTATTGTTTTCTTAGCCATGGTGCATATTACCTGGAAAAAAATGGCATTGATTAGCTTACTGATTACTCTTAGCCTGATTGGTTTATAAAATAAGCTCATATACCTACTAAGAGATCCCTGGGGGGGGGGGGGAAGCACAGAAAAGGTACATTTTAATAGAGGTAAAGCAAGTTGAATATTGGAATTATGGAATGATTCTCATCATTGCTGGGCTGAACGGGACTTACTATTGGTTGGTTATAGGAAGTCAGGATGTCTACAGATGATGGGCTATAAGGAAAACTGAGCACAGAGCACAGAATCAACACTTTTGAATTCTAGTGCTGCAGAAGACTTTTGAGTGTCCCTGGGACAGCAAAGAAACCCTGATCTTGGAAAAGATCGAAGGAAAAAAGGAAAAGGGGAAATCAAAGAATGTAATGGATAGAGAGTATCATGGTAACAATGAACATGAACTTGGACAGACTTTGGGAGATGGTGGAAGATAGAAAGACCTGGTGTCCAAGGGGGGTCACAAAGAGTCAGATCCAGTTGAACAACTGAATAACAATGATGCTGCCTAACTGATTGGGGAATACCTTACTATTTCCCTTGTTATTTCTCCAAAGTAAGAGTATAGTGATTCAACAACTATGTCCCCCAATCTCTATTTCACTCATGTAGTTTTCAAACTTTCTCCTTTCTCAACTAAAAACCATCTAAATTTTCTTGTCCAAAGACCTGTAATTATCTTACCCATTCCAACATTTTCAATTTAATTACATATATAATTTCTATATGTGGTATTATATGTCCCTGATTCCAGCTCTTTTGTGTCAGAACTTCTTACTATAATCCCATCTGCCATATTTGTCAAGCTTAATCAGTATTTTTTAAAAATTATTATTATTATAAAGAATATCTGTAAATGTGATAACATTTAAGCATGAAATGTGAAAAGGGGAGACATTAACTTCTGCATTGTGGGAAAAGGAACAAATATGCAATAGAACTGCCGCAATTATGTTAGGTAATTTAGATTATTATAGGCCAGGGAATTCACCTTTTCAGTCTAATTATGCCACAATGAGCCTTTAATATTCTGATTATGAATATAAATGTCTCAGTCATTAAAATATTCCTTCTTGAAAATGGTTGCCATCAAAATGAATGCTTTCTCTGTATATGAATAGAAGTGTGGCTTATATACACAACCATGAAATGTTCCAGAAATCTAAATGATTTGGTAACATTTGCTAAGGTCATGGAAGGCCTTCATAAATCACTCTCTGGGGACTTTAACTTTTATTTTTTAAATTAGGTCAGTCAACCATTTGAAATCTGCTTTTAGTTTCTGACTAAGGAAATTTAAGAATGATGGTGATGTCCACCCATCGAAGGGCACCACTTTCTGTCTGTTTCTCCATCTGTCTGTCTGACTATCTGTCTGCTGTCTCTCTCTCTCTTTCTCCCATATATATGTAACTATATATATATATATATATATATATATATATATGTGTGTGTGTATATGTATATTTTTAACTATTTGACTATAATTTTATTTAATATTGATCATGCATTTTGTGCACAAGATGCTAAACAAAGTTCATGAAGACAACAAAGTTTGCATTGTAGCAAAGTCTTGTTCTAAATTATTAAAGCTAAGACTGTCATTTTGTTGTCATTTTTGTTTTGGTAAGCTTCTGAGAGAACTGATTATAAACTTGAAATATGCAATAGGGATTCCACTCCTGATTCTCCAGATTGTCTCTCCTTTACCACAGAAATTTCCTTACCCTGAAAGTTCATTTCCTCTCTAGATTTCTCACACTGGAATTACCCTCTGCCCCTTTAACCCTTTCCAGGACTCTATTCCTGAATATCTGAACTTTCTCCTCCATGCCCCCATTTAAGTAAATCCTCCCTCTCACCAATATTGTCCTACTTTTCAGTTTCCTTATATGTACCATCTTGTCTCATTAAAATGTAAGTTCCTTAAAGGCTAGCATTATCATTTTGCTAATATTTGTATTACCAACACATAGCACTATATATCTGACACAAAGTAAGCTTAATAAATATTTTATTGTTTTATAAACATGTTTTATAAAAAATGTTTTATAATAATGAGTGACACTTTTTACTTGGCCATTTTCAGAGGACATGAGTCATTAGAAGTGGGATGTGAGATTTTAGACCAAAGAATGTGGTAATTCTATGAAGATGATAAAATCTAATAACTTAGAAAGCCAAAAATATAAGAGAACTATATAATGTCTTATGTAATCTTTGAAAAAAAAATACCACAAAAATGCAAGTTAGAATTTTTTTTGTCTGAAAAAATAACATTTCTTGTTTGAAATGACTATCTGGGAGCAAGAGGGGAGGAGGAGGGTTACTAGGAAAACTCATGCTGATATTAAAAAAAGGCAGCAATTAAAACTTTTTCTAAATAAAAAAATTATATTCAGCAAAAATAGAATATTGGTTCAGGTAGATGGAGAACCTACCATCCCTAAGCCTTACCCTCCTGGGGTTAGGAGCATTAGTCAGAAAGTTGTGTTGATTTTCAGGGCCATTAAAGAGTCCAGGAAGTTATGTCAATGGTTCAAGCCTAAATTTCTAATTAAGTCTTAAGTTTCATTGCCTTTTATGTAACAAATAATCTAACCTATGTGGGATAGATCTTGCTCCTCCTACATTACTTGTACTGTGTCTCTGGGGAAAGTTTTTTGCAATGTATTATATGATAAACAATTAGAGAACTTAGTATGCCACAAAAGGTTGGACAAAAATAATTGCAATAAAGCCATCAATAACTGTGTCCATAATATCTTCTAAATTTCCCCCCACTGCCTTGGGTGCTTCTGTGGTGGGGTTCCCGGACCTTCTCCACTAGTAGTGTAACTTAGGGCAAATCATTTTATTTCTCTTCTGCATAATGAACACAATGATACTTTAGCTTGTTTTGCACATCATTTCATGTGAAAGTTCTTTGAAAAGAATAAAAGACTATGAAAAATAAGGTCTTACCACATAAGGGAACCATACCTTTATGTTTTATTTTCCTTATTCCTAAAGCACGGTTTCTATAATGACTCTAAATTCAGCCAAAATGGTGAAGTCTATACTTTGCCCTGATAATGAGGAGACAGTCTAATAGGAAGTAAAAAAAACCATGTTTCAAAACTCCATATATTAAATTTTCCTCTAAGCATAAGCTCCTTGAGACACAGATTTTTATTTTTGGATCTGTGTCACCACAACCTAGCATAGTGCATGAGACAAAATAAGAGTATAATAAATGCTTGTTGATTGATTGTGGAACATTTCTTATCTGTTATACTCATTTAAGCAGGTGGATCTTACCCAGGAGTCTCCATAATATCTTCCTGACACATTTAAAAGCAGTAATATTCTTGACTGCTTTCAGGTATATTGAGTTTGATGGCTTGTTTGAGCTCAGAAGTTCTGAGCAATAATGAGCATAGTCAATAAGGTATTCAAACTAAGTCTGACATTACTATGGTGAGTCTTCAAAATTGAAGGGCCACCAGACTTCCTGAAAAGGCTCAACTGATCCAGACCAAAGTTCCTGTACTGATCACTTGTGAGTTCAGGTTCTTGAATGATCATCAAATTCTCAGCCTGGCTGAGATAAGGAGACTCAGTCTTCATAAAATAAAATAAGGAAAAGAAATGAAATCATACATAAAAGACCAGGAAACATATCCTTACTACCTTTTTTGTTAGGAAACAGTTGCTCTGATGAAGTGTTCTAATATACCTATGAAACATAATGTAAACTCTTTTATATCAGAGAGCCTAATGCATATTTTTGTGATTCTGGGCTAAAGAAATCTGAAACCTTTAGTTATCCTGTATGTAAGAAAGGCAGTCTACTGCCAAATCCAGTAAAAGGAACTTCTCAAGAAGTAGAGCCCTAAAAGTTCAAGAATGAATAAACTTTCTGCTTCCCACATACCTCAAATCCCCAAGCTAGCCTTTCCCATCTTTGATAGCATATATCTTAAAAATCGTGGGAACTGGTCCAGGATTATTGTTAGATGTTCTCTCTTGTAGACTGGAAAGGCTACTACAGTTTTGCTGATGTCTACAATAACTGGTACTAGCAAACTAAAGTGTCCTCAGGTTTCCCTATGATTAAACAAAAACATCAAAGATTTTGGATTTAGTGTAAAAAAGAATCTTTTGACTTTTGAAATTGCCAGTGAAAAGATTTACTTCAATGGCAGTTTAATCATAGCACAGAAACAAGACTTTAAAAGGATTCAGAAGCAGCTAGAGAGAGAGTTGGCCCTAGAGTCAAGAGGAACTGAGTTCAAGTCCAACCTCAGACAGTTGATACTTATTAGCTGTATGACTTTGGGCAAGTCACTTAACCCCATTGTCCCCTCACAGCCCCTCCCTAGAAACAAAAAAGAAAAAACCCAAACCAGAGGCTATATGAGTCAACCTTTCAGACATATACATACACACACACACACACACACACACACACACACACACACACACACACACGACCCAGCATTGAATTCATTGGATGCACAGATCTTGCCATGATATACAAGTAAAAAGTGAATGTTATGCTCAAGGAATGAGGTGACCTCCTGTAAGAAAACTTTGTAGATTCTTTCATTCTTAAAGGACCAATTTAATCTCAAGAGTGGTTTCATTACTGTTTTTTAAGTTTACTATCTTGTTGCCTAATTTAACTAGTGATATTGACAATTTTTAAAATATTTCATTTATTTTTCCAACTACATGTAACAATGGTTTTTACCAATTATTTTTTTCAAGGTTTTGAGTTTTACATTTTTCTCCCCCTTCCTCCCTCTCCCCCTTTCCCCTGACAGAAAGTAATCCAATATAGGTTTAATATTTATAAACATGCTAAACATAGATCCATATTGATCATATTGTGAGAGAAGAATCAAATCCAAATCAAAGAAAGAAAACCTTAGAGAGAAAAAAAATGGCAATACATAAGACAACTATTAAAAATTTATGATAATAAATTTTGATCTTCATGTAAACTTACCAGGTCCTTCTCTAAATATGGATGGTATTTTCCATCACAAAACTTTTAATATTGACTTTGATTATTGTACTGCTGAAAGGAACAAGCCCATCATAGTTGATCAGCATTTCAGGTTGTTGCTGTGTGCATATTGTTCTGGTTCTGCTCATCTTGTTCAGCATCAGTTCATACAAGTCTACAGCCTTTTCTGAAACCCCATCCTTTGTGATTTCTTATAGAGTAATAACGTTCCAACACATATATAAACTATAACTTATTCAACCACTTTCCAATTGATGGACATCCTATCAATTTTCAATACTTTGCTACTACAAAAAGAGCTGCTATGAATATTTTTGAACCTCTGGGATTTTTACCCTTTTTCCATGATCTCTTCAAGATACAAACCCATTAGTGGTAGTACTAGATCAAAGAGTTTGCACAATTTTATTGCCCTTTGGGATAATTCCAAATTGCTCTCCAGAATGGTTGAATCAGTTCATAATTCTACCAACAATGCATTAGTGTCCCAATTTTCCCACAACCCCTCCAATATTGATTATTTTTCCTTTCTAGTCATATTGGCCAATCTGATAGGTGTGTGGTAGTACCTCAGAGATGGTTTGATTTGCATTTCTCTAATCAATGATTTAGAGCAATTTTTCATATGAATATAGATAGTTTTGATTTCTTCAACTAAAAATTCCATTTCCAAATCCTTTGACCATTTATCAGTTTCAGAATGATTGATTTTTTTTATAAATTTGACTCTGTTCTCTATATAATTTAGAAATATAAAATACTTTTTGAGGAACACTAGTTATAAAAATTGTTTCCCAACTTATTACATTCCTTTCAATCTTGGTTGCAGTGGTTTTGTTTGTGCAAAAACTTTTTTAATGTAATGTAATCAAAATTATTCAATTTGTTTTCATAATGTTCTCTATCTCTTCTTCTGTCACAAATTGTTCCCTTTTTTAGATCTGACAGGTAAACTATTCCTTGTTCTCCTAATTGGCTTATAATACCTTTTAAGTCTAAATCCTGCATCCATTTTGCCCTTATTTTGGTATAGGGTATGTGATGTTGTTCTACACCTAAATTCAGCCATATTAACTTCTAGTTTTCCCCAGAGTTAGTTCTTATCCCAGAAGCTGGAATCTTTGGGTTTATCAAGCAGTAAATTATCAAATAATCATTTACTTCTGCTTCTTTTGTACCCAATCTATTTCACTAATCCACCACTCTGTCTCCTAGGCAGTATAAAACAGTTTTGATGACTGGTGCTTTATAATGTAATTTTAGATCTGGTATGACTAGACTACCTTTCTTAGCATTTTTATTAATTCCCTTTATATTCTTCACCTTTTCTTCCTCCATATGATTCCTTCTATTTTTTTTTTAGTTCTCTCAAGTATGTTTTGAAATTTTGATTGGTATCACACTGAATAAGTAATTTAATTAAGGTAGAATTATCATTGTTATTATTTTAGCTCAGTCGACCCATGAGCAATTGACATTGTCCCAGTTATTTAGATCTGATTTTATTTGAGTGGAAAGTATTTAGAGTTTTTTCTGAGTCTGCATTGGCAAGCAGATTCCCAAATATTTTATGTTGCATGTAGTTGTTTTTTTATTTTATTTACTTTTATTAAAGATATTATTTGAGTTTTACAATTTTCCCCTCAATCTTGCTTCCTTCCCCCCCACCCCACCCCCATGGAAAGCACTTTGTCAGTCTTTACTTTGTTTCCATGTTGTACCTTGATCCAAATTGAGTGTGATGAGAGAGAAATCATATCCTTACAGAAGAGAAGAGAAGTCTAAGAGGTAACAAGATCATACAATAAGATATCTATTTTTTTCTAAATTAAAGGGAATAGTCCTTGAACTTTGTTCAAACTCCACAGCTCCTTATCTGTATACAGATGACACTCTCCTTTGCAGACAGCCCAAAATTGTTCCTGATTGTTGCACTGATAGAATGAGTGAGTCCTTCAAGATTGAACATCACTCCCATGTTGCTGTTAGGGTATACAGTGTTTTTCTGGTTCTGCTCATCTCGCTCAGCATCAGTTCATGCAAATTTGACCTTCATGACCTTTGACCTTCGTTGACCTTCTCTTTCTCTATTTTATTCATGTAAGCATTTAGAGATATATTTCCCCAATAACTGTTTAGCATAATTGGGCATGTTATCTCATTACTGTCATTGTTTAGGATGTAATTATTCTTTCTATGATTTACTATTTTATCCATTCATTTTTTAAAAATTGTTTAATTTCCAATTAATTTTAGGTCTATATATACATGGTACTTTCTTGCTTGTGATTTTTATTGCATCATGATTTGAAAAGGATTCAGTCAATATTTCTGGCTTTCTGTGTTTGATTATGAAGCTTTTATGCCCTAGTACATGTCAATTTTATATAGGTGCCATATACTGACAAAAAAGCCATATTTCTTTCTATCCCTATTCAGTTTTTCTCCAGAGGTCTATGATAGCTAAGTTTTCTAATATTCTATTTATCTCCTTAACTTCCTTCTTGTTTATATTATGGTTAGATTTATCTAATTCCAAAAGAGGGAAGTTGATGTCTTCTACCAGTAGAGTTTTGCTGTCTGTCTTCCTTTAACTCATCTAGCTTCTCCTCTAAGAATTTGAATACTATACCACTTGGTGCATGCGTGTTTAATATCGAAATTACTTCATTGTATATGGTAACCTTTAGGAGGATATAGTTTCTTTTCTTATATCTTTTAATGAGATCTAGTTTTGCTATGGCTTTGTCTGAGATAAGGATTGTTACCCCTGCTTTTCTCACTTTAGTTTAAGCATAATGTATTCTGCTTCAGTCTTTTACCTTTACTCTGTGTATATCTCTCTGTTTCAAATGTGTTTCTTGTAAACAACATATTGTTAGATTCTGATCTTTAATTCACTCTGCCATTGACTTCAGTTTTATGGGAGAACTCATCCCATTCACAATAACAATTATAACTACTAATATTTATTACACTCCATGCTATCTCCCTCCATATGTATTTTCCCTTCCTTTTTCCTTATCCCTCCTCCCTGTTTTGCTTCTGAATACTACCTCCCTCAATATGTCCCTACTTTCCATCTACCATTCTCCCTTTCCTTTCCTCTTTCCCTTTTACCTTTCTTCTTTCTCTCCCTTCTATAAGTCCCTCCTTCCCTCTCCCTCTTTCTCCTCCTAATACTTGACAGGTGAGATAAATTTCAATACTCAACTGAATATGTGTTAATCCAACATTGAGCCAAATCCCATAAGAGCAAGATGCAAGTGGTTCTCACCTCCTACCTAAGGAAACTCTATTGCAATAGGTCCTTTGCATTTTTTCATGTGAGATAATTTACCCCAATTCTACCTCCCTCTTCCTCCCATCTTTTCATAGTCTCCCCCTTTTTTTTAATGTCTTAATTTTTTTAAAAACATTCCATCAAAATCATGGCCATAACATGAATGTCCATACCTTCTCCCCAAATATATTCCCTCTAATAGAGATACAATTCTCAAGAGTTGTAAGAATCTTCCTTCCAGATAGAGATGGAACCAGTTTAATCTTATTTGATAGCAGTCTTTTTCTTTTCCCCAGTTTACCTTTTCATTTATCTCTTGAATCCCCTGTTTGTCTCTCAGATTTTCTTTTCTGCTCTGGTCTTTTCATCAGAAAAGTGTCACTTTTGTGATGAAAAGACCAGAGCAGAAAAGAAAATTTGATCTTCAAACAAGGGATTCAAGAGATAGCCACAACCATCTTTTCCAGTTTTGCTGCATAGTTGTTTCTTAGTTGTAATTCAAGATTCCTTGTTCCCAGGAATATCATACCCTAGGTCCTTTGATTCTTTAATATTGATGCAACCAGTCTTGTGCAATCCTGAAATTTGAATTGTTTCTTTTTTGCCACTTGGCAGAATTTTCTCCTTGATCTGATAACTCTGGAGTTTGACCACAATATTCTTTCATTTTTCATTTTGAGATCTCTTTCAGGAGGTGATTGATGCATTCTTTCAATGACTATTTTGCTCTCTGGTTCCAGGATTTCAGAACAGTTCTCCTTAACTATTTCTTGAAGAATATTATCTAGGCTCTTTTTTTAATCATGATTTTCAAGTAGTCCTATGATTCTTAAGTTGTCTTTCCTGTTTCTATTTTCCAGGTCATCTGTTTTACCAGTGAAGTGTTATATATTTTCTTCTATTTTTAAAATTTTGTTTAACAGATTCTTGGTGACTCATGAAGTCATTTGCTTCTACTAGTCCCAGTCTATTTTTTCAGGGAGGCATTTTTTTTATTTAGCTTTTGCATTTCCTTTTCCATTTTGTCAATTCTATTTTTAAAGGAGTTGTTATATTTTCCATTTCACCATTGTGTTTTTGAGGAAATTATTTTCTTTCTTCATTTGTTCAATTGTATTTTTATAGAATTTGGTTTACTCTGCCATTTTGGCAAGAACACCTTGTGAAACATCCCTTCCTTCTGTCCTCCTTTTTCTGAACTAGTATACTTGTCTCCAAAGTAACACTCAATAAATTATGCTTTTTGCTGACCTTTCTTCATTTTGGGATTTCTTAGCTGCCCCTATGGTCTTGTTTTAGGGGAGAGACTTGTTTGCAAACTATTGGTGTTGAGAACCGTAGAGGCTTTGCTTACTGGAGTTAGGAACACCATTGGGGTTACAGAGTGGAACAAAGAATAAGGAACTCTAGAAGCTTTCTCTGGATTGTCTGTGTTGGAGATATCAATCACATACTTCCTATGCCTGGGATTGGATCTGGCTTGCTCCCACACTTGTCAGCGCTAGAAATTCCAGAGGTTTTCTCTGGATAGTCAGCACTAGGGAAATCCACTCCCCAGACCGGGGATTTTAGGAAAGGTGCAAACACCTGGGGCTTTTCCTGTGCTGTTTGTACTAGGGAAAGCTAGGCCCACACCTGGGGCACATGGTTTGAGCTGTCCCCACTATCCAGACCAGCTGCCTAGCTGGCCAATGGGTGTCCTGGGCAGCTTCACTGGAGCTCTCTCAGTCGATGAACAGGAGCTCTTCCAGTTTGCACCCTGTACACATGACAAAGACTTCTGCTTCCATCACCAAGGTTCTCAGGTTAGTCCCCAATCTTACCAGTTTATTGGGTCTCTGCTTTCTGCCTTGGGCATACCCACTCTCCCCCCCATGCTATACCTTGTTAAAAAATGTTCCACTCTGATCTTTTATAGATTCTGTCACCTCAAAATCTGTTAAAAGGCTTGATTCATGTCGGTTCTGAGAGAAAGCCAGGAGAATTTAAAATAATTCTTGTCTTCTCTCTGTCATCTTGGCCAGAAGTGTTGTTTATCAGTTTCATTATCTACTAAGTGAAAATTAGTTGAAATTATATGAAAGAGATGTTACTCTCAAAACCCAAGAGTTTCTCAACACCAGTCTTTCCTAGAAATAATGATCCTTAAAACAATGTAGTCTTCCAATGAGGATGAATTTCCAAGGTAGAAAGAGTTTTGGGTTTGTCTCATGAGCAAAACCAAGTTTCAAGAATTTGGGAATTTAGAAAGCAAAAGAACTTGGATTACAATAAAAAAAAATCAACTCCCAGCCAATATGGCAGAGAGAAGCCATACCATTCTTCATAAGTTTCCCTGGCTTTCCCTCAGAATCAGGACTTTAATAGAATTTGGATACACAGAACCCAGGAAAAGAACCTAGGAGAACATCTACCAACAAGGTCTGTCTCAGAGGACCCTGGATGAGTTGTGGGCAGAGAGGGCAGAGAGGGCAGTGAGGTTAGACCCAGAGACTAACCTGAGAACAGCCACAGAAGCTTCAGTTGTGTGAACTTCAGGTGCGAGAGTTCCAGCAAGGCTGGTGGGAGAGTTCCAGAATGAGGCTACACATTGATCTGGTCAGCTCGACTGATGTGAAAGATTAGGGCCATGAACCCCATATTTTCAGTGGAGTCCCTGTGATTCTGGTTGAGTCCCCCACCCCATCCCTGAGGGAGAGAATGATTCTTCCTAGAACAAATACAGTACAGCCTTCCTAACTACCCCAGGCTCAGGTGTAGTAGGCAAATCTCCCTCAGAACTGAGTGAGGATTAAGGAGATTAATTATCAAGCCCAAGGGCCCAACTCACATTGTTCAGGATAATTCAATTCTTGCTGCCCACCCCTCCCCTTGTCCCGACATAGGGAGTGAGCCACAAATCAAGGTCATAGACACTCCTAGTGTCTAGCACCTCCTACTAGCTGGCGCAATTGGAGTTACTAGGTGCAGTGACCAAAGCATCTACAGAGTTCAACACCAAAGGTCTGTGAACCAGCCAGTCCCCCAACACAAGATCCCAGGAAAATGAAGAAAAGCCAGAATAATGGGGGTCTTCCCTTGAAGACAAAGACCCTAACTCATAGAGACCTAGAAATTCTGAGAATAAGAATTGGTCTCCAACCCAGAAAGACTTCTCAGAAGAGAACAGGAAGGAGTTTAAAAATCAATTGGAAAAATTGGGGAAAGAAACATAAGAAAAAATTAACACTTTGCAAGAGAAAATATTATCTTGAAAAAAGAAAATGAAAATACAATTGGGCAAGTATAAAAAGAAAATAAGTCTCTCAAAACCACAATTGGGCAAATAAGAAAATTCTTCAAAAATAGAATTGACCAGTTGGAAAAGTAGTTGCAAAAGATAAATGAAGAAAATTCTTCTTTAATAAATAAATTGGCAACTGTGGAAAATAATGACTTCAAGAGACAATAAGAATTTGTTAAACAAAACCAAAAAAAATGAAAAATAGAAGAAAATGTAAAATACATCATCAGTAAAGCTACTGACCTAGAAAATAGATCCAGAAGAGACAATTTAAGAATCTTTGGGCTTCCTGAAAACATTAAGGAGAAAAAAAGCTTAGGCTTAATACTTCAGGATATAATGAAGGAGGCTTACCCTGCTATCATGGAACCAGAGGGCAAAATAATTATTTGAAAGAATACATAAATGCCCTCCAGAAAAGGATTCCAAAATGAAAACATCAAGGAATACTATGGCAAAATTCCAGAACTATCAGATAAAAGAGAAAACCCTGTAACCAGTCAGAAAGAAACGAATTAGATTGCACAGACCTAGTTGCATCAATATTAAGGGATCAAAGGGCCTGGAATGTGATATTCTGTAAAGCAAGTGAGCTTGTAATACAGCCAAGAATTTACTATACAACTAAACTGAGTCTTCTTTTCCAAGGAAAAAATGGACATTTAACAAAATAGGAGACTTCTAACATTGCCTGATGAAAAGACCAGAGCAAAATAGAAAATTTAGACTTCAAACAGGAGACTCAAGAGATACATGAAAAAGGGAAAAGAAAAAAACTGTTATCCAATAAGATGAAACTGGCTATATTTCCATCTGGGAGAAAGATTTTTCACAACTCTTTAGAATTGTAATTCTATTAGAGAAAATATACTTAACAAGAAATAATGGACACCTATGATTTGTCTGTGACTCTGATAGAATGATTTAAAAATAATATCTCCTTAAAAATGGGGATGGTAGGGGTAGTTAGGTAGCACAGTGTTTAGAGCACTGGCCCTGGGGTCAGGAGGACCTGAGTTCAAATCCAACCTCAGACACTTAATAATTACCTAGTTGCTTGACCTTGGGCAAGTCACTTAACCCCATTGCCTTGGGGAAAAGGGGGGGGGGATAGTAAGAAGATGGGAGAATGGAGGAGAGGAGACTAAATGGGGTAAATTACATTACATGAAGAGGTGCAAAGGACCTATTACAACAGAAAGGAAGAAGGGAGGAGGCAAGAACCACCTGAATCTTACTCTCATCAGATTAGGCTCAAAGAAGGATTAATTTACACACACTTAGTTAAGCTAAGAAACTTATCTTACCTTCCAAGTATTAAGGGGAGAAAGGGGGAGGAGGAGGAAAAGAGGAACAAAGAGAAGGAAGGGAAGGAAGGGAAGGAAGAAGGAGCAAAGGGGCAAAGGGAAATAAAATGGAGGAGGATTGGATATAAGGGGGCAAACACACTGAAGGAGGTGGTATTCAAAAGCAAAATACTGGGGAACATGGATAAGGTGAAAAAAGGGTGAAAATATATACAGAGGGAAGATAGCATGGAGGGCAAAAGAGTTAGTAATTATAACTCTGAATGTGAAAGTGATGAACTCTCCCATAAAACATAAGTGAATGGCAGAGTGGATTAAAAACCAGAATCCTACAATATGCTGCTTACAAGAAACTCATTTGAAGCAAAGAGATACATATAGAGCAAAGGTAAAAGGCTGAAACAAAATATATTAAGCTTTGGCTGAAGTGAAAAAGGCAGGGGTAGCAATCCTTATCTCAGACAAAGCAGCTGCAAAATTCAATCACATTGAAAGAGATAAGGAAGGAAATTATATTCTCCTAAACAGTAACATAGGCAATGAAAAAATTTCAATTCCAAATATACATGTGCCAAGTGGTATAGTATCCAAATTCGTAGAGGAGAAGCTGAATGAGTTAAAGCAAGACAGAGAGCAAAACTCTACTAGTGGGAGACCTCAACCTTCCTCTCTCAGAATTAGACAAATCTAACCATAAAATAAAGAAGAATGAAATTAAGGAGGCAAATAGAATACTAGAAAACTTAGACATGATAGACCTTTGGGAAAAAATTGAATGGGATTAGGAAGTAATGTACTTTTTTCTGCAGTACATGGCACTTACACAAAAATTTACCATGGAATAGGCATAAAAACCTCATAATCTAATGTAGAAAGGCAGAAATATAAAATGCATCCTTCTCAGATCATAATGCAATAAAAATCACATGCAATAATGGCCCATGGAGAGATAGACCTAAAACTAATTGGAAACTAAATAACCAGGGGGGCTAGGTGGCACAGTGGATAAAGCACTGGCCCTAGAGTACCTGGGTTTATTTCAGACACTTAATAATTATATAGCTGTGTGGCCTTGGGCAAGCCATTTAACCCTATTTGCCTTGCAAAAAATCTAAAAAAACAAACAAACAAAAACTAAATAACCACATTTTAAAGATTGAGTGGATCAAACAACAAATTATAGATAGAATTAATGGTTTCATCTAGATAATGACTATAGCTAGACAATATAATAAAACATATGGGATACAACCAAGGCAGTTATTAGGTGATATATTGTAGCTTGTAATGCTTTCATGAATAAAATAGAGAAAGAGGAAATCAATGTACTAAGCATGCAACTAAAAAACTTAGAGAAAGAAAAAAACTAAAAACTCCCAATTAAATATCAAATTAGAAATTCTTAAAATTAAAAGAAAAAATAATAAAATTAAAAGTTAGAAAACTATTTTTGAAAGATTTATTTTGAGTTTTACAATTTTTCCCCTAATCTTCCTTCCCCCCCGCATCCCATAGAAGGCAGTCTGTTAGTCTTTACATTGTTTCCATGGCATACATTGATCTAATTTGAATGTGATGAGACAGAAATCATATCCTTAAGGATAAAAAATAATATATAAGCAAAAGCAAAATTACATAATAAAGTAGTGGTGTTTTTTTTAATTAAAGGTAATAGTCTTTGGTCTTTGTTCAAACTCCACAGTTCTCTCTCTAGATACAGATAGTATTCTCCATCACAGATATCTCAAAATTGTGAATGACTGTTACACTGATGGAATGAGCAAGTCCATCAAGTTTGATCATCAGTCCCATGTTCTCTTAGGGTGTACAGTGTTTTCCTGGTTCTGCTCATCTTGCTTAGCATCAGTTCATGCAAGTCATTCCAGTCTTCTCTGAATTCTCATTCCTTTTGGTTCCTTTTTTTTTTTTCTTTTTTTTTCTTTTGGTTTCTAATAGAATAATAGTGTTCCATGACATGCATATACCACAGTTTATTAAGCCATTCCCCAATTGAAGGATAATAACTTAATTTCCAATTCTTTGCCACCACAAACAGTACTGCTATGAATATTTTTGTACAAGTGATGTTTTTACCCTTTATCATAATCTCTTCAGGGTGCAGACCCAGTAGTGATATTGTTGGATCAAGAGGCATGCACATTTTTATTGACTTTGGGCATAATTCCAAATTGCTCTCTGGAAAGACTGGATGAGTTCACAGCTCCACCAACAATGAATTAGTGTCCCAGGTTTCCCACATCCCTTCCAAGAATGGTCATTATCCTTTCTGGTCATACTGGCCAGTCTGAGAGGTGTGAGGTGGTACCTCAGAAATGCTTAAATTTATATTTCTCTAATAAGTAATGATTTAGAGTAATTTTTCATATGACTATGGATTGTTTTGATTTCCTTATCTTAAATTGCCTTTGCATATCCTTTGACCATTTGTCAATTGAGGAATAGCTTGTTTTTCTGAAAATTTGACTCAGTTATCTGTATATTTTAGAAATGAGTCCTTTGTCAGAAATACTAGTTATAAACATTGTTTCCCAATTTACTACATTTCTTTTGATCTTGGTTACAGTGGTTTTGTCTGTGCAAAAGCTTTTTAATTTAATGTAATCAAAATTATCTAGTTTGTTTTTAATGATGTTCTCCATCTTTTCCTTTGTCATAAATTGCTTCTCTTTCCAAAGACCTGAGAAGTAAAAACTATTCCTTGATCTTCTAGTTTGATCATAAAATTGTTTTTTGTGTCTAAATCCTGTGTCCATTTTGATCTTATCTTCATGGTGTTGGTTCATATTGGTCCAATCAAAGTTTCTTCCATACTAATTTCCAATTTTCCCAAGAGTTTTTATCAAAGATGTAGTTTTTATCCCAATAACTGGACTCATTTGGTTTATCAAACAGCAGATATAATCATTTCCTGCTATTGCACCTAGTCTAATCCACTGATCCACCACACTTTTCCTTAGCCAATACCAGACAGTTTTAATGACTGATGCTTTAATAATATAATTTTAGATATGTTAAGGCTAAGCCAACTTTTTTGCACCTTTTTTGAATCCCTAGAAATTCTTGGCTTTTTATTTCTCCACATGATTTTACATATAATTTCTTCTAACTCATTAAAGTATTTTTAGAATTTTGATTGGTAGCACACTAAACAAGTAGTTTAATTTTGGTAGAATTTTCATAAATCCTCAGTATTTCTAATTATTATTAGCAAGATACAGCAGCAAGAGCTAGAAAGGGAAATCCCATTAAAAAATAACCTCAGACAATATAAAATACTTGGAAGTCTATTTGCCAAGGCAGACTCAGAAACTTTTTGAAAACAATTACAAAACACTTCACACACAAATAAAATCAGATTTAAATAACTGGGCAACCATCAATTGCCCATGGATAGAACAAGATAATATAATAAATATGACAATTCTACTTAAATTAAACTACTTATTTAGTGCTATACCAATCAAACTTCCAAAAAAATTACTTTAATGAGCTAGAAAAAAGTTATAACTAAATACATATGGAGAAACAAAAAGTCAAGAATACCAAGGAATTTAATGAAAAAATTCAAAAGAAGGTGGCTTAGCCTTACCTGATCTAAAATTAGATTATAAACTATCAGTCATCAAAACTGTCTGGAACTGACTAAGAAATAGTGATGGATCAGTGGAAAGGAATGTGTGCAAACAAGATAGCAGGGAATGGAGGACTTCCGGCCAAGATGGGGGAGAGAAGACAGGCACAGTTCTAAATTCTCCTGATCTTTCCCCATCTATCATATGAAACAAGCCTCTTAAAAGAAATCTGACCCACAAAACCCAGAAAGAAAAGCCAGGAGAAAGAATATCTACCTCAGGATTTGTCTCCGGCATCAGCACTGGACAAATTCAGGTGGGTGAGTCTAGGCTGAGTGGGAGGATCAGTCCCATCAGCCAGATTAACAGCTGAATGGGAACTGTGAGTCTGAGGGCCCAAGAGCCGGACCTGTTGGATCTGCGGTGGAGCTAGATGGCAGGGGCTTGAGTCAACTAGGAAGCAGAGGCACTGTTGTTCGTGCTGTCCCCTGGGAGCTTGCAGACAGGGCTGGGGGGGAGAGTTCTGGTGCAGGAGAGCTGGGGACACCATCGCTGGCCTCATCTGGTCTGAGGAACACAGTCCCATTACAGCTCAGACCTCCACCCAGAGCAAACAAATTCAAACTACTTCTGCCTCAGGCCCCAGGTGTGTGAGCAAAAGAACCAGCCCAGCTGAGGAATGACCTCAGGCCAGGGTAAAGCCCACCATTGATTGAAGGCAAAAGAATTCAATAGCTCCAACTCCTCCCTTCAAGCAAAGGGAGAAGGCCTCAATCAAGGAGACAGACACTCCAGAGAAAGCAACCAGCACCTCCTACTGGCCAGCCAGAGAAACTGTACTCAGTGAGTAAACTCTTTAGTGATCTCAAAACCCTATGAAACAGCCCCTCCCCAACTCAAGGTCATAGCAAAATGAAGAAGGGTCAGCAGAAAGGTGGATCCATCAAAAGATTCTTGGAAGGGTAAGACCCTAACTCAGAGAGACCTGGAACCTCTGAGGAGAATACAATCTGGTCTTCAGCACAGAAAGACTTCATCAAAGAAATAAGGAAGGTGGTTAAAAATATGGGGGAGACAATTAATACCTTGCAACAAGAAAACAAAACCTTAGAAAGTACAATTGGACAAATACAAAAGGAGAATAAATCAGATCATCAATTGGACAAATAGAAAATGAAAATAAATCTCTCACATCATCAATTGGACAAATACAAAATGAGAATAATTCTCTCAGATGCTCAATTGGTCAAATGGAAAGCTCTTTCAAAAGTAGAATTGACCAATTGGTAAAGGAGTTGCAAATGGTTAATGAAGAAAACTCCTCCCCCCAAAGAAAAATGGAGTTACTGGAAACTAATGACTCCATGAGACAGCAAGAGTCAATTAAACAAAATCAAAAATTAGAAAAAATAGAAGAAAATGTAAAATAGCTCATCAACAAAACCACTGACCTCGAGAATATATCAAGGAGGGTTAACCTGAAAATTATAGGACTTCCTGAAAACACTGAAGAGAAAAAAAGCCTGGACTTAATATTACAGGATCTAGTGATAGAAAAATGCCCTGATACCATGGAATCAGAGGGAAAAGTAGTTATTGAAAGAGTACATCGATCCCCACCAGAAAAAGATCCTAAAATGAAAACACCAAGGAATGTTGTGGCCAAACTCCAGGACTATCAGATAAAAGAGAAAATCCTGCAAGAAGCCAGAAAGAAACAATTTAAATATCAAGGAACCACAGTAAGGATCATGCAGAACCTGGATTCATCAACATTAAGGGATCAAAGGGCCTGGAATGAGATATTGCAAAGAGCAAGGGAGCTTGGAATGAAGCCAAGAATCCACTATCCTGCAAACTTGAGCCTTCTCTTCCAGGGAAAAAGATGGACATTTAACAAAATGGAAGAATTCCAAAAAATTCTGATGAAAAGGCCATAGCTAAACAGAAAATTTGGACATCAAATAGGAGGTGCAAGAGACACATGAAAAGGATAAAAAAAAGGAGGGGGTGGTAAAAGGAAAAAAAAATTCTATCCAGTAAGTTGAAATGGGCTATATCCCAGCATAGGGGGAGAAAGATTCTCACAAATCTTGAGAATTGTAACTCTAACAGAGAGAATATACCTAGCCATAAATAATGGACATTCATGACCTATCCATGAGACTGCTATCTAATGACATGTAACTGACTTTAACTCCACTTGAGAGAAAGACTCTAATAACTGTCAGGAATTTTGACTCTATTCAGCAGAATATATTGAACTAGAAGTGACAGACACTTAGAATTTTCTGTCACTTAGAATGATCTAAAAAACACTGCCTCCTTAAAAAGGGGGACAGGAAAGAGACTGGAGGAGGGAGGGGATTGAATGGGATAAATCTCATTACACTGAGAGGTACAGAAAAACTTATGGTAATAGAGGGGAAGAAGGGAGCAGATGAGAAACACCTGAATCTTCTTCTCATCAGACTTGGCTTAAAGTCAACCTACACATACTCAGTTAACTTATAAAACATCTAACATTTCAAGTATTAAAAGGGGAAAACGGGAGGGGAAACAGATAAAGGGAAGGGAAGTGGGGAAAAAGAGGGAAATAACAAAAGGAAAGGAAGGGAAAAGGGAAAAAAGGGAAAAGGGAAAGAAAGAGGAGGGGGTGATATAGGAGGGCAAACACACTGAAGGGGTGGTATTCAGAAACAAAATACTGGGGAATATGGATAAAGGGGGGGAGAAGGGGGAAAAATACAAACAGAGGAAAGAGAGCATGGAGGGCAATAAAGAATTAGTAATCATAACCTTGAATGTGAATGGGATGAACTGTCCTTAAAACGTAAGCAAATAGCAGAGTGGATTAAAAAACAGAATCCGACAATATGCTACTTACAAGAAACTCATTTGAAGCAGAGAGATACATATAGAGCAGGTTGGAGCAAAATATATTTTGCTTCAGCTGAAGTAAAAAAAGCAGGGGTAGCAGGGGAAGCAATCCTTATCTCAGACAAAGCAGCAGCAAAATTAGATAGCATTAAAAGTGATAAGGTAAGGAATCTTTATCATACTAAAAAGTACCATAGAAAATAAAGTCATTTCAATACTGAATATATATATATATACATATATATATATATATATATATATATATATATATATATATATATATATATATATACACCCAGTGGGATAGCACCCAAATTCTTAGAGGAAAAGCTGAAAGAACTACAGGAAGAAATAGATAGAAAAACTCTACTAGTGGGAGACCTCAACCTCCTGCTCTCAGATCTAGATAAATCGAATAATAAAATAAACAAGAAGGAAGTTAAGGAGGTAAATAGATTGTTAGAAAAATTAGATATGGTAGACTTATGGAAGAAACTGAATGGGGATAGAAAGGAATATACCTTTTTTTCTCTGCAGTACATGGAACTTATACAAAAATTGACCATGTACTAGGACATAAAAACCTAATGATCAACTGCAGAAAGGCAGAAATAGTGAATACATCTTTCTCAGATCACAATGCAATAAAAGTCATATGCAATACTGGGCCAAGGAGATATAGACCCAGAACAAATTGGAAACTGAATAACCTGATTTTAAAAAATTAGTGGACCAAAAAACAAATTATAGAAAGAATTAACCATTTTATCCTAGATAATGATAATAATGAAACAACATACCAAAACCTATGCAATTCATTTAAAGCAACTCTCAGGGGACATATTATAGCTCTAAATGCTTACATGAATAAATTGGAGAAAGAGGAAATCAATGAACTAAACATGCAACTAAAAAAATTAGAGAAAGAACAAATCAAAAATCCCCAAACAAATAACAAATTAGAAATTCTAAAAATCAAAGGAGAGATTAATAAAATCAAAATAAAAAACTATTGAATTAATAAATAAAACCAAAAGTTGGTATTATAAAAAAAACAATAAAATTGATAAACCTCTGGTCAATTTGATTTAAAAAAAGAAAGAAGAAAACTAAATTGCTAGTATCATAAATGAAAAACCACCATAAACCAAAAACCACCACCAATGAGGAGGAAATTAAAGTAAATAATTTGAAATTATTTTGCCCAACTCTATGCCAATACATTTGATAATCTAAGTGAAATGGATGAATATTTACGAAAATCTAAGTTGCCCAGGTTAAATGAAGAAGAGACTAAATACCTAAACAAGCTTATCTCAGAAAAAGAAATTGAACAAGTCATCATTGAACTCCCTAAAAAAAATATCCAGGGCCTGATGGATTCACAAGTGAATTCTACCACACATTTAAGGAACCATGGAACCATTTCCAATTCTATAAACTCTTTGGAAAAATAGGGAAAGATGGAACTCTGACTAACTCTTTCTGTGAAATCAATATGGTGCTGTTACCTAAACCAGGAAGAGTAAAAACAGAGAAAGAAAATTATAGACCTATTTCCCTGATGACTATAGATGCAAAAATCTTAAATAAAATCTTAGCAAAATGATTACAAGTTATCACCAGGATAATACATCATGATCAAGTAGGATTTATTCCAGGAATGCAGGGTTGATACAATATTAGGAAAACTGTTAGTATACACAATTATATCAACAACAAATCCATCAGAAATCATATGATCATATCAATAGATGCTGAAAAAGCTTTTGACAAAATACAGCATCCATTCCTATTAAAAACACTAGAGAGTGTAGGAATAAATGAACTGTTCCTTAAAATAATTAGCAGTATCTATCTGAAACCATCAACAAACATTATATTCAATGGGGAGAAGCTAAAGGCATTCCCAATAAGATCAGGGGTGAAACAAGGGTGCCCATTATCACCACTGCTATTCAATATTGTATTAGAAATGTTAGCATCAGCAATTAGAGAAGAAAAAGAAATTAAAGGAATTAGAATTGGAAAGGGAGAGACAAAACTCTCACTCTTTGCAGATGACATGATGATCTACCTAGAGAATCCCAAGAAATCATCTAAAAACTACTGTAAACAATTAGCAATTTTAGCAAAGTTGCAGGTTATAAAATAAACCCTCATAAATCCTCAATTTTCTATATATGACTAGCAAGATACAGCAGGAAGAGCTAGAAACAGAAATCCCATTCAAAGCAACCTCAGACAATATAAAAATACTTGGAAGTCTATTTGCCAAGACAGACTCAGAATCTTTTTGACAACAATTATAAAACACTTCTCACACAAATTAAATCAGATTTAAATAACTGGGCAAATATCAACTGCTCATGAATAGGTAGAGCTAATATAGTAAAAATGACAATTCTACCAAAACTAAACTATCTGTTCAGTGCCCTACCAATCAAAATTCCAAAAAATTACTTAAATGAGTTAGAAAAAATTGTAAGTAAATTCATATGGCGAAATAAAAAGTCAAGAATTGCCAGGAGCTTAATGAAAAAAGTGCAAAAGAAGGTGGCTTAGCCCTACCTGATCTAAAATTATATTATAAGGCATCAGTCATCAAAACTGTTTGGTATTGGCTAAGAAATAGAGTGGTGGACCAGTGAAATAGACTAGGTGTAAAAGCAGGAGATGATTATAGTAATCTGCTATTTGATAAACCCAAAGAGTCAGGCCATTGGGATAAAAACTCCCTCTTTGATAAAAACTACTGGGATAATTGGAAGTTAGTATGGAAGAAACTTCGATTAGACCAAAACCTAACACCCTTTACCAAGATAAGATCCAAATGGTTACAGGACTTAGACATAAAAAACAATACTATAAGCAAATTAGAAGATCAAGGACTAGTTTACCTGTCAGATTTATGGAAAGGGGAGCAGTTTATGATTAAGGAAGAGTTGGAGAACATCACCAAAAACAAATTAGATGATTTCGATTAAATTAAATTAAAAAGCTTTTGCACATATAAAACCACTGTAACCAAGATCAAAAGAAATGTAGTAAATTGGGAAGCAATCTTCACAACTAATGATTCTGATAAAGGAGTCATTTCTAAAATATACGGAGAACTGAGTCATATTTTTAAAAACAAAAAGCCATTCCCCAATTGACAAATGGTCAAAGGATATGCAAAGGCAATTTACAGATGAGGAGATCAAAGCAATCCATAGCCATATGAAAAATTGCTCTAAATCATTAATTATTAGAGAAATGCAAATTAAAGCTTCTCTGAGGTACCACCTCACACCTCTCAGATTAGCCAATATGACCAGAAAGGATAATGATCATTGTTGGAAGGGATGTGGGAAATCTGGGACACTATTACACTGTTGGTTCAGCTGTGACCTCATCCAACCTTTCTGGAGAGCCATTTGGAACTATGCTCAAAGGGCAACAAAAATGTGTATACCCTTTGACCCAGCAATACTACTACTAGGTGTATATCCTGAAGAGATGAAGAAAAAGGGTAAAAACATTACTTGTACAAAAATATTTATAGCAGCCCTGTTTGTGGTGGCAAAGAAATGAAAATCAAGTAAATGTCCTTCAATTGGGGAATGGCTTAGCAAACTGTTGTATATGTATGTCATGGAATACTATTGTTCTATTAGAAACCAGGAGGGATGGGATTTCAGGGAAGCCTGGAGGGATTTGCATGAACTGATGCTGAGTGACATGAGCAGAACCAGAAAAACACTGTACATCCTAACAGCAACATGGGAGTGATGATCAACCTTGAATGACTTGCTCATTCCATCAGTACAACAATTGGGAAAAATTTTTGGCTGTCTGCAAAGGAGAGTGCCATCAGTATCCAGTTAAGGAACTGTGGAGTTTGAACAAAGTTCAAGGACTATTCCCTTTAATTTAGGAAAAAAATAGATATCTTATTGTCTGATCTTGTTACCTCTTAGAATTCTTGTCTCTTCTCTAAGGATATGATTTCTCTCTCATCACACCCAGTTTGGATTAAGGTACAACATGGAAACAAAGTAAAGACTGACATTGCTTTCTGTGGGGTGGGGTGGGGGGATGCAAGTAAGATTGGGGGGGGGGGAAATTGTAAAATTCAAATAATATCTTTAATAAAAATTAATTTAAAAAAAGATAGCATGAAATGATTATAGTAATCTGTTGTTGATAAACACAAAGAGCCCAGCCTCTGGGATAAGAACTCTCTCTTTGATAAAAAGTGTTGGGAAAAGTGGAAGTTAGTATGGCAGAAACTTGGAGTAGACCAATGTCTCACAGCGCAAAGATCAAAATGGGTGCAGAATTAAGCAAAAAAAAAAAACCACAATATTACAAGCAAACTAAGAGAATAAACAACAGCTTACCTGCCAGATCTATGGAAAGGAAAATAATTTATGACCAAGGAAGAGATGGAGAAAATCATTAAAAACATGCTAGTTAATTTTGATTACATTTAATTGAAAAGCTTTTTCACAAACAAAACCACTATAATCAGGATCAATGTACAAGCCAGCCCAAAGATCAAAGAAGTATACTATGCATATTGTTTCATATATTGTCCATAATCAATATTCTGATAGCATGTTTAATGGGAAAGTCATATAGGCACTACTGTCAAAGTTTCTGGTTCTATGATAAGTAAATTTTAGACAAAATCCAGATTTCCACTGTTTCACACCAACATAGCAGCAAAAAAAGTACTGATAATTTTGAAATGTAAATTTGAAGTTTTCCTGATAACTTTGAGATGATTTGGATATGCTTATAAACTAATTCCAAGGTAGCTCAATTAGGAGTTATTTGCCTTATAAGCCATATTTTAAAAAAAGATCTCAAAATTCCTTCCCCAGAGCACTCCTCTTCATGGGGGCCATGCCGTCCAATGCTCTGAATGCTAATTCACAGATTTTGTGAGTAATGTTTTCTTCCTCTTTCCCTCCCATACACTTCCCAACTACTACCTTACTTCACCATCCTGATCCTTGACCCACCCCATACTATGGTCTGTCTCTGAATCTCCACTTTCCATCATTTCTATATCTTCTGTGCTGTTTGACCTTACAAATATTCTGTTATGAAAGTGTGGTTGCTATTCCATTTACTGTTGCCAGTTGTGGTGTTTCTCAGAGAGTTCTCAAAGAACTGGGCAGGGGGGGTTGACCACATACATTTCATGAATTAATTATCAACTAAAAGTGAAATTGAAGTGATAACACATATAGCCAACAATAATATTAATGTTTGTTAATGTATTTATGTGCTTTCCTTGTTATCTTATTTATTGACACAAATGTTAATTACTACAGGCCCTGAATTATATTGCTATCTAGTGATTTTGATGTTATGTCTATTTTATATTGTGTTCTTTACTGTACCTACTTTTGTCTCTTCATTATGTATGATATTTTTGAGTATGCAATAATGCTTAAACATACTTTGTTCATAATTCTGTTGATGGTTTGTATTTTTCACTATTCTGCCTAATTGGTTGTATTTTATGCATATAATTATATGAACATTTAACATTTCCTACATTTCTTTAGACAGACACATGCCAAGTGATGTTTTGTACTATGCCTATTGTGATACACATCTAGGTGTGATTTCAAAAATGCCTAGGTAAGAATATCTCAATCAGTCAATCAAAAGACTGTGGATTAAGTGTAAAAAAGTCATTGAATAAAGAGAAATAATTCCAAAGAAGAGGTCAATTCCAATTGGTCTGGGAATTTTATCATACCTTCTAGATCCCAAGAATAAGTAGATCCCAAGAACAAGTCTGTAGTTAGAATAGCTTGAATAAGAAGGAATTCCAGAAATTGAGTTTGTGCTTTCCAGCACACTTTTAAGATGCAAAGATAAAATAGAATTAAGTTGGACATGGATGATATCAAGAAAGAATCATTGGGGCAGCTAGGTGGCACAGTGGATAGAGCACTGGCCCTGGAGTCAGGATGGCCTGAGTTCAAATCCAGCCTCAGACAATAATTGCCTAGCTGTGTGGCCTTGGGCAAGTCACTTAAGCCCATTGCCTTAAATAAATTTTTTTTAAAAAAAGAGTCATCAGTTCTTTATACATCTCAGAACAGACCAAACTGGACCACTTTTCTTTCCTGGTGCCCATCTTGGAAGAAATATAATGCTGTTCATTACCCAAACACTTTTCAGTAAAGTGAATTTTGTCCCAAACATTAAAATGTCATGAGTAAATGAGAGATAGATATAAATGTAGAAGTTAGGCAGAGAATTCAATTTCTGCTTAAAGGTTAGGAATTTTACTTACTGTGGGCTCAGAGAAAGTGTGAGCAAACACAACTGTTGCTTAAAATTAACTCTCTAAAGACAAAAAAGAGGGGGTCAGATAGACCTTAGGAGCCATTGCATTTCTCCCAGACTTAAAATGAGCTAATTATTTTTAAAGTACATATGTTTATATATATATATATATATATATATATATATATATATATATATATATATAGATTTTTGCAAGGCAAACGGGGTTAAGTGGCTTGCCCAAGGCCATACAGCTAGGTAATTGTTAAGTGTCAGAGAACAGATTTGAACCCAGGTACTCCTGATTCCAGGGATGGTGCTTTATCCACTACGCCATCTAGCCTCCCCTACTTATATATTTTTAATTACATATATCTGCCATGAATGCCCCCTCCTTCTGTCTCTCCCTCCCCCCCAAGAATGATCATTTTAGCCTGGAGATAATCGCTGTTCTGTCTAAGTTCTGAATGCTTATTTTGCTGCTTCAGTTGTCTATCTATAAGCATTGGATCTACTATGCCTGAAAACTATTATAACAATAAAAAAGAATGAAACAGACCTTTTTGAAGCTCTTCTATAAAGAGTTTGGACATGAAAGAAGAAAGCAGTAAAGACTGTGATTAGCAAATGCCCCTTTTCAGTGCTCTTGAAGCTCTGAGGGATTTCTGACAGAAATTTTCCAAAGTGCTGCTATTTGACTCTTAACTTGAAGGGAGACTGATCCATGGGGTGAAGGGGTGGACAAGGAAAAGATGGAGAAGTAAGGAGGGAAAGAAAGAGATTTTAACTTGGTCAATGGATGGAGAATGGCAGAAGTTTGGAGCCGGTTACCAGTTTCTAGAATGTGTATATGTATGACTTTGCATCACTGTTTCCAGTACTGACAAGTGTCTAAAATGCAAAGGATGCAAGAACAGGGACTGTGTTATGTCTGCTTTGCATTACCTTTCCTTTGTGTTTTCCCAAGTTGGAAGCTCTCATATGATAATTGTCCCAATTATTTCCTATCTTTATGTATTTCCTTAACTGAAAACTGAATAGAAGAGAAGCTGAACCTAATACACATGCCCCCCACCCCTTGGCAGCAAACCATGGTTACTTTGAAAACCGCCATTTCTGTAAACTGTAAATCTTAAGTAAGTTTTCCCCCAATATAGATGTATCTATATAAATTTTAAAAAATCTGGATAGCCTTTCCGGTCTACAAAAAATTGTTCTTACTTGAATGCTAGCAATGAGACTGGGAACTGTGAGAAGACAAAACCCCAGGAGGGAAGCAGATTTCTCGAACTGTAGCTTGTCCCTAGACAGCCCTAGTTACCACTGCCAGAGAGAGATTTTCTGACTCACCATTCAAGGATCTAAGGATTTGGGAGAGCAAGAGACCATTACTGACATTCTCTAGCACACATGAGCCCAATGAAAGGAAGGGAGTGCATAAGTCTCAGGGCAGCAACCACCCTTCCCATCATTCTCAAGGCTTTCACTAAGCTAGAAAGGAATCCGAACAAAGTGGAGAGTGACTTTTATGAACACTGCTCTGCTGTTGTGGCTCAGTAGATGGCTGACAGGCTCAACTGGCTCTTCTCACTACCACCACCTGGTGGATAAACATATAGTGCTGAGAAGAAACAGGGTAGTTGAGAGATAGAAAATGCTTAGATCTGAAAAAAGGTCATGAGCCAAATCTTGAAAGAAAAGGACCCTGAGAAACTGAGATGGGAGTATAGTTCAGGCATGAGGACAGCTTTTGCAAATGCCTCAGGACAGAAGATAGAATTTTACGTTCAAGAAATAGCTGTTAGTTCAGTTTGACAAGAACAGGGAGTTCATGAAAGAAAATGATATTAAATAAAACTGAATTTTTAATAAATATATATTTTAAGAAACTATATAAATATACACACACATATATACACATACAAACAATACATTTATATCTATCTGTTGGGAGCCAGGATCTCTAAGCTGTTTGACACAATCGCAGCAAGAAGACTCAAGGCAGTCACACTGCCTGATGGAACAACATTTCCTTCTTCAATATATATAAGGATTCCATATATACCCATATTTATAGGTCTATTATTAATTGCAAAACTTATTCATCCTAATAGTGGAATGACTATAAAGGAAGAATTTCAGAGAAATTCCTTGAATAAAACAGATTGTGAACTCTGTCCAAATTTAACAGGATTGCCTCTCCCTGAGGCATACAAAAGGCTTCAACATTATGAAATCATTGGAAGATACAGCACTGGGAGTTCCAGGGAGATGTCAGAATATATATAGGGAAACCAGATACAGGATGGGTCAGATAGAATTCCAGGGAAATTACTAGTTTTGCCTCCCTTATCATACACAGGAATATATGATAAAGATGGTGAGAGAATAGTTAGTATAGGTAACCAATATGTGAACTCTAACAGCCTTAGTTTATTGGGAAAGAATTAAAAGTCATAGAAACTGTAGCGTCCACCAACAAGGGCTGAAATGAGAATTGGTTATTGAAGGAGTCAACGGATAGGTGGACAAACATAATTACCCTCACTATAGGTTGTGAAGGGAGCATATCAAAAAACATTACATATGTGGTACAAAAACATAAAAGCATTCCATTAAACAAATTATATCAAAGATTATTATAAGGAAAGTTCTGTTTAATTAATAATTTTACTATGCAGCAACAAACTAGGCAACAGGCAAGTTGAGGTCATCATGGTCTGAGCAGGGACAAGAAAATTAACTACATGATTGATAATCACACTTGTAACCACTACATGATCAAACTTGTAACCATATGAACTATATGATTAATGATGAAAATTGTATACTTTTGTAACCAAGGAAATGATTTTAGTTTACTTGTTTCATATGACTCTGAGACTATAAAAATAAATCTAAGCAGCTGACAGTCAGTCAACCTGCTCCTGCCTTTACCCACTTGTTGACTCAACTCATTTCACCAACTCTATCCCTCTTGTCAGGTTCCAAGGACCCCACAGAGGCTGGACCCCCACATCTATCTATATCTATATCTATCTAAAAACTAAAGTTTCCTGGGGTCATTAGTAGCTAATAGTAAAATATTTTAAAAACGTCATCTCTCCATCAGTCAACATGAGAAATCAGAAACAACTAATATACAAAGAGGTCAAAGTGGGAAATGAATTTCAATTTCCATCTCATCAGCAAATATGATTAACACCATTTAACTAATAATTATCAAATAGGATTTTTTATATATTCTGGAAAATCATGAGTTTTTAACTTGGTGTCTGCAAACATTTTGCTTTAATATGTTCACAATTGCATTTTGATACAATGTGTTCAAAAGTCTTAGAAGTTTTAATATTTTTAAACTGCACTAAAATTTTGGAAAGAACTTTGTATCACTGGTTTCCTTTGTAATCTTACATATTTCATCCATTTAAAAATGTTGATTCTGAGAAGGGGTTCATAGGTTTCATCAGTCTGACAAAGATAATTATGAACTCCTGTTCTAGACGGAAGTAATTCATATTTATTATGTACTTCAGATCTTGGCTCTGATACTAGAGTATTAGCAATTGAATGAATAATTTAAACTATATTTACTCATCTGTCAAATGAAGATATTAAATAATATCTATAAATTTATCTTACTGGGTTGTTGGGAGAAGGTGCTTTTTAAGCCAAAAAGTACTATGTAAATATTAATTCTATTATTATCCTTTAGTAGCTGAGTCAGTTTCATAATTTCCCAGCAAAATAACATTAAGCAGTAGCAAAATAGTTTTGAGTTAACCAAGCAAAGTTGGTGACTTTTATCAGAAACAGAAATATACTGTCCCTTGTTCCTGTGTTATAGAGACTAGGAGTAATAGCAGCCAAGGAAGAGAGCTCTATATATAAATGAGGTTCTTTGAAAAAGATCTATTTAAAAATATACAAAGTTAGGCAATCTGTGGCCTCAATGGATCTATGATCTCTACTGGTATAGATCCCAACCAATCCACGCCCTGTGGATCATATGGATTGGGCCATGTCTTTTCACAAATTCTCTACAAAGGATCTATCAAATACAAAATAAGTTTCCATTGATATTAATATTTTGTGAATACCAAATGAACATTTGTTCTAGCCTTCTTGCTTCTGCTACTGCTTGTTCTAACTCTTTTGTTAATCATAAATGTCCTTGGTGATGCTTTAAATATTAGTCTTCTTTTGAATGAATCATTATTGGTAAGACACTGAAGTCTTACCAATCTTACCATCTTTTTATTGCCCTTTAGTCACATATACTTTTTATTTTTTCTCATATAAGGAAGTGTCTCCAAACCTCTTTGAGGTCTGAGACTTGCTGTATCTGCATGTGAAAAGACCAGAAATGTGGTTAAGCAAGTAAAAGAGATATTAACCTTGATCCTTGGACTTGTAATATCTCTTTTTCTTTTCCCAACTCACTCTTCGAGAATGGAATAGATTTAGAATTTGAAACCTGAAATTCTAAAACTCAGTTGGTTTTGGTAGCAAATTTGATAGACAAATAATCATTACCTAGTGTATACTCTATTCTTCAGATATGAGAAGTTGGGCAGTATATAGAATGCTGTACACTGTAAGATAAGGTACAATCTCTGATAGTGTGATTCAAACCCCTTGAGCAGGAAAAGGATGACAAAAAGTAGACTAAGGCTAAAGTCATTAACTGCCTTGAAGGGCCCTACTCTTGCTTCTGAAATAGAGATTCTTAATCTTTTTGCCACAGGGACTACTTTGGCAACCTAAGGATGCCTTTCAATCCCTTCTCAAAATAATGCTTTTAAATGCATGACAGTTAATATATAGAATTATAAAGGAAACCAATTATATTGAAATACAAAATGTCTTTATTAAAATAACATTTTAAAAGTCACAGTATGTATTTAAAAAATAAGAAAATTTACAGATCCCAGATAAAGAATCTCTGACAAGTTTCTGCTGGGGAGATGAGATGCCTGAACTAAACAACTTAAGAGAATGTGATAGAAGAATATCAACAGGAGACTTTTTGTTGATTCTAACATAAGGGCTTCTGTCTTTTCTTAAGCAATTGGATAAAATCTCTAGGCTTTAAATTTTTCTAATCATGATAGCAAACACTTCCACTCTTCTATGAGAAAGAAATTATCAAGAATTTTAGCTGAGCCAGAAGCTGGAAGCAACTGAAATTAGAGCTGCACTGTGTAGCAGAGAATTGAAGTAAAGTCAGATGCAACAAATCTGGCTGAGGAGGAGAAATTATAAGACCAACAGAGAACTGATCTAGTAAAGCAATACAGTGACATCACTAGAAGCATCTGTGTAACTGCCATGTCAGAGACTTTAGCCATGTATGTTCCCTGAATATGCACACTTCCATATGTGTACCCTAGTCTCATGAATTCCATATTTGTGTACTCCTATAAATATGTCCAGCCATCCTCATAGTGGGAATTGATGGGAAGCTTACCCCAGGTTTATGGAGAAAATGTTTTATTACTACTCTTCTTACTTTGAAAAGATATTTGGAAAAATCAAAATAAAGAAGAATAGAGAAGGAATTCATAGTGAGGTTTTCATAAAGTCTATAATAGCAAGGAACTAGAGTAATTTTATTTGTTCATGACTTAAACAAGATCACACAATCACAGTTGGGATAATCATAATATTCTGTGCATCTCTCAATGTTTTTCTTTCAACCCAAAATCAAACCTAACTAAACTAACTAAAAAAATAACCCTAACCTCAGAGCAGTGGGTTGAGTTCTGAATGAGTCAATCATCTCAATTAAAGGCTAATGGAACACCAACTTCTCATAGCTTGTTTTCCATGGTATCTGAGCCACCATTAAGGACTTCTTGATGGAAAAATCCAACTTTCCTCATCACACAATACACAATCAATTTATTGTTCCATTTGTCATTTGTGTTCCAATTATGTACTCTTCCATTTTGACCATTGAATTTATCATCCCTTCATTAAGACAGCTTTTCACTGTGCCCAAGGACCAAGATTTCTTCACAGCTCCACTTTGTTCTACCCAAACAAATCTGGTTCTTCCTTCAGATAACTTAAGCAAGCATTTAAATTTTGTCATTGTAAATTAGAAACCATTGCAATTTTCTATCAGACAGTTTTGTATTTATTCTTCAAGGACCTTCAAAAAAGAGAGTATAGAAGTATGTATCATACTCAAAATTTAATTCTTCATCTATTGGAAAAATATATTCCTCTGAATTTTTTCCTAGTCCTAGTGCCCTCATCATCATTATTTTAGAGGGAAAGATCTTCCAGAAAATTCAGCAATATTGGCAAAAATGCTAATTTCATTTAAAAATATAAACTCTAAATTGAGTTCATGCAAGTGGAATAAAAAACAAATGGAAAATTCCATGTTGCACCTATCCATGAACAATGACTCCTCATGGAGACTCTTCTGAACTGATAAGGGACCAAAGGGGTAAATGATTCAGTGAAGAGACTGAAAATTAATTTCTATGTAACTTTATGAGCCCTCTCTGATATTCCTTCACTCCAGCTTCTGAGGAAGAAATATAAATAATTCCTTTACTTGCACCACTGAAACCAATCCCTATTTCCTCCAAGGTTTTTAATACTCTAATTATTCCCCTCTTTTAGTGATCTACTACCTCCCTTCCCATTAGCTTCTGGTCTTCTGCTTAAAAAATAAAGCAAAATCCCAACAATATCCTACCATCAAACTGGTACTCTTTCAAGGTACTATCAACTTTTTCTCCTCTCCTCAGATACCAAAGCTCTTGAAAGAATAACCTACTATCTCTGCCCAATTTTTTTCAGTTTTTAAACTATTACCTCTGTCTTTAATATCCTATCTTTGACTGAAATTGTTTTTTGGAAAGTAAAAAGTGATCAATTAATTGGTTGACTCATTATCTTTTTCTCAGTCCTCTCTCCTTGACTTTCTACAACATTTTAAACTGTTTAATATCCCTTCCCTCTTGTTCAAGGTCACACAGCTAGTAAGTGTCAAATGTCTGAGACTGAATTTGAACTCCCATCCTCTTGATGCCAAGTTCAGATAAGTCACTTAACCCTCATTGATTCACATTCAGAGCCATCTCTAGTCATGCAGATTCAAATCTGGTCACCGGATTCAGATAACTGTGGAGGAGAAAGTGAGGTTGGTGACAGCACAGGTTGGTGACCCCCTCATTCAAATCTAATTCATGGCATACCCTCCCTAATGTCATAGTCTTCTACAAGAACAAAGGTTCTATATCAACATGAAACATGCTTGCTCTACTCATACTTTTCTGAATGTCTTTTTTCTATCTCATTTGATTCCTTTTTTTTTTATTTGTTTGTTTGTTTTACATATTTTTGGTTTTTGTAAGGCAGTGGGGTTAAGTGACTTGCCCAAGGTCACAGAGCCAGGTAATTATTAAGTGTCTGAGGTCAAATTTAAACTCAGATTTTCCTGATTCCAGGCCAGTGAGCCACCAAAGGAAGGAGCTGTCCCTCCTTTGACTCGTTACCTTCATGCTGTTCCTCAAATATATGAGTTAATAAGTCCCTGGATCCTTTATCTCTTTTCACTATTTTCACTGCTTTTCCCCTTAGAGATGATTATTCACTTCCAGCTTTAGATAGAGCTACATAGGTTACTCTTAAACCTCTAGATCCAAAGGCAAGTTATCTCCTGAGTTCTCAGTTGAACATTTTCAATTTCCTACTGGTCATTTCTAAATGAATGTCTTATGGACAATTCAAATTCATACTGTCCAAAATCAAACTAATCATATGTTCTAATCCAAACACTGACACTAACTACCTCTGTTATCCTTGGAAATTTACTTAACTTCTCTTAATCTCATCTCCCCCCCATTTGTAAAATAAAGTTAGCAAAACATAGAATATTTATTTTATAAAGTTATTACAAGGATCAAATAAGGTAATAATTATAAACCATTTAAAAATCTTAAGGTATTACATAAATACTCACTGGTATTGTTATCCTCATGTACAAATCAACGTATCCTCTGACATTTCTATTTCTATTAATATTACAAACATTCTTCCAGACAGTAGATTAGATAAAATGAAAGAGAGAGGGGGAGAGAGAGAGAGAGAGAGAGAGCACACATCTATGAAGGCTTACTCTAAGCCAAGCACTATTCTAAGCACTGAAAATATAGCGACAATTGAACAAGAACCTCAAGGAACTGACATTCTAATGGGGGAAAAGATGAATTATAAAGAAGAGAGGGAATGAAGGGACAGGGGCACATGGAATGGAACTAGCCAAGGAGTGACTTTGAGGGCCCTAGCAAAATAAAGCAAAAGTTGACCTAAAAAAACCAAGAAACACTGTGGCAAAGTCTAGCTTATACTGGGAAAGAGGTGGAAACGATGATACTCATAGAATTAGTCTGATTCTATGGAAAAATTGTCAAAGGTTACATTAAAAAAATTATTTTCTCTCTGGGCATTGGAATGAGGGGGGAGAACAACTTCACTATGATTTCTTTTAAACTCAAGCATCCACAAATCAGAAATTTGGAAGGGTAAAAGCAAATGAATTCAGATTTTCTCTCTTGATTCAATTAAATTAGAACCAATGGTCTAATTAAATAGGTCACATGGATTTCTCTTATAATTAAATAGCTGTATACTTCAAGTTATGGTAGTTGAAGGGGGAAAAGAGGTTGGAAGTACTGGAACAGCTCCTTATAAAGTATTTTTGACTAAGCCCCAGCAAGCTTAGAAAATTCACAGCTGACCTGTTGTGACTTCTGCAGAGACTCCTAGGTTCATTAATGAGGAGATGCAACAAATAAATTATACATAATTCGTTGAGATGGTACACAGGGCTAAAAACTAATATGTTCATGAAAGGATTCCTATAAAATGTGGCATATGAACTAAACACTAACTAAAGCACTTCCAAGAATAAAATCCTAAACCAAATTCTATTTAGATCTGACCACAACTATGAGATTTTGATAGTGTTCTCTTAGCTTACCTAATCTTTCCTATTAAGCATGACTTTATGGAGACCCTTAGTTTTATGTAGCTTTTTCCTAAACTCAAAAAGGTCCCTGGCCATACAGTATCCAAATCTCTGTAATTATTTCACTTAATTCATCAATTGTACTTTATCAAATAATGAACCCAGCATTACTTCCTCATTCTTTGTGCCTCTCAAAAGTGAATTAACTTTTTATAGATTTCACCAGATCAATTCTATGGAAATAAATAAAATTTGGTTTTGTAAACGAGGTATTAGCTAGTATTTTATATTTGGGTATTCTTTTATATTTTTGAAAGTATATTAATACCCTCTGTGGAGGAGAGGTTGGAATGAGGAGATTGCTATTGTTCTTTTCTGTATGTATTACTGACCTTAGCCAATCTACCTTTCTGAGTTTCAGAGTTTCTCAGTTTCTGACCATCTGAGTCTTGGTTTCAATGTTTATTCTCTTAATTTTACCATCTAGAAATAATTAGAAAATACAGACTGCTTAGTCTATAGACTATATTAGAGATAAAGTTACCTAATGCCTTCATCTTATAAATAAAACTGTGACAGATTATTTCAGTCATCTGCTCATGGCCATACAATGTCAGAATTACTTCTAGATACTAGAATCCTGATCTTCTTACTTCTCTGTTCATCTATTTCCATTATCCCAAGATGCCCTAAACTTGTAATGTCTTTTTTTGTAATTGTTTTCCAATCAATAAATCAACAAGGATTTATTAAGTCCTGTTATATGGCAAGCACAGTGTTAGGAACTGGGGATACAAAGTCATAATTCTTTCATGGAAGTCTATAAGAGAAAAAAATTATGAAGGCAAAAATAGATTTTTAAATACACACAAGGCAGTTTCTGAGAGAGGATGCAATTTTACCTGGAGGAGTCAGGAATGGCCTCAAGTAGAAAAAGACTTTTAAGTGGTGTTTCTAAGGAAACTTAGAGATTCTAAGAGTCAGAGGTGAGAGGAAAGTGCATCCTATGCTTGTGCAAAACTTTAGTTACAAAATACAGAATGTGATATGAGAGTGAGACTGGTGATTTTCATCCACCCCTCTCTCACTTAAATACAATTCAATTGGAAGTCATGGCATCACTTTCCTGAGAAAAGACCAGTATGGCTGGCATAGATGTATAACAAGGCTAGCAGAGTAAATTTGGATCAATTTGGGAAGGACTCTGAATACCAAAAAGGAGGGGTTTATATTTGCTCCTGGAGGTAATTAGGCATCAATGAAATGTGTTGCATTAGCAAGTGACAAGGTCAGACCTGCCCTTGAGAAAGATTAGTTTGGGAGTTTTTTTAAGGAGAGGTTGGAATGAGGAGATTGTAATTGTTGTGTTGCATATGTGTCCCTGACCTTGGCATATCTACCTTTCTGAGTCAGTTTCTCAGTTTCTAACCATCTGAGTCTAGGTTTCAAACAATTTAAGAAAGTGTTTCTGTTTTGGTCAGAAACCCTAAGAGTTTGCCCTCTCACAGATTTTTTTTATTAATTACAAGAGGCCATTCTTTGTCTCATATCTTGCCTAGCTTTAATTAATGAATGGGCATTGCCTCAATCAAACTGAGACTTGAGAAGGACCTTAGTGAGGAAATACTTGAAGCGGGAAAACCATTGCCAGACTAATGGTGATACAAGTTTCAACTAGGGGATCTCTTTGTGTTTGAAGAAAAGAGGATGTATGTAAGCGGGAAAACCATTGCCAGACAAATGGTGATACAAGTTTCAACTAGGGGATCTCTTTGTGTTTGAAGAAAAGAGGATGTATGTGAAAGATCTGTAAAGGTGATGATGGCAAGATTCAGAAACTGATTGGATAAATGAGGTTAATGAGTGAGGTCATAGTTGCAAACCTGGGTAACTAAAAGGATGGCAGATCCTCAGCAATAATAGGGAAATTGGGGGTGGCTAGGTGGCACAGTGGATAAAGCACTGGCCCTGGAGTCAAGAGTACCTGGGTTCAAATCTGGTCTCAGACACTTAATAATTACCTAGCTGTGTGGCCTTGGGCAAGCCACTTAACCCCATTTGCCTTGCAAAAAAAAACCCTAAATAATAGGGAAATTGGGGAGAGGAAAGAATTTGTGGAAAAACTCTAAACAGTTTCTGGCTTCCAGAATTCTCTTCTAGTAGTCTTGTTTTAGTGCTGTGATTTTTAAAAAAAACTTTGTTCTCAATTTACTGTGGTTCCCATGATGCAGATTTTAAGAATTTGTGTGTGAGAAAAGAAATTATTTTGAAAACATTAATTACAATGAAATGACCCTGATCCAATAGCTCTTCCCTAAGGCTCAACACATTAATCTTCTATTGAACTCAGAAAAAGAATTCCACACTTTTCATGCTTTCAGCTAATCAGAGTTCATGTCTGAAGCTTTTACTAATAGTTATAGCCATTGCTATCTGCTGAGAGAAAGGTTTATTCTAATTTGTAAGTTCTAATCATGCTTTATGATGGAATTTCACTCCCCTCAAAAGAATTTGTGTTCTTAGCCCTAATAGAAGCAACAAGATTAAACCAGCCCATACTTCTAGTGATAAACAAGTGTGCCTAAGTGTCTTTTTCACTTAAACTTTAAGGTTTACAAATATTTTTCTCACAACACACCACTGAGATGGGCAGTATAGATACTATTATGTAGGGGAGAAAACTAAAGCTGAGAAAGGTGAAATGATTTGCTATTGTTGTACAATGTGTTAGGGTCAAAGTCAAGATTCAGTTCTGGGTCTCCTGGCTGCAGTCCCAACACTTCCATCTTTCAGATGGAGCATACTATCCCTCCAGAAAAATGGCAAATATCACTGATTTTCATCTTTGGATGGTCATGTAATGACTTGCATGTTGAAAAGATATCTTGTCTGGTCCTTTTGACCATCTTCTAGTCAGGATAGTAAGTAAGTTTATAAGTAGCCAGTATTAAAGTGGCAATAGCATGAAATTAGATTGCAAAGGGGAGTCCAAAATCAAATTCAAATCATCCCAAAGATCAAAGGAGCATAATTTACTCATTTTTATCATTTATCATCTATGTATTGTGCTAAGGACTGAGGATATACAGAAAGGATATACAAAAATAACTCTTGCTCTCAAGGATCTCATAATCTGCAAACAACTAACAAACAAGATATATGCAAGATAAAAATGGAGATAATCTCAAAGGAAAGGCATTAATATGAAGGAGGTCTTGGAAAGGTTTCTTGCAGAAGGTGAAATTGTAACTGAAGGCAGGGCAACTAGGAGATAGAGATAAGAAAATTTCAAGTATGATACACAATCATTGAAAATGTAGAGTTAGGAGAAGAAATGTCTTGTGGAAGGAATAATAAGGAGGGAAAAGCCATTAGATACAGAATAAGTGAAGGAGAGAGAACAATAATAGAATTGAAAATGTAGGAGGGAGCCAGGTTGTGAAGGATTTTAAAAAAAAAAAGGATTTTATACTTGATCTTGTGATTGACTGGCATGTTGCTTACAAGGTGAATGATAAAACCAGATCTGTGCTTCAGGAAGATCACTTTGATAGTTGAATGACAGCAGCAGAGACTCAGACACCAGGCAGGCTACTGGAATAATCCAGAATAAAATGACAAGCACATTGACTATAGAAGGTTCAGTGTGAAGGAGAGAAGAAGGTACACACAAGAGATAATATAAAGGTAGAATCATCAACACTTTGCAACATACTAGAAATAGGGGGATGAGAGAGAGAGAGAGAGAGAGAGAGAGAGAGAGAGAGAGAGAGAGAGAGAGAGAGAGAGAGTTGTGCAGAATGATATCTAGACTGCAAACTTGAATGACTAAGAGGCTAAGTAAGAGTAAAGCAGAAGAGGGGAGAGTTTAGGAAAAAACATAATGAGTTTAGTTTTGGACATGCTGAATTTAATTAGCTCAGTTTCAGACATGTTGAGCTTAAAATGTCTATGAAATAGCTAGTTTAAGCTGTCTAATTGGCAGTTGGAAATCTGAAACTGGAGGTTAGAAGAGAAATTGGGACTCAATAAATAGACGTGACAGTCATCTGCATAGAGATGATATTAGATCTATAGAAACTGATGAGATCATCAAATGAAACAGTTTTAAGGGAGAAGTTACAGGACAGAGACTTGGGGGACAACTTTATTTAGTGGGTGCAGTCAAGATGAAATTCTAACAAAGGAGATAAAGAAGAAGTGCTCAGACAGGAAGAAGCAGAGGAGAGTTTAAGTTTCTAAAAACTGATTTCAATATTTCAAGGTAAAAGTATTAGAATCATTTGGAATGGATTATCATCTTTCTCATTGTATACAAACCAAAAAAACAAATATTGACTTTTACAGTTGTATATCACATTGTGCAATTATATGATTTCTTTTATCATATTTCATTCAGCAGTCTCAGCCAGCACTGTCACATCAGATTTATCCCACCTACAAAGTACCTCCCACAGACTGTTTTGCACTATATATTGATTCACTTCATTGCATCTGGCACTGCTTTAAGATAGTCTTTCCATTGCTAGTCACTCTCTTGAACAATTTTGAGGTATCATTTTTCTGCCTTTAAAACTGCAAAGCATCATCTACCAATTTTTAGAGCCTCTGGAAATAACATGAATATGCAATTTAGTCTATCTTCTAAATAAATTAGGTTCAACCTATCAAAGACAATCTTCAGTCAATATCATTTTCTCTGGCAGCCCATCTAGTTCAAATAAAAATACCTTGTCATTTGCTATTATTTTCTACTTGGCCTTGCATTCAATTTTTGAAAACCATTTGACCAAGCTATTATGCAAATCAATTTGAAACAACTTTTCAAAAATAAATAGGTAGTGGACAGATAATTGGAGAAAGTCCCTACAGCACTTCCACATACCCTACATGTGTTAACTCACACTGTATTAAGTGATTTACTGGATTTCAAAACTGTCATGTAACATAATTCAATTGGTATGCTAATTTGAAAATCAGAAAAAGGAATCAAGTTGACTTCACAGTTTATTATTTATAAACCCATGCTTTTATCTGCTTTCTATGCTTTGGATTGTCTGGGTAACACAGTGGAATAATTAAATATTACCATCTGAGTTAGTGAATGTTAATTTCTAAGTACCTGCTGTCTTTTCTGTCCACACATTTAATTAATTCATTTTAAAAGAAATATTTTGGTTCAATAAGCACATCATTTTTCTTAGCAGGAAAAGATATTTTTAATCCTTTTAATGGTTGGTAATTTTTCATCCTTCATTATCATCTCCCTAACTTCAGTCTTTCTTTTTGTTGTATTATAGTATAAATTTCCCTGAAAGGGTAAAATTCACATCTTTTGACCCAATATTTGTATGTTGGTCAAGCATCTTAGGAAAACAATGTTGTAGCACATTTCTTTATGAGTTAACTTATACTCTCATCTCTTAAAGCTGAGACTTAGAGAAAGATCACCCTTTCATTTTTCTATGGCTTATCCTGATTGAAATATAAATGGGAAAACTACATATATTAACACTGAGAGTAATTAGCAATGAAACTAGACTAAATTAGGACTAAACTAAACTCTTCTAGTCCCAATTAATTAATTAATTAATTAATCTAGGGTGGAAAAGGAAAAATAAAATAACAGAGAGAGTGATGGCTAAGTAAAACAGCATATTGTACTCCATAGTGTATTCTCCAAATCTAAATAATCTGCTAATTAGCCTCAAACTCAATGAGACTTTGACTCATACCCAGAAAACTGGCAAAGATTATTCATAATAAAATACTAATAGTAGAATGGGTTTTTTTAGTAGCAAAGAACTGGAAACAAAGTAAATGCCCAACAGTTAAGAAATGTCTAAACAAATTGTGACACATGAACATAAAGTAATATAATACTGAACCATGTGAAACTATATAGAGAAGCATTGGAAGATATATATGAACTGATGCAAAGTAAAGTAAAACATGAAACAATATATAAACAATTATACTATAAATGAAAAACAGATGTTCACATATACACAAACCTGAATACTGTGTAATTATAATGATCAAGTTTGGCTCCAAGGAAGAAATGAAAAATGTACCTTCTTCTCTTCTTTATAGAAGTAGGGACTACTAGAGCACAATATTGTATATACTACCAAACATGGCTGATATGATTAATTTTGCTGAATTGTTTTTTTTTCCTCCTCTTTATAAAAAAGTTCTTTGATACAAGGAATGAATGGCTCTCTGGGTAGAGGAGAGGAGAGGGACATATTTGGAAATGAAGGTGTTATTAAAACAAAAATTCTCAACTAAAGAATTTAAAAAGAAAAGAACACTATGTCCAGTTGATACTGATTTATTAGAATTCACCAAAAAGTGAAGCTTAATGAATTGAATCTATCCTTATTTTTCTATTTTTTATATAACTAAAGACTGCACATCCTTTACAATACTAATACCATAAAGACTAGTTACATCTTTAAAGCACAACCAAGACTTGAGAGGAATGAATAGTACCTGAGGTAGAAACTGATGGATAAAAGAGATGTTGAAGAGGAAAAATCAATAGGATGTGGCAACTGATTAGATATGTAGAGTAGGAAAGAGTCAAGTGGTAAGAATGATTACAAAGTTTCAAAGATGAGTGACTAGAAAAATATTGATATCCTACATAGAGTAGTAATTCAGAAGAGAAGTTAGTTTAGGGAGAAAGATAAATCAATTCTGATTTGGAGATGTTAACTTTTAATTGTTTTCATAAAATCAATTTATGAGATCCAGTAGGCAGTTGGTGATATGGAACTGGAATTCAAGAGAAAGATTATAACTGGAAATGTAGAATTGGGAATGATTTGCATAGTAATAATAATTAAACTATGGGAGTGCACAAGATCAAGAAAGCAGAAAAAGAAAGGAGCCCAGGATAAGTCCTTGGGGTGCAAAGAGTAATAGGAAAACCCAGAAAGAAGATGGCACTATATCCAGGAGGAGAGAGTCAATTAGTGCTGCAGATAAAGATTTCAAGATTTTCTTCATAGATGTGATATTTGCAACCCTGTGAGTATTTAAGATTAAGAGAAAGAATATGGATATATATTCCTAGGACTGCTGTCAGAAAGACAATAAACTGGAGAAAGAGAAATAGCCAGAGAATTAGGAGAAGCAGGAAAATAGTATAATACCATGAAAGCCAAGAAAGACAACAACATGTGGGAGATGGTAAATAGTGCCATATACTACTTTTAGTCAAATTGGATTACTAAGTGTTCCACAGTCTCAACCCTTTCTCTCTATATGCAAATTAACCCACACACTTTAAACATTCTTCATTATTTCTTTTTTTGTTTGTTTTTTGCAAGGTAAATGCGGGCCCAAGTCCACACAGCTAGGTAATTATTAAGTGTCTGAGACCGGATTTGAACCCAGGTACTCCTGACTTCAGGGCCAGTGCTTTATCCACTATGCCACCTAGAGGCCCCTATTCTTCATTATTCTAATGAACTCATGTTATAGTACTTAAGTAAAGGATTGTTTGATTTTTATCTTTGTATTTCCAACAACTAGAACAGTGCTTAGTAAATTAAGCACTTAATGTTATTTAAGCACATATAGCTGTTCAATCACACCTGACTTTTTATGACCCTATGGACCTTAGTGCACCAATATTGTCCTTGGGGTTTTCTTAGTAAAGACACCAGAGTGGTTTGCCATTTCCTTCTCTGGTGGATTAAGGCAAATAGAAGTTAAATGGTTTGTACAAAGTCATATAGGGAGACTGAATCTGACTCAGATCTCTCAGCTCCAGGACCTGTACTCTATCCATTAAGCCACCTCACTGACTTATTAAGTATACAATAAGTGCTTAGTAAAAACCTGCTAAATTGATTTGAGAAGGCAAGGAGACTTCAGATTGATTTGATTCTATATAGTGGCAGGACTACAACCTAAAACTCAAGAATTCTCTTTCAGATTGGTAACTAGGTGAAGCAGTGGATAGAGAATCAAATGAATTCAAAGCCAGCCTCAGATATGCTCAATCACTTAATCACTTTTTGCCTCTGTTTCCTCAACTATAAAATGAGGATAATAGCATTTTCTTCCCCTGGTTATTATGAGATTTAGCACTGTCTGGACCATAGTAGTTTCTATATAAAAGCTTATTTCCTTCCTTCCTTCAATTAGAATGAGTTTACTTCTAGTTTGTAGTTTTTAATCTAGTGATAGAATTAATCTAACCAGTAGTATAATATTTAGGAAATTAAGCCATTCCATGTCTAATTAGACTGCATTGAAAGATTTTTTTTAAATTTTCCTACATTATCCAGAGATGCACAAAAGTCAAATTCATACAATTTCCCACTGCAAGAAAAACAAAGTTATATTGGTTCACTTGGGCTCCAAGAATAAATATTCCTACCTGATATTTTCTGGTATAAGATCAAAATGGAAAAGTTAAGGGGATGCAATCAATACATAGGAGGAAAGAATTGCCACAACATCATACATGTTTTTAGATTCAATTCTCTAAAAGGTTTTGTTTGTTTATTTTAATCTAGTTCAGCATAATTCAGAGTCAACATGGGGTATGTAAATCCTGAGTTCTGACTAGATACATGTCATAATCTAATTTAACTTTAAAAGTTCTTTTGAGTGGAACAAAAGATAGAAGACAAATAACTTTTACTTCCACTTGATGACATTAATTTGGGTTAGTGATTCACATAGATGAAATTCTAATGTCTCAGCTATTAATGATATCCATAAAAAAAATCTTTAAACTCTTGAAACTATTAAACAAAAGACAATTTAGTGTACGGGAGAGAGTTGGCCTCAGTTCCAGGAAGAACTGTATGTACTAAAATCCTTAATTTGATACACAATGGCTAAAATGCCTTGGACATTGCTGATGTTATCTCTTTAAGATTATAAATTGCAGAGATAAGGCTGAGCAGCACTGGAAGCAGGCATTTTCTTATATGAATGTTCCTTAAAATGATGAAATCCCAGATATGAATCCTATCCCTCTTGCTATCTAACATGCAGAAAAAAGAGTGAAATAAAGAGGACTTGGTTTGCAATAATCTACTTAATATAAGAAAGAAAATAATGAAGTTTAGTCATAAAATTAAATAATGTCAATTCATTTTTGAGAAAGAAAAACTTTTTTTAAAGTTAAAAAGGTAAAACACAATTTTTTTTCTTCTACCACAAAAGGATGATGCCAAATTTCTCCCTGAACAAAATCCCATATTTGATTTGATAATATATTACTATTTTTGATGATGATGAGGCAGGGTTATGAATGAAGTAATACAATAGTCTCCAAGGAATAAAAATTGTGGGTCACCCAAAAAGCATACACAATCGACATAAATATTTTATCAATGATGAATTAGAGACATGAAAGATGTCATTAAAGACTGGTCTCACACTGTACACATGTGATATCAAGAGACTTCCAGTCTTTGGATTGCCCATTGTGAATGACTTATGGGAAAAGAATGAACAGAAGTAGGACAGGATGAGATAGCAAGAACATACTGATATCTGCACCATTGTGAACTCATAATGAGTTCAGATTTGTGAAAAGAAGTCCTGGGGTGGCTAGGTTGCATAGTGGATAAAGCACCGGCCCTGGAGTCAGGAGTACCTGGGTTCAAATCTGGCCTCAGACACTTAATAATCACCTAGCTGTGTGGCCTTGGGCAAGCCACTTAACCCCTTTTGGTCTGCAAAAACATAAAAAAAAGTCCACAGGATGATTATACAGTCACAGTTTAGAAGAGATGTTTCACATTTGATGGTAGAAAAGTTTCAAGAGAGCTCTAGTATACTAGATTTCTGACTGGTAAACTATACGAATTCCCTACTGTAAACCACAAACATGTAAGTACATAGCATATTTCAATACTTTAAAAGATAATTGTGCCCTCTGACAAAAATGGCATTGCTACCTTTATTAATTTATAGAGAGGAAGTGTGACAATGTAGATAGAAAAATGGCCTAAGAGTCAGAAAAAATCTTAATTCAACCCCCTTCTCTAACTTATAGTTGCTTTAAGACCTTGAGCAAATCACTAAATCTCTTTGGAGACAACTCTTCAGACTCTATTGCACAAAAGAGTCTGACCTGAATTATTTATAAAGAGTTTCCTTATTTGAAAGTTAAAGAAAATGCAGATCTAGTCTTTATTCTTTAATGCTGTACCAATCAAACTACCAAAGGGATACTTTACAGAGCCAAAGAAATTAATTACAAAATTCATTTGGAGAAACAGAAGATTTAGAATATTGTTGGAAACCAGAAGAACAAAAGTCAAAATGAAGAGGGAATAGCACTTTCAGATCTCAAATTATATTATAAAATAGTAATAATAAAAACTATTTGGTATTAGTTTAAAATATATGAAGGCATCAATGGAAAAAACTAGTCAAGGAAGAATCAGAAATTTAAACTCAATAACTCAGTGTTTCATAATCTCCAAACCAAATTACCCAAGGAAGAATTCCATAATCAACAAGAATTTCTAGGAAAACTGGAAAGCAGATTGTACAAATTAGATTTAAACTATCATCTTAGAATATATAGCACAAAAACATTCAAAATGGATATGACAAATATAGGCCCTTTCATAAAAAATTAATGAAAAACAGATTAGATTTTTTTGCATCTATGTCTATGGGATAAAATCTTAACCAAGGAAAGGATAGATGTATTCACAAAAGATATATCATTGCCTTTACATGAAATTAAAGAACTTTTGCACAAACAAAAATTAGTACAAGCAGGAACTACCTGCCCACTTCCTTTCTATTAATGTGCTGCTGCACTGAGTTGAGCAAAATCATAAAACCATGCTGGCTGGATACACTACAAATTTAGTTTATTTGCCCTCAACTGAGTCCTTTCTGTAGCAGGACAATATTGTATCTATCTCATTCTCCACAGAGAGTGTACCAAAACTTCTCTCTTTTTTTTTTTTTGCCCTCAAGCATCCCAGGGCACCATTATTATACTATTTCCCTTTCCCTTTCTCAACTTAAATGTCTACACCTGAAGCATCCACTGCCTCTCCTCTTGTTGCCACTTGGGTTCGATTATCCAGCTGTGAAGAATCACACTTTTGACCCAGGAATGGAGGTGTAAAAGAAAATAGAGGTTTATTAAAAGAAGTTATAACACATAAGAAAGTGATAGGAAAGTTAAGATTTTAAGGAAAAGTTATGTGGATTGCTAATTAATCTTGGTAGTCAGCTGACAGGCTCAGTTGAAGTCTGGAAAGGGAGAGGGGGTGAGGGGGGTAGGGAGGGAGGGAGGAGGGGGAGGGCAGGCAGCCATGAGGCTTGGGTTAAGGCATGGAGCTCCATGTGGATTAAGGAAGAGCCCGAGAAATCCTTCTGGAAGGAGGCAGAAGAAGCAAGAAGGTCGAAGGAGTGGTGTTTCCTGTTAAAAACCCCTTCACTGTAGACTGGACAGAGGATGGTGCTTGGGAGTGGTCTTTTACACCTTGGAGCAGGTAACTTCCCATGGTAATCTGTGCTGGTCCTTCCTGTCTCAAGGTACTTAATGTCCAATTTTAACACATTATTTCCTGCCAGTGTCCAGGCCAAGATTAGACGGAGAGGGAAATAGGGAATAAGATACAAACAACAGGGTCAAGAGGAGACAAGATAGAATCAACAGTGTACAAGGGAGACAGTTAATCTTCCAACATCTTCAATTAAAACTACCCCCCCAAAGTTATCAATACTGTCTTAATTACGAAATATAAAGTCATTTTTTTCAGTTCTCATTCTTTCTGACCTCTCTACAGTATTTAGATCACCTCCTGGACACTCTGTCTTCTCTAGGCTCTTATGACAGCTTTCTCTCAGTTTTCTTACTACCTGTCTGACTGCTCTTTTTTAGTTCCCTTTGCAAGTTCTTCAACCACATCTCACCACTGTAAAGGGCATCTTTCAAAACTCAATTCTGAATCCTCTTCACTTTCATTTGGTGATCTAATTAGCTGCCATGAATTCAATTAACATTTATATTCTGTTGATGCCCAGATCCACACTAGCATTCATATCTCTCTAAAGTTCCTTTCTCACATCATTAATTTCCTACTGGACATTTCAAATTAGATATCCCATATGCATCTCAAATTCAGCATGTGCAAAAGAGAACTCATTTTTTTTCTCCAAATTTATCCAACTTCCAAACTTTCCTATCTCTATTTAGGATAGAATCATCTAGTTTCCTAACCTGAGTATCATCCTTAACTCCTCATGTTCACTCACCCCATATACATTTATTTGCCAATTATTTCTTTCTCTAGAAAATCTCTCATATCCATCTCCTTCTCTTCACTTACATAGTCACTATTCAGCTGAAGTCCTTATCCACCAGTTGTAATTATCGCCTAATTAGTCCGTAGTCTTTATATTCTCCTTTCTCCAATAAAAAATCATTGACACAGCTATCAAAGTGATTTTTCCTAAGAAAATGCTAGGTATGACCATGTTTCCCTTCCTATTGAATAAATTCTAGTAACTCCATATTACCACTAAAATGAGGTATAAATTCTTCTATTCATCATTTAAAATACATCATAGGTGCAATTAGGAGGTTCAATGGATAAACATCCCTAAAGTCAAGAAGATTTGAATTCAATTATTTTTCACTTAATTAGCTGTGTGACCCTGAACAAGTCACATAACTCTAATTCCTCTCAAATAAAGGACATTATAGGCTAGCCCCTTCTTTTCTTTCTAGTTTCCTTACACATTACTCCCCTTTATATACTGTAAAATCTAGCTATACTAATATATTTGCTATTCTTCCATGTAATACTTCCTATCTTTTATTTGTCTTTGAAACTGTCCCCGTTTTCAAAAAATTCCTCCTTACCTTTGTTTCTTGGAACCGGTGACTTCCTTCAAAACTCAGTTCATTTACCATCTTATACAAAAGACCTTTCCTCCACTCACACAGTCCCCCAACCAATAGTACTTTTCCTCCTCTATTATCTTGTGTCTACTCAGTGTTCTATATTAGAATGCAAGGTCCTCAAAGGCAGGGATTGTTTTTACTTTTTGTTTACATTCCTACTACTTGGTACAGTGTCTAGCATGTAGTAATCTCTTAACAAATGCTTTTTGAATGATTGATAAAGGAAGAAGGTAAATAAAGGCAGAATTTTTTTTTACCAAACATCTCTGATAAATATCTGATATGCAGAAAACTAACAGAAATAGATAAGGGATCAAAAGATGAGAAGAAATAGTTCTTAAAAGGATTGCAAACTATTATTAACCATATGAACACTGATTCAAATAACTGGTAGTAAGAGATATACAAATCAGAACAACTCACACCCCACAAAACTGAAAAATATGACAGGTAATGGGAATGTCAATGTTGGAGGAATTGTGGAAAGACAAACACAATAGGCTATTGGTAGAGCTGAGAATTTTTACAGTCATTCTAGAAAACAATGTAGAATTACACAAAGAAGAGTGATACACTATTGGGCAATGAAAAGTCAAGGATAAAAAAAAGGCTCTTTATATGCCAAAAAATTTACAGCAGTTATTTTCATAGTAACAAAGAATTATAATAGTAGATGCCCATACGCAGTGACTGGGAGAATGACTAAAGAAGATGTGGGGCCTAATTCTAATGAAATATTACTGGATCATAAAAAATAATGAAAATGAATAATACAAGCTTTTCATTAAGTAATACCAAGTGAAAGTAAGAAGAACTAGTAATATAATGTATACAAAGACAGCAACAGTATAACTGAAAAAAATAAAAGGAACAAAAATTAAACACTACTTAATGATAATAACCATGTTAAACTTCAAAGAAAAGATATATAATAATATCTCTCCACTGCCACCACTGAATGCAAGATTCTATATAAGGTAAGACTTTTTTCAATATGCTGGTTAATTTTTCTGAACTGTATTTTTCTATTATTTTCTTTTTGGTTATTAGGGATGACTTCCTTGAAGGGATAGAAAGAGTAACATATTGGGAAATTTGATGCAAGAACAAAAGATAGTAAAAATTCATTTAACAAAAGATCGTGTGATCTGTAGTCCCTTTGCCATTACAGATTGCAACTCCTTAATGCTATAGCAGATGGCTCCATGAGTTAATAAGTCCAAAAGTAATAATTGTCTTCTGGTCCATCTTTAGATGATGAATTTTTGAAAATTTATATAGTTTAGTTCTTCATTCAAAGACCATTCCAGACTGCTAATTGGAAACCTTTTCAGAGGAGCAACTAGGTGGTGCAATGGATGGAGCAAACACCTTAGAGTCAAGAGGACCTGAGTTCAAATCCAGATTGACACAATACTTAGTTTGAGCAAGTCACTTAACCCTGTTGCCTTACCCAAAGGAAAAAAAATAACAGCCAAAAAAAAGCTGTTTTAGAAGAGAGGCTCTATAGAGATGACATATAAGAATTACTTTCATACCATAGTCAAATAAATGAGTTAGTCTTCAACAGATGTATGTATGTATTATGTGCATTCTGTTTAAATAGTAGTGTAAAACATTTTACTCTTCATTATTTTTATGATTTTTGTCCTTATAGGTGAAGAGGAGTTAACAGGACCAAATACCAACTGATTGCTTTGTTTTGATTTTATTATAATCAAGAGTTTCTTGCTGATAGCAGTTCAAAGAGAAATTAAAAACAAAGCCTTCACAAGTGATTGTTCAGTTAAACAATACTTTTTTAAAAAGCATTTCAGAGATGGAACCTCTGTCCAAAAATATTAGCTGCCTAACTTTCTAAGTTAGAAAATAGGGTCTTTAAAAGCTGAGGAAGCCTTACTTTGTGTTTTTATTTGACAAAATATCTACCCAAATAAGATTACAATCTTGGCATACTCCTCTCTCATCAAGGCCAAATAATGAACTCAATTTTAAAATAGTCATCCCCATCCTGCCTCCAGAAACACTTTTCTTCATTTTAGATAGATATTCTCCATATTCTGTTTCATTTCTATTATCAAACATAAGTAAATCTGAAATTGGTGATTCATTGGTTTGAGCTGGGGTTATTTTCTTGTCAAAAATATAAATAAAATCTCATGTAACTTTTTCTTTAAAAAAAAGCACCCTTAAATGTTGTTAAAAGTTAGAAATCCAAGATAAATGATTCAAAGAATGTATCTCAAGAAAGTAAAGGTATTCCACTATACAATAATAAACAGATGCAGTAGGTATGATCAACATACAAGAAGCAATTTCTTCAACCTTCATGTCACTGGGATCTTACACACACACACACACACACACACACACACACACACACACACACACACACACACAGAATTATTGGAGATTAGAAACTGTTCAAATTGACCACATCAGGTTTAATGTGAATAATATACCATATCCTTCAAATACTTTTTTAAAAAAAAGTTTATATGATTTAAATAGTAAGGAGTCAAAGATTTTCAAACCAAAAAATTTTACTCTAGACCCGATTACAGAACATAGGAAGGTATTCTAGTAGTGAGTTAGATGTTACCAGGAGGTTAGCAATAAGTATTAGCAACCTAGGGAAAGGGAGGATCATAGGATCATCATTTGGACAGAAGTTTAGGACTGAGAGAAACCTTAGAAAACAAATTCAAAGACCTCATTTTACACATGAGAAAACTGAAACATGGAGAGATTAAAAGAACTTGCCCAGAATCATAGAGGCTAGAAAGTGACTGAGTCAAGATTGAAACTGAGGTCTTTTGGAATCCAAGTCTCCATCCAATGTACTTGCAATTGAACTCTTGCAATTAAAGGGGGCCTCTTCAAAGAATCAGACACCAAGAGTGGCCTTAAAAATAAGGTCATCCAGCCCTCCTTCTGTTTTCAAATAATGGCAGTAAAGCCCTGAAGGTGAACTGACTTGGCCAGCACAAAGCAAACTTTATCTGTTCAGAATTTCACAGGGAAGTAACTGTGTTTTGTATCTTTGTATCATGTTGCCTTTTGTCATGTCTCTTTTTATCAAGTAGAATTCCCATATTACCAGACTAGCTAAATAAAAGTTTCAGCTGATTATTGCCACAGACCTAATGAACAGTCTTAAAACTTGGGATAAATAAATTTCTGTATATATCTTTTGTAATCAATTCTTTTTAATTTTTTATATTGGTGATTTAGATCTTTAAAATAAAATAATCTAACAGTCTGTCCAATTTATTACTCTTTTATATTTTTTAAATTAAATTTTGTTTTCTAAAAAAGGAAAAACAGCCCTCATTTACTCTTTAATGAGCCCCTCCAAGTGAAAATGAAGGAAAAGAAAATTTCTGAGTAAGGGAGAGAGGGAAGGGAGAGCAAATGAAGGAAAAGAAAAATCACTGTTTAAGGAAGCAAAACAAATGTTTGCATTGGTCATGTCTGAAAGGAAAAAATATAAATATATCACATATATACATCCATGCATATGCCTCAGTTTGTAATTTGTCTTTTACCTCTGTATCAATAAGTGGGTAGCATATTTAATCATTAGTCCTCTTGAATTGTGGTGATCATTATACTGTTCAGAATACCTAAGCTTTTAAGAGTTGTCTTTAAAATAATTTTGTTGACTTAGAAATCATTCTCCTAGTTCTACTCACTTCACTTTGCATCAGTTCATATAACTTTTGGAGTTTTGGGGGAATGAGTTTCCAAGAATTCCTACCTTCATGCTGCCATCTTGGCTCTGTCCTCCAGTTTAATACTTTTTTTAAATATTTTTCTCCCCAATCTATTTTCCAAGTCAACTTCAATTCGGTTTTTATTTGTCCATTACAGTAAGATACCTTATCTTTTTCCTCTATTTTTTAGCCACCAAAAACTCTTATAAAGGAATACAGTTTCCATCAAAGGCTTCTGGTATAATCCATACATAGTGTTATAGTGTTAATGATCTTACTTTATAAGCATGATATACCTAGAAGGGGAAGGGACCTAAAAGGCAGTCTTTTACAAACTAGGAAAGTAAGATCTAAGGAGATTAAGTGATTTTTTTCAGGAACAGACAGGAAAATAAAAGACAGAGCTTCTAACTCCGAATTCAGATTTTTTTTTCTTTTGTCTCATGCTGCTAAACACACATCACATACATCCAACATACATTTTAAACCTTACCATGGTTTAATTTTTAAATTAACCTGAATTTCTTGAAATGTTAAACCAGTTATGAAGCTCAAATCTGGAGCCAGAATATAGATGCAAAAAGAATACTAAAAAGAGATTTCCCACAGTGCATTCAATCTATGTACAAACTATTTCCTTCAAAGTACACAAAGAAAAATCACTATGTCACAGGCAGATTGGCCTCTCTGAAAAAGGAATTCTGGAAAGAAAAGCTGACTCTAACTAGGTCTAGTGGCTGATCAACACAGTTTAGTATGAGAAAAGCAAAGATACACCCTGGTGTTCCTCTCCCACCTCAAAATGTCCTACTTGATCCATTATTCTAAATCACAGTCCCTTATATGTTTCCTGAAATCTTTGATACTTCTGACAGAGTCACTTCAAGTCTATTAATCACAACTGATTCTCAGAACTACCTTGGCAGGTAGGGGATGCTGGTATTATTGCTACTTCACAGTTGAGCAAACTAAGTCCCAGAAAATGTCAGTGATTTTCCTAGTCATCTGTGAATTATTGGCAGAGGAAAATCTAGAAACCTTGTCTCCTACCTCATCTACAATTGTAGTTGGAATAGAACAGATTGCTGAGTTCAGGTTTTAGAGTCAGATGATATGATATAAATGCCTTACACGTATGCTAACACCTTCTATGACATTAGGCAAATATGTAACCCTGGTGGGTTTCAGTTTCCTCATTTGTAATGTTAGGAGTTTAGACTATATAACTTCTGAGATCCATCCCAGCTCTAAATCCATGTTTCTACTTTAAAGGTAGAGTTTGATTTAATTCAGGATTCTGCAGGCCTAAATCTTTTTTTAAAAAATTATTATTATATTTATTTATTTCATCCATATGCACATGTATATTTTTAAGTTACAAAATTTCCTTCCCCCCTCCCATCAGTGAATAGGCAGGTTAATATTGTACATTCATATTTTTGATAAACATGTTTACAGATTAGTCATTTTCAGTATGAGGAATTAGGATTAAGGGGAAAAGATACATAAGAGATCATTTTTATAAAGTATTTCATCAGGTTCTGAATAGTTGGGTTTTTTTTGTTTGTTTTGCTTTCTCTGGGTGGGGATAACAGTGTTCACAGCAGGTCTTATATGGTTGTCCTAGCTCTCTGAATTGCTGAGAGGAGGTGCTTCCATCAAGCTTGATTAACTCATGATGTTGTTTATGTGTGCATTGTTCTCTTGGTTCTAGTCCCTTCACTCAGGATCAGATCCTATAACTCATTCCATGCTTCTCTAGAGTCCAACCATTTATGGTATCTTAAAGAAAAATAATATTCCATAGTATTCACGTATCATAACTTGTTTAGCCATTCCCTGGTTGATGGGCATGCAGGCCTAGATATTAACACAGATTTTGCCCCTTCCAAATCTTGTGACCTTGGGCAACTAGGAACTTCTCTGAGCTTGGATTTCTACTTCTGCATGGTAAGAAGAATAATAAGGGAAGTAATTTTTGTTTTATATTAGAGACAAGGGATTGGTGCGGGAAATAAATGTTCCAAGATGAAGGGGACCCTATACCTTAAGAAAGTCCAGCAAATGAGTCATGGCAACACCTGGAAGGAAATGAAGGTTAGCAGCCCTAGATCCCCCCAACAACATGGAAGCTCCAGGAGGAATTCTCCAGTGGGAATATATTTGTGGAACATAATGAATTAAAGGGAATATAGAAAGACCAGTTCAATGTCCACCCTCATGTCCCAAAAGAGTTGTATCTTCAGATCAAATTAGACTCAAACCTGCTAATCCCCATTGTGGTTTAGACAATAAGCATCCAAGAGTTCTACCTACTATCAAGAGTTGAGGAGGGGGTGGAGCCAAGATGGCAACAAGAGCAGATCGTGTCTTAGGCACTCTGTCATAAATCTTCAAAACTAAGGACTTTAACTAAATTTTTGAGAGACAGAACCCACAGAGGGACCCAGTGAGGCAGTTCTCCTACTCAAGGTAACCTGGAAAAGAGCAGAAAAGCTCTGTTCCCGGTGTTGGAGGGGTGGCCCGCCAGAGCAAAAGAAATTCAGCATCCCAGAGGCAGCCCCAGGGCGCTGGGAGCCGAGGCTCACAGCAGAGGGGGAGTTTCCTGAGCTACGCCCTGGGGAGAACCAGGCACAAATTGGGGGAACAGGGGGAGGGAGGACCTCTGCCAGAGAGAGGACTTGAAGTCCAGACCTCAGTGCACACAGCAAGCAGCTTGGCCACTGCATTCCAGTTCCAGGAAACATAAGCAGGTGAAGGAGGGAATGAGCCCATTGAGCTGAGGGAGGGGAGTGAAAAGAGCCTGCCCTCTTCTCCTGGAACAGGATTCTGAGGCTCTGACCACATTCAGATCCTGATCGCAGTCTAGGCCTCCCCATAGAACAGCAGGGTCCACCTCCACCTCAGCCCCATGGCAGAGGGGGGCGCATATGGTCATTCACAGACCAGGAGGAAGGACAGAGCCTCACACACAGACCCTTGTGGGAGTGTCCCAAAATCTCAGGAAGCACCCCAAAACCAGGTTCAGGCTGGAAAAATGAGCAAGCAGAGAAATAAGAGGAACACCATTGAGAAATACATTATCTATGATCCCAGGAAGGATCAATATACTCAGTCTGAAGATGAGGAAACACAAGCTCCTGCATCTAAAGACTCCAAGGAAAACAGAAACTGGGATCAGGCTATGACAGAGCTCACAAGACTGAAAATAAAATGAGGGAGTTAGAAGAAAAACTGGGAAAAGAAATGAGAGAGATGCAGGAAAAACATGAAAATGAAGTCAGCAGCTTAGTCAAGGAAATCCAAAAAAATGGTGAAGAAAATAGCATGCTAAAAACCAGCTTAGGTCAAATGGATAAAACAGTTCAAAAAGTTATTGAGGAGAAGAATGCTTTAAAAAGCAAAATTGGCCAGATGGAAAAAGAGATAAGAAAGCTCTCTGAGGAAAACAAATCCTTCAGACAAAGAATAGAACTCAGGGAGACTGATGAATTTATGAGAAATCAGGACTCATTACTTCAAAACCAAAAAAAAATGAAAAATTAGAAGAAAATGTGAAACATCTCATTGAAAAAAACAACTGATATGGAAAACAGACTTAGGAAAGATAATTTAAAAATTATTGGAATACCTGAAAGTCATGATCAGGAAAAGAGCCTTGACATCATTTTCAAAGAATTACTACAGGAAAATTGCCCTGATATCCTAGAAGCAGAGGGCAAAATAGAAATGGAGAGAATCCACCAATCCCCCTGAGAAAGAGATCCCAAAAAACCAACCCCTAGGAATATTATAGCCAAGTTCCAGAACTCCCAAGTCAAAGAGAAAATATTACAAGCAGCCAGAAGGACACAGTTCAAATATCGTGGAACTGCAGTCAGGATCACACAGGACTTAGCAGCAACTACATTAAAAGCTCGTAGGGCTTGGAATATAATATACCAGAAGGCAAAAAAGCTTGGAATGCAACCAAGAATTAACTACACAGCAAAAATGAATGTCCTTTTCCAGGGTAAAAGATGGACTTTCAATGAACCAGGGGAATTTCAAATGTTCCTGTTGGAATGGCCAGAGCTGAACAGAAGGTTTGATCTTCAAATACAGAACTCAGGTGAAGCATAGAGATTGGAGGAGAAGGGGAAAATATGAGGGACTTAATGAGGATGAACTGCATGTATTCCTGCATAGAAAAATGACACTGATAATACTCATATGAACCTTCTCAGTTAATAGAGCAGGTAGAGGGAGCTTTTATAGTAGAAGCACAGGAGAAAGCTGAATTTGAAGATAAAATATGGTATAAAAATGGAGTCAATAGAAAAAAGAGAAATGTAATGGGAGAAAGAAAAAGGAGAGGGGGAATAGGCCAAGATATTTCATATAAGATTTTTCTTTATTGCAATGAGCTATTGCAATGATATGGAAGGGGGGAAGGCAAGGGAGAATGAGGGAATCTTCACTCTCATCAGAGGTGACTAGGAGAGGAAACAGCATATATACTCAATGGGGTATTGGCATCTGGAGTAAGAAGGAGAGAGAGGGGATGAGGGAAGGGGGGGGTTGTGAGTGATGGAGGAGAGGATGGACCGTGGGGCGGGGGGGTCAGATATAACACATTTTCTTTTTTACTTCTTGCAGGGGGCTGGGATTGGATGGCCTGTCCAGGACCATAGGGCCAGATGGATGCTGGGCCTAAGGGGTGGTAGGGAGCCTTGGGGCCTCTTGGTCCCAGGACCAGGAATCTGTCTGCTGCACCACTCAGCTACTCTACAGCAGAGTCAGAGTGAAAGGAGAGAGAAAAGATAGTAAATGGTAATGAAGAAATACAAAAGGAGGGAGATGCGATCAGCAATGGCAATGGTGGAAAAATGTGGAAGTAACTTTTGCAATGGACTTATCATAAAAAATGTGATCCACCCACGACAGAGTAGTTGGTGTTGGAACAAAGACTGAAACACATTTTTTATTATTATTATTATTATTATTATTATTATTATTATTATTATTATTATTATTATTTTGGCCGGGGGGGGGTGCAGGGCAAATGGGGCTGGGTGGCCTGCCTGGGGCCCCATAGCAGGGTGATCGTTTGGTGTCTGAGGCCAGATTTGGACCCAGGTGTTCCTGGCTCAAGGGCCAATGCTCTGTCTGCCACCTAGCCACCCTTACTATTATTACTATTTTATTTTATTTTGGGTCTTTTTTTTTCTTTTTTTTGTTTTTTGCAGGGCAGTGGAGTTGGGGTGGCTTGCATGTAACACAGCTGGGTGATTGTTGGGTGTATGGGGCCGGATATGGGTTCAGGTGCTTCTGGCTCCAGGTTGCTGCTCCGTCCATTGCGCCACCTGGCCATATCTACAATTATTACTATTTTTTTATTTTAATTTTTTTCTCTCCCCTTTACTTTATCGCTCAAGCGAGTCTATATTTTTGGGGGAGGGGTATTTTGTTTACTCTTAAACAAGAATATTTTATTAATGTATAAAAAACATTTTGTACAAAATGAGAATAAATAAATATTAAATATTTTTTTAAAAAGCGTTGAGGAAACAGTGTGCTTTATGTGACAAAGGAATATGGTCTGATTCTAAGGAAGTGAAATGAGTCATCAAGATCTCATGCCTCTTCACCATTGTGCCCCTCTGGGGGCTCTTCTTGTCCCATTTCTCCTGCCAAACTTTCATATCACTCTTACCTAACAACTGTCAGAATGTTTTCTACGAAGAGGATCTGAACAATATATTTTTCTTGAAAGTCCATGGATGACCCTTGAAATGAAGTTAATCTGTTCCCATATCCCATACATCCCTTATCTTTTCCTGCTATTCTTAGCACAAGCAAGGAATCTAGGTGGTAGAGTCAGGAGAGGGGGATGTCAGCTTCTGATGCCAAGAGTTCTCTTCCACTCCAAATGCTCATATAGCCAGAAGATTGTATCAATTATGCCATAAGTCCCCTAGGTTGGTATTGCTATACTTGTCTTAATATAAAGGTTATTGTGGTGACAAAAGAGAGAGTACGGGATCCAGATGAGACTTTTTTCATGGAAGAGCAGTACAGGTAAGGGACTTTGAGGGCTCCTGGTTATTTTGCATGTGTGTGTGTGTGTGTGTACTTCCATGAATTTTTTATGCCTATAGAGAAATTCTGTATTTTGAACTGGGCTGCAAGATCCTTACATCTTTGGATGGAAACATCAGAGATTTGGGATACTGAAGATTCTGTATCAAAATTATTGAAAACTTCATACTTGAGAAACATGCAGAAACTCAGCCCTGAAACAGGTCATTTCCCTGCTTGACCTCCATTCTCTTCTGAATGTCTTTCCACTCATCTACATACTGATAATCCATTCCCCTTCCCTCTGTACCAAATTTGACCCAGGACTCTTTTCTTTCCAGAACCTCTCCAAACTAATCTTACTTCATTCTGATTATTCCATAACTCCATAATTTGCCATAGCATTAATGAACATGGTTGGCAATATCTTCCTTTATTCTAAAGTTGACTTGCTGCTAAGCAAGTCTTTTTAAATTCAAGCCAGGGAATATGCCCAGTCTCCCATGATTCCTTCAGATACAGTTGATATCTATATCTTTGATGTGGATCACAGATCCACCAAACTCTGTTCCCAGTCTTCATCCCGTTATATTGTCTCCCATCTTCTTCACTGACACCTCCCTCACCTGGTATCAAGGATCTCTGAGTACAGTCTGTGAAAAGATTGATCTAATCTTAACTGCTTAACTGCTGGACTTTGAATCTCAATCTCTCTCTCTCTCTCTCTCTCTCTCTCTCTCTCCCCCCAAGGAATTTCTCCTTCCAAGTTTCCCTTCAGAGTTTTGAACATTTTTGAAGGTTCTCCTCCTTGTCTTCTTTTTTTTCCTTCCCACCTATAAGTAGAATGGATTTTCTCTCTGATCTGAATGGCTATTGTTACTATGACTTTGTTTTTTATACTGATGAAAATGACAAACAAATTTACATTTCCAATCCTTGTCTATTTTTTGAAGCCAAGATTTGTATCTCCAGCTTTCTAGGGATCCTGGATAGAAATTAAACTTAACAAGTCATAAATCAACTAATCATCTTGACCCTCCTACCAGTTCTCATTCAGACTGTTCTGCTTTTGTCTGGAGAAGCATTTGGCTGACCTCGTATAACCAAAATGTTCAGATTTATCTTTGTACCTTCCCTCTCCATCAACTCTCATAAAATGCCAGATTCCTACCTGATCCACATCTGAAATTGGGTTATTTAAGTATTTTATTCCCACTTCTGTTAATCTGGGTAGATATTTTATAAATATTCATTAATTTAAGTTTATCAAATTTATTGGCATACAGTTTCTTATGTTCTTAATTATCTCTTTAGTTTCCTCCTCATTGATGGTCAGTTCACACTCTTAATTATCAATGTTGGTAATTTGGTTTTCTTCTTTCTTTTTTTAAATCAGATTAACCAAAAGTTTATTGCTTTTATGGGTTCTTTCATAAAACCAACTCTTAGTTTTATTTATTAGATAAATCATTTTTCTGCTTTCAGTTTCATTAATTTCTCCTTTGATTTTCAGAATTTCTAATTTGGTATTTAACTGAGGATCTTTAATTTGCTTTTTTAAAGCTCTTTTTAGTTGTATACCTAATTCATTGATCTTTTCTTTCCCTATTTTATTCATATAAGCATTTAGAGATATAAAATATCCCCTAAAAACTACTTCACTGCTGTCGGGGGTCGGCCCTGACCGCCTGAGTGGATAGGACCTCCCCGAGAGTGAGGTCAGGCCAATCTAAAGAAGACACGGTTCCTTAAGGGGAGCAGTGGCTTCACCTGGTTGGCCTGTGTTGCTTGCTCCAATCGGGTGGTAGGTTCTGCCCTCGGGGCAGATCGGGGTGGCAGCCCAGAATGAACTCCCTATATTAGCCATCACCCTGAGCTATTCGGGGGATCCCTCTGCACCTAATAAAACATATGCCTCCTGAAGAAGTGTCTGCCTGAGTCCCTCCTCGCTGATCCCCGGGGGAGGGAAAACACCAGGGACACCTGAAGCAGTGCCCACTGAGGAGCTCACTCGGGAGTCCGGGGAAGAAGACCCCGGACAGAACTGGCGCCCAAACAGGGACACCCGAAGAACCCGCCGAGTGAGGTAAGCCTGTTTAAGTAAAAACAGAAGAGGCAGACACCCTAGGTCCATGGGACACCTAGAGGGAGTAAAGATGGGCAAAGGAATGTCTAAGCATTTACAGCCAGAGGATTCAGGAGTATTAGCATGTCAAGTACATGCACTAGTAAAGACTCATGGTATAAGAGTCCGTATAAAAGAATGTAAGGATTGGGTGGAAAAAATATTGGTTGTCTCTCCTTGGGTCTCCCACACCGGCATTGACCCTCAGAAGTGGAGAGTGGTAGGAACTCAAATGTCCTCTTACAACACAGAAAAACCTGGCTTTCTAACGGACACAGACTTTGTAATTTACTCCGTGGTGGCCGCGGCCCTTGACCTGCAGCCCCCACAAGGAGCCGTGTCCGGAGAAACACAAACAGGACCCTCATTACTGGGGGAACCTGAATGGCCCCCGCCCCCAGATGAGGGGCTTGATGACCGGAGGGAATCAGCCCCCACATACCCTTGGGAAGAACTGGCTGCTGCGAGTCGATCGCCTGCCCCGGTAAAAAGTGATAGTAAGATTTTAGAACAAAAGGGCAAACATACAGAATGGCAAGGGATCTGCGGACAGGGTGCAGATGGCCGGAGCCACGTGCTGATAACAGGAAAGGAAGGGTCTGGGGCGACCGTCCCCAGACAGGCACCCCGCCAGACTCGTTTACAGCAGGCCATTCATAAGGCTTTGGAGGATGGGGAGGAAGTAGAGGAAGAAGACCTAGACTATCTTACCTCCTCAGCAGCTGCTTACCCAATATTTGTGCAAAGAGAAAACGGCCAACAGGTTAGAGTTCGCCGCCCAATACCGTACAAATTTATCAAAGATCTCAGAGAGGCAGTCCATAATTATGGGCCAGGATCTGCCTATGTAAAACGGCTCATAAGTTCTAACACTCAGACTGCCGCCTGGCTCCCCATGGATTGGGATGAAACTTTACAAGCGGTGTTAGAGTCATCACATTACACCACCTGGGCTGCCTACTGGCGCAGAGAGGCCAGGCTACAGGCTGAGATCATAGACCCAAATAATTCTGATTTAGTCACTAATCAACTCACTGGATGTGGCCAATTTAACACGGTGGAGGCTCAATTACAACTTTCAGAACCCATTGTCAGGGCAGTACAGATAGCAGGACTGAATGCCCTGAACAAACTGGCTCGAGCAGCCTCGACTCCCCTGCAGCAGCTGAAACAAAGAACCAAGGAGTCTGCTGTAGATTTTATCAGCACAGTGCAGACTACTGTGGAAGGGAAATTGGGGACAGGAAATGCAGCACAGCCCTTAATCATTCAGTTGATAAAGGGAGGGCTAACTCATTCAAAAGGCTTGCTAGCTACTCTGCCTGCTGACCCCTCCTTAGAGGAGATAATTGATAAGGCCCTAGACGAGGAACCCCCCCCCCCATCCTCTCCAAACCTCTATTAACCTCCTCGTTAATGCTTTACAAACCACAAGCTTAGTGCCTAGATCAAAGGGTAAAGGAAACTGTTTTCGCTGCGGGAAGGCCGGTCACTTTCAAGCTGAGTGCCGTAATTCCCAGAAGAGTGCAATGAAGTGCTTTGTCTGTGGTAAACCTGGTCATATAGCAAAGCATTGTAGACAGAAAAATAAGAACCAGAAGTATAGCAATGAGGGGCCGCAGGGAAACGGGAAGAGGGGTCGGGAAGCCGAGGGCCCGACCCCAGGGCTGACCTATTAAATCCCTCGGTTACTATTCCCCTCTCAGAGAGCACAGAATTGAGCCCATGGACTACGACTACTGTTAAAGCCTCCCCTAGGGACTTCCACCGTTTAGTGATTGGAACTGCTCTCGCTCCCCAGGTCATTGTCCACACACAGCTCCTAAGCCCAGGCCAGACTTCTATAACTGTTACAAATCCCCACCATTACCCAATAGAACTAAAAGGCGGTGAGCCTGTTGCTCTTGCTATTTCCCTCCCCTGGATAGATAAGGATTGGAGAGAGTGTACCAATGAGGACACATTTGTGGCATGGACACAGGCTATATCAGCCCACCGTCCCACTTTACCACTTATAGTGGAGGGAAGAGAGATTGTAGGTTTAATTGATACAGGTGCTGATGTCTCGGTCATATCCACAAAAGATTGGCAGCCCTGTTGGGAACTTTTAAAAACTCCCCAAGACATCACGGGAGTTTCAGGAGGAACTTTGGCGAAAAAGTCCCTAAGATTTCTAAAATGGAAAAGTGATGATATAGCAGGGATTTTCCGCCCTTTGGTACTTACTATTCCTATGTCCCTATGGGGGAGGGATGTTTTGCAAACTTTGGGCTTGTCTCTGACTACAGACACAGCTTTAAACCACTAGGGGTCACTGGAGGGCCGCAACCCATACCACTGACGTGGAGATCCGACAAACCGGTTTGGGTAGATCAGTGGCCCCTCACAAAAGAGAAATTACAGGCCCTTGCTAACATAGTACAAGGACTTTTATCGGCTGGACAAGTAGAGCCATCCACCAGCCCATGGAATTCCCCAGTTTTTGTAATCAAAAAGAAAAGTGGGAAATGGAGAATGTTAGTAGATCTAAGAAAAGTAAATGCCACTCTACAACCTATGGGTACCACCCAGCCTGGGTTGCCTTCTCCAGTTGCCATTCCAAAGACTTGGCCCATAATTGTTATAGATATAAAGGATTGTTTTTATAGTATACCCCTTAACCCTGTAGATAGACAGCGCTTTGCCTTTAGTGTACCTGCTGTAAATTATCAAGAACCTGCTCAGCGTTTTCAGTTTAAAGTCCTTCCCCAAGGCATGGCAAACAGTCCCACTCTATGTCAGGTTTATGTTGCACAGATTTTGATGCCCATTAGGCGAGAACACTCAGGAGCCATTATTATTCATTATATGGATGACATATTAATTTCTGCATCCCACCGGACTGATGTCTCGCTTGTTTTACAAAAGATTACCTCAGCCCTAGCAGCATATGGGTTACAAGTTGCCCCTGAAAAGATACAAACAGAACCTCCTTACACATATTTAGGACATCAGGTATACAAGGATTTAGTGAAGAAATCTCCTAAGATTGATACAGCTCAAGTTTCTACATTAAATGACTTTCAGAAATTAATTGGTTCAATCCAATGGCTGAGGAATGTAGTTCCTATTTCCAATGATATGATGTATCCATTGTATAATATTTTAAAAGGCTCATCTGATTTGAACTCGCCTCGTACATGGACCCCTGAAGCCAGGGAAGCTGTTACTCAGATACAGGACTTAGCATCCACATCCATTGTTGCCCGATTAGATCCAGCCGCTCCGGTTTATGTAACTCTGGTGTGTCATCCTTCATTGGGTAAGGCCGGAGTAGTGTTCCAAGTTACAGGTCCTTTACAATGGGTACATTCATCTAAATCCATGAAGTCTATACCCTCCAAGTTTGAAGTGGATGCACAACTCCTTTTGAAAGCAGCGGAAGCTGCAATCACTATTTTTGGTACCATTCCTATGTTACTGCTCCAAGAGGATCCTGCAATACTTACTCATCTAGCACAGAACTCAGAGGAGTGGGCCATGTTATTGTCTATTTATCCCACTTCTCAGGGTCATCCACCTCCCTCATTACGAGGATGGTTGCAACTCCCTTTGAAGTATCCCTCCAACCCTGTAGTTCCTCAGCCAGTACAGGGAGTCAATGTTTTTACGGATGCTACCAAACACCATAGAGCATCTATTTATATTCCAGACAGGAAGATATTGAAGGTGCTACAAACCCCATATACCTCAGCTCAAAAGAATGAATTGCAGGCCATTGTGATAGCCTTAGAACTGTGTGCTTATGAGCCTTTTAACTTAATCACTGATAGCTATTACTGCTTTGTCTTATTGCAACAGTTAGCTCTAGCAGATCTTTCTTTGTCCAATTCTGCAGTCATAGATCTTTTACACCAAGCACAACGGTCTCTCCTACACCGCTCTGACCCCCTCTATGTCTTACATGTCAGATCTCATGTGTCCACTTCTGGCCCAATATACTCAGGGAATGCCATAGCTGACTCGGCTCTCCTTGACCCTGATATCAAAAGTGAGATAGTCATGTATGCAGATCCTTCTATTGTTCATGACACATTTCATCTCCCAGCAAAAACACTTGCACGGCTTTATGGTCTTCCTAAGGAAGAGGCACGTCGCATTGTCCGACAATGCAGGCATTGTGTCCCTTTCTGCCCTGCCCCGCTTGTACATGCCACCAACCCCCGGGACCTGGCCCCTAATGACATTTGGCAGATGGATGTCACCCACTTTCAGGCCAGCCTGATTCATGTCACTGTGGACACTTTTTCTAACTTTATTATGGCCACTTTGCAGCCTGGTGAGGCTGTACGCCATGTGATAGCTCATTGCCTTCACTGCTTTGCCACCCATGGGATACCTCGGTTGTTAAAAACCGACAACGGCCCGGCCTATACCTCCTCTGCTTTTGCTCGCTTCTGCCACCAATTCGGTGTCACTCATGTTACCGGTATCCCTTACAACCCCACCGGTCAAGCCATCGTGGAGCGTGCCAATCAATCCTTGAAGCGCACTCTCATTAAACAAAAAGGGGGAGTGCGTGGTAGGCTCACTGCAGCCCAGGTAGCAACAGCAGTATTCACTAGGAATTATTTGATTGATAATGAACAAGGCATCACCCCTGCCATGAAACAGATGCTGTCAACATCAACACAGACACAAAAACATGAACAACAAACACAAAAACATGATGAACAACAAACACAAAAACATGATAAAAAAGCACACTTGCAAAGTCCGACCACAGTTTGGTGGAGAGATGAGGAGGGTCGTTGGCACGGCCCTGCACAGGTTAAGGTGTGGGGAAAGGGATTCTTATGTCTCCAAACAGGTGAGGGAACACGCTGGGTGCCCGTCAAATGGACCAGGGCCTATGAAGAGACGAAGGAAAAGATATCAGAGCAGAAGAAGGCAACGACCTAGCAGGACACGAAGAATTATGAAGACACAAGCTCCTGTATGGCTAAGTATCGTGGGTTTGCTATGTGGATTGCAACCCGCCACCCCTCTTCCTTGGGGCAAGGGCGGGAAGTGGTACAATCTGACCTCTCCTATACGGAGGGCTGCTGATGAACGAGGAGAGACATATTGGGCTGTTGCGAGGGGAGTACCGTCCCTTCGTATAATGGGATGGGGGAGCCAGACAGTGCCATTAAAGTTGCATGGCAACGCCACCGTTGTGCTGGGCTTACATGAACACGGTACATTACCTATACCGATGGAAAGACCATTAAAGAAGCCCCTCACCCTGCTCTCCATTACCACGCCTATTTGTATGGTAGCCCGTCCTCCACACGGGCTATGGCCGGGTGGGAACACCTCCTCTTCCCCAGATAACGGAACCTCTGTTAAGAACCATTGTATACCCTTAGAGCCATACAACAGCACAGAAACTCCGAGGCCGATTCCGGACCTGAACAACCATACTGCTGCGGTTAATCTTTCATTCATGGCCATTGAGCAGCACCCTCCGGAGAATTCTAATTCCATAGTGCCTTTACATTCCCTACCACCCTGCCCAGTAGGCCACCGTTCACAAGTATTCATACCTACAGTACCCTGCTCCACGGGCATCCCAAGACTAGGACCACTTGGGCTACCTAACAACACTGAGTTATGGTTTTGGGATGGACAGCAGAACCACACCACGTACACCATGAGACCCTCTCCCACTCCTGTTGCCTTACCGTATGGACAGATGCATCCCGACCTCTGGAAAATAGGAGCGGCCTTAGGGGGAGTGAACGCCTCTTTTCGCCTGTGGCCATGCCCTCGTAATGACGATGCCTGTCATGACTTTTCATTCCAACAATGGTATAATGTGTTTAAGACTCTTAACAGCTCTTGCCATCAAACCAAGGACGGCACAGACCACTTGTGCTACCGGCTGAGCGCCACCACGCACACCCCTCCGGACGCTCTCTTCCTTCTTTGTCCCCCTGCTAACCTGACTATTCAACTAAAGGGGGAGTCCGCTGGTTTACCCCTTTTTAACATCACTTGTACTGACCCGATTTTTACAAATGTTTTACGGTATAATCATACTGGGTATGCTGTGTTCCTAGCTGTATCCCCTCCCTACCAACTCCTACCTGTCAAAGCAGAAGATTTTGCGTTGTCCCCCACTGATTCTTTGGTGAAAAAATTGTACCGTGCAGTGTTGGGGGGAAAGTTGTTACGTACCAGGAGGGATGGGATCGGGGATGCTTTGAGTTTGGTGAACTTGGCTGTTGAGATGTATGAGGAATGGCAGATCTAGGAACTAGAGAGTGAGGTGACTATGTTAGCTTCTACTATCCAAACATTCATAACAAACCAGGTCTCCCTCTGGCATTACCAGCAACATGTTGACTCCCTTCTACAGAAGCAAATAGGAGCATTGGAAACAACAGTCCTCTGGTTAGGGGATAGACTGGCCCTTATGGCAGGGTACATGAAACTTCAATGCCATTATAAGTATCAGCCTCTCTGTGTGCTTAATTTGCCTGTAAATATGTCACAGTTCCCATCAGACTGGGGTAGAGTTAAACAGGCATTACAGGGGGCGATGTTAGCCTACAACACCTCCAATGACATCCGCCAATTAGATATGCTGATAGCCCAGCTCAACAACATTTCCTCCCATTTCAGAGCTGAGTGGGATGATCAAGAAGACTCCTTTCTAAAATGGTTTACGGGTGCCCTCCACCTGAGATGGTTGTTTTCCTTCTTGCCGGCTGTAGGAATGTTTATTGTGATTTGTCTTTTTTTCCCATGTATCCTGAAACTATTGTTCTTCATCTTTTCTCGTTCTCTGGAGGCATTGAAGGTGGACCTCCTAGGCCCACGCCATCGCCGGGCTCGGGCAGCCCCTGTGTGATTACTGACCGAGCCGAGCCAGGGTGCTCTGCCCCCCCCATAAGCAGGTGGGGCGCTAATTGTGTTAAACAAAAAGGGGGAGTTTGTCGGGGGTCGGCCCTGACCGCCTGAGTGGATAGGACCTCCCCGAGAGTGAGGTCAGGCCAATCTAAAGAAGACACGGTTCCTTAAGGGGAGCAGTGGCTTCACCTGGTTGGCCTGTGTCGCTTGCTCCAATCGGGTGGTAGGTTCTGCCCTCGGGGCGGATCGGGGTGGCAGCCCAGAACGAACTCCCTATATTAGCCATCACCCTGAGCTATTCGGGGGATCCCTCTGCACCTAATAAAACATATGCCTCCTGAAGAAGTGTCTGCCTGAGTCCCTCCTCGCTGATCCCCGGGGGAGGGAAAACACCAGGGATGCCTGAAGCAGTGCCCACTGAGGAGCTCACTCGGGAGTCCGGGGAAGAAGACCCCGGACACACTGCATCCCATAAATTTTGGTATGATGTGTTATTGTTATCACTTTCTTAGATGAAATGATTGATTATTTCTATGTTTTGTGGTTTGATCCACTAGTTCATTAAAATTGTTATTTAGTTACCAATCATTTTTTTGGTTTGTCTTTCCATGGCCCTTTATTACATTAAATTTTTATTGTATAATGATCTGTAAAGTATACATTTATTATTTCTGCCTTTCTGCTCTTGATTGTAAGGTTTGTATGCCTTGTATATGGTCAATTTTGGTATATGTGCTATGTATTACAAAGAAAATGGTATATTCTTTTCAATCCCAATTCAGTTTTCTGCAGGGATCAATCATATCTAAGTTTTCTAAGATTTTGTTCACCTTCCTAACTTTTATCTTATTTATTTTGAGTTATATTTCTCTTGTTCTGAGAGAGGGTGGTTGAGGTCCCCCATTATTATAGTTTTGCTATTTGTATCCTTGTAATTTTCCTCTAAGATGCTATACCTCCTGGTATATATGTGTTTAATAATGATATGACTTCATTGCTATGACGCCTTTTAAGAAGATGTGGTTTCCTTTCTTATCCCTTTAAATGAGATCCATTTTTGCTTTTACTTTATCTGAGATAAGGATTGCTACCACTGATTTTTTACTTCCACTGAAACATAATATATTTTGTTCCAGTTTTTACCCTGTGTGTATCTCTGTGATTCAAATGTATTTCTTGTAAACAACATATTACAAGATTATTTTTTTTATCCATTGTGCTATCTGCTTCCATTTTGAGGGAAAGTTCATCCCAATCCCATTCACAATTAAGATTTCTAATTCTTTGTTTCTCTCAATGTTGTCTTTTCTCATTTGTACTTTTCTTTTTCCTTTCCCCTAATTCTTCCTCATCTATGAGTTGCTCCCTTTCCCCTTCAACTTTTCTTTTAAATTTTAGCTTTAAGCTTACTTTCACTTATCCCTTTGCATTCCTTTTTATCAGTCCCTTCTTCCCTTTTCTTTCCTTCCCCCCCCACCACTTCCTTCCAGGGTAGCATTGGTGTTATTGCCTCTTCACCTAGTGCTATTTATCCACTAATGCCTAGCCTTCTCCTAGATAGTTCTTCTTTTTAAGTTTTTATTGTTTTAACCCCATCTTGTACAAAAATCCCCTTTGTCAAAATATACTCCTTTTATCTGTCCTGATTGAAGTACTATTCTCAAAGGCTGATTGATTGCTTGATTGATTGACAACTAGCATTGCCTCATAGTCACTAAGTACCCTCCCCTCATGAATCACATCAAGTTATAATCACTTTATACCTTAACACTTTTTCAAGTATCCTCCATGGACACACAATCCTCATGAGCCAAAGCATCACTCAAAATCAAATCATTTCATGAGCTATTTTTGTACCACTCCTCCCAAGCATACTCCCTCTAATTTTAGCCAAAGCATCAAGTAAAGTATATCTCTTCTCGAGGCTTCATGTTCACTCCCTTTAAGTATACCACCCTCCCTCACTCTCTGTAGTACCCTAACCATCACTCTACCACCCTCTTCAATCAAAATATCAGGTATAATCTCTTTAATTATCCCTTTAGCACCTTATGGATGGTACTAAAACTTTCCTTAATTAATGTATGGATTAATATCCAATTACTCTCTAATCTTTTTTTTATTTTCAACCCTTTCTCACCTTCTATCACTATTGAACTACAAATCTCAAAGTATCTAGTAATGTAAAATAGAGCCTCTAGAAGTACTGGGACACCCTGAGGTCTCTCTTAAGAACTTTAGCATTGGGGGGTGGAGTCAAGATGGCAGCTGGAAGGCAGGAATTCCCAGGATACTCTTTCCTAGAAAACTCAAAATGCTGGGAAATTATAATTCTAACCAAATTCTAGAGTGACAGAACTTGCAGAAAGACTAAGTGAAACAATTTTCCCATACAAGACAAGTTATTCATAGGAAAATCTCTTCCATGGGGTCTGGGGTTGGAAAGAGCTGCAGCACAGCCTGGCACCTAAGCAAACCAGCTTCTGTCTTCCAGGAACAGGTTGTGAGGCCCCAGGTCTGGGGGGTAAGCACACTTGGGTCTGTGGCAGTAGAGTGCTTTCCAGATCTCTTGGCCTAGGGATCCCTGGAGATAGCTTGAAGGATAAATGGGGTAATACTGACACCAGAGTGAACATGGAGCGTAACCTGCAGAGTCAACCAATAGCTGCTTTCATAGCACTCAAATGATAAGGGGTGATGAGAGACTGCAAAGATTTCTCTGTTATCCCTGGGCCAAGACTCTGATCAGATCCAGGGCCCTATCTGAGTCCCTGAGGTACAAGGATCCTTCTCACAGCTCCAGGGCAAAGGGAAGTACCTGTGGTCATCCACAAACCAGAGCACAGACCAGGAGAGAAATCAAAAACTCTCCTAAGACATTGGAGGAATTACAGTTCCTGGAGTGAGGGATGACCCAAAAACCCCAAAAGCTTTGGAAGCATGATAAAATCAGGTCATAGGCTAAAGAAATGAGCAAACAATAGAAGAAAAAAGAATCTGACCTTAGAAAATTACTTTGGATCCATGGAAGATCAAAATACATACTCAAAAGATTGCAAAGACAAAGTTTTCTACATCCAAAGGGAAGAGAAATGAGGGTGATGTAGGAAAATTATGAAAACCAAGTCAGCAGCTTGGTAAAAGAAAATAAAAAAACAAAGAAAATAACATGTTTAAAACTGGTTTAGGTCAAATGGAAAAAACTGTCCAAAAGACAAATGAGGAGAAGAATGCGTGAAAAAAACAGAATTGGTCAAATGAAAGTCATGACCAGGAAAAGAGCCAAGACTTCATTTTTCAAGAAATCATCCAGCATAATTGCCTTGATATCCTAAAAGTAGAAGCTAAAATAGAAATTGAGGGACTCAACCTCCTGAAAGAGATTCCCGCCCCCCCCAGAAAATAATCCCAGGAATATTATAGTCAAATTCCAGATCTCTATAAGCAGTCAGAAAGAAAAAATTCAATTACAAGACACTACAGTCAGGATTACACAGGATTTGGCAGCATCTACATTAAGGGACCATAGGGTTTAGAATATAATATTCCAGAGGGCAAAAGAGCTAGAACTACAACTGAGAATCAACTACCCAGCAAAACTGAGCATTCTCTTTTAGGGTAAAAAAGATGGACATTCAATGAAATAGGAGATTTTCAAACTCTCCTGTTGAAACAAAGTTTTATCTTCAAATACAGGACTCAGGTGAAGGGAAGGGCTAATTATGAGGGTTTAATGATATTGACCTGTGGGTATTCTTGCATGGAAAGAAGATACTGATGACTCATATGAACCTTCTCATTTATAAGAGCAGGTAGAAGGAGCATTTATAGACAAGGCAAAAGAGGGAGTTGAATATAATGGTGTATAATATATTCTAAAGATGAAATCAATGGGTGAAAAAGGAATGTACTGGGGAAAAGTGAAAGGAGAGATGGAATAGTGTTGGGGGAGGGACTAAGGGATGTGGCTAGCTTGGCTGTATGAAGTACCTTATAAGGAGATTTTCAGAAGACTTATGTATTATTGGGTTAGAGGGTGGGAGGAGGTGTGGCCTCAGGTATATAGATTGTGGCACGACCGGGGGGGAGAGAGAGAGATCAGCAGCAGGGAAATGTGATCACGCATCAATAAAACACCACCTCACTTCCTCGGGTACTCTGTCTGGTTATTCCTCTTCGGAGGCCGGTGATGACCGAAGACTTACCATGTGTAAAGGTAAGTGAGAGGGCAGGGATTTACCCAACCAACCTTGGTCGGCGGCCCCCAACAGAATAGGCTAAGATATTTCATGTAAAAAAGTCAAGAAAAAGCTTTTGCAATGGAATGGAAGAAGGGGAAAATTACGGGTAATGAGTGAGCTTTTATACTCATCAGAAATGACTCAGAGTGGGAAATAACATGCATAATAAATAGGGTATAAAAATCTATATTACTGTAGATATCTTACTGTAGAGGAAAATAGGAAGGAAAAGGGATGGGAGAAAGGGAATGGGGGAGGGGAGAGGGAGTGTGGGTGATAGAATAGAGGGAAGATTATGGGAGAGGGTGGTAATCTACTATTCACTTCTAAGGAGGCACAGGGTGATAGGATAGAGAGAGAGAATAAAATAAATGAGAGTGGGGAGAAATAGAATGAAGGGAAACACTGTTAAAAATAGCAACTATGGGGAAAAACTATAGAAGCAACTTCTCCGATGGATTTATGAAAGAGAATGCAACCCATCCCAGAGACAGAGCCCATGATATCTGAACACAGAGTGAAGTACAGTTTTTTTCTCTCTCATTTTATTTTTTTTTGATATTTCTCTATCTTTTGGGGGATGGGAGGGTTTTGTTTATTTTCACAAGATTATTTTAATAATATAAAAATAAAATAAATCATTAACAATAACAATAATAATAATAATAATAATAATAAAGAATAATGCTTGGATTAGAATAATGGTAAATAAAATGTGTCTGGCAGACCTGTACCTAAAATTTAAAAAAAAAGAACTTTAGCATTGATTGTAAGGTATGAGAGACACAGGCTTAGCATAGGATTCCCTCATCAGAAAAATTACTGAACTATATGAATTAAATAGAATTAAATTAGACAGAATTAAAGTAGCTCAGAGCTCATGAAATGCATAACTTTAAAGTTAGTATCTTAGGAATTCACCTGTACTATTTGTGCACAAACTGTCTTAGAGCATTCTGAGCTCATATTGTTCTGATCAGCCATAGTCACACGCACTGTAATTTGTCTCCAACATAGTGATGCCATTTTGGTCTTCTTTGATAATGAAGGACAAGAACTAACCATACCCATATCCTCTAAGTACAATCTTTTCAACTATGTTTAACCCTTTAACTATTGTAAGAGAAATACAATTCTCAAGAGTTACAAATGTTATCTTTCCATGTAGGGTTGCATACAATTTAATGTTGACTAACATGTTACTCCCTTTTGCATTTACCTTTTTAATGCATCTCTTGAGTTTTGTATTCTAAGACTAAATTTTCTGTTACTTCTGTTCTTTTTAATCTGAAAATTTTGGAATTCCTCTATTTCATTGAACATCCAACAGGCTATGCTGAATTTTGGAGGGTAGTAAATATTTGGTTATAATCCAAGGTCCTTTATCTTCCAAAATATAATATTCCAGATCTTTTAATGTTGAAGTTGATAAAACCTGTGTAATTCTGATTGTGTTTCCTTTGTATTTAAATTGCTTCTTTTTGAGGAATGGGTAGTTGGCATAGTAGATAGAGCACTGGCCCTGGAGTCAGGAGGACCTGAGTTCAAATCTGGCCTCAGACAAGAATTACCTAGCTGTGTGGGCAAGTCACTTAACCCCAATGTCTTGCAAAAACAAAAGAAAATTACTTCTTTTTGGATGCTAGCAATGATAGTCCTTGGAGTTTTTATCCTGGGGGTCACTTTCTGTGTACACTTTCAAAGGCCACATATGGTCTTCTTGATCTATTATATTTGGACAGTTTTCCCCTGATAATTTCCTGAAAGATATTTTCCAGGCTCTTTTTTGATCTAGGTTTTTTGGTAGATCAATAATTCATAAATTATCTCTCCTGGATCTATTTTCCAGGTCATTTTTTTAAGGTACTTTATGTTTTCTTCAATTTTTTTTCAGTCTTTTGGCTTTGCTTGATGGAATCTTGGTGTCTCATAGATTCGTTGATTTCTATTTGCTCAATTCTAATTTTTAGAGTTTTTATTTTCTTCAGTTTGCTTTTATGTTTCCTTTTCCATTTGGTTAAATTTACTTTTTGTTGAGCTGCATTCCCTTTACAATTGGTCAATATGAGTTTTAGATGAACTGATTTCTTTTCCAGTTGATTGATTTTATTTTTTGAAGAGTACATTCCATTCTTTTTCTAGTTGGTTATTTCTACATTTAAAGGAGTTGATTTCTTGGGTCAGTTTTCTTAATTTTCCTGTATGGCTCTCTGTCAAATCCCTTTCTGGACTCCCTCAATATTCCCCAGGTGTGTGTTGGAGGGGCAGGAAACAAGGAAGACAAGTTTCTCCCTATACACCAAGGTCTCCAAGGTCTCCAAGGACTCCATTTATTGAACCATATACCAGTGCTTAAATATCCTTTCCAGTCCCTAATCCACTCCCAATCCCATGGCACTTAGTAAAATAAGGCTCTGGTGCTCAAGGACACCAGGTGATGAAGGTTCACAGTATTCCCACACACAACAGTCCCTAACAGCTTTCATTTCTTTTTTTCCATTTTTTTCCTCTCTTCTCTGGTTTTTAAATTCTTGTTTAAGCTCTTCTTTGAGATTTTGGATTTGAGTTCAATTCATAGACTCCTTTGAGACTTCCCATGTAGGTAATTTGTTACTACTTTCCTTCTTCTGAGGTGGTATTTTAATCATCTCTATCTGCATAATAGCTCTCTATGGTTAGCACTCTTTTAAGGATTTTTGCTCATTTTTATTGTTTGAGCTCTGGTATGGAGGTATAGGGAGTACAGACCCAATTTTTTGTCCTGGGACTGAGGACTGATCTCTGGCTTATCACTGACCAAGATGTTGCCTATGTAGTCCAGGAGTTGCCTATGCAGAGGTTTGTTTCCTCCTTTATGTCCAGGCTCTGCCTATGGGACCCTCCCTACTAGTCTGCTATCTAGCTAACAGGACCTATGCTCTTGTCCAGTTCCTGGGACCTGGACTGCACTATGGCTAAAAACCTCCTCCTGGCTTTCTTGCTGTCCCACCTAGCTGGGCTCTAATGCCCCTTTCTCCCCAAAGAGACAGATCTCCACTAAAGATCCTCCAAACTGTCAACAGTTGAAAACTTTTTTCAAGCTTTTCTTTTTTTGGTAGAATTTGTGGTTTTAATGTCAGTATAGAGGCTTCATTTAGTATTTCATAGAGAAAAGCTCTGGGAGAATGTTAGATTCACAGCACCATCTTGACTCCACCCCAGAAATTCAAATTTTTTCAATATACCTATCACTTGTGCTGATTTTATCCTCTTTTAAAAAAATAATATTTGTTATATTGGGATGGCTCTCTGAGAGAGGAAAGAGAAGAATATTGGATAAAATATTGATGATGAATGTAGCAGAAGACATTAATAAAACATTATTTTAAAACTTAAAATTTGGGGGGCGGAGCCAAGATGGCAGTGTGAAGGCAGCATCTCCTGAGAACTTCAATTCCCCAAACCCCCAAAAAACAAAGGATGGTTCCAGCCAAAATTTGGCAGGGCAGAACCCACAGAAAGACTGAGTGATACATTTTCCCAGTACAAGATAGCTTAGAACTTTCATGGGAAATGTTTGCTTCACCAGGACTGGAGGTTGGGAAAAAAGTTGTGGCACAGCATAACCCAGAGCAGCCTAGAGATCACTGGCAACAGCTTGAAGGGGTTGGGAGAGAACTCTGCTGCACCTGGGTGAGTGTGGAGTGAGGAGCAAGGCCACAGAGCCTGCAGTGAGAATCTGGAGAAAGCAACCTGCAACCCCACAGACAGTAAGGGAAGTATGCAGAGATTTCTCTGCTCTCCCTGGGGTAGGACTCTGCTGTTTACCTACACTCACATATTGCAGTTTGGGCTTCCATATTAAGATAGCTGGATTCAGCCTTATAGCCCCAGGGCGGAGGGCAGTGCTGTGGTCATCTTCATATCAAAGCACAGGCTAGAGAGCATAAGACCTTGGAGGAATAAAGGCCCCGGTGAGGTGTCCCAACCCCCCCCCCCCCCAAAGTGGTTTGGAATTGCTGTAAATTAGTTTTGGGCTGAGGAAATGAGTGAACAACAGAAAAAGAAGGATCTGACCCTAGAGAATTACTTTAGTCCCATGGAAGATCAAAACACATACTCAGATGATGACAAAATCGAAGCTTCTGTATTCAAAATGTCCAAGAGAAATAGAAAATGGGCTCAGACTATGGATGAGCTCAAAAAAAACTTTGAAAAGCAATTAAGGGAGGTGGAGGAAAACTTGGGAGGAAGAAATGAGAACAATGCAGATAAATCATGAAAACCAAATCAAAAGCTTGGTGAAAGATATACAAAAAAATACTGAAGAAAATAATATGTTAAAAACCAGTTTAGGCCTAATGGAAAAAGCAAAACAAAAGGTAAATGAGGAAAAGAATGCCTTAAAAAGCAGAACTGGCCAGCTAGAAAGGGAGATAAAAAAGCTCTCTGAAGAAAAATAACTCCTTCAAATGCAAAATGGAACTAAAGGAAGCTGATGACTTTGCAAGAAATCAGGAAGAAATAAAACTCTTCCAAAAAAGCCAAAAATTAGAAGAAAATGTGAAAAATCTCATTGGAAAAACAACAGACCTCGAAAACAGATCCAGAAGAAATAATTTAAAAATTATTGGGATATCTGAAAGCAATAATCAGGAGAAGAGTCTAGACTTCATTTTTTCAAAAAATAATACAGAAAAATTGCCCTGTGATCCTAGAAGCTGAGGGTAAAATAGAAATCAAGAGAATTCACAGGTCACCCCCTGAAAGGGATTCCCAAAGAAAAACTTCCAGGAACATTATAGCCAAATTCCCAAACTCCCAAATCAAAACAAACTTCTAAAAGCTGCCAGAAACAGACAATTCAACTACCGAGGCTCCATAGTCAGGATTACACAGGATCTGGTAGCATCTACATTAAGGGCTCATAGGGATTGGAATGCAATATTCCGGAAGGCAAAATATCTTGGTTTACAACCGAGAATAAACTACCCAGCAAAACTGAACATCCTCTTTCAGGGGAAAAAAAATGGGCTTTCAATGAAACAGGGGTCTTTCAAACATTCCTATCCAGATGACCAGGGCTGAACAAAAAGTTTGATCTCCAAGTACAGGGTGCTGGTGAACCATAGAGGGAGTGGAAGAGAGGGACTAACTATGAGGAACTTGATGATGTGGACTGTTTGTATTCCTGCACGGGAAGAAGATATTGATAACTCATATGAACTTTCTCATTTATAAGAGCTGTTAGAAAGACCATATATAGACAGGACATAGGAAGGAGCAGAATATAATAGTATGGAGTGGTAAAGGGATGGAGTCAATGGGCAATGGGGGAAAGTACTGGGAGGAAGGAAAAGGAGATGAAGAAGAAGAGTTGAGAAAAAGCTTTTTCAATGGAGTGGAGGGCGGGGAGCCAAGGGGGAATAAGTGAGCCTTCATTCTCATTGGAAATGGCTCAGGGAGGAAATGACATAGACACTTAATAGTGTGAGGAAATCTGTCCTGCCCTGGAGAAGGATGGGAGGAAAGGGATGGGATGAGGAGGAATGGGGTGAGGGAGGGGAAGAATAGGTGATAGAAAAGAGGGAAGATCGAGGGAGAGGGTACTCAGATGCAACACACTTTTGGACAGGGCCAGGATGAAAGGAGAAAGAGAATAGAACAAATGACAGTGGGGAGAAATAGAGTGGAGGTGCAGTTAATAATAGCAACTGAAGGAAAAATATTGAAGCAACTTCTCTGGTCGACTTACGATAAAGAAAGCAACTCACCCCAGAGACAGAGTCAATGAAATCTGAATACAGGCTGAAGTACATTTCTCTCTCTCTTTCTCTGTTCTTGAGGTTTCCCATCTTCTTGGGGGTGGGGTTACTCTTATAACATTCAATTTACATCAGTGTATGGCATGAAAACAATGTAGAGACTATCAGACAGCCTTCTGTGAGGGGGAGGGAAGGGAAGGGGGGGAATTGTAGAATTCAGAGCCTTGCAAAAAATGATGGGTACATATTACTATTGTATATAATTGGAAAACAAATAAAATGTTAAAATGTTTTCAAAAAAATACTTAAAATTTAAAAAGAAAAGGAAAAACATTTTGCAAAGCATATTCCTCACAAGAAGCCTATAAGACAGGTAATGTAAACATTATTGGCCAAATTTCATAGATGAGTTTCACCTGTGGTGAAACTAACATAGGGTAGGAAGCAAACCCTATGTGGACACCTGGCAGTTCAGAGTTGAGGATAGGATGCAGGGAGAATATGAGGTAGAGACCAGTCATATGACTGTCCAGGCCCTGGAGCTCTCAAAAACAACTTCCTCAAAGAAAAAAAGTTGTAAATAGCAATGTTGTTGATATTGATTTTTTAATGATCTCTTTGTGTTGGCCAAGACTATGCTGGATGAGATTCAGAACAAGGTCACCTCTCCTTGTCAAGAATATTCTGGTTCCAGAAAAACATTACACATACTAACAACAACATGGGGTGATGATCAACCATGATGGACTTGTTCATTTCAGCAGCACAATAATCAAAGGCAATTCTAAAAGACTTGTGATGGAAAATACCATCCATATCCACAGAAGGAACTGTGGAGCTCAAATGAAGACAGAGCTTATTATTGTCAATTTTTAAAAGTTGTCTTATGTATTATCTCTTTTTTTCTTTCTAATATTTTCTTTCTTCTTTGGATATGACTTTTTTTTACAACATGTTCAATATCAATCTGTGTTTAGTATGGTTATAAATATAGAGCTGATTGCTTTCTTTCAAGGGGGGAAAGGGAGGAAAGGGACGGAGGGAGAAAAACTTTAAAATTCAAAACCTTATAAAAATGATTCATAAAAACTTCCATTGCATGTAGTTGTGAAAACAAATAAATAAAATATTTATTTTAAAAATCCCCCTCAAAAAAGAATTTTTTCACAAAATAGTCTGTTCTTATTAACTTTCCAACGTGATTGAAATCTTCTGAATCAGATTTCTGGGCCTTCAAAAAAGCTAAATATGAATTTTCATCTCATTTCACTTCTCTTCAGGCAAGAAATGGCCTAAAATCATCTGTGACCTTTTTTTTGCTCAAAATCAGGTATACCCTACTGTTTGCACCTCTCTCTGGCTACAACTTTAGGTATTATCTTAAGATACAAACTGGTTTTTTCTCTATTTCATGAGGGGTCCCAGCCATGCTTCTTGCATTTATCTCAACTCAAGTTACACTATGGAATGCCCCATGGTCTCATTCTAGCCCCAGTCTTGATTGAGTGGTAATGAAGGACTGAATGAACCTCTATGGATGAGAATTTACTGAGTGATTGTCAAGAAGGGAAAATAGGGAACAAGGATTATTTCTCCCACACTATCCTAGCAAGTGAATCAGGGGCTATGAATGAATATAAATAGAAAAGGAGACCAGTGATGTTATATCATTAAGAAGAATTCAAGGGGTGGCTAGGTGGCATAGTGGATAAAGCACCAGCCCTGGAGTCAGGAGTACCTGGGTTCAAATCCATTCTCAGACACTTAATAATTACCTAGCTGTGTGGCCTTGGGCAAGCCACTTAACCCCATTTGCCTTGCAAAAAAAAAACTAAAAAAAAAAAGAAAAGAAAAATTCAGTTTCAGGGAGGGTCAGAAATTGGAGGTAATGAAAAAGGTAAAAAGTTTAACATGCAAACAAGTTTATTACCTGTGGAACAAGCAGGTGGCATTAGAGTGGGGGATTGATGGATTTGCCTGGAGGAGGATAGGGATTAGGGGATGGTAATTGGAAAATTTTGAAGAATAGCAATGGAGCATTCCAAATCACTGGGATGGGAAGATCACGGTGGAGTGGGAGTATGCTCACTTTTGAGGAATAAGTTCAGATAGTATATCAGTGCTGGGAAGTAACTTTTTGAGATTTGGTTGGATTGTTCATACCTTTCTTCCAGGTGCAACTGTGACAGATGGTGGCTGATGCCTTTGCTAATATCTGTAACTATTAGTGCCCACCCAAACTATGTAACAGATAACCACTTTGTATTTATTTGTATTTGTTCTCTATATATTTATTTTTACAATCCATGTATGTATATATTCTTACTATATTTCTCCTTTAATATGAGGTCTTTGTGAATAGGAATTGTTTCATTAAATTTCAATTTCCAGTGCATATTCTATAGAAAATCTTTTTTAAGATTTTTTTGCAAGGCAATGGAGTTGTGACTTGGCTAAGATCACACAGCTAGGTAATTATTAAGTGTCTAAGGCCACATTTGAATTCAGGTCCTCCTGGCTTTCAGACAGTGCTCTATTCACTGCATGACATAGCTTCCCCCCATAACAAATCTTGATAAATATTTGCTGATTATCAGGTGATTGGTATTATGAGACAATCACAGATTTTCCTTGAGTAATCCCCAATGTCACTCTAAAGACATTCTGCTTCCTGCTTCAATAGCTACAGTCTATGCCTACTAGTTTTTCTATCCCCGTTCTTGTCATACTAGAGGACTTCAACACACATACTGATACTCCATCAATACCTCAACTCCATAGTTTCTCAATCTACTCAGTTCCCCTGACCTATTTCTCCACTGGAGCACTGACCATGGAGTCAGGCCAACAGGAATTTGAATCCAGCCTCAGATCTTCTAGCTCTGTGATCTTAGGTAAATCACTTAACCTTAACTGCCTTGCATCCAGAGCCATCTTCAGTCATCCTGATTCATATCTGACCACTGGACCCAGATGGCTCTGGAGAAGAAAGTGAGACTGGTGAATTAGCACAGCACCCTCTCACTCAAATCCAATTTAAGTGCTTGTCTTTGATATCATGATTTTCTTTGAGAATGAAAGACAAACATCATCACATACAGAGGTGGTTGATCTTGCCTTAATGCTATTCCTCCTCACCTCTGCCCCCTGATTGCTCTGAATTCTTTCAGAACAGTTCAAACCCCACCCTCTGTAGAACCTGTCCACCCTCCTCCCTACCCCTGCCTTCCTCTGGTATTACTCTGCCTTTACATTGAATATAGCTTGAATTTATGTAGTTATTTTCATTTTCCAACTTTAGAATGTGAGCTGCTGGAGCACAATCCTTCCTTGTATACCTAGTCCTTACTCCAATCCCCAAGACCTAATGACTAATAACTGTTTGTTGACAGTTAACTGACTGGATCCAAACCCCTAAAACCCTCTTCATTTGAAGAGATGTTTGACCTCTACAAGTGTACAGCACCTTCCCATGACTTCTCCAGGCCCCAGGTTACAGTAGACATTCAATTATGTACTTTGTGTACTATCTGAAGTGAATAGTAACTGAGGTCTCTGGCTATCCCACAAACCTTTGGAACATTTAACTTCCTTTAACTTCATTCTGATTCTTGATGATTCATAGAGTCATTAGCCTCTACTACTCCCAGTCTATTCTTCAAGAAATTTTTCTTCACTTAACTTTTTCATCTCCTTTTCTCTTTCATCAATTCTATTTTTAAAGGAGCTGTTATCTTTTTTTCATTTGTTATTGCATTTGCCCAGTTGTATTTTTAAGGAATTTGTTTTCCCCAGACACTTTTTGTGCTTCCTTTTGCAAGATGTTGAATTTCTCTTGCATTTCTTTCTCCAGCTTTTCTACTTGATTTTCCAAATCCTTTTTGAGTTCTTTCAAGAAGTCTTTTGGGGCTAGAGATCAATTCAAATTCTTCTCTTCAGCTTCACATGTAGTGCTTTTTCTGCCATCCTCTTCTGAGATGGTGTTTTTTCCATCTTTACCTCCAAGGTAACTTCCTATAGTACAGGCTTTTCTCTGACCTTTCTTCTTTTTAAGTCTTTTTTTGGTAAGGCAATGGGGTTAAGTGACTTACCCAAGGCCACACAGCTAGGTAATTATTAAGTATTTGAGGCTGGATTTGAACTCAGGTACTCCTGACTCCAGGGCCAGTGCTCTATCCACTGTGCCACCTAGCCTCCCCGACCTTTCTTACTTCTTATGAGATTTGTTAATGTCCCAAACTCCCCGTGTAGAGAAAGAGCTCTCCTCACTGACCTTATGAGTTGAGAACTCTACAAGCTTACTCACAGAGATGGGACTTTTCAACACCAGCAGCTTCCTCACTGGGCTATGGTCTTCTGCACTGAGAATGCTAGGGGTTAGCTGTCTGGGCTGGGCTATCTCTCCAGGTGAATGAGGGTCTAAGCTGGGCTGCAGCTCTCACAGTTGGCCTGCTATGCTGTTGGCCTTCTGAACACGAATTCCAGGGACCTCTGCTGCAGACCTATTCTGTAGATGAGAACTTCTGACTGAATTCCATCACACTCTGCAGCCTGAACACCTGGATTTTGGTTCCCTGTCCTCTGTACACTCCCACTTCTCTGGAGACAGACCTCACTGGAAAATACTCCATGCTGTTCATTTAGAGGCTTGAGTAATATTATTTCTGAGGGAAGTCTGGAAGAGTTAATGGATGTTCCTGGCTCCTCTCTACCATCTTGGCTCTACCCCCACCTTAATTTCCTTTTAAACCAGAATATAATCAGGGTTTCCTAAGGGTCAAAGCTAGAAGCATCTTATGAGATGAAGTGCAGTGTCTGAGAATGAACAAAGACGTCACTGTCACTGGATCACAGAATGCATGGAAGGGAGTTAGATAGAAGAAACTTGGAAAGGCAAAAAAGAGCCAAATTAAGAGGAGGTTTAAAAGCAAAAGAGAGGAATTTATATTTGACCTTGAGAATAACAGGAAGCTACCGGAGTTTATGGAATGGAGCAGGGGATGATTTGGTCATACCTTTGCTCTAGAAAGATCAGTTTTAGATGGTAGGTGAACTGGTGTGGGGAGAGATGAGGCAGAGAGAACAATTAGATGGCTAATATAATAGTCCAGCTGTGAAGTAATAAGAGTATGGACCAGGATGGTGGCAGCAGCAGAAGAGAGAAGGAGGAGAATAAAAAGAGATTCCATGAAGGTAGAAATGATAGAATTTGAAGATAAATTACTATTGGGGGGAGGAAAGAGTGAGAGACAGTGAGGAGTTAAGGATGACAATTTGCAAGCTTATATGACTAAATGTTGGTAACATTGATAGTAATGGGGAAATTAGGAAAAGAGATTTGAAGGGGTGGAGTGGGGAATGAGGATGAGTTTAACTTTGGACTTTCTGAGTTTATGAGGCAACAACATTTATTATACAGTTAGTGAAAAGAGACTGGAGGTCAGGAGATAGGTTAGGGTTGCATCAATAATTCTGAGAATTATCTGCAAGAAGAAGTTAATAGAATATATGGAAGCTGAAAAGATCACAAATGAAATAGCATAAAGGGAAGAGAGAAGGAAAGAGGACCCAGGTCAGAGCCTTTCAAATTGCTCCAGAGTTAGTGTATGTGACATGCAATAAGATCTGGCAAAAGAGATACAGAAGGAATGAACATTCAGGTTAAAGGAGAACAGAGAGAGAGAGAGAGAGAGAGAGAGAGAGAGAGAGAGAGAGAGAGAGAGAGAGAGAGAGAGAGAGAGAGAGAGAAATGTCACCAAAAAACCATAGAGGAGAAAAGAGAGATCACTCAAGGGTCACTCAAATCTCACTTGTGGAAGCCAGTCTACTCTGTCTAGGGGAAAATTGGTTAAGATGAAGAACAAATTTTAAATGAAGAGGTTAAGACAGAGCTTCTAATTCCCAGAACTTCAGATTAAGAAAAGAGAGCTCCTCATTCCAAATGTTAAGGACTGGGTTTAGCAGTTTAGACCCAGCACAGATCAGGAGAAACTTAGGCCTCAGCTGTACTGCACAATCTGTAACAAGACAATAAACCTAGATCTCACTTGGTTTTACAAAATAAGGCCAGGGCCAGTGTTCAGGGATCTTTGCTTCAGGGGCTTTTGCACCCTCTTTATTATGAATTAATTCCAGAGATGGAAATATTCATCTAGTATTCTGGAGAGAATTGCTCAGCTTAGGGGCTTGATGTCATTGCTATTCATAAAAACACATACACACATATGCAGACACACACACACACACACAAACACAAACACAGTTTGCTTCTGTTAGCTTCCTTTACATCACACAGATTAGCAGTTCATCCAAATTAACACAGATTCTAATCAAAACTCGGGAACCAAGGCTCAGGTGTCACAAAACAAGTGAGCATGAAGGGGAGATGAACCCAGGGCAGAGAGGAAACCTTGAGTATTCCCAGTCCTAGGGTTTTATTGAGCGATGGTTAGTAGCTCTTTCTGTTAACATGGAAGGAAAATGACACAAAATTTCCATCTATTAGTGACCTCCCTGGCCATCATCTAGAACTAATGTCAGATATTAGGTTTTTAACCATTACTCATTATGGGCTTTTACATTGGTTGCAGCATTTTGTCACCACAAAAAACTGATTCTCTTAATATTTTGGCAGATTTTGACCTTGGAATTAATAATCCAAAGGGTATGTACAGTGTAATCAATTTTCTTTTATAATTCATAACTAGTATCTGGAATGGTAGGTCCACAACAATATACTAATATACTTTTCCCCCACACATCCCTTCAAATGTTAACTGTCATTAAATTTAATTTAAAGTTTTAAATTCTCTCCTTCTTCCCTTCCCCTACTCATTTAGAAGGAAAAATAAACAAAAACTATTACAAATACCTTTAATCATTCAGAAAAGATTTCCACTTCGGCTATATCCAAAAACAAATTTTAAAGAGAGAAGAAAATACGTTCTGCAAGATGATCAGTACTCTTATTGAAGGAGGAAAGACTGCTTTGCCACAAATCCTTAGAACTGTGTTTTCTCACTGTAGTGATCACAGTTACACTATCCTTTTTCACAGAGTTCCAAATTGCTTTCCAGAATGTTTGGACAAGCACAATAGTGTACCTATTTTTCCACATTTCCTTTAGCCTTCACCATTTTCCACTTTTTGTCATTTTAGTCAATCTGATGGACATGAACTACTACCTCAAAATTGTTTCAATTTGCATTTCTCTAATTTAGATCATTTTTCATAGGGTTATTGATAGCTTAGATTTCTTCCTTAGAAAAATGCCTAATTTTTATCCTTTGGCCATTAATCAAATGAGGAATGGCTCCTTCTCTTGTCAATTTTAATCATTTTCCTATATATTTTAAAAATTTGACTCTCATTATGGAAACTTGTTGAAAAGGTTTTTTTTCCAATTTCTAGATGTTCTTTGAATTGTAGCTGAATTTGTTATGTATCTACAAATGTTATGAAATGTTTAATTTTATGTAATCAAAATTATTTATTTTATCTCCTGTGAACCTATCTCTTGTTTGATCATAAATTCCTCTCCTATCCATAGGTCTGAGAAATTATTTCCTCCATGCTCCACTGATTTGGTTTTGATGATATCCTTTATGTCTAAATCATGTACCATTTTGAACTTATTTTGTATATACTGTAAGATGTTGATCTATCTTAGTCTACTTTCCATTTTTCCAACTATTTTTTTTCAAATAATGAATTCCTGCCCCAATGGATGGGATTTGGAAGTTTATGAAATAATTGGTGACTGTGTTCAATTGATTTCATATATCCATTATACCTTATCTGTTCTACTGATCAACCTTGTTATTGAGTACCAAATTGTTTTGACAATTATAGCTTTGCAATATAGTTTTAGATCTGATTCTGTTAGGGCCCTTACTTTTTCTTCACTGCTTCCCATGATATTCTTAATCTTTTGCTCCTCCAGATGAATTTTGTATTTACTTTTTCTAGTTTTATAATATAATTCTTAAGCTATTTGACAGACATGGCATTGAATAAGTAAATAAATTGAGGTAATGTAAGTTTGATTAAACTGGTTTAGCCTGTGAATGAGCAATTAATATTTTTCCAGTTATTTACTGTCTTTATTAGTGTGAAAAGTATTTTGTAATTTTAGACATAAAGTTCCTGTGTATTTCTGGCAGGCAGACTCCCAAGTATTTTAATCTATCTGTCATTATTTTAAGTTTTTCCTCCATCTCTTACACTTGGATTTTAAAGAGAATGTATAAAATGCTGATGATTTGTGTGAGTTAGTTTATTTTATATACTGTAAATTTACAGAAGCTATTCGTTGTTCATGTTAGTTTTTTAGTTGACTTCCTAGAATTCTCTAAGTAAGAAATCATATTATCTGCAAAAAAATGGTGACAGTTCTGTTTTCTCATTGTCTATGCTTATTCTTTTCACATTTCTTTTTTTCTCGTATCACCATAATTAGTACTTTTAGCAAAATACTAATTTCTAATGATGATGATGATGATGGAACTTGCTTCACCCTGACCTGATGGAAAGACTTCCATATTTTGTGCTGTTAAATATTGTCTGACTCTTTGTGACCTCATTTGGAGTTTTCTTGGCAAAGATAATAGTGTGATTTGCCATTTCCTTGCCCAGCACATTTTAAAGGAGAGAAAACTGAGACAAACACAGTTAAATGACTTCCCCAAAATCACATAGTTTATCAGTCTGAGGGCAGATTTAAACTCAGATTTTTTTGATGGCAGATCCACTGAAACACCTAGGTACCCCTGGGTACCATATAATCAATGAGAGATTTCAAAGAAATACCATAATAAAAAATGTCTTCCAAAAAAAGCATAAAGAAAAGATGGGTTGGTCATATGATGAGAGATAACAGATGTCCTCACAAAGTTAAAGAAGTAATAAACTTAACCTGTCCATTTGGTGGACTACAATTGGAGGACAAGGACAAGAATCAGATAGGATATTTATTCATTAGATGTGATCTGCACTAGCACAAGGAATTTCTGATTCAATGACATCACAGACCTAGTTGAATATTGATTGGTACACGGTGTATGATACTAGCCTAAATTTAGTTTATGCCAACCTGCTTTTCAATTTACCTTATCCAGCAAAGAGCCCTTGCTCCAAGTATTTATGTTTTTATTTTTATGGCATCAGATTCATATTTATTTAGTCTGCCCTATTGCTCTTCTTTTCCATTGTTTAACCAGTATCAAATGTTTTTTTACAATTTCTATTTGACAATATAGTTTTGGGGGATATCAATATATATATATATATACATATATATGTGTATATATATATATGTACCTCATGTCATCCTTAATGCTTTTTTTCCTTTGTATTTTCTTCAATATTCTAGATCTTTTCTTCTTCCAAATGAATTTTGTTTAGTCTAGATTTGTAAAGTAGTCCTTTCACAACTTTATAGTTGTAACATTAATTCTATAGTATCTCCATTTTTATTACAATTGTATGGCCAAACCATGCATATTGAGTATCTCTTCACTTGTCTTCCTTTATACATGTAAAGAATATTTTGTGGCTTATTTGCATGAATTTTACATATATCTTGGTAGGTTAACAACCAGTTAAGCATTTTTTCTTTTTTTTTAATAGAATTTCTCTTCCTTTTTTTTTTCCCTTCTTGGATTTTCTTAGTACTAAATAGGAATACTAATCATTTTTTAAGTTTATTTTGCACCCTACTACTTAACTGAAGCACATTGATTATTTTCAAGGATTCTAGTAACTGGGGAGGGACAAAGTCAATATGGGGGGTGGCTAGGTGGTGCAGTGGATAAAGCACCAGCCCTGGAATCAGGAGTACCTGGGTTCAAATCCAGTCCCAGACAATAATTACCTAGCTATGTGGCCTTGGGCAAGCCACTTAACCCCATTTGCCTTGCAAAAAAAAAAAAAACCTAAAACAAAAAGTCAATATGGAGCAAAGAAAACCAGAGAGGGAAATTTAACAGAGGCCCAGTAACTAGGAAAAAAACTAGGTCTATAAAGAACAAGAATTATACTTCAAGAGCCTAAGCCAGTATCAGAATATTTTTAATAAGAACATGAGTTCCAATATAATACAGGTTCATTAATGGTTGGCACATTGAGTTGTAACCAAAAGTTCAAGAATGGGATAAACTGGGGGCGGCTAGGTGGTTCAGTGGATAGAGCACAGGCCCTGGAGTCAGGAGTACCTGAGTTCAAATCCAGCCTGAGACACTTAATAATTACCTAGCTGTGTGGCCTTGGGCAAGCCACTTAACCCCATTTGCCTTGCAAAAAAACAAAAAAAAAAATAGGATAAACAAATGCACTGTATAATCATTGTCCATTGTCCAATGCACATGTCCATTAAGTAGTCTGAAATAAAATTTTCTATTTTAACTTTAACCATATTTAGAATGAACAAAAAAAATGAACAATGAAGAATGGATTTCTTCTTTAAAACAATTAAAAATATGATAGGACACTAAATATTTGCCAATTATTAAGAATTTTAGAAAATAGAATTCTAATGACTCATTATTATACTTAAGTATTAAACACTTGGCATAATTATGGCAATTTGCTATTATAGAGCACATCGGGACACAAGGACATATTCCTTTATGTATTAGATGGCCATTACCATCAGAGATCATACAGACAGTCCTTTTCAGTGAGCCAGGCTCCAGGTCTGCCAGGTGAGCATTTCCTTTAAAAGAATCCTACCTCAGCTGAGGCTGAGAATCATTCTCTCAAAAGCTCCTTCTATTTATTAGGTTTCATTGATATACTGTTATTTTTCTGTTTTAAATTACCTGATGTCAGATAGACCAATTATCAGTATACTCTGATATAGCAATTACTAGAGCTTCAGGTGGCTTGAACACTAAAAGGAATCAGAGTGTGCCAGATTGTGATTAGGATCAGTAAAAAAATCCAGACAAAAACTTATAATTCAATTATTGCTCATGTACCTAAGGACAGTGTTTTAAAGCAAATATAATAATCCTAATTCACATTTAGAACTGAATTGTTTAAAAGCAAATTTTTGCAATGAACCCATTTGGTTTTTAACCATGTTTAAAATAGTTATATACCTATCATTGTTTTCAGATTTCTTTAAAATCATTAGAATATCTTAGGTGACTTTAAATTTCCAACATGTGTTATCAATTTCAATATAATAAAACAGTAGTAAGAACAACCAGACATTCAAATTAATTAACACATGAATTATTAGATTTTACAGGAAAATATTTCCATTATTATATTATACAGTATTTAGGAATATTAGAAATCCTAGAGGTGGTCATGGTTTTAATATCTCCTTTTTTGTTATCCCTACAAAACCATCAGTTATTAACTCCAGACTTCAACACTATTACAGTAACTTCAAATAGTTTTTATTTTTTGCAACAAAATTTTTTTTTTCAATAAATGTGATTTATAAAAATCACACAACTGATAAAATTCTCAGCATTTTGCTCATCAATGAGTAATTTTACTAGGGGCTACATAATATTAGATTGCCCAATTTAATTTTCAGAGGCCCTAATTAGCTGTTATCTCTTCCTGGATTCTTATAGCATTTTGAGGATGGGATTTATCTTCCCGTTGTCTTTCTGAGCTGCACTTTACATAGAGAAAGATAGACCAAGAGAAATTAACTCTTATTTCCAGGACTTGAAAAAAGACAATAGTAACTAACTAATTTATGTCAGGCACTTTATAATCATAAAGAGATGAAACAATAAGTTTCCCAGTCCAGTTAACAAAAGTTACAAATAGCCACATTTTTTCCCTTTTATGAACTCAAGAGAATTATTAAAAGTCTCATTAATTATAAGGTGATCAAAAAACAAATTAATTCACAGGTGAGAACAATTCACAAAGGTATTCATCACAAAGCTTCTAAATTACATACAAATAGACATGCTTTCAAATGTAAACCATAAATGGAGCTCAGTTTTTTTCTAAGGCAGTGAGAACCAAGAGTAGCTCATCTGTTGATTGTGCTGAACTCTAAAGGAGCCCATCAAATTAAGTAAAGGGATGAACAAAAGGACACCATTCTGTCCTTTTATCTGACTACTAGCAAGATGTGGTTTGCTCCAAAAAGCTATCCTTTTTTTTGAAATTTTGATATCCATCAAAAGAAGATAGTCTTTGTAATTTCTGAGGTCAAATGGTATTAAAATTCTCTAGTAAGGAGGTAGACTTTGAGATCTCAACTCAGTCACTGATTACTTAATCTTAAATTGATCTTTTCAAAATAATTAAATCCAAAACCCAAAATTAAAGGAATAAACATTAAACTCGGTCTAACCATCAGGAACCATTTCAGATCTAAATTACACATGTGTAAGTTAGAAACATGTACATAGACACATAGACATACATGGATACAATTCTTTTGAACAAAGATTACATGCTGATCCAATTGTGTAAGTGAAATTTTAGAAGTTCTTGGCCAGCTCACTTAAAACTCAAATGTAGAAATATTTTCTCAAGCACTCCTGGCCAGTGGAGAGATGTGAAAAGACTCTGAAAACTACCCAGAGAGCTATAATTTAAAATATATTTTTAAATATACATGCATATATTTATATTATTAATTTCAAATCAAACCAAATAAGACCAGTCAGAAAAATAATTTTAGAATCAATTAGAATTTCTTGAGGAACATCATATGTATATTAAGATTTTTGAAATAACCAATCAGTAATTAAAATTCCTTAATAGAATTGAATGCATTATGTTAAACATAATTTCCTTAGGCTAAAAAATGAAATAACAAAGTTAGTTTCATAATTGAAGTTTAATTTTCTAGGATTTTACCAAAATCCATGGGTGGATGGCATCCTTGTAAATGCCAACACTGATACAAAATTGGGGGGAGGGGGCATTTTATCCAAAATGAACAAAGAATCATAAAACTTTTGGTGGCTAACCAATGAGATTTCACATAGATGACATAGTTTTACAATATGATTATCTCAAATCTTATATTTACTTAAAATTCCTATTGACAAGAATTTCACTTATGCTGAAGAGTAAATGTTTACAAATAACAATAGGATTTTCTCTTTGCTCATCCAGGATGTTTCTTATCTTGAAATTTGTTGATCAAGTAAAGCTAACATTGAGAGGACCAGATACTATTGACAAAGGTGAAGTCAACATTACAGAGCAGACTGACATTTTATAACTATTAGTTAAAGGTTAAGAGACTAATTTATGATCAGAAATATATAGAATTCCCTCATAAAGAATATCAGGTTAGACAGTTACCTTACACAGATCAAAGCCAGTTATCCAAATGGAATCTGAATTTCTCAGTCCTAAAAAGATTTCAAAAATCAGCTTCTCTTTTTGCCAATTGACTCCAAGGACTTCAGATTAATCTGTCTGCTTCCCCTTCCCCTCAAGGATGGGGCTCTTCTCAGCCTGAACTCTTAGTCTTGAAGTCTTAAGGGGATGGGGAATGGGATTGAGCAACTATGTGTAGGGCTAGGGAAGAAGCTGTTCATCCTCACCCCCTCCCCAACCCAGGGAGAAGGCATGGGGTTCTCTATGGGACTTGACCAAGTTTTGGGAATCTTACCCAAATTGGTAGTGTAGATTGCATCGCAGCTGTGACATGGATTAAGTTCCTGGGTCCCAGGAATAAAAACTCTTCCCCTCCCCCACTCCCTGTGGGTGGGTAGTGGGGTACAAATAGGGAGGGAGAGAGAGAGAGAGAGAGAGAGAGAGAGAGAGAGAGAGAGAGAGTCATAGAGACAGGCAGAAACACAGACTGAGTCATGGACAAGAAGCTGGTCTCCAGGAGAGAGAGAGAGAGAGAGAATCTGTAACTAGCCAATTTACTTCTCAGAAAACTCTTAGTCAAAAAAAGGTCCTTCTCAGTGTACTCTAGGAATGCTAGATACTAGTCATGCTATTCCAAAAGGCCTCTAAAGGCTATAACTTACCTCAGAGTTCGCCTTCACCAGTCATTGCCCAAAACACAGCTGGCCTCTAACTAGGCTACACCCAATGCAGCACACCCTTTATGGGCAGTGCCCAACATAGACAAGGGTGACCCCAATACTGGCATCCCAAGTTATCAGCTAATCAAACCCAAACCACAGTCTCACTCAAATGACTAGACCTCACAATCACCCTTCCCTGACAACTCATTGGGAGCAAGAATGGGGACAGAGAGAAGGGGTTTTTCCTAAGAATCCAATTTGACCTGATCTGGAAAATGTAGCCTAGTTCAGAGTTTCTCTCACCTCCCAGAAGTCTGAGGAAATTCTGGGAGATTGAATGTCCCATCGTGGTTCACCAAAATATTGCCAGGGTTTTGGTGTCACCAAATTTAAGACTGAGAATTTTGAATGGTGAAAGAATTCATGTGCATTCCTGGGATTTAAAACTACTCAGGATTTAATATAGGAGGAAATGGTTGAAAATTGGGAGGGGAGAGGGGGGGGAATGAGGAGAGGCTCAAAATTTTACATTTAACAATGGAACAATAGGAGTCAATTTACATCTCAGGAGCAGAAACACTTTTACAAAGTTTAACAAAATCTGTTTCTAATTACAAATCTCCTGTATTCATAACTCCCTTTATCATATTTTCATAATTCCCTGAATCAATTCTAGGGATCTAAGCACTGTGCACCTACTTGTGGTGGTGAACTGTTCATGAGAATATCTGACTCTGATGTCTGTGGTTAGAATTTTTTATGGGGTTTGGGGATGTGTAGGTTTGGTCATCCTTACATGCTTCCAAGATTTTTTAAATATTATTTTAATTTATGAAGTAAAACAATCATTTCTATATATAGTATAATAAAAATGATTGCACATGAATCTGCAACTCTACTATGTACAATTTGCTACTCCTTTTGTAGCTGCTGGCTACTTGGGTTCAGTTCTGCCTATGAGGAATCATCATTCAGACTCAGGGAAGCATGGGTGGAAATAAAATAAAAATTACTAGACATAGGAAGGGCTAGGGGGAGGAGGGAGGGAGAGAGAGGCAGGGAGATACAGAGAGAGACAGAGAAAGACAGAGACAGAGATAAAAGAACAGCCAAGCAGTGTTAGCTGAGCCACAGATTGGTAGAGAACACTGTGGCCCTGAGCTGGAGTCCAGTTCAGGTTTTTATGTCTTGCCTCTCATCCAGAGGGCAAGAGGTGAACTTCCTTTCTCTTACTACCAGGGATACAGGGTAATACCTAAGATCAGGATACAAATTTTATATTAAACAATAAATCAATGGTCCATCAAGAATGGGAAGGGTCTCCAACCAAGCAGCATTTGAGATTGTAATTGTTTCTATTACAATCACAATTCTCTATTTCAAGTCATTTTACATCTCAAGAATAGGTAGTAGTCAACCCCATCCAATTTCTGCATTCACAATTCTCTTCATCTTTCCCCTGTATTATTCCCCCCTCAAAATTATTCAGGACCAGATTCTTCTGGGCCTTTCAGAGTCCATTTGGAGATGAATGTACTACAATGAGGGCTTCACTGAGGTAGGGTCAAAGAGAACCATTGGCTGGCATATCTGGTTGGCATCCTGCAGAGGCTGGTCTTGGAACTATACAGCTAAGAGAAATAAAACTCAAGGGAAAAAACTGAGCAAGCAAAAACCAGAGATATTGTAACAGAGAAGGCTATTTAACAAAGCTGCAAAGGTCCAATAATTAGTAAAAAAAAAAACTAGAAGGTCTATAAGGGGCAAGAATTATGCTTTATGATCCTAAGCCAGTATCAAAATAACCTTTTATAAGAACATGGGTTCCGATATAACAGATTCATTAATGGATACCACATAAGTAGAAAACAAAAGCTCAAAAATAGTATAAAAAATGTACTGAAAAGGCATTTTAAGTACTACACATGTCCAGAAAGTAATTAGCAAGAAAATTTTCTATTTTAATTTTAGTCATGTTTAGAATGAACAAAATTTCTAGTTGAAGAATGGATCTCTCCTTTAAAGTTGTTAACATGGCAATAGGCATTATCCTGATCCACTGGCTCACTCTCATACTTAATTATGATGCACCTAGAATGATCATGGCAATTTGCTATTACAGAGCAGAGAGGGACACAAGGACATATTCCCTTATACAGACAATATTTTTCAATGAGCCAGGTAAGAGAACTGTTAAAAGAATCCTACCCTTTTTTTTTTAAGGTTTTTGCTAGGCAGTGGGGTTGAGTGGCTTGCCCAAGGGCTCACAGCTAGGTAATTATTAAGTGTCTGAGGCCAGATTTGAATGCAGGTACTCCTGACTCCAGGGCCAGTGCTTATCCACTGCACCACCTAGCCTCCCCTAGGGTCGTTCTTTCAAAGGTCACTTACTCCATCATCATTTAACATCAAACCCCATAGGGCTAAATGGCTTCATTGGTATTTTGTCTTTCTATTTTATCATAGCTGATGTCAGGCAGATCAATATGTTGTAATATAGCAATTACCTATAACCAGAGCTTCATGTGCTTCAGCACTAAGGAGAACCAGAAGTGTGCCAAGCTGTATCTTGATATAAGAGATTTGGAGGGAAAATAGACAATCCAATGAGGAGAGAATTTGTGTGTGTTATTAAGAAGAAAAATATAATTGGGATAACTTATATGTCAAGGAATTTGGGAATATTGAATCATATATAATTGAATCATATACATAATTGTTGCTCATGTACCTAAGGACAGTGCTGTAAATGGAATGCAATAAACAGATTTTTGAGATGTAAAAACAATTATTCTAATTCATATTTCTTAAATGTATAGTGACTAAAGATCTGGCTAAGAGGAAGTCCATCATCTCCATACTTCTCACATAACAATTGGCTAGAGATTGCCACAGAAAATTTCAAATCATTATTTTATCTTCCTCATGCAACACAGGTACTTTTCCCTCAAAACAAATAACTACAGTTTAGGTCCAGTTTAAATACATAGTTAGAAATTTCTATACATAAACTTTTAATTACTAGCCATCTTCAGAATAGAAAGCATTACTTTCAGAATTCTTTAAACCATTAGAACATCTTGGGTAACTTTAAATTTCTAACATGTGTTATTGATTCCAATGCAGTTAAACAACAGTAAAAACAACCATGTATTTAAATCAATTAACAACATGTGTTATGCATGAATCCACAGATTTATCCCAGAAGGGAGTCATAATTTATGATATTTCCCTTACTACCCCTCCAAAGCAATAACATGTTAATTCCAGGCTTACCATTACAGTATTCAAATAACTTGCATGTTCACAAGAGAACCAAACTCTGTTAGTATTTCCTGAAGTTTCTTCCTTTACCAACAAAAGACCTTGTGAGATTGGTGACAATATATATCAATTTAACATCAAAACAAAAGCAGATTACAAAATTTAATACAATATCACTTTCCCAAAAGAAATCAGTAAATTATATATGATACAATATTCCCAAATTCCTTGACATATAATTTATCCCAATAAATATTTTCCTTCTTAACAACACACACAAATTCTTAAGACTTGTCCCAAAACTTAGGTGACTAAATTGCTCTGATAGTTTTTTTCTTTCTTTAAACACAAGGTGGTGCCCTTTTCCTCCCAAAGGCCTTCCAGCCCTCTTTTCAAAGTTTCTTGAAGGCAGATGAAATCCTTTCACAAACTTTGTCACTTACAAACTTTCAAATGGTATAAAGGGATAGGCTCAGATTCAACTTCATTAATTACTTAAAATTAGACCTTTTTAAGCAATTAAATTCAAAACCTGAATTAAAAGGAGTAACATTTAAGTCAGGTAATTGTAACTATTTCAGATCTGGATTACACACATACACACAAACACACACAAAGAAACAAGAGTTTAGACAGACAACCCTTTTGTATCAAATTTACCAAGTTGAGATTGATACCCTAACTAGCACCAGATCTCTGAATATAGAAACATTTTCTCACCTCTCCAGGCCAGTAGAGAGATGTGAAAACGCCCTATTGATGTTTACATACACATGTACATAATATATACACACATATGTTTATATTATATTTTTTGAATGTACCAATTAAGACCAGTCAAAAAAATAACTTTTAGAATCAATCAGAATTTCTTGAGGAACCTCATATATATGTATGTGTGTGTATATATCTATATCTATATCTATATCTATATCTATATATATATATATATATTCATTAAGATCTTGAAATAGCCACTCAATAGTTAAAGTTGAATGCATTCTTAAGTAACTTTATAAAATTCAAATCCAGTTACTCTATTACAGAAATATTAGTTATTAGCACAGGTTTAAACGATGAAATCTGAATTTCCTAGTCACAGAAAATGTTATCTTTTTCTTAACCAATTGACCATAGGCTTCCCAATCAATCTGCCCATTTCCCTTCCCCCTCCCAAGGGTGGGATTTTTCTTAGTCCAGCTAAATGGGGGTTGGAATTGATAAACACATACAGCCTAAGAATAAGATGGTCCTTTCCCTCTCTCCTCCCCAAACCAGGAAGAAGGCATGGGAGTCCCCTATTTTCAACAATGAAGCCAAAACAAGTTTTGGGGGTTCTTACCCTTCCTGCAGTGAAGCATGCATTCCATCTGAGATAAAGGTTGAGTTTCAAAGTTCTAAAAAGGAAGATTTTCCTTCTCCCTCCCCCTCCCTCTGCAGAGGGTGGGGGCCCCAGAGAATGAGAGCAAGTATTTCAAAGAGAAAGAGAATACCACCCAAGGATAATTTCCAGGAGCTCAGGTGTTTAGTTTTTGTCAAATCTAATTCCTCCCAAGGGACAAGAACACAGTAGGGGGGGACTTTTCTTGGAACCAAGTTTCCCCTAGTATTTTAATTCTCATCAATTTATAGGTAGGCAAGCATGTCAATTGGACATACACCAAACGGCCTTCCTTTACAACCCTCATAGTGGGGTATAAATCAAACACACCTCAGTCTGATCAGAGCAGGCCCATACCAGGGCTACTGTGAAACACTGTATGGGATCAGCTTAGCTGACTCTCCACAAAACTCAACCTTTTTTCCATTTTCTGGAAAAAGGGAAACACAGAGGAGGGCTAGAGGTCCAATCATTTTCCTACTTTTCTAAAAATCTAGGATCTAAAAAAAAGAGATGTGTTGCTTCTCAACTATGCAGCTCAAACCAATTCCCAGTATAGGCAGAGTCTCCTAGCTGGCTCAACATATTATGTATCTGCTTGCTACTTGAACTTGGAATCCAGCTCAGGTTTTTATGTCTTGCCTCTCAGTTGGGGAATGGCTCAATAAACTGTGGTATATGTCATGTAACATTATTATTCTATTAGAAATCAGGAGTGTTGGGAATTCAGGGAAGCCTGGAGGGATTTGCATGAATTGATGCTGAGTGAGATAAGCAGAACCAGAAAAACATTGTACACCCTAACAGCAACATGGGGGTGATGATCAACCTTGATGGACTTGCTCATTCCATTAGTACAACAACCAGGGACAATTTTGGGCTGTCTGCAATGGAGAATACCATCTGTATCCAGACAAAGAATTGTGGAGTTTAAAGAAAGACCAAAGACTATTACCTTCAATTTAGAAAAAAAACTGTTATAGTATTATGTAATTTTGCTATCTCTTATACTTTATTTTTCTACCTTAAGGATATGATTTCTCTCTCATCACATTCAAATGAGATCAATGTATACCATGGAAACAATGTAAAGACTAACAGAATGCCTTCTGTGGGGGTTGGGGGAGGGAAGCAAGAGTGGGGGAAAAAATTGTAAAACTCAAAAGTCTTTCTAAAAAACAAAAGGAAAGTTATATATTAATCTTTTTTTGCAGAGCCATAAACTTTGACCCAGTAGTGAAATGACTTCTGTTGGAACACATGGTTAATACATGACAGAGCTAGAGCTTCTAGCCTAGGTCTCCTGACTTCCAGGACCCTCTTTCCCTACACATAGCATGGAATTTCCTAAGGTTGAATTACTGAGTGGATTTGTGGAGAATTCTTGGCTGTGCTCATTCCAAGGCAGTTGAGACTAACTCATTCTCCACCTCCCCTTTGTACATGCATATCTAAATTGATAAACATTTGATCTCTATTGCCCCAGCCTACTCTGACTTGTAAGGGTCTAAATGGACTGTCTCTCCCTCTCTTTGATTCTTCTATCTTCTATCTTCTCTTAAGACAGACACCTCCCCTGTATCTTTAACTGCTAGTAACTGCCTGAACATAGACCTTTTACTTAGACCCTCCAAAGGGGTAGGGACTGGCTGGGTTGTGTGTGTGTATAGATGTGTCTGAGCTCTTACCTGCCTGTATGTTGAGAGTCCTAGGGGAAGCTTCCTACCATGATTTGTCTCTTCTCACCTCTAAAAATCAGAGGAAAAGTACTTCCAGCGAAGATGGCAGAGAGAAGACAGGCACAGGTCTAAAGTCTCCTGATCTCTTCCCCATCTATCACATGAAACAACCTCTTAAAAGAAATCTGACCCACAAAACCCAGAAAGAAAAGCCAGGAGAAAGAACATCTACTTCAGGATTTGTCTCCAGCAGCAGCTTTGGCCAAATTCGGGCAGGTGAGTCTGAGCTCAGAGGGAGGATCAGCCCCGATCAACCAGATTAACAGCTGAATTGGAACCGAAGGTCTGAGGGCTCGAGCCGGACCTACTGGATCAGCGGTGGGGCTGGACGACTAGGGCTTGGGTCCACAGGGGGAGCAGAGGCGCTGCTGTTGGTGCTGCCCCCCTGGAGCTTGGGGACCGAGCTGGGGGAAGGGTTCTGGTGCAGGAGAGCTGCAGACACCATCCTGGGTTCCTCTGATCCCCTTACAACTCAGACCTCCTCCCAAACAAACAAATACAAACTACTTCTGCCTCAGGTCAAGGTGTGTCAGCAGAACAACCAGCCCAGCTGAGGAATGACCTCAGGCCAGGGTAAAGCCCACCATTGATTTCAGGCAAAAGAATTCAATATCTTCAACTTCTCCCTTCAAGCAAAGAGAGAAGGCCTCAGCCAAGGTCACAGACACTCCAGAGAAAGCGAGCAACACCTCCTACTGGCCAAGCAGAGAAACTGCAATCAGAGAGTAAAGCCCTTAGCTATCCCAAGCCCCAATGAACCAGCACCCCACCCCACAACTCAAGGTCTTAGCAAAATGAAGGGTCAGCGGAAAGGTGGATCCATAGAAAAATTCCTGGAAGGGAAAGACCCTAACTCAGAGAGACCTAGGACCTCTGAGGAGAATACAATCTGGTCTCCAGCACAGAAAGACTTCATCGAAGAAATAAGGAAGGAGCTTAAAAATTGGGGAGACACAATTAATACCTTGCAACAAGAAAGCAAAACCTTAGAAAGTACAATTGGACAAATACAAAATGAGAATAATTCTCTCAGATCCTCAAATGGGCAAATGCAAAAAGAAATTAATTCTCTCAAAACCTCAATTGGTCAAATGGAAAGCTCTTTCAAAAGTAGAATTGACCAATTGGAAAAGGAGTTGCAAAAGGTTAATGAAGAAAACTTCTCCCCCAAAACAAGAATAGAGACTACAGAAACTAATGACTCCATGAGACAGCAAAAGCCAGTTGAACAAAATCAAAAAATAGAAAAAATAGAAGCAAATGTAAAATACCTCATCAACAAAACCACTGACCTTGAGAATAGATCGAGGAGGGGCAACTTGAAAATTATAGGACTTCCTGAAAACATTGAAGAGAAAAAAAAGCCTGGACTTAATATTACAGGATCTAGTGATGGAAAACTGCCCTGATATCATGGAACTGGAGGGCAAAGTAGTTATTGAAAGAGTACATCGATCCCCACCAGAAAAAGATCCTAAAATGAAAACACCAAGGAATGTTGTGGCCAAACTCCAGAACTATCAGATAAAAGAGAAAATCCTGCAAGCAGCCAGAAAGAAACAATTTAAATATCATGGAGCCACAGTAAGGATTGCGCAGGACCTGGCTGCATCAACATTAAGGGATCAAAGGCCCTGGAACGAGATATTTTGAAGAGCATGGGAGCTTGGAATGCAGCCAAGAATCTATGTTCCTGCAAAGCTGAGCCTTCTCTTCCAGGGAAAAAGATAGACATTTAATGAAATGGAAGAATTCCAAAAATTTCTGATGAAAAGACCAGAGCTAAACAGAAAATTTGGACATCAAACAGGAGGTTCAAGAGACACATGAAAAGGTTAAAAAAAACAGAGGTGGTAAAAGGAAAAAAAAATGCAATCCAGTAAGTTGAAACTGGCTAAATCCCAGCAAGTGGGGGGGGGGAGATTCTCATAAATCTTGAGAATTGTAAATCTAACAGAGAGAATACACCTAACAAGAAATGATGGACATTCATGACCTATCCATGAGATTGCTATCTAATGGGATGTAACTGGCTTTAACCCCACTTGGGAGAAAGACTCTAATAATTCTTAGGAATTTTGACTCTATTCAATAGAATATACTGAACTAGAAGGGACAAACACTCAGAATTTTCTATGGCTTAGATAGAATGATCTAAAAAAACACTACCTCCTTAAAAAGGGGGACAGGAAAGAGATTGGAGGAGGGAGGGGATTGAATAGGGTAAATCTCATTACACTAAGAGGTACAAAAACACCTATGGTAATACAGGGGAAGAAGGGAGCAGAGGAGAAACACCTGAATCTTCTTCTCATCAGACTTTGCTTAAAGTCAGTCTACACATACTCAGTTAAAAGGGGAGGGGGAGATGGAGAAAGGGAAGAGGAGTGGGGGAAAAGGGGGAAATAACAAAAGGAAGGGAAGGGGAAAAGGGAAAGGGGGAAAGAAAGGGAAGGGTGTGATATAGGAGTGCAAACACACTGAAGTGGGTGGTATACAGAAACAAAATACTTGGGAATATGGATAAAGGGGGGAGAAAGGGGGAAAAATACAAACAGAGGGAAGATAGCATGGAGGGCAATAAAGAATTAGTAATCATAACCTTGAATGTGAATGGGATGAACTCTCCCTTAAAACGTAAGCAAATAGCAGAGTGGAATAAAAACAAGAATCCTACAATATGCTGCTTGCAAGAAACTCATTTGAAGCAGAGAGATACATATAGAGTAAAGATAAAAGGTTGGAGCAAAATATATTTTGCTTCAGCTGAAGTAAAAAAAGCAGGGGTAGCAATCCTTATCTCAGACAAAGCAGCAGCAAAAATAGATAGCGTTAAAAGAGATAAGAAAGGAAACTTTATCCTCCTAAAAGGTACCATAGACAATAAAGACATTTCAATATTGAATATATATATGCACCCAGTGGGACAGCACCCAAATTTTTAGAGGAGAAGCTGAAAGAACTACAAGAAGACATACATAGCAAAACTCTACTAGTAGGAGACCTCAACCTCCTGCTCTCAGATCTAGATAAATTGAATCATAAAACAAACAAGAAAGAAGTTAAGGAGGTAAATAGATTGTTAGAAAAATTAAATATGGTAGACTTATGGAGGAAACTGAATGGGGATAGAAAGGAATATACCTTTTTCTCTGCAGTACATGGAACTTATACAAAAATTGACCATGTACTAGGACATAAAAACCTAATGATCAACTGAAGAAAGGCAAAAATAGTTAATACACCTTTCTCAGATCACAATGCAATAAAAGTTATATGCAATAATGGGCCAAGGAGATATAGACCCAGAACAAACTGTAAACTGAATAACCTCATCTTAAAAAATGAGTGGACCAAAAAACAAATTATAGAAAGAATTAACTATTTTATCCTAGATAATGATAATAATGAAACAACATACCAAAACCTATGGGATTCATTCAAAGCAACTCTCAGGGGATATATTATAGCTCTAAATGCTTATATGAATAAATTGGAGAAAGAGGCAATGAACTAAACATGCAACTAAAAAAATTAGAGAAAGAACAAATCAAAAATCCCCAATTAAATACCAAATTAGAAATTCTAAAAATTAAGGAGAAATTAATAAAATCAAAAGCAAAAAAAAAATATTGAATTAATAAAACCAAAAGTTGGTATTATGAAAAAAAACCCAATAAAATTGATAAACAACTGGTCAATTTGATTTACAAAAAGAAAGAAGAAAACCAAATTGCTAGTATCATAAATGAAAAAGGTGAACTCACCACCAATGAGGAGGAAATTAAAGTCATAATTTGAAATTATTTTGCCCAACTCTATGCCAATAAATTTGATAATCTAAGTGAAATGGATGAATATTTACAAAAATATAAGTTACCCAGGTTAAATGAAGATGAGATTAAATACCTAAGCAACCCTATCTCAGAAAAAGAAATTCAACAAGCCATTATTGAACTCCCTAAAAAAAAAAATCTCTAGGGCCTAATGGATTCACAAGTGAATTCTACCAAACATTTAAGGAACAATTGGTTCCAATCCTATATAAACTCTTTGGAAAAATAGGGAAAGATGGAACTCTGCCTAACTCTTTCTATGAAACCAGTATGGTACTGTTACCTAAACCAGGAAGAGTTAAAACAGAGAAACAAAATTATAGACCTATTTCCCTGATGAATATAGATGCAAAAATCCTAAATAAAATCTTAGCAAACTGATTACAAGTCATCACTAGGATAATACATCATGATCAAGTAGGATTTATTCCAGTAATGCAGGGTTGCTTCAATATTAGGAAAACTGTTAATATACTCAATTATATCAATAACAAACCTATCAGAAACCATATGATCATATCAATAGAAGCTGAAAAAGCTTTTGACAAAATACAGCATCCATTCCTATTGAAAACACTAGAGAGTGTAGGAATAAATGGACTGTTCTTTAAAATAATTAGCAGTATCTATCTGAAACCATCAACAAGCATTATATTCAATGGGGGAGAGGCTAGAGGCATTCCCAATAAGATCAGGGGTGAAACAAGGATGCCCATCATCACCACTACTATTCAATATTGTATTAGAAATGTTAGCATCAGCAATTAGAGAAGAAAAAGAAATTGAACGAATTAGAATTAGGAAGGAAGAGACAAAACTCTCACTCTTTGCAGATGACATGATGGTCTACCTAGAGAATCCCAAGAAATCATCCAAAAAACTACTGGAAACAATTAGCAATTTTAGCAAAGTTGAAGGTTATAAAATAAACCCTCATAAATCCTAAACTTTTCTATATATGTCTAGCAAGAAACAGCAGGAAGAGCTAGAAAGAAAAAGCCCATTCAAAGTAACCTCAGACAATATAAAATATTTGGGAGTCTATTTGCCAAGACAGACTCAGAATCTTTTTGAAAACAATTGTAAAACACTTCTCACACAAATTAAATCAGATTTAAATAACTGGGCAAATATCAACTGCTCATGGATAGGTAGAGATAATATAATAAAAATGACAATTCTACCAAGACTAAACTAGTGCCCTACCAATCATAATTCCAAAAAATTACTTTAACAAGTTAGAAAAAATTCTAAGTAAATTTATATGGAGAAATAAAAAGTCAAGAATTGCCAGGAGCTTAATGAAAAAAAGTGCAAAAGAAGGTGGCTTAGCCCTACCTGATCTAAAATTATATTATAAAGCATCAGTCATCAAAACTGTTTGGTATTGGCTAAGAAATAGATTGGTGGACCAGTGGAATAGACTAGGTACAAAAGCAAGAGATGATTATAGTAATCTGCTGTTTGATAAACCCAAAGAGTCCGGCCATTGGGATAAAAACTCCTTTGATAAAAATTACTGGGATAATTGGAAGTTAGTATGGAAGAAACTTAGATTAGACCCAACACCTCGCACCCTTTACCAAGATAAGATCCAAATGGTTACAGGACATAGACATAAAAAACAATACTATAAGCAAATTAGAAGATCAAGGACTAGTCTACCTGTCAGATCTATGGAAAGGGGAGCAGTTTATGACTAAGGAAGAGTTGGAGAACATCACCAAAAACAAATTAGATGATTTAGATTACATTAAATTAAAAAGGTTTTGCACAGATAAAACCAATATAACCAAGATCAAAAGAAATGTAGTAAATTGGGAAAAAATCTTTACAACCAATGATTCTGACAAAGGACTCATTTCTAAAATATACAGAGAACCGAGTCATATTTTTAAAACCAAAAGCCATTCCCCAATTGGCAAATGGTCAAAGGATATGCAAAGGCAATTTACAGATGAGATCAAAGCAATCCATAGCCATATGAAAAAATGCTCTAAATCATTAATTATTAGAGAAATGCAAATTAAAGCTTCTCTGAGGTACCACCTCACACCTCTCAGATTAGCCAATATGACCAGAAAGGATGATGATCATTGTTGGAAGGGTTGTGGGAAATCTAGGACACTACTACACTGTTGGTGGAGCTGTGAACTCATTCAACCCTTCTGGAGAGCTATTTGGAACTATGCCCAAAGGGCAACAAAAATGTGCATACCCTTTGACCCAGCAATACTACTACTGGGTCTATACCCTGAAGAGATGAAGGAAAAGGGTAAAAACATTACTTATACAAAAATATTTATAGCAGCCCTGTTTGTAGTGGAAAAGACTTGGAAATCAAGTAAATGTCCTTCAATTGGAGAATGGCTTAGCAAACTGTGGTATATGTATGTCATGGAACACTATTGTTCTATTAGAAACCAGGAGGGATGGGATTTCAGGGAAGCCTGGAGGGATTTGCATGAGCTGATGCTGAGTTAGATGAGCAGAACCAGAAAAACACTGTACATCCAAACAGCAACATGTTAGTGATGCTCAACCTTGAAGGACTTGCTCATTCCATCAGTGCAACAATTGGGAACAATATTGGGCTGTCTGCAAAGGAGAGCGTCATCTGTATCCAGATAAGGAGCTGTGGAATTTGAACAAAGTGCAAGGACTATTCCCTTTAATTTAGAAAAAAAAACAGATATCTTATTGTCTGATCTTGTTACCTCTGAGACTTCTATTCTCTTCTTTAAGGATATGATTTCTCTTTCATCACACCCAAATTGGATCAAGGTACAACATGAAAACAAAGTAAAGACTGACAGAGTGCTTTCCGTGGGGGGGGGGGGGGGGGAGCAAGATGGGGGGAAATTGTAAAATTCAAATAATATCTTTAATAAAAATAAATTTTAAAAAAATCAGAGGAAAGGGCAGATAAAATGCCCAGAGAATATTAGTGATGGGGGAGAGAGGGAAAGGGAGGGAAAGAGCTGAATCACAAGCTTTCTTTTCCCCAAGTGCCAGTGTCACAGGGCCTAGAGTCATGAAGACCTGAGTTTTTAACTGAACTAGATCCACAAGCAAGTCATTGTACACTCTCTGTGCCTCCAGCAAATTAAGGAAATCGGACTTCCCAGGTTGCTGTGAGGCCTAGATTGAAATAAGATTTGTAGGCAGGGGGACTTCATCACTGCTGCATCCCCAGAATGCTGCTCTCCCATCTCAGGTCACAAGACCCCATCTTGGGCCTGGTTTTGCTCAGAGCTCCTGCACTGATTGCTTTCCCTCCCTCTCTCCTTTCTCTCACTCTGCAACTCCAGGTGCCTCTGGTCTCCAGGAAACCTCCCTCCTCCTGGCCTGCCCTTTGAGGAGGAAGGCCTCCCTTGCCTGATCTGAGCCAGAGCCCATCCCCTGCCCCTGCAGCTACTGCCCCCAAGCCAGAACCACAACTTCCAAAACCGTGCAGAAGAGCTCACAGATCCACCCAACTGACTCATGGATGTTGAGGACCTGACCATGGACTTTGGCTACACCCTTCAGGAGTTGCGGAGTCTCATGGAGCTCCGCTCCACCAATGCTGTGACCCTCATCAACATACCAGGGAGTTCTGGGTATCTGTGAGAAACTGAACACCTCACCCACAGAAGGAGAGCACATGCCGCCACAACCACCACTGGGCAAGGCGTTGCCATCTGCCTCTGCTTCCCCAATTCCTTCTGAGGATGGTGCTTGTCACATAGGGAATGTTGTTATTGTTTCTAATCACTTGGCATTGTGCCAATCACAGAGGGTGTGCCATTTAAATCTTAGTTTTTATTAACTTGTTGCAAGGATTGAATAAAGTAATCATTGTGAAGTACCCACTGACCATGGTATCTGGAGCACCGTAGGCACTTAATAAATGCTCATTCCTCCTCTTTTTCCTGTTTCTGGGCCAAGAACCTTTTGTGTACTTATTTGGCAAGGCCAAAAACTGCAAAAAAATATCACCCCACGATTAAAAAAAAAAAAACCTTAGAGCTCTGGTTGAGAGGAATTGAGGAGAGGCACAGAACAGTTAACAAGGATCCCTAGTTAAATTATTGGATAAAGACAATTGGAGATCTGTTGTTGTTTGGTCATTTCAGTGCTGTCCAGACTCTTGGTGACCCCATTTGGGGTTTTCTTGGTAAAGACACTGGAGAGTTTTGCCATTTCCTTCTCTAGTTCATTTTACAAATAAGGAAACTGAGGTAAATAGGGTCAAGTGATTTATGTAAGGTCATATAGCTAATTAAGTGTGTCTGTGGCCAGATCTAAACTCAAGTCTTCCTGACTCCACATCCAGTACTTAAGTCACTTTACCACCTAGCTGCCCCCTAAATTTAACAATAACCTACTATATAATGTGTAATGGGTTCATTCTCTCTCACACCCCTGAACTTTGGGAAGTTTTCCTGGATGCCAGACTCTTTTCTTTTTAATGTCAGTGGTTTTCTTCTCAAACCCTTCCAAAGACAGAATTCAGAACATTCGTGCCTGAATCATCCCAGTGCCCACTGAAGCTTGAGAATAGGAAAACATTTGCTTTATTGTAGGACCCTCCAAGAATGTATGGATGTCCTCTGCTGAGAGTTAAGTAATCTCAACCTGGACATCTAGGGAAAAGTGGAGTTGGGTGAATGGGGGCAACAGGGGGTGGAGGGAAGAAACCAAGATCTTCATTCTCTTCTTCAGGGCTTTGGATTTTTTTATTTTAGGTTTTTGCAAGGCAAATGGGGTTAAATGACTTGCCCAAGGCCACACAGCTAGGTAATTATTTAGCGTCTGAGGCCTGATTTGAACCCAGGTACTAATCCAGGGCTCTATCCACTGCCACCCTTTTTGAGACCCCTGACTTTTAACATTTCCGAGTCTTCCTGAGAGACCACAATTCTATAAGAATAAATTTGAATCTCAGGCCATTGTTAGTGACTTCAGAGTCAGTCCTTCTTGGAGGGGGGGTAGAAATCAAAGCTTAGAAATCTATCCTTAGACCTTAATTTCCTATAGTTTACACCCTTCCTTGATGGAGCTGTCCTAAATGCCCCCTTTTCTATAAGACAGTTTGCTGATTCTTCCCTTTTGCTGGAGACTGGTCTTTTACCCACCTTGCTTACCCATTTCTAGACTTCTGTGGATTGTCAGAGTGGTTAGAAGGAACATTTGGAAGATGTCAAGCCTGGCAGGCATGGGAAGGGTGCCTTTTTATCCAGTTACTGTCCACTTTTTAAGTCTTTTCTCTTATTAAGCCACTGCTAGTCCCCTAAAGGGACTCTAGGTCATTTTCACTTTTAACATTGCTTTTTGTCCTCACCCTTACTGTCTAGCAGAAATGCAGTTTGAGATTTTACCACCTTTCTTCTCCTTTTCTCCTATCGTCATCCTGACTTAGTTACTTTATTTAGCTTGTGTGATTTTGAAAGCTGCAAAGTTTTGCTTCTGTTGTCTCCTCATTCCCTATTCCATTCTCCCAGTCTTTGTTGAGGAGATGGAGCTCCTCTGCAAAACTTTCTAGTTTGGGGATTCTGTTTGTACTTTGTCTTGCCTACATCATTCCTGCACCTTTTACCCAGATACTTCCACCACAAAGAAGAACCTGGGAGTCTTGATCATTTCATTCAGCAAATATTAGACTACCTATTCTTAACAAGATATTGTGAGGTAATACAAAGATGCCAGTGTTAGAGTTAAAAGGAAGCTGAAAACTCATCTGATCCAACTAAGATGAAGAGGTTAAAAAAGTTATCCAAATGGTTCATGACTAAGCCAGAATTTGAATCTAGATCCTTTGACGGGTCAGTAAGTCAACTAGCATTTATTAAATATCTGTTCTTGAGTTAGACACTATATAAATGCTAGGGAAACAAATTCCCACACCCACCCCCCAAAAAACCCCATCTTTCAAAGAACTCAAAGCGCAATGCAGTAGATAACATGAAAGTAGCTAGATAACATGAAAGTAGCTATATACAAATGAGACATATATATATATATACATATATACACAGCTTAGAAAGGAGGATATTCTCAGAAGGAAGGCACTGAAAATAAGGAGACCTAGAAAAGACAACTTTACAACTATTATTTCATTTGATCCTCACAATGGAAGAAAGGACTTTACTCCAGGGTTTTCATTGCATCTATACCCTAACTGGTCAAGAACCTTCCTGGTTCTCCTATTCAATATGACAGGAAATAAATTCTAGATTTTATCATTCATATGTACAAAAGAAAATAAAGATTAATTTATTTGAATTAAAGGGGACCTAAGTTCAAATCTTGCTCTGAGATCTTGAAAAAAACATGCAAACTCAGTCTCAGTTTCCTCACCTTTGAAATGACAGTGGCAGATAGGTATGAAGTGGATACAGTGTCAAGCCTGAAGTCAGAAATACTTATCTTGAGTTCATATTTGGTCTCAGACACTTATTAGCTGTATGATGCTGGGCAAGTCACTTAACTCTGATTATTTGTAAAATGAGTTGGAAAAAGAAATGGCAATCCACTTCAGTATCTTTGCCAAGAAAACCCCAAACGGCTCATGAAGAATCAGACATGACTGAAACAACAACAATAACAAATGACAAAAATAATTAGCATCTACCCTCACTGGGTGATAGGGGGATCAAAGGAGATATGAAAAGCACTTTATGAACCTTTAAAAGTTACATAAATACTATCATTCACATTACTTATTAAAGAAATGCAAATTAAAGCATCTCTGAGATACCACCTCACGCCTCTCAGACAGACCAATATGACCAGAAAGGACCACAATCAATGGTGGAAGGGATGTGGGAAATCTGGGACACTAATACATTGTTGGTGGAGCTGTGAACTCATCCAACCTTTCTGGAGAGCAATTTGGAATTATGCCCAAAGGGCAATAGAAATGTGCATACCCTTTGATTCAGCAATACCACTACCGGGTCTATTACCCTGAAGAGATGATGATAAAGCATAAAAACATCACTTGTACAAAAATATTCATAGCAGCCCTGTTTGTGGTGGCAAAGAATTGGAAATTCAGTGAATGGCCTTCAATTGGGGAATGGCTTAACAAACTGTGCTATATGTATGTATATCATGGAACACTATTGTTCTATTAGAAACCAGGAGGGATGGGAATCCAGGGAAGCCTGGAAGGATTTGCATGAACTGATGCTGAGAGATTTGAGCAGAATGAGAAGTACATTGTACACCCTAACAGCAACATGGGGGTGATGATCAACCTTGATGGACTTGTTCATTCCATCAGTGCAACAATCAGGGACAATTTTGGGCTGTCTGCAATGGAGAATATCATCTGCATCCAGAGAAAGAATTATGGACTTTGAACAAAGATCAAAGATTACGGTCAAATTGGGGGGGGGATTATATTATGTAATTTTACTCTTTCATACTTTATTTTTCTTCCTTAAGGATATGATTTCTCTGTCACCATATTCAACTGAGATAAATGTATAACATGGAACCAATGTAAAGACTAACAGAATGCCTTCTGTGGGGGGTAGGGGTAGGGAAGCATGAATGGGGGGAATTATAAAACTCAAAATAAAATCTTTCTTCACAGTGGAAAAAACCACTATTATTAAATTATCTTTTCCAAAGGAATATTAAGTATTCTGCAAATTCATTGATTACAAATTAATTTGGAGTTTCTAGAATATTTTAATCAATAATAATAGTTAACATTTATATAGAATTTACTATGTGGCAGGCACTCTGCTTAACACTTTACAATTATTATTTCATTTGATCTTCACAACAAACCTATTTTATTATTCCTATTCTACAGATGAGGAAACTAAGGAAAACATCAATTATATGATTTACCCAAGATGACATAACTCTTGAGGTCAGATTGAACAGTACACTACTTAGATGCCCAATAGGGTAACATAGTGATTTAACCAATATTCTCTATACACTCTTGGCAAATTGCCCCTGTGCGTTCTTAAAGGGTTGCACATTTGTTTAAACAATCAAAGCTACAGCACATTTTCTGAATAGTCACAATAACATCTCCCTCCTCTGAGACTTGACTAGATTTTTTTAAATTTAGGTCCTTCCGAGTCAAATCTGGCAAGTATGAGAAGTGATCTGCTGGATGTTACATTTGATGGTTGAAAATAAGAATATTAATACTAAGCATTAGGGGCTAGATTTTATTGATAAAGGAACTAGCAGATCAAGAAACTTTCTCACCTGTCAGAAAAGACATAACAGAAAATGAGGCTGAGAGGTTAAGTGATTTGTTTAGAGTCACAAAACAGCTAGTTTAAATGTCAGTATTATGGAGAAAATATTTTTGACTTCCCAGATCCTGAGAAAAGGACTTAGGACCACCAGGCTCCGTAGATCATACTTTTGAGAATTATTCATGTATAAATATATATTATATATGTGTGTGTGTATTATATATAATTGATATCAGTACTGTTGATAAAAATTTTTTAAATTCCAAAACAATTAGGAGTTCTGAATCAGGGGAGTTATGAAGAATATTGCCCATTTCAAAACAGAGTTGTTGGCCTAACATATATAATGGGAAACAAAGTGGATCTTGTGGGATTTTGCCAACCTGAATTAATGAAAAAGCAGCCAATACAGCAAAAATTATGATCTTTAATTGGGTTGGGATTTACAACTGAAATTTCACACAGCATTAAGGACTGGGGAGCTCAAAGACAAGGCTGGAAGTGGAGTCAGGAGTACCTGGTTCAAATCCGGTCTCAGACACTTAATAATTACCTAGCTGTGTGGCCTTGGGCAAGCCACTTAACCCAATTACCTTGCAAAAAAAAACCCTAAAAAGAGACTCCTTATGCTACAAGGTTTCTCTTTCTTTTCTTTTTATTCTTTTCTTCCTTTCTTATAAAAGGATACTTTTTTCCTTTATGATACAATGTTTCTCCTTAGATACAGGAAGCCTTCTTTTTTTAGTTACAATGTTGCTCTTTGTTTCCTGTGATACAGCAGTTGTCTTTTTTCTTTCTTATTCTTTTTATGATTCTACGTGTGCCTTTCCTTCCTGTTTTGTTGATTAGAGATTTTCTTTTCGTTATGATAAAACATTTCTCAATCTTTCCTTCCTTTCTTCCTTTCTTTGGCAAGTGGAAAAGGGGGAAAAAATGTTAATTTTTTAAAAATTGCTTGCTCATTGAAAATTTTTTTGAAAACCCTAAACCAAAGAACTGGCGCCTGCGGAGGGCAGGGCGAGAGCGGCTGCGGTCACGCGCGGCGGGGTCACGCGCACGGGTGGGCGGCCTCCCACGTTCTTCCCTGCGGAGCACAAACGGAGCCGCCGCACCGGGTGCCCCACGCCCGGGGCTGGGGGCGCGCGCTGTGCCCTCGGCCCCCAGCGGCATCTCCGCCTCCCGGGGAGGGGGTGGGGGAGTGGGGAGGGTCCGCCCGCGGCGCGCGGGCTCCGCGGCTTCGGCTCTGGGCGCCATGGCGGCGGCGGCCTGAGGCGGAATGCGGCTTACGCGGAAGCGCCTGGCCTCGGCGTTCGCGGTCGCCTACTGCCTCTTCTCGCTCTACGCCGCCTACAGCGTCTTCTTTGGCGGCCGCCGAGGCCGCCGAGACCCGGCAGCCTCCCCGCGAGGCCCGAGGGACGGGGCAGCCCCGGGAAAGGGTCGGCGCGGCAGCCGGGGAGGTAACGAACCCGCTCCTCCCCCTCTCCTCTTCCTCCTCCCCTCCTCTTCCTCCTCCCCCTCCCCTCCTCCTCCCTCCCAATCTGGGGAGCCCGGGCTGGGCGGCGGCTAGCGGCCGGACCCTGCGGAGGAGAGCGGGGAGCGGCGGGGCGCCTTCGGCTGGGTCGGGGCGCTCTTGTCGGGGAGGGGAGGCCGGCGCCTTCTCTGGCCACGCCCCCGAGTTCCCCGAACTCTGAGCTAAGGCCCAGGAAACTAGAATTCATGTACTTCAGATTCTGCGACCCTGTGCATGGCCTTGAATCCCTTCCCGCCTCAGTTTACCCTTATTTTTTTAGTTTTTTTAAAGGCAAATTGGGGTTAAGTGGCTTGCCCAAGGCCACACAGCTATTACCCTTATTTTTTTAAGGTTTTTGCAAGGCAAATGGAGCTAAGTGGCTTGCCCAAGGCCACACAGCTAGGTAAGGTCGGAGTTGAACTCAGGTCCTCCTGATTCCAGGGGGGCGCTCTATCCACTGCGCCACCTAGCGGCCCCTTCCCCAACTTTAAAATTGGAATCTTAGGTACCCTGTGCGACTCAATTCACCCACTTGAGCCTTTTTCTTTCCCCTTCTGTATAATGGGGATGGAAATAACCCCTGTGTCAAAGTGCCAGTGTCAAATGTGTGTAGAGATTCAGAAATGTGTTTTGAAAGTTGTTTATATCATGGGATCATAGAATTTAGAGGAGATTGGGGAGGAAAGGAGGGTAGAGGAGCAGCTGACCCTGGAGTCAAAAGAACCTGAGTTCAACTCAGCCCTCAGATGCTTTGTGTGACCTTGGGCGAGTCACGTAACCCCATTCATTGCCTTGCAAAAAGAATGTTAGAATTGTGTGAATTTTACCCCATTTTACAGATGAGGAAACCAAGGCCCGGAAAAGTTAAATGTGCAAGATGCACTAGTGGGGGTTGGCTAGGTGGCACAGTAGAGGCAGGAGGACCTAAGTTCAAATCCACCTCAGATACTTAATAATGACCTAGCTATGTGGCCTTGAGCAAGCCACTTAACCCCATTGCCTTGCAAAAAAAAAAAAGATGCACTAGTGGTAAATTAAGGGGCTCAGTCAGGCCTGCTGACCTAGAAAGACGGGTACTTTTTGCATACCTTGACCTCCTCTCCTGTGTTTAGAGCTAAATGTGGTGAATTATTATCAAGCTAGACACTACCCTTATTAGAAAAGACACACTTTCGTTACACCTAATGAGAGTTTTCACATAATGTTTTATAAATCATCATATTCAGATACATAGATTGAGCAATGGACCCAGAGGGATATTTTTTTTCCTTTGGACTCTAATCATTTCAAATTTTACAACATTATTTGAAATCTAGTCCCTGCTGTGACAGGGTGGATGTAATTTTTATGCAGTTGAACAATTGTTTCGTTGTCTTCTTGAAGTTTATTATTTTTATGCAGAAGAGGAATATTTATGTGACAACCAAGATGTAGTAAAATGTAAATGTACTCTATTAGATATACACTACCAGCATATTTGACTAGTCACTTTTGGAGAGGAAATATTTATTGATTCATATTTTAATTCTCAAGATATTTCAGAATTCAAAATCAAATAATGAACTAGCTAATACTTTTAAAATTTTAAAGTATGCACCATTACTCAAAGTCAGACTTTCCCAAACAAACTACTAAAGTTCTAGTGAAAGTAGATACAGCTAACATTAAAATTATTTGAAAAGCTTCAAGTCATTTGTGACAATTATGCCATAAAATTATACATTTCCTACATTAAAAATTTTCCCTTAGTTTTATATAGATATATATTTTTTTCTATAATTATCCTAGTAATCTTTCATAGAGAATGCCTGAATGTGTCTCTGATATCATCTTAACTTAATTGTCAATATCATAACTATTTAAAATGCAGAACCTTCTTCTTTGACAAATGAGGAATGGAATCCATGGGAAGCAGATGAAAAATTTGAACAGCTTGCTTTGCAACATAAATATGAAACTAACCGTCAGGTGTTTAAACAAAAGAACTCTCAGAAAGAAATAATAGACTTTAAGGTACAGATCTGGAGCAAGGCTGCCATTGGTAAGTTATTATATAAAATTATAGTAAAATATATCACAAAATAATTTTGCTTGTGAACACTATATTAAATTTTTTTGAGTGTATCTTATCTTCATGTCTAATCAGAGTATGCATGACATGGTATTTATTGTTCTGGAAGTAATCAAAAAAAAGTTGTTTTGCTATTCTAAACTCAGCCAGTATCAACAAATGATCATTTCCTTATGCACAGAAAAACAACAAAAAGGAGTGGATATGAAACTCCAAATCTCTCATCATATATCTAGATTTTATGTTTAGAAAATTCAGCATGCTAGTTGCAAAGCTGTCCTGCAGTGCATTTTAAAATTTACTACAGTGACTCACTTTTTGTTTTTCTTTAATTTCTATAGCTGTTTCCCTTCTCCTAAATTACTCCTTATTAAAAAAAAAAGCCCTTTTGATAGGCAAAAATAAGCAAAACAAAATTCATATATTGCTTATATCAGAAATTTTTTTATCTCCATCTGAACCTTGAATTCCCTTATCTCTCATCTGTCAGATGGTGAATTCTAAAATCTTTTAAAGAAGTTTTTCTTTACAGTATTGTAAAAATTATATAGTTTGTTCTTTTGGAACTTAGTAGAATTATTACTTTTTCAACTTTTTGGAGGTGTATATGTCTATACACAAAAGTTAATCAATATTTTCTCTTACACTCTTTAATATTACTACTGTTCTAGGGTGAGTAGCAATCTGGCATACTGATAGACAGCTAGCCTTGGAGATATAAAGACTTGGGTTCAAATCTTGCTTCTGACTTTTACCTGACTCTGGCCGGGCACCTGTACTTTTAGTGCTCCGGACCACTTTCTAAGACCCTTAAGTTACATAATTGTTGCAGATATGCATTAGGAGAGAGAGTTTCTGACACTGATGAAATGATGTGTTAGGTCCCCAAAAAATGCTAGAATTTACCTTTAGTCAGAGAAACTAGTAGAGGTATGGTACAGCATCATAATATTCAACTTAAATGGGTTAACAAATAGATATTGAATAGCTAGTATGGCATATTGGACGTCTATATTTTAGAAGAACACTGATTTTTAATCTGAAGACGTAGATTTTAATCCCAACGCTGTTTGGCCCAAGACTTTTCATCCTTCTGAATTATGTCCTCTGCTCATCAAGCAGATAATAATATCTACCTACTTGGTTGTTTTGAGGGGAAAGTGTTTTTTTTTCTCTTAGACTATAACCTTCTTTAAGGCCAAAATACATTTTTATATCTCTTCTAGTGCCTAGCATTGTATTATGTATGCAATAAGGCAACAATATTTGTTGATTGAATCTCCCTTTTCTATATGTGCTAAGCACATATTGTGGGCAACACAGAAGTAAAACACTTGGTCTGTACCCTCATAAAGCTCAGTTAAATTGAACTAAGAATATACGAAACAATATTGAGTACCAAAAGACAATATAAAGTTGTGTCGATGGTGTGTATTGGATAGTAAATGCTATAAGAGATTGAAAGAGAGGAAGAACCATTTGGATAGCTGAAATGCCAAGGGGGATACTCATGGTTTGGATGGGTCTTGAAATGGGCCTTGAAATATGTTTACAATCTGTATAAAAGAAAGAAAATCTGGAAATGTTATAACAGGTCAGGGCAAAGATATGGAAACATTCCTTTTTTTAAAATAAATTTTTATTTATGTTTTGTTAGTATATCACTTGTTTCCTTATTCATCTTTTCCTCCCAGAGCGTCCTCTTTTTTTAATGAAAAACTAAAAAGAGGAGGGAAAAGTCTGTCATTATATGCAATGGTCCAAATCCAAGAAGGAGATATGAGATCATTGAATATGAAGTACACATACTCAAAGAAATGGAAGTTTGTATTCTTTAAAAAAATTGTTTTGATATAATTTAATTTACATCACCTTCATTTCCCAATATATCTTTCCTCTGGAGAGTCATCTTTTATAATGAAGAATAAAAAAAAAGAGTAGAAAAAAGTTCAAAACCAACAATCATATTGAAAAAATCTGGAATATGCAGTGTTTCATATCCTTTATTTACAAAGAACCAATTGTAATTTTACAGCACCCAGAACGAAGAAGGGCCTATCCTTCATATCTCTTCCCTGACCAGTTTTGCTCATGAAACTCCAGTAGCATTCAGGTTTTTTCTTATTATTTTTCCCTTTTTTCATCAGCTCTATTCATTGTTTCTATAGTTTTCCTAGTTCTGCTTATTTCACTTTGCTTTAAGGGCATGTGTTTTCTCCGTTCTCTGTATCCAATATTTCTGTTACATTCCTATGCCACAATTTGTTTAGCTATTCCCCAGTTGTTCTTTGCTACTTCTAAAAGTACTGCTATACATGTTTTGATTTATGTGAGACTTTTATTTTTGACACTGCTTTACTAGTGGAGTCTGTGGCTCCCAATGGAATATCAGGGTCCCAGAGAATGGACATTTTAATCCTCTTCTTATAATTCCAGTTTAGGAAGCATTTTTTCTTAGCATTTACCAGGAACCTTTCAAATCCCGATGTAATGTTCTTCTCAGTCCCAAAGTTATCTCCAGGTTCTCACCCATTATAAAATCTTGCATGACTAACTAACATATGCAACAGAGAACTTATTGTCAGAAAAGAACTTTAAGGCTCTGTATTTTTATTTTGCTTGGTCAAAGCATTGGTTGATTGTTTTTTTTTTATTCAATAACAAATATTTATGCTTATATCAGATTTTGAAAAAAGCATATTGGAGTTGCTAAAATTGAATGCAATATTATCTTAATATCCTTGACCTACTTCCTAATTCAGTATTTACTTTGCTTTAACATTTAGGTGATCAACATCTATATATTTGTGTCTGGAATAATTTATTGTTGATAACAATTTCTTCGTATGTCCTGTTAAAGTGGAGACAATGTATTTCTTCCCCACCCCCCCAGATAAATCAGCAAGCATTTATTAAGAATCTATTATGTGCCAGATGCTATTCTAGGCTCTGGGCATACAAAAACAAAATTTTCTTTTGGGAGGAAACAATATGCATGCATATAAATAAATACAATTAAATACATGCTTATTTCCAAAGGAAAAACCATAGCTTCTAGGCTAGAGAATCAGCAAAAGTTACACTTGAGCTGAGCTTTGAAAGAAGCCTGGAATTCCAAAAGGCCATGTTTAAGTTGTGCATTTCAGCCAGAAAAACTGTCAGCAGAGGTGCAGAACCAAGGGATAGAAGGAACAGCAAGAAAACCAGTATGACTAGACCATAGATTTTGTCAAGAGAAATAGCATGCAACAAGAAAAGAGGTATATAGGATCCAGGTTGTAAGTGATAAGACTGAATTTTATCATCAAGGCAGTAAGAAAGGACTCATTTCCTAAAAGAAATGATATTATCACACCTTGAATAAAAGACATTGGTAAGTCCCTGAAGTAGGTACATAAGGATTCTTGCCCCAAGTCTGTTGTTCTCTGTGTTCTCATATGTGACATTCTATTTCTAATCCTCCCATCTTGGTGCTGACCATCTCCAATGTTGGAGAAGCATTCCATGTCTCCTATACCTCATTGAATAGAATCCTCTCCTTTGAAATTCAGTCCCAGCACTACCAAAAAGCCTTTTATAATCCCCTCAACTGCTAATACCCTGTCTTCTAAACAGCTTTGCACTTAACTATTTTGCATTTCTTTGCATTTTTTATTACTATAGTTATTCTGCATATGGCTATGTATCACCCTGTTGTCTATTATACTAGAACATAGGATCTTTGAGCAAATTTTGAATACTTTGAGAATCCTAAGCAGGAGAAAACAATTTAATAACTTATGTAATGACCAGTTTTAGATGTAAGAACTATGTTACACCCAATTATTCATGGGGTGCCATAAATGAAACTTTATATGTTTTGAATATATGTGGGTGAATTTTAATAATGACTAATATAGACATTATATGGTTTTTAAAAAGGTTGCCTAGATTTTCCCTTTCCCACCTTCCTCTTTCTCTTTCCCTTCCCAGAGAGTTATATCTTATAAAAAGGGGGAAAAAAATCAAAGAGAAAAAAAATTGAAAAAAGTTAACTAATAAATAGTGGGAAAAAAAACCTGATATTTTATGTTCTAGCCAAGTAAACCCACCCTACCTCTACAAAGAAGTGAAACAATACAGATCAATATTCTAATACATAGTATAGTATTTAGAATATTAGTAATATTAAAACTTTTGATATGTTTATCTTTAGTTTGGGACTGATTTTAAGCAGTTACTAATTGGTCCATAAAATTTGAAAAGAAGCAAAGCAGGTGAAATGTTTTTTTCTGGACTAATTGAAATAAGTAAATTTAAAGTAGTTTCCTACAGTAGATATGACTGTATTGTAAACAAACATATTTATACATATATTCATGCATATATTATAATTAATATTTTCTGGTTACCAGGTCTTTATCTATGGCAGCATATTTTTGAAGGCCTACTTGAACCTGCTGATGTCACTGCTCAGTGGAGAGAAGGAAGCTTAAAAGTAGGAAGAACATTTTTCAGGTACTAATTGTGCAATCTTTTAACTTTTAATTCTGTTACAGCACCATTTATTTTCTAAGCAGAAACAGTTGGTTAGAGAGAAATATTTTAACAAATTAATTTTAATTCAGCCTACTTAATAGTAAAGAATAGAGAATTAAGCTTCTTGAATAACAAATTAATGTTTAAAATGATGGTCTTGGTCTTTTTGTTAAGAAATTTTAAAATGCCAATCATTTTTAAATTACCAGTTAACTTTGACAAGACAAAATTACACTAAATAAATCCCAAAGTATAAATAAGTCCCAAAGCATGTTGCCTGATTGTATATGCCTGTTGCATATTAAAGATGTATCTTGACCATGTACAAGACATACTTTTCACTTTAAATATTGTTGAATCTTTGGGAGCTTCTTAGAAGGTAAAGATAGGGACTCTTTCATTCATGGAAATTTTAAAATGGAGAGACTTTACAATTCTTAAAACAAAAGAATTTAGCAAAATTATAATTTTTAGGAAAATTTGAACCAAAGAGCTTGTTTTTTTTCAGGTTTCTATTTCTTCCTTATCAATATGAAGAAATAATTACATTTAAATGCTTGATGTCATTTTAATTTTTATTACCAGTTAAATTCTTTGCTGTATACTTTTGTATTCCTAGAAGATAATTTTTTTTTCAAAATAATCTCAACTTTAAATAATTCTCAAGGACTTGTGATGGAAAATACCATCCACATCCAGAGAAGGAATTTCGAAGTTTTGATGCAGACCAAAGTTTACTATTTTCAATTTGTTTTATATTTTATTTGTTTTTTCTTCTTTTTTGTTCTGATTCTTCTTTCACAAGACAATCAATATGGAAATATATTTAGCATAGTTACCTATATATTAGCATGTACCTATATTAAGATTACTTTCTGTCAAGAAGAGTGGAGAAGAAAGGGAGGAAGGCAGAAAAATGTGGAACTCAAAAACTTGTAAAAATTGTTGTTGAAAACTATCTTTACCTGTAGTTGGAAAAATAAATAAAAGTATCAAGTTTTTATTAATTGTGGTAATAAGGTATTTACAAAATTTTAGTTTTCCTTGTCCAGGTGTTGCATTCACCTTCTTTTCAGCATTGAAGTTCATGAAAATTCATTGGTCTTTTTAAACTGAATGATTTTTTCAACCATTTTTTCCCAGTTTCTCAGTTGATTCCTTAAATCAGAGTAGGTCTTAGCATTTATTTCAATTAGTATTACTCTTCTTAGAGACAGACCATCATTCTAGTCTGTCAGGATCTTTTTTGACCCCAAGTCTATCATCCAACATGTTAACTTTCTCTCCTGGCTTTAACTTATCTAAAGATTTGATACCATCCATTTTTTTCTTATAAATTTGAATACATGCCCATCAAATAGGATTCTCCTTTAGCACTCCTTATAAACTCTTAAAATTTGTGGCACTGTTATTTTACTATCAAAAAGTTGGGCAAAGTTCATTAACTCTGTTAAAAGAATATTGCTCTCTAGTGCCATGGGTGAAGGATGGGAATCTCTCCTTCCTGGTAGTATGTAAGAGGATCCCTCTACAAGACTTTTTCTCTGGTGAACCACTGGGGGATAAAGGTGATTCTTAGTTCTGAAAACGTGCAGCAGAAGTGCACAAGCTTTAATGGTTACTCCTTCTGGAAGAGCTTTGAATATGATCCCAAACTGGGTTCAGTCTATCCAAAGTCAGAATCCTCTATAACTTCTTCCTTATCCTTAGCTCCTCTTTATGCATTGATGAGAGTAGAATTACTCAAATAGAGGCAAAGGGTACTAAGGATAAGTCTTTTAGACCATCAGCTCTAAAAATGAGATCCTTATCCAACAATCTATGAACTGACATACAGTCTGAGAAACTGACTCACATCCATTTGGATGTTCAATTCGATCCAATTAAGCTAATATATAGGAAATACCTTCTGTTTGTCAGGCATTTTTTGAGGTTCTTTCTTCCCATTCCAATCCCACAGTACCAGCTGGGAACTGTATAGACATCCCAATTCAAAATGTTCAAAACATAATTTGTTTTCTTTTCCTCTTATCACATATCTCTCCCTCACATCCTGATTTCTGATTAGAATACCATAATCCCACCACTTTCCAATAGTCACAGCCTTGGAGGCCTCCTTGAATTTTCTCTCTCCTTCAGTTCCCTCTTGATCCAGGCCATCTCCAGCCATCCTAATTTATATCAGGCCAGTGGACCCAAATAGTTCTGGAGGAGAGAGTGAGGTTGGTGACTGCACAACCCTTCCTCACATAGATGCAATTTTCTTTCAAGTTAAGATCTAAGGCAGCTAAGGGGTGCAGTGGATAGAGCACTAACCTTGGAGTCAGGAGGACTAGAGTTCAAATCCATCTTCAGATACTTGACACTCACTAGCTGTGTGACCCTGGGCAAGTCACTTAATTTTGATTGCCTCACATCCAGGACCATCTAGAGTCATCCTGATTCATATCTGGACCCAGATGGCTTCAGATGAGAAAGTGAGACTAGTGACTTAGACAAGCTCCCCTTCACTCAAATCCAATTCACATGTTTGTCATGGTATCACCTCCCTGACATCATTGTCCTCTTTGAGAATGAAAGATAAACATCATACAAAGCAAGACTTCAACTTCCCAATATCATGATCCTCTGCTAGAAAGAGGGACAAATGATACCTCTTTCAGGTCCCTCTCCTGTTAATTTTCATGTGATATCAATTCAACCTCCACATGTCATGCATTTGTCCCCTTCCCTATACTCAGATGGCATCACCCTGGCTTTTCACCTGCACCATCACAATAGTCTTCTAATAGGTCTCCTTGCCTGAGGGTTCCTCCCCATTTCCAATTCATCCTCCACAGAGCTACCACAGTTTTATTTTCATAAACCAAAAAAAAAAGGAAAGACAAAAAATCTGACGATCTGACCACATCACAATTCTATTCACAAAGTTCCACTGGCTCTCTTTTTCCTCTGATTTAAAACACAGACTTGCTAGCATTTAAAGCCTTTCAAATTAAAACCCTCAATCTATCTTTTCAGGCTTATTACACATTATTCTCCTTGAATTTGACAGTTCAGGCTTGTTTGTTCTTCCTCATATATGACATTCCATTTCCCTTTTCCTACAGGCTGGATGTCCCTCATGCCTACACTGTACTCTTTCCTCACCTGTGTCTCTTAAAATCCCTAGATTCTTCTGCAGCAAAATAACCAAGAGTTCATAAGGATCTTTCATCAGGCTATCCCAAGACCTGGATACCTTTCTCTAAGACTTACACCATATTGCTGCCCATTCAATATTCCATTGCTCACCTAATCAAACCTCCCACTCCCTAGGGGGGGGGAGATGGTGCCATTTTGGGGGTCCTTTAGCCTCTTCTACTAAGAAACTGCTCCCTTCTAAGGAGAATTTAATGAAAGCTCTGATCAGCTTTAATCCTGAACATAAAAATCATCACCAATTCTGCCAAAGGGTACTCTTATTTTTCTTCAAATAAAATCCCTCATTCACATGATATTAAAAGGAAACTATTTTCTCCATTTCATTAAAAAATCAAAGCTCCTAACCATCATAGTTAAACCCATTGCTCCCCTAAATGCTTTCTAGAAGGAGCTCCCCAAACTTTCCTGAAGGAAAGGCAACCTGCCAATTAAGGGGGAATTGAACTGCTTCCCTTGAGGTTTGTAGAATCTTTGGAAGGAGCAGAAACCTCAAGACTCTAGCCCTAGAGGACTGAATAAAGAAAAGATAATGGAGGATCAACTAGAACTATATCCAATAGTAGTTCATCCTCAAGTCCTGAAAGCTGGATCCAAGAAACTAATGGAAGGAAGAAATTTTCCCTTTTGGGAGGGTAACACTTATTTATCAAAGACATAGCCTCTGAGAGGTAATACACATAACTTTGATAATTAAGAGTGTGATGACACAGCTATTGTTTTAAACTACCTGCCTCAGGATGGTAGGGAAGAAGAAAAGCCCAGCATATGTACATCTGGAATCATCTGTATTCTTCCATTTAGTGTATTCTTAAATATTTACCTGAAATGACTAAACACTAAATTTTCTTAGGGTTAATTTCCCATCCTTTATCTATCATTAATGGGAGTCTCTTCCTCTGTGATATCCTCCAGCATAGTCAGTTTTACATCATCAATATGATAGCAGACATTAATTCCCTTAGAAAATGGGACTTCTGTTCTCCACCCATCAAACAATGATAATATGAAGGGAAATTCAAATAATCCTAAAGAAGATATGCTAAGTTTCTCCCCAAGTAAACTGCTCCTAAGGAGCAGGATTGGGAGGGAAAACTACTGGTGAGATCAGAAACCTCACTACTCACTCAGGGCTTGGGCTACCAGGTTTACCTTACTGTCATGAACAGCAATTAAGACAACAACCTCTTTAAGGTGTCTGCTTATCTTTTTTTTTTTTTTTTAGGTTTTTACAAGGCAAATGGGGTTAAAGTGGCTTGCCCAAGGCCACACAGCTAGGTAATAAGTGTCTGAGCCCAGATTTGAACTCATGTACTCCTGACTCCAGGGCTGCTGTTCTGCACCACCTAGCCGCCCCTCTGCTTATCTCTTAATAATTTATTTTCAAGTTATCATCTGTCTTCTTTACTGGTGAAAAAGGCCATTGTTAAAGGAATTTTTATAATTTTTTATAATAAAGAATATCAAGTTTCTATATCTCTATCACTAAAGAGAAAATATCTGTAACTCCCCCTGTGAAATGATATAATTTAATGGTAACTACACTTTTAATATAATTTGGAGGATTTTTAGTAGCTACCCACAATAGCTGTCATAGAAGCTGCTGTAAGTAACTACACAAGGAATGACTTCCAAGAAATCATAATATTCATGGCCCTTTTTTTCAATCTCTACAACTGAGACCCAACCAGGGAATCTTCAATTTACTTCCATTCAAATGGAGTTACATCGTCCTTAGTGATTTTACCTCCCCAAACCTCCAGTTGGCACTGTGTATCTGAGTGTGTTCTTTTTTTTTTTTTTAAGGTTTTTGCAAGGCAAATGGGGTTAAGTGTTTTGCCCAAGACCACACAGCTAGGTAGTTATTAAATGTCTGAGGCCCAGTTTCAACTCAGGTACTCCTGACTCCAAGGCCAGTGCTTTATCCACTACGCCACCTAGCCGCCCCTTAGCTAGGTAATTATTAAGTGTCTTGAGACCAAATTTGAACCCAGGTACTCTTGACTCTAGGGCCGGTGCTTTACCCACTGCGCCACCTAGCCACCCCTCTGAGTGCGTTCTTAGTTGAAGCAGGAAAGTATTTTACCCTAAGTGTTCTTACTATTATATTAGTTAATAGATACCTTTGTTAAAAGCAAATTAAATTTACTATCTTGTCAATGTGATGTACACCAGTAAAGGCTTGTGAGTTACAGTTGGGGTTCTCAACTACTAGATCATTCTTTGAGAGGAGCTATATTTTTGACCAGGGTCCCTGCTTTCCTGGGACCACAAGATTTAGTTCCTTCTCACCCTGGCATCATGGGCAATTTAGCAGAATCCTGCACCTAGTGTCAGCAAAGCAACCCCTGCAATCTCCTTCTGACTAGATGTGCAGTTCTCTTACTCTGTGGGTTTAGTGCCCCAGAAGTCATGACTGCTCTTGTTGATTTGATCACCTCGAAGGGCCTCTGCTGGTTTGTTGGGGTGGCACAACCTGGGCTGGACCATGCTTCATTATTACTCAGGTGTGACAGGCCTTTTCTGCCATCCTTCTAAGTTGTCTTGTACTGAAAAATTGATTCAACCAGTCCTTTTGAGTTCTGCCAATCCAGAATTCATTTTGAGACAAATTGTTTGAAAAGGAATTTGGGAAAGCTAGATGAGTCCCTGCCTTTTTCTCTGCCATCTTTCCCCTCCCCTCCCCCAATGTCATAAAACCATCTACTTGGGGGTGGAAGAATTGGTATCTAAATGTCACATAGATAAAAATCATACATCTTTTGAAGTACTAAAATGTAATATCAGCTACAGACATTACATTTTCAAATAAGAAAGTGTCAACAATGAAAAGAATCATAATTTGTTAAATTTTTCTCATCTTCAACAAAACTGAAATATTCTCCATATACCAAATATTCCCTCTATTTTCCTTCCTTCATCCCTAGAGTCATATTATTCCCTTTTCCTAAAATGTTTTCCCTCCTGTCTTTAATTTCTATGGATCCTTTGAAGGTCAACTGAAATGTCTTCTCCAGAAATGATTGCCTGATCCATCACCCACTCCTCATTTTCTTTTTCTCTCTCTCCAATAAAATATTTTCCCTTGGATCTCACATAACTTTGTAATATTGTATATTATCATTCTGTTTCTTTCTTAGTGCCCTACTAAAGTGTAAAATGCATGAGGGGAAAGGTTTATATCTCAGTTAAACTTTGTATCTCTTCCAGTACCTAACAGTACTCTACATGTTTTACTTTCAAGAGGCTGTTGAATGATTATTGAATATCGGCATTGAATGCAGTTTTGTAGAACTGAAATTATATGACTTCTAAAATATTGGATGATCAGGCTTTAGGCTTTATGTTTTTTATAGTTTTAACATATATATATATATATATCAGATTTGTTATTTGTTTCTCTTTCTTGTGAATACCTTTTAAGAAAAACTCAATCTAGTAATACTTAAACTGCTCAATGAAGGTTAAGAGCTAGGAAATAAATTGTGGAGCAAATTTCAATTTTGTCAATTCAGGGAAACAAGAAAAAATAGGTCACAGCATTTCAATATTATGAAATGCTTTGAACAAAATTTTAAATTGTGTATTATATGCAAAGAATTTTGGATACTGAAAAAGGAACTCTTGGGGAAAAGCCTAGAGGTTTAAATTATTGGAGAAAAATTAAACAAAATGAAGTTGTCACATTTGTGATAGGAATATGCTTTTGACTATTGTTCAAAAGCAAGAGTTGCTAAGATGGGCTCTAAAAGCTTGTGAAAAAGAACACATTAATAATTAACAAATATTCATTTAGTGTCTAATATGATATTTCCCTGAAAATAATAATAACCAGAAAAGAAGTCCTAACATGATTTTTCAGGATGCTCATAATATAAGCCTTACCCCCAAAATAAGTCTCAGTTAAGATGCATTTAGTAAATCTATTGCAACACACAGCAGATATATAGAATTCATTAATATGTCCTCTATAGAAATCAAAACACAGGAGTGACCATGTTATTTGCCTGATCAAAATCAAGCTCCCTGTTACAGCCTCTAGAATAAAATGCAAAATCTTTAGCGTGGCATTTGAATTATTCCACTCTTTGGCTACCCTTTACTTTTCCAGACACATTGCATTACTTCTTTGTATTCTAACTTTCCTGCCCAACTGAACCACCAGCTGCTTCCTATGTAAAGTAATATTATAACACAATTATAAATAAATAATATAATTGACATAATACTTAAAATAAATTTTTGCACATGAATGAATGTAGATTATTACAAATGAAAAAATAAGACATCTCCTGAAAATAAACTCTAATGTATCTTTTGGAACAAAAATAGGTATAAGACCTAGGCTTATTTTCAGGGAAATATGATATGTATAACTGTGTTAGGTGCTAAGAATAAAAACACACAAATAGATCTGTTCTTGTTTACAATTTCGTGCTCTCTGTGCATAATTAAATAACTACAGGAGAGAACTCTAAGAGTGGAGATCAGGAAAGTTTTCACAGAGGTAGTAGCAGAACTGAGCCTTCAAAAAGGAAGCTGGTGATTCTAAAATGGAGACTAAGTCTAGACAGAGGGAGACAGACTACCTTTGTGCAAAGACACAAAGACAGAAGGCAGAATGTCTTGTTTAGTAAGCAGCTGGTGGTTCAGTTGGGCAGGAAAGTTAGAATACAAAGAAGTAATGCAATGTGTCTGGAAAAGTAAAGGGTAGCCAAAGAGTGGAACAATTCAAATGCCACGCTAAAGATTTTGTCTTTTATTCTAGAGGCTGTAATAGGGAGTCCAATTTTAACTAGGAAAATAACATGGTCACTCCTGTGTTTTGATTCTATAGAGGATACATTAATGAAGTTAGAATTTGAGCTAGAGAGAAAAGAGCTGAAGATGTTGCAAATAGTCAAGGGTAAAAGGGTAAGTGCCCAGATTGATTAGTAGCCATGTGAACAGAGAATGAAGAATGAGTGCAAGAGATGTTGTGCCAAAAGAATTGATGAGACTTAGCCAATTAATAGGATATGGAGATTAGTTGACCATAGAGGATATATTTACACAGGTGAAGACTAGAGTCAGATAAATGAGAATAAAGCTATCAGGTTTATAAGCATAGGTTTTCACATTATTGAAGAAATGTAAGAGAACAATAGTAGTTTTAGAAAAAATACAGATAATAATTCTGAGAAAAATATTTTTATATATGTGGAGCTTTGCAATTTCAAGAGATATACAACACAAATTGCATTAATTGAGGATGGTTTCTCTAGAAATGATATAGCAATTTATATAAGAAACGACCTTTCTAATTTATCCAGTGCCAGATTTTTCTTATTTATCCATGCCTCTGAATAATTGGTTATGCAATGCTTAAATCACAAATGAAGATTTTTTAAAGTGTAGAGTATAACTGTAAAGTACAAATTTTCCCAGATATTTTAAAATTCATCTGCTTTTCAATGAAAACTAGATGTGGACTGAAGCTTAGGTTGTTTGAACACAGCTAATGTAGAAGTTAGTTTTGCTGAAGTGCTTCTGTTGTTTTTCATCTTTGCTAGAAGTAAAGGTTCTGAGTAAGAAAGGAGAGGGTTATATTTTGAAATGAATGAAATTTAAAAGCAAAAGGCACCTATCATACTTTAAAAACAGCTAAATATAGGGATTGTGAAGAATGACCATAAGTATGGAATATTGTTAAGACTTTAGAATGTCAAATGGGAAAAAATGAAAGGCAGGAAATGGGTCAAATGAAATAAAATCATTGAGAGAGAACAAGGGAATATGAAAATGAATAAAGATAAATCAGTATTTTTATAGGTAGGGTCGTGGCATAACAACCTTTGAAATAAAGAAAAAGATGTAGAGACTATCAACTCTGATCTTCAGTAGTGATCATAAAAGATTGGCAGAAAGAAAATAGAACAGCTCTCTATCTTAAATATTGGTACTGCAAACTTCTGTCTAGTGATGAACCATCAACTTACTATTGGAAAAAATGAGCCATATCAGTATTGGCATTCTCATAATATTTAAAAATTAGAAGACAAAACAAGGTTGCATAAACTTGGGAAGGTGATTTACAGGGTCTCATTGGGGAATTCCAAATAATACCATCAACATTTCTCACTTTTTGCTTCAATCTTGGAGATAGCTTCTCCAAAAACACTAGACTCTTTGTACTCTTTTTTTTTCAAGGTAGTGCAATTAAGTGACTTGCCCAAGGTCCCACAGCTAGGCAATTATTAAGTGTGTGAGTCCAGATTTGAGCTCAGGTCCTCCTAACTCCATGGCCAATGCTCTATCCACTGCACCACCTAGCTACCCCAGTCACTTGTTGTCTTGCTCTCAACTCCTTCGCTTACCTAAAACTTCTCCCAACAAATTACTGGTGATTCACTAACCTGATGGTCTTCTTTCAGTACTTATTCATCTTGATTTCTCTGCAAAATTTGACAGTATCGATCTTCCCCTCCTTCTGGATATTCTTCTCCTGGGTTTTTGTGATACTGTTCTGTCATGATCCCCTTTCTACTTGTCAGATAAAATTCTTCTTAGTTTAATACCAGTCACCAAATTAAAAAAAAATACATAACAGACCTCAGCTGTCTGAAGTCAGAAGACTACCTTTTTAACCTCTCCTTTCAGCCCAGTCTGAACTTTCTTTCAGACTGTTAAAATGTATTTTATTCAGTGTTTTGCAAGAACAGAAAACGTGTTAAACATCATATTCAGCTCATAAGGAATTTTAAAAATAGCAGCTGGACAACTCCTCTGACTGCTTCACCAATCTGAGTTTAAGAGAACATAGTATTCTACCTAGTAGAATTTTTCTACCTAGTAGAATTTTTCATAGGTTGGGTAGACTTGTTTTAATGCTAGTCATTGGTGATATCCATGTAACAGTCCATAACATTTATTAAGAGCCTACTACATGTTCTCCACTAGCAATAGCATGAAGTAGAACTATAGAATATATTCTATTTAATAATTTTCTCTACTTAAGGACAATATATTTGATGAATTAACAAAAAATTTATATATTGAATAGAGAGCCTATGTCAGAGTCAGGACTACTTGGATTGGATAGATAGACAAGTAGACTATCTAAATCATTGTAAAAGTTTCTGTAAAAATAATTTATTACTGTACATTAAGGATTGCTTAATTATTAATTAATGTGCTTTATTACAGATTACATTATAGTATTAGTTCATGCTGCGATCATTAAGAATAAATCTAGGGGGAAATGATATCAATAATACGACACTATCTACAAATTCACCAACTTGAAATCAATCTATTCAAACAATGGAACAATGATAGAAAATAGAAAATTGTGGGAGGGAGTGGAGGAAGCAAAATAAAAATAGTAAAAATATAGGGGATAATATGATTATCAATGCAATATAGTCAATCCAAAGAGGAAACAAGAAGAGCTGGTTAAACACCATTTTATCTCTTTGGCTTCTTTCTAAGTAGAATAAATGGCAACTTATTTTAAAATACAAGCTCATTGTAAAGCTGTACAAGATCATGGCAGTTTATGCATGCTATTGCAATGTTGTGTTAAGGGACAAGAAATGACTTTAGAGCTAGGAATATCTGGATTCAAGTTCAGTCACATACATCTATGTGACCTTGTCAAATTACCTTACTTCTCTGTGACTACCAGATGCAGAGAAGATGTGGACCTGCATTGGTTGAGGTAATTTCTTCACCTGAGAATTTCCTGTACCAGTCAAATCACTGGTCAGATCACCCTATCTCAATCCCATTGCAATTTAAAATGATGACAATTTTGAGTGAGGCTCAACTAAAATAACATTGTCCCAAGAGAATTTCTAGAACACACTGGCAAGAAATTCTGTAAATGGATTAGATCTCTTATTTCTATAAGGATCCATTTTCATCACCAATTTTTCTAGAATTCCACTTTTGAACTCTGATACTGATTCAGTCCCTCATATGGTCTACATAGAAGTAGAAAGGTAACTTAAATAAAAAGTTGAGAAGAGTGGTTGAATCAGATAAAGGAAAGAACCAGTGCAGGTGATGACACAATTTCTAGAATATTAAGTGATTATTTTATACTATATCATGAAGATTCCAAAAGGATAGAAAAAAATGACCAATACTATTATTGAAAAAGACATTATTGACTTACATACTTATTTTTTTTATCTTTCTAAATCACTATAAAATACATAAATATCAGTCATCCTTGAAGATATGAGAAAGGAACAACTTTTGCTATTCTGTCATTTTTCAGTTGTCATTAGTTCTTAGTGACCCATTTAGGATTTTCTTGGCAAAAATACTGGAATGACTTGCCATTTTGATCTCTAGCTCATTTTACAAATGAGGAAACTGAGACAAATAGGATGAAGTGACTTGCCTGTAGTCACATAGCGAGTCACTGTCCAAGGCCAGATTTGAACTTGGGAATATGAGTCTTTGTAACTCCAGATCCCCCACTCTGGCCACTATTCCACCTGGCTATCCTGCCAGGGAACAGCTGGCAATGCTTTTACAAATAATTGACTACATTAAGCCACATCTTTCGAATCACACAATTGACTGAAATTTTCAGAAAATATAAGATAATGCTATGTTTATTAATGACAAAAAAAGTATTTTAACTTGTTAGGATATAACATCTAGAAAGCACTTCTCACACAAGGTATCTCTTATATTAAGAAGAATTTCTGTAATGCCATGTTAGGAATGTTTTCTTCTTTCAGGATAAATTAAGCAGATGTTTCCTTGGCTACCTTAAAACATACTTTCTAAAAGAGGAGCAACTTTGGGAAAATGAGGATTTTTAAATATAAACCTTTCCTTTGTTGAACTGTTTGTACATTTGCAGTTTACTAGGTCTTTTTCACATGAACTACAGTCTACCCATGCCTGCTTCATCCTGTACTTGCAAAATTGATGTTGTGGACATGATTTAAAACAAAATTTCATTAAAGATATATATAATTTGATTTAGCTCATTTTAGTTTGTTGTAATCTTATTCTGCACCTGTCTTATTAGTTATCCCTTCCAGCTTCATGTCATCTTCAAATTTAACAGGCAAAAGAAATATAAAGTCATCTTTTTACTTTTTTAAATGAAATTTCTTTCTTCCTTTTGTAGACTGAGGAGAGCGGAGTTGAGGAGGGTAAAAGAGATATTTGAGTGCCTTTGTGCACAAATGGGATTTATACCTCAGTTTCCTAGCCATGGAGACACAAAAATTAGAGAAGGGAGAATCTAGGGTGTGGAATTACCTAGAACTTTGGAACTGGGGGGACCTGGTTCAGAGACTAGAGAGCTAGATCAGAGCTCCAAGCCTGAGAAGATTGAACAGAAAGCAGGAACCCAAAAAGATGCATTGATCTAAAAAATGGAAAGGGGCTAAACTGTGAAATTCACCTATGAGTCACATTTCATTTTTCCTGTCTTTCACATGAATTGATTTAAAATTTCCTTTGAGATTGCAACCTAATTATTTTCCTGTCATTTAAAATTCAGTGATTTTTAAATAGTCTAGCTTATCAATTAGCTAGAGCTACAAAATGGATGACATTTTTACAACGGTTTTGCATTTGCTGGACTGTAGATATTTTAAGTGAAACTTTGGGAAATCACCTTCCTGTGCAAATACAGCTATGTAGTCATTCAGAGTCTCTGTGTTGAAAGATCCCCAGGACATTCTGACATTTCATTTTTTGTTAACTGCTTTTGTTAAAAGTAATAGAGACAATATGATATAATGGATGAGGAGTTGGCCTTGAAGCCAGGAAGATCTGGATTCAAGCTCCCCCTCTGACATACTAGCTGTGTGACCAGGAGCAAATAATTTAATTTCTAAATGTTCTAGATCTAGGCAACTCTTCAAGATTGATAAGGCACAGAGAAGGTTCCAACCTACATTGGTAAAGAGAATTTTCTTGCCCACAAAATTTCCTCTACCAGTGAGGTGATAAAGCTCCAGTCTGTATCCCAAAGTAAGATGAAACATTTTTCCTTAAATTATTTTAAAAATTTTTTTCTACTTTAGTATATATAATTGAGTTTTGTTTATTCTAAAAATGTCATCATCTGGATTTATAAAGATTTAGCAATCCCTTTTCTCTAAGTTCCCATTTTTCTTATTCTGAGTACATCCCAAATTTAAGTTAATTATAAGCTCCCTAAATAAAAATGACTTAAGGACATTTTGGATAGCTTATATATTCCTTTTCCTATTTGCTAAACATAAATATTTTACTAAAAATAAGGAAATAAGTTTGGAACTTCCTAAATTTATGAAAAATGTATTTCTGACACAAGTTCAAACTTGGCATATCCTAAACTTAATATTTCATCATCTGCCTCTCAACATCTGTGTCTTTGTAAGTGATCCCAATGTTTTTCAATCATCTAGATAGGACTGAAAAAAATAGAGTCATCTTTGTTTCTTCTTTTCTATACTGAAACTCACTAAAATCTCTGCTTTTTTTTTGGAGTTTTTTTTTCTAGTTTGTTTTTGTGAGGCATTCAGGGGTAAGTGACTTGCCCAGGGTCACACAGCTAGTAAGTATCAAGTTTCTGAGGCTAGATTTAAACTCAAATCCTTCTGACTCCAAGGCTGGTACTCTTATCCACTGTACCACCTAACTTCCTTCCCCCTCTGCCTGGTTTTATTTTGGAATCTCAAGAAGTGACTGGTGTATTCTTTCTATGACTATTTCACACTTTGGCTCTAGGATATTAGTACAGTTTTTCCTGATTATTTTTTTAATTTTATTTAGTTAGTTTTTGTAAGGCAATGATATTAAGTAACTTGCCCAAAGTCACACAGGTAGTTAATTATTGAGTGTCTGAGACTAAATTTGGACTAAGGTCTTACTGACTCCTGGGCCAGTGCTATATCTATTGCACCACCTAGCTGTCCGCTCCCCCCCCCCCCAATAATTTCTTAAAAGGTACCATACAGGCTCTTTTTTTGATCATGATTTCAGGTAGTCCGGTAATTCTTTTTGTAAGGTTTTTGCAAGGCATTGGGGTTAAGTGGCTTGCCCAATGCCACACAGCTGGGTAATTATTAAGTGTCAGAGGCCTTATTTGCACTCAGATCCTCCCGACTCCAGGGCCAGTGCTCTACCCACTGCGCACCTAGTCACCCCTAGTCCAGTAATTCTTAAATTGTCTCTCCTGCATCTATTTTCCAGTGAGGTATATTACATTTCTGATATTTTTTCATCCCTTTGGTTTTATCTGACTGATTCTTGATGTCTCATTGTATCATTACCTTCCACTTCCTCAGTTTTAATTTTTAAGGAATTATTTTCTTCAGTTGGCTTTTGTTCCTCCATTTCCATTTGGTCAGTTCTGCTTTTATTTATTTTTTTTTAGTTTTTTTAGTTTTTGCAAGGCAATGGGGTTAAGTAGCTTGCCCAAGGCCACAGGGCTAGGTAATTATTAAGTGTCTGAGGCAGTATTTGAACTCAGGTACTCCTGACTCCAAGTCCAGTGCTCTATTCACTGCACCACCTAGCCGCCCCTCAGTTCTGCTTTTAAAGGAATTCTTTTCTTTTTTTTTAATTTATTTTTATTAAAGATATTATTTGAGTTTTACAATTTTCCCCCAATCTTGCTTCCCTCCCCCCACCCCCACCCCACAGATAGCACTCTGTCAGTCTTTACTTTGTTTCCATGTTGTACCTTGATCCAAATTGGGTGTGATGAGAGAGAAATCATATCCTTAAAGAGAACAGAATTCTCAGAGGTAACAAGATCAGACAATAAGATATCTTTTTGTTTTCTAAATTAAAGGGAATAGTCCTTGTACTCTGTTCAAACTCCACAGCTCCTTATCTGGATACAGATGGTACTCTCCTTTGCAGACAGCCTAAAATTGTTCCCAATTGTTGCACTGATGGAATGAGCAAGTCCTTCAAGGTTGAACATCACTCCCATGTTGCTGTTAGGGTATACAGTGTTTTCTGGCTCTGCTCATCTCACTCATCATCAGTTCAAGCAAATCCCTCCAGGTTTCCCTGAAATCCCATCCCTCCTGGTTTCTAATAGAACAATAGTGTTCCATGACATACATATACCACAGTTTGCTAAGCCATTCCCCAATTGAAGGACATTTACTGGATTTCCAATTCTTTGCCACCACAAACAGGGCTGCTATAAATATTTTTGTACAAGTAATGTTTTTACCCTTTTCCTTCATCTCTTCAGGGTATAGACCCAGTAGTAGTATTGCTGGGTCAAAGGGTATGCACATTTTTGTTGCCCTTTGGGCATAGTTCCAAATAGCTCTCCAGAAGGGTTGGATGAGTTCACAGCTGCACCAACAGTGTAATAGTGTCCCAGATTTCCCACATCCCTTCCAACAATGATCATTATCCTTCCTGGTCATACTGGCCAATCTGAGAGGTGTGAGGTGCACCGTACCTCAGAGAAGCTTTAATTTGCATTTCTCTAATAATTAATGATTTAGAGCATTTTTTCATATGGCTATGGATTGCTTGGATCTCCTCATCTGTAAATTGCCTTTGCATATCCTTTGACCATTTGTCAATTGGGGAATGGCTTTTTGTTTTAAAAATATGACTCAGTTCTCTGTATATTTTAGAAATGAGTCCTTTGTCAGAATCATTAGTTGTAAAGATTGTTTCCCAATTTACTACATTTCTTTTGATCTTGATTACATTGGTTTTATCTGTGCAAAAGCTTTTTAATTTAATGTAATCGAAATCATCTAATTGGTTTTTGGTGATGTTCTCCAACTTTTCCTTAGTCATAAACTGTTCCCCTTTCCATAGATCTGACAGGTAGACTAGTCCTTGATCTTCTAATTTGCTTATAGTATTGTTTTTTATGTCTATGTCCTTTAACCATTTGGATCTTATCTTGGTAAAGGGTGTGAGGTGTTGGTCTAATCTAAGTTTCTTCCATACTAACTTCCAATTATCCCAGCAGTTTTTATCAAAGAGGGAGTTTTTATCCCAATGGCCTGACTCTTTGGGTTTATCAAACAGCAGATTACTATAATCCTCTACTTCTTTTACACCTAGTCTATTCCACTGGTCCACCACTCTATTTCTTAGCCAATACCAACCAGTTTTGATGACTGATGCTTTATAATATAATTTTAGATCGGGTAGTGCTAAGCCACCTTCGTTTGCACTTTTTTCATTAAGCTCCTGGCAATTCTTGACTTTTTATTTCTCCATATGAATTTACTTACAATTTTTTCTAACTCGTTAAAGTAATTATTTGGAATTTTGATTGGTAGGGCACTAGTTTAGTTTTGGTAGAAATGTCATTTTTATTATATTAGCTCTCCCTATCCATGAGCAGTTGATATTTGCCCAGTTATTTAAATCTGATTTAATTTGTGTGAGAAGTGTTTTATAATTGTTTTCAAAAAGATTCTAAATCTGTCTTGGCAAATAGACTCCCAAATATTTTATACTGTCTGAGGTTACTTTGAATGGCATTTCTCTTTCTAGCTCTTCCTGCTGTTTCTTTCTAGACATATATAGAAAAGTTGAGGATTTATGAGGGTTTATTTTATAACCTGCAACTTTGCTAAAATTGCTAATTGTATCCAGTAGTTTTTTAGATGATTTCTTGGGATTCTCTAGGTAGACCATCATGTCATCCGCGAATAGTGAGAGTTTTGTCTCTTTCCTTCCCAATTCTAATTCCTTTGATTTCTTTTTCTTCTCTAATTGCTGATGCTAACATTTCTAAGACAATATTGAATAGCAGTGGTGATAATGGGCACCCTTGTTTCACCCCTGATTTTATTGGGAATGCCTCTAGCCTCTCCCCATTGAGTATAATGCTTGTTGATGGTTTCAGATAGATACTGCTAATTATTTTAAGGAACAGTCCATTTATTCCTACACTCTCTAGTGTTTTTAATAGAAATGGATGCTTTTTCAGCATCTATTGATATGATCATATGGTTTCTGATAGGTTTGTTATTGATAAAATTGAGTATACTAACAGTTTTCCTAATATTGAACCAACCCTGCATTCCTGGAATAAATCCTACTTGATCATGATTTATTATCCTTGTGATGACTTGTAATCAGTTTGCTAAGATTTTATTTAGGATTTTTGCATCTATATTCATCAGAGAAATGGGTCTATAATTTTCTTTCTGTTTTAACTCTTCCTAGTTTAGGTAACTACCATATTGGTTTCATAGAAAGAGTTAGGCAGAGTTCCATCTTTCCCTATTTTTCCAAAGAGTTTATATAGGATTGGAACCAATTGTTCCTTAAATGTTTGGTAGAATTCACTTGTGAATCCATCAGGCCCTGGAGATTTTTTTTTTAGGGAGTTCAATAATGCCTTGTTGAATTTCTTTTTCTGAGATAGGGTTGTTTAGGTATTTAATCTCATCTTCATTTGACCTGGATAACTTATATTTTTGTAAATATTCATCCATTTCACTTAGATTATCAAATTTATTGGCATAGAGTTGGGCAAAATAATTTCAAATTATGACTTTAATTTCCTCCTCATTGGTGGTGAGTTCACCATTTTCATATATGATACTAGCAATTTGGTTTTCTTTCTTTTTGTAAATCAAATTGACCAGTTGTTTATCAATTTTATTGGTTTTTTCATAATACCAACTTTTGGTTTTATTAATTCAATAGTTTTTTTTTGCTTTCGATTTTATTAATTTCTCCTTAATTTTTAGAATTTCTAATTTGGTATTTAATTGGGGATTTTTGATTTGTTCTTTCTCTAATTTTTTTAGTTGCATGTTTAGTTCATTGCCTCTTTCTCCAATTTATTCATATAAGCATTTAGAGCTATAATATATCCCCTGAGAGTTGCTTTGAATGAATCCCATAGGTTTTGGTATGTTGTTTGATTATTATCATTATCTAGGATAAAATGGTTAATACTTTCTATAATTTGTTTTTTGGTCCATTCATTTTAAATATGAGGTTATTCAGTTTCCAATTTGTTCTGGGTCTATATCTCCTTGGCCCAGTATTGCATATGACTTTTATTGCATTGTGATCTGAGAAAGGTGTATTAACTATTTCTGCCTTTCTGTAGTTGATCATTAGGTTTTTTATGTCCTAGTACATGGTCAATTTTTGTATAAGTTCCATGTACTGCAGAGAAAAAGGTATATTCCTTTCTATCCCCATTCAGTTTCCTCCATAAGTCTACCATATCTAATTTTTCTAACAATCTATTTACCTCCTTAACTTCTTTCTTGTGTATTTTATGATTTGATTTATCTAGATCTGAAAGCAGGAAGTTGAGGTCTCCCACTAGTAGAGTTTTGCTATCTATGTCTTCCTGTAGTTCTTTCAGCTTCTCCTCTAAGAATTTGGGTGCTGTCCCACTGGGTGCATATATATTCAATATTGAAATGTCTTTATTGTCTATGGTACCTTTTAGGAGGATAAAGTTTCCTTTCTCATCTCTTTTAACGCTATCTATTTTTGCTACTGCTTTGTCTGAGATAAGGATTGCTACCCCTGCTTTTTTTACTTCAGCTGAAGCAAAATATATTTTGCTCCAACCTTTTACCTTTACTCTATATGTATCTCTCTGCTTCAAATGAGTTTCTTGTAAGCAGCATATTGTAGGATTCTGGTTTTTAATCCACTCTGCTATTTGCTTACGTTTTAAGGGAGAGTTCATCCCATTCACATTCAAGGTTATGATTGCTAATTCTTTATTGTCCCCCGTGCTATCTTCCCTCTGTTTGCATTTTCCCCCTTTCTTCCCCCTTTATCCATATTCCCGAGTATTTTGTTTTTGAATAAGACCCCTTCAGTGTGTTTGCCCTGCTATATCACACCCTCCCCTTTCTTTCTTCTTTCCCTTTTTCCCTTTTCCCCTTCCCTTCCTTTTTTATTTCCCCCTTTTCCCCCACTCTTTTTCCCTTTCTCCATCCCCTCTCCCCTTTTAACTGAATATGTGTAGATTGACTTTAAGCCAAATCTGATGTGAAGAAGATTCAGGTGTTTCTCCTCTGCTCCCTTCTTCCCCTTTATTACCATAGGTTTTTTGTACCTCTTAGTGTAATGAGATTTACCCCATCCAATCCCCTCCCTCCTCCAGTCTCTTTCCTGTCCCCCTTTTTAAGGAGGTAGTGTTTTTTTAGATCATTCTATCTAAGTCATAGAAAATTCTGAGTGTCTGTCCCTTCTAGTTCAGTATATTCTATCAAATAGAGTCAGAATTCCTAAGAATTATTAGAGTCTTTCTCCCAAGTGGGGTTAAAGCCAGTTACATCCCATTAGATAGCAGTCTCATGGATAGGTCATGAATGTCCATCGTTTCTGGCTAGGTGTGTTCTCTCTGTTAGAGTTACAATTCTCAAGATTTATGAGAATCTCCCCCGCCCCATGCTAGGATATAGCCAGTTTCAACTTACTGGATTGCATTTTTTTCCTTTTACCACCCTTTTTTTTTTTTTAGCTTTTCATTTGTCTCTTGAACCTCCTGTTTGATGTCTAAATTTTCTGTTTAGCTCTGGTCCTTTCATCAGAAATTTTTGGAATTCTTCCAATTCATTAAATGTTCATCTTTTTCCCTGGAAGAGAATGTTCAACTTTGCAGGAAAGTAGATTCTTGGCTGCATTCCAAGCTCCCATGCTCTTCAAAATATCTCATTCCAGGCCCTTTTATTCCTTAAAGTGATGCAGCCAGGTCCTGCGCAATCCTTACTGTGGCTCCTTGATATTTAAATTGTTTCTTTCTGGCTGCTTGCAGGATTTTCTCTTTTATCTGATAGTTCTGGAGTTTGGCCACAACATTCCTTGGTGTTTTCATTTTAGGATCTTTTTCTGGTGGGGATTGATGTACTCTTTCAATAACTACTTTGCCCTCCAGTTCCATGATATCAGGGCAGTTTTCCATCACTATATCCTGTAATATTAAGTCCAGGCTTTTTTTCTCTTCAGTGTTTTCAGGAAGTCCTATAATTTTCAGGTTGCCCCTTCTCGATCTATTCTCGAGGTCAGTGGTTTTGTTGATGAGGTATTTTACATTTGCTTCTATTTTTTTCTATTTTTTGATCTTGTTTAACTGACTCTTGCTGTCTCATGGAGTCATTAGTTTCTGTAGACTCCATTATTTTTGGGGGGGAGGAGTTTTCTTCATTAACCTTTTCCAATTGGTCAATTCTACTTTTGAAAGAGCTTTCCATTTGACCAATTGAGGTTTTGAGAGAATTAATTTCTTTTTGCATTTGCTCATTTGAGGATCTGATTTATTCTCCTTTTGTGTTTGTCCAAATGTACTTTCTAAGGTTTTGTTTTCTTGTTGCAAGATATTAATTGTCTCTCCCAAATTTTTAAGCTCCTTCCTTATTTCTTCAAGGAAGTCTTTCTGTGCTGGAGACCAGATTGTATTCTCCTCAGAGGTTCCAGGTCTCTCTGAGTTGGGGTCTTTCCTTTCCAGGAATTTTTCTATGGATCCACCATTCCGCTGACCCTTCTTCATTATGCTAAGACCTTGAGTTGGGTGGGGCTGGTTCACCTGGGCTTGGGATCGCCAAAGGCTTTACTGAGTGCAGTTTCTCTGGCTGGCCAGTAGGAGGTGCTGGTTGCTTTCTCTGGAGTGTCTGTGACCTTGGTTGAGAGGCTTTCTTCCTTTGCTTGAGGGAAGGAATTGGAGCTATTGAATTCTTTTGCCTTCAATCAATGGTGGGCTTTACCCTGGCCTGAGGTCATTCCTCAGCTGGGCTGGTTCTTTTGCTCACACACCTGGGCCTGAGGCAGAAGTACTTTGCAATTGTTTGTTTGGGAGGAGGCTTTAGTGCAGTGGAGGCATGGACTCAGATTTTCTCAGACCTGAGGAGCCCAGGGATGGTGTCCACAGCTCTCCTGCACCAGACCTCTCCCCCCCAGCCCTGTCTGCAAGCTCCTGAGGGACTGCCCCAACACCTGCACCTCTGCTTCCCTGCAGGCCCAAGCCCCTTTCATCCGGCCCCACCACTGATCCAGCAGGTCTAGCTCTTGGGCCCTCAGACTCCTGGTTCCAATTCAGCTGTTAATCTGCTGATCCGGGGCTGATCCTCTCCCTGAGCCCAGACTCACCCACCAGTACTCAGCCAAGGCTGCTGCGGGAGACAAATCCTGAGGTAGATGTTCCTTCTCCTGGCTTTTCTTTCTGGGTTTTGTGGTTCAGATTTCTTTTAAGAGGTTTGTTTCATGTGATAGATGGGGAAGAGATCAGGAGACTTTAGAACTGTGCCTGTCTTCTCTCCGCCATCTTGGATGGAAGTCCAAGGAGTTATTTTCTTCAGTGGATTTTTCCCTCCAATTTGGTCAGTTCTGTCAATTTTTGTGCTTCCTTTTCTAAGCAGTTGACTATCTCTTGCACAATTCTCATTTCTTTTTCTAATTTTTCTTCTGTCAGTTGATTTTAAAATTGTTTTTGAGATATTCCAAGAGGACTTTTAGGCTTGAAACCAATTCATATTTTTCCTCTGGGACTTCACATGGAGGCATTTTGCCACTCTTTTCTGCGTTAGTGTTTTGATCTTGCCTGTCAAATAGTAGCTTTTTACAGTTACAGCTTTTATGTTTTTACTCAATTTAAAGCCTTTTTTTCCCATGGTTTTTAAAGTTGATCTCTGCTCCTGGGGCTGAGGAGGCACTGTCCCAAACTTCATGTGCTGGGGGGCCAGGGGTCTAGTCACTGGCTTTCATCCTGAAGGCTCAGATGCTTGACAGCTTGCTTGCTGTACTGGGATGGCCCAGGCAAGTCAAGTCTGTTGAACTGGGGTTCCGGAGCTTCACAACATACCTTCTGCACTGGGATTGGAGGTCTCACAGCTGCCTGCTGAGCCAGGTCTTGTTTTCTGATCTATGCTGCTACTAAGAACCTCCTCATACCCCACCTGTCCTGGGCAAAAAAAAACTTTCCCGAAGTCCTTCTAAGATATCTTAAGATGGAAAAATTAAGCTGTTTCTCTCTGTCTCTTTGTGGATTCTGTCACTCCACAGTCCATTTAGAAGCTTTATTTAACATTATTTCTGAGAGAAACTGGGGAGATTTCAGACAACTTTCTGCTTCTCTCCACCATCTTGCCTCCACCCACCCCCTTTCTGGTTTTAAAGACTTCATATTTGAAGAGGAAAAATAATATGGTTCAGCTAAACTCCATTTGAAAGTCATTGATAAGGCCTCATTGAATATGAAAATACTGTACATTTTGCTGTTTATCTCAATATCTCTACAAATACTTAGAATACTCCTCTGCACATAGAGGACATTTAATAAATGCTAATCAAATCACTAATTCCACTTATAGGCAATCATCTATGATTTTCTACATGCCTATGAAAATTACTGAAAACTGAAAAATGATGTTATACAAGCTATTTACATTATATAGATGGGCTAAAACTCCAACAGTTTTTTGGACTAAATTCAACTTTTGTCCCCCCCACACTGAATTAAGTAAAATTTATTTGTGATTAAAATTACAATTGGTACATATATGAGCCTAAAAGGGCTATCCTGTAAAGCAATTAACACACACACACACACACACACACACACACAGGTACACACTCACAGAGATGCATAGACACACCTGCAAGGACACATATACTCGTGTGGGTGGACACACGCACACACACACACAACACACACACACATACACATACACATACAAATACCATTTGTGGTGATTTTAAGCATCAAGCTCTGAGAAAAGCAGCATATAAAAAGGTAGGAGTGAGTCTCCCTTGGACATACAGAGCCTTTAGACAGTTCATCATCATCATCATCATCTTCACCTCCCCTTGAGCTAGTCTGCTGGCCCCATGACCTTGTTCTCACAGATGATTTGGCAGATGGAGCCCTGGATCTGAGCTCAAAGCCAGCCTCAGACACTCACTTGCTGTATGACCCTGGTTGAGTCACTTCACCATTGTGTGCCTCAGTTTTCTCAACTAAAATAGCATTTACCCCTTAGGGTTGTGTGACGATCCAGTGAGATAATAATTGTAAAGCAGTTAGAATGCCTAGCCCAGATTGAGTGCTCTATAAATGTTATCTATTATTATTGTTATTACTCCTCCTCCTAGTACAGCTACTGCTATCCTCACAACCTCCCCCCTTCATATATGCATACCTTTGACATATGAAAATGACCTTGTATTTATTACATAATATAAATATGAAAATGATCTTATATTTATTATGTAATATAAATACATAGTTATTTTCTTACATCATAGGAATGCATATGTGAAGGAGGGAGGTTATAAGGATAGTAGTAGCAGTACTAGGAGGAGGAGTAATAATATTTTAGTTTTATACACACACACACACACACTCACACTCTCTCTCTCTCTCTCTCTCTCTCTCTCTCTCTCTCTCTCTCTCTCTCTCTCTCATACATATACATGTCACTCCAGTAGTATATCACTCCTTGTGAACCCATTGCCTGGAACAGGTGTCATACTGCCTGTGAAGTCAGATGTCTTTCTCTTTGCTCTTGACCTTAACGCCTCATATTCTAAGGGGCTGCTTCTACTTGGTTTGTGATGTTTTGGCAGAAGTCTACAATACTCCATCATTTAAAACTTGACTTCAAAAGAACATGAATTGTCCAATTATAAGAAATATTTTCATGAAAAATTGGGCAGAATTTTGACAAGATTTGCAATGAATATTAAATGTCTTAATATATCCAGTTGTCAAGTTCCTTTGTTCTAATGTTGCAGCTTCATCACTGGTCCAGCCCTTCTTCCAGGATACTTTTCAATTGAGATGGATAATGTGGTACTTGTTTTAAATGGAAGAGAGGACAAAAAGATCACTTTCGCCACCCAGTGGTTACTCTATGCAAAAAGTTTAGTAGAAGCAGGGAAACTGCAACATGTTGCTGTTGTCTTACTTGGAAATGAACTTTGTGATAACACATGGATTAATCCACATCTTAAAAAACATGGAGGCTTTGTGGAACTACTTTTTGTAATCTATGATAGCCCCTGGATTAATGAAGAAGATGTTTTCCAGTGGCCTTTAGGGGTAGCCACGTAAGTATAAAATATAATTACATTCTCTTTCAGAATTGAACATTTTTAATTTCTATAGCATTAAAGGGAAGATTATGGAATCAACTTTATTTAAAGATTTTTCAATTAGTTATCTATCTGTGATTATTAGGATCAGGTAAAATTCACAGAAGCAAGAAGTTGAATTGATTGATCAACCAGTTCCCATTCCTTTGTAACTGAGTGAATTCAGAGTTTTTAAAATTCTTTTTGACTAAAAATTTTATTTGATATTAAGTTCCATAACCATATTATCTTGCTCAGAAACCCTCATTGACTTCCTTATTGCCTATAAGGTAAAACATTAGTTTATATTTCACTATACATAATTCTATATCTAATTATTGATAACTCACATTTATTTACTCAAGTACAAATTTAGCTTTGATTCTATATTACAGATAGTTAAACTGAGGCCCAGAACAGTTAACTGATTTGTTTTGTGGTCATAGTAACTTGTCCAGAAATCACTACTCCCCTTTCTACAATTCAATTTCAATACCACTTCCTTTGTCCCCTCTGTATTCCAACAAGACTATTCTGAAGCTTGGCCTTTCCCCTCCTATTCTCATGCATTGACAGAGGTGATCCCCAATACTTCAAATGCATTTCTACCACATATCTTTCTATTGAGATCTTTTTCTTCCCTTTAGATTCACCCCACACCTCCTCAGCAAAGTGTTCGTCTTTCAGAATTGAACATTTTAATTTTTATGACATTAAAAGGAAAATTATGGAGTCAGTTATGTTGAAAATTTTTCAGAACAGGAAAATTTATCTGTGGACTGGTAAAATATATAGAAACCATTCAGCTCAACACTTGCCTTTGTAACTGACATAGGAATTCAGAGTTTTTACAATTCTTCTTGGTGGAACACTTTGTTTAATACCCCATAAATTTTAGCCTGACTATGTTATTGTCTTCCTGAGAAACTTTCATTGGCTCAATATAGAGTAAAATGCAAGCCCAATTTCCAATCACTGCTCCCATGAAGTAAAATTTTTCTTATAGTCCTTCTCAGGATTACTTTGTACTTGCCACATTTTAACTTTTATCATACTTATTTGTGTATATGCCTTCCTCCCTGAAGGACTATAAGCTCTTTAAAGGATGGAGCTATGGACCTCTCAGACCTATTATAATCCCTTACACATAAAAAATGCTCAATAAATAGCTGTTGAATTATATCAAATTGAAATTATTGTGGTAAATTTGCTATCTAGAAATAATGAGTAGTTATTAGAACTTAATTTAAAGACAGTATTGGGGTGGCTAGGTGGCATAGTGGATAAAGCACCGGCCCTGAAGTCAGGAGTACCTGGGTTCAAATCCAGTCTCAGACACTTAATAATTACCTAGCTGTGTGGCCTTGGGCAAGCCACTTAACCCCATTTGCCTTGCAAAAAAAAAAAACTAAAAAAATTGCAACTGAACAAGTGGAAACTAATGACTTTAAGACATCAAGATATGATAAAACAAAATCAAAAAAATTGAAGAGGAAAATGTGAAATTCTTCGTTGGAAAAAACAATTGACCTAGAAAATAGATACAGGAGAGATAATATGAGAATTATCAGAGTACCTGAAAGTTATGATTTTTAAAAAAAAGGCCTTGGCAGCATTTTTCTAGAAATCATTGAAATTGCCTTACTATATTAGAACCAGAGGGCACAATACAGTTTGAAAGAATCCACTGATCACCATCAGAAAGAGATCTCAAAACAAAAACTTCCAGGAACATCATCACCAAATTCCAGAGTTCACAGATCAAAGAGGATATATTGCAAGCAGCCAAATACCATGGAACTTCAGTCAAGTTTACATAGGATTTGACATCTTCCACATGAAAGAACTGGAGGGCTTGGCATATGATGTTAGAAATTGGAATGCAGGGGCAGCTAGGTGGCGCAGTGGATAAAGCATCGGCCCTGGAGTCAAGAGTACCTGGGTTCAAATCCGGTCTCAGACATTAAAATAATTACCTAGCTGTGTGGCCTTGGGCAAGCCACTTAACCCCGTTTGCCTTGCAAAAACCTAAAAAAAAAATTGCATGCAAAGCTTTAAATAATTTTTTTAATTTTTAAAGCTAATACAATGCAGTTAGTAAAACACAATACTAAAAGAATATATTAATATGGTAGGTATTACTATGTTATAATAGGGGACCTCTTGGTAACCAATTGTGTAAGATTGTGCTGGCATTCCCCTTACAGATGGATCATATTACACCAGATTTGTTAGGTTTTAAAAACATGGTTTATCGCTGTTTTATCCTAATCAACATTAGCAAAATGCAACAGATTTCTATTATCTTTTCTGGAGGGATGAGGAATCAATCTGAAAACCATCTTATATGGTTCCTTTTTTTAGTAGCAATTTTCAAAAACTAGATTAACTAAGCAAAAAGACTTGTTTAATTATCATTTGGAGAGGTAGTGTGGTTGAGGAAAACACTGGTCTGGTATCTGGTTCTTACTCCAGTTGGGTTTTTAGTTCTTTTAGTTCTTTAATCCTAGGTAAGTCAGTTAACTTTTCTCCTACTCACTTTACTCATTTGCAAATTGAGAGTTGATCTGGACCAGTGGACAGGCATTCACTATCACTATCACTATCACTATCTCTATCCTTACCATTCACTGTCATTGGTTTTTTAAAATTTAGCTCCAATAAAATATTCAATGTGACATAGTATAAGGAGCAAAATGCCTCCTGTTGACTGAATAATGTCAAATGAATAGATATTACGGTTTTTCAAATGCCATTTTTTTTGTAGGTTTTTGCTAGGCAATGGGGTTTAAGTGGCTTGCCCAAGGCCACATAGCTAGGTAATTATTAAGCGTCTGAGGTCGGATTTGAACTCAGGTACTCCTGACTCCAGGGCTGGTTCTCTATCCACTGTGCCACCTAGCTACCCCACAAATGCCATTTTTCTTAGCAAACTGCAAGTTAATTTAAGTGTTATGAATTCATTGTAGCTTTTTGTGATAATGTACTTTTAATTTACAAATACTGACAGTACAACTACTGTCATGCCTGTGGAACATTGTAAAATCTAAAAAAGGGAGTCTCAGGGCAGCTACTTGGTGCAGGGGATAGAGTACTGGCCCTGGAGTCAAGAGGACCTGAGTTCAAATCCGACCTCAGACGCCTAATAATTGCCCAGCTTAGGTGACCTTGGACAAGTCACTTAACCCCAATGCCTTAAATAAATTTTAAAAAAATTTTAAAAGGGAGTTCTCATATACAAAAGTTTGGAAACTCTTGGTCTGCATGCCTTCTAAGCCTCCTTGCCAGCCAACATCCTAGGATTATGCATGTCATGTTGCAAAACTTTAAATATAACCTCCACAAAAAAAGTAGATTAGTAATGGGAAATATAAAAGGGAAATACAGGTGCACTTTAGATAGTCTTTCTATCTAATAGGAGGTAAAAGTAGTTGATGTCATTAATGTTGTTAAAGATGATTTTTCAATAATTGGTTTATAAGTAATGATCAGATGTACAAAAATACTTCAAATTATACATTTCATTCCTCTGTTGAATTGCAGAATGGTATACTATATTATGCACTAATTTGTGTGTTTATTTTTATAGATACAGGAATTTTCCTATGGTGGAACCTAGTTGGTCATTGTTGCATGATGAGAGATCATTTTTGTGCAATTTCTTAGGAACTGTTTATAAAAATTCATCCAGGGAGACTCTAATGGACATTTTGAAAAATGATAAAAACAATAAGTTGTGCTGGATTACAGTCAGAGAAGAGTAAGTTCTGTTTCCTTTGCATATTCCCTTGCTTTACCAAAGGCAGGCACAAGACCTTGTTAACCCTGGGGTATTAATGAAAAAGTCCAAAAGAGATAATTGCTTGGTTTATTTACCTGTAGAAAGTACAATAGGATCAAAAGTTTTTAGGGGCATCTTACAGAGACAAGAGGGGACTTTAAGGTGGGCAGAAGCTCCATTAAGGTGGACTCGAAATAATATTGACAGTCAAAGGCAAAGCCATTTTCTAGAGCTTGCCTTAGTGGCACTTGCTAGGTTGATTTTACATTCTTGAGATGTATTGAATGCCACAAAGATAATAATCTCATTGGCATTCATTGTCCTATTTCAGGATTCCATGGCTCCCTCATAGCTTCTGAGAAGTCCATGCCACCATGGACTTAGAATTGGGAAAAGGATAGGAGTGATCAGCAAATATAGAAGGAAAAAAACTGATAGAGAAAAACTTACGGTTGATTCATTTAATACATCATAAGTATCAAAGAAGTGTTATGTTTGCATGGCAGTATTTGAATAAATATTTTAAGTGGGGAGAGGGAGGAAACCCAGGACAGTCCATGAATATCAGTGTAAGATTTTCATTTGAAAAAATTTTAGAATCATTTTTAAAACTTTTATAAGAATTTGGAATTCTCTGATTCTCTTCTTTATAAAAAAAACTTTCAATAAAATTAAGCTAGAAAAATTTTATTATTGTACTCTTCAGGATGGTTTAATTTAAATTATTTTAGTAGATTGTTCCAACTATTAAAATCTATTCCCAGTTTGGCTTTTAAAGTAAATTTAGCATTATATATGTAGTGTATAGAACTCAAAAAGAGGGAAAAATAGGAAAAAAAAGTTCAAATATTAACTGTAAAAGTTTTTAGGAAGTTTTTGGATAAAAACATTGATAATTTCAATAACTGCAAGTTCCAAAATTTTTCTTTTTTATTATGAGTTTAAACATCAACATGTCTTAATGCTTTTAGTTCATGTTAGATAAGATTTTTATTTTCTGATTTGCTGACTTAATTTTTTCACCATTCTAGCTTTTGATATTAAGAAATGATCTTTCTACCTAAAAACAATATTAGTATGAAATGGGAATTTACATTCCTTTCCTATTTTCTAGGTGGCAGCCTCAAGAAACAAATGCAAGTTTGAAGAACTATCAAGATGCTTTACTTCAGAGTGATCTCACATTGTGTCCTGTAGGAGTGAACACAGAATGTTACCGAATTTATGAGGCTTGTTCCTTTGGCTCCATTCCCGTTGTAGAAGATGTAATGACCCCAGGCAATTGTGGGAATGCTTCCACATCTCCTATCACTCCACTGCAGCTGCTCAAGGCTATGGGGGCCCCCTTTATCTTCATTAACAACTGGAAAGAACTTCCTGCTATTTTAGAAAAAGAGAAAAATATGAGTTTACAAGAAAAGATTGAGAGAAGAAAAACACTACTTGGGTGGTATCAGCACTTCAAAGTACAGCTCAGACTGAAATTCACTAAAATTTTAGAACACTCCTTTTTAATGAGTGATAACAAAGGTTAATCATTAATTTGAACTCAAAGTTTAGACGTGATTGAAAATATACTTTTCAGAACTTTTAGTGTATGTGTGTGTGTGTGTATAAATATATATATATGTGTGTGTGTGTGTGTTCTTAAGAAACAATGTGTTTTGTGGTTTACAGTTATTAGTCTACTGAGCAATGGGGTATGGGGCTTTCTTGTGTAGCTTACTCATCCAATTTTCAAATAGGTAGGGGAATTAAATATTTTCTCCAAAATGCCAACCTGTCTCACCTTTTTTTTGCCCATTTCATAAAATGTCATGACTTTTATCACTCAGCTTACTCTATTAAAAAAAATACATATATATTACACACATACACACATATACTCACACACGTGCATGAACGTATGTATATAGAGAGTGTATATTTAGTTCAGGTAGTTCATTCTTCCTGTCTTCAAAGAGGAAGAGGAATTAAATTTTTTTCTTAGAAATTCTAACTTATCTTGTTAACTCATTTTTTAAAATTCTGTGGTTCTTATCCCTAAGGCTATCCTTTCTGCCTTTTGGATATATGTATAAATGTATATTGATTTATGTTCCTCACTCTCTGTCTTCAAAAAGGAAATGGAATTAAAATTTTTTCTCAGAAATTCTAAGCTCTTTTCACAATATGTGCCTATCTTCAAAATCTTGTATCAAAGGCTGAATGTCCTTGTGTGCATGTCATATATGTGTATATTAATTTGCATTATTTGTAAGAAATTGTGTGCTTTGTCAGCAACCTGACAGGGATATAGATCACAATGCAGAGAGGCCCCCCAAGAACAGATGAAACTAGTCAGGTGATTGGTGTTAAATGGTAGTTATGGATAGGCAAGGTAAGGGTCCACCCCAGTAGATGGTGTCAGACATAGTAAGAGAAATAAGAGGATCAAGATAAGACACACTTGGTTAGAAACAGATTCTTATTACTGTAGCAGATAGAGGTTAGGGTAGAAGTTGCCCAGGTTTCTGGATAGCTCCTAAGAGAAAAGTCATTCTAACAAAGTAACCCAAGTGATCCTAATTCCAGATTTAGCCCTGAATACACTAAGATGATGTACTGCCTCTCAATAGCCTTCACAGACACCACTTCTCTAGTTGTGTGACTTTAGTAAATTCCTTAATCTCCCTAAACTTCCATTTTATTGTCCATAAAGTGAGGAAGACAAGTTAATTTCTAATACTATTTCTGTTCCTAAAAATGTATGACTTTGATCAATAATAATAACTCTTGATAGTTTTTAAACTGACTACCAAGTTAATTATTACAAAATCTCCATTTAACTAATTTGTAAAAGTTAACTGTTGAAGGAAAAAAATGAAACTCAAATTTTGATTCTGGAGTTTAAAGCCTTTGTTTTAGATGGGCCTATACTCTTTAGCAATCTGCTAAAAATAGAAAAATGACTTCAACTTTCTAGATTAAAGGTAATCTACAAAAATTGTAGCAATAATATATATCTTTTTGCTGGTTGACTGTCAACAGGCAGAAAAGAGAAAAGAAACCTTATCCGAACATGCCAGATCAGTTCATTTTGCTTTGGAAAACTTCAACAGTCATTTATTAACATTATAAAGTTAGGCAGCCAAGTGGCACAATGGATAGATAGATTGGACCTGGAGTTAGGGCTACCTGAGTTCATATCTGGCCTCAGACACTAGCTGTGTGACTATTTGCCTCAAGTTCCCTCAACTGTAAAATGAGCTGGGGAAGGCAATGGCAGCACTCTGTTATCTCTGCCAAGAAAATCCTCAAATGAAGTCATGAAGAGTAAGACATGACTGAAAAGGTCTGAATAACAACAAAAATGAGGGAAGCACTGTGCTTATAGCTGGGAATGTAAAGAAGGGCAAAATACACCCCTGCTCCTTAGGAAGCTCACATTTTAGCAAGGGAGACCAAGGGGAAATAACTATCATATTCGTATCCATAATGTTATATATAGGATAAACTGAAGCTAGTCTGTGGAATTTATGCGAAAGCCTCTTGCAGAATAAACTGGAATTTCAGCAATCTTGAAGGAATCAAAGCAGATAGTTTGTCCTTCTGCCAGAAGTGAGTTGACTTTTATTTATGGGCATTTATAGGTTTACAAAGCATTTTCCTCAAAGCAACCCAGATAAGGTAGTGTATTATTACTGGCATTTTACAAATGGGGATAGTGAAGTGACCAGTCTGAGCATCAAAGCAAGATGCAAAACTTGGGTCTTCTAACTCCAAGTCTATAATTCCATTATGACTCCCAGCTGCTCCTCACTGATTAATCAAAGACAAAACTAAACTAAATACAATAGGATGACAACAATCATAACCATGCTTGAAAATTGACTACAATTGTAAAATGGGTTCCTAGGAAAGTTGACTGGCCATTTTCCTAAACCCTTTTCTCAACCCATTATGTTTCCTCTAATGTCTGGCTGTTTGAATTTTGCCTCCACGCAGTCCTTAATTAGGTCTTTCCTTCCAGAGAGCAGATTCCAAGCCATCTTAAATTATAGTACAAATGCTCAGCATTTGGAGTCAGAGCGCCCACGTTCAAATACCAGCTCTGTTCCTTATTACCCGTGGGATTTAGGTGAGATACTATATCTCTTAGACTTCAGTTTTCTCTTTCTAAATATTTCAATTGAACCAATGTAAATTAGTTTTGATAAGAATAATACATAGTGTGCTTTAAAGTTTACAAAGCACTTTGCAAAGTAAATTATCTCATTTGAGACAGAACAACCCTGTGAATAGGTACTACAATTATTTTCACTATTTTATAGATAGAGATTAGAGCAGATAACTAACATGCCTATGGTCACAGGGGCAGTAAGAAACAGAGGTAGGATATGAACTGAGACTTCTAAGTCCTACACTCTCTCCATCTCAGATTAAGATTCTATCACTAAATCTCATGTATTTGTTATTCTCTCCCCTCAAAGCTCCCAATCCCCAATTCCTTCAATGAAATGATTGAACCATTTTTTATTAAGGTGAATGATTGATGGATATTTTTATTTGTTAGCCCCTTGTATTTGTATTTTGAAATAAGAAATATGTGTAACCCTTATATCAAAAAAGGTCTTAAGATACAGAGGGCCAGAAGACCCTTTGGGAAACTTTAATCATTCTTTTAGCTCTTAGTTCCATTCAGAAAACTTGATATTTTCTGTGTGATAACACTCTCATTCTTTGCTCAGGATATTGAGACTACCTCTCTATTTACAAACACAATTTGTAAAATTAAAAATGAGAAAATATATGAAAAAGTGGGAAGATAACGAAATAGGACTCTTAGAAGATTACAGATAATCTCCAGTGAGAAAATATCTCCCAAAATCTTTTAATAGTCTCAATCAACTACAATAACAAATATGAAAGCTCTACCCCAGATGCTCCTAACTAATGTCACCAAATATGAGTCATATAGGAGGCAGTGACATAGCCCTTGCATGCTTCCTGTGGGGTAGAGATAGGTAGTTCCTAGCTGGGAGCATAAGGTATTAGTTTCCTCCAGTAAATCCTCCTGCAGATCTTAAATTCCTCATATAGCTCTTTGTTCCTTCAAGCAACTAGGGTCTGGTATTATCCTTAAAGATAGATGAACCATCTGGCACAATCTTACTTAACTTCACCTGAAGAAGAGAAAGAAGAAGAAAATGAAAACCTCTAGGGTTTTTCATGACTGAAAGGATATTCTCCTAGTTATAACTTTCTTGATGTGGTTCCAAAGTAAGGATTCCCTTCTCATAAAGGTTTAGAGTATTAGCTTTTTTTCCTGAACTCCAACCAACCTCTGATCTCACCTAAACTTGCACAGGAAGCAGAGTTCCATCATTCTACATCTTCTAGAAAATCACTAGCAATGAAATTCCAGACTCATATATTGTGTATTTTGTTGTCCCTCAAATACTGTTTTCTCCCTAATTATCTTCCTTAAATAGCAAAAAATGCTAGGTGGGAATATCAAAATCACCCTTTGCCAAGGAAGAAGTCAACCCAGAAAAGCCATGCATTTTCCAAGTCTTTCAGCATGCATTTATTTCCTCAGGGGATGTGACTCTGGGAAAGGGGAGAAGGAGAGAGTCCTAATACTGCTTACACTTGATAACCAAAGAAATTTTTATTGGTGGATTTTCTAGGTATGGAAGCCCTTTGATGGAGAGTTTTGGGAATCGGAGAAATGGGTTTCCCTTGGTTTCTCAAAACATTTTCTAGTTGGACCTGCCCTATTCACCTGTTATTGCATGCAGGGAACAATAATTGAAAGATATATAACAAAAAAATCTTGGAATTTTCATTAATGTAAATTTGAGTCCTAAGTGTTTCCAAAGTATAGATTTTTCAGTACTTTATTTAGAAAATCATGTGGGGTTTATTAATATCAATTTTGTCATCAGCTCTTAACATTTTTCCTGGCTTTTAACACGTACAAAATGAATCTTTCCTTTTCAAAATCTCTTAGAGCACTGGATTTGGAGTTAGGGAAATGAGTTTAGACCCTAACTCAGGCATTTACTAGCTGTGTGATCCTAAACAAATCCCTTAATCTCTCATCCCATTTCCTGGAAATAATTAGATCACCTAAATGCAAACTTTAAAGTGCCATATGCTAGCTATTAGTATTTATTCACCTTTTGGAGTGAAAACTAAATGAATTTTTGTTGACAGTATATCATTTTTTTCATTTTTTCTTCAATAAGTTTTTTTTTTATTTCTACAACTGATAGGAAAAAAACAAGCACATTTTCACTGTACATGACCACTAGGTGGTGCTTCAATAAAATTATTGTTTATTGTCTTTTGCCTAAAACTGGTTACTGGCTACTTCTATGTGGCAAAATATGAAATCAATCCAATTTGCTCATCTTCTCCCAGTTGACACAAAACAAAAACTTATCGAAATATTGATTTGAATTCTGATGAAATAATGTTATGATTCTATATATTCATTTTCATAGATTATGAATTATTCAAAAGGCGGAAATAAAATTCAGTAGTTTTAATACTATTAAGTAAATGTAATACTATAGGAGACCAGCTATGAACATTTGAAGGTCCTGGGGTCAGACTGTGAATTTTTTAAGAATCTTTACTACTTGTATAAATTTAGATCAATTAGCTTCTCAACTGTAGACAATCCTCCCTTAAGAGGATTGAGAGCTGGAAAATGCTTTACATATGATCAAGCCATCTTATCCAATTGCATCATTTTTCAGATGAGAAAATACCTAAGAATGACCAAGAGATCCCAAAACTAATTACTGGAAGAATGAGAACCCAAATCTACTGAATCCTACAGTTTTTAAACTGTGCCAATTACTTAGGACACTTACTATAGGAAATGTATAAATACTGTAAAAATTTGAAATTCTATATTGACTTTCTTTGTGTTTTCAAATCCACTCATATTGTTATAAATCTTTACTGATGTCTCTTCTAACAGAAAGATTTCTAATCCATCTCTTTCCTTGGTTTATAACTGCTTGTAGTCCCTCAGTTCTGGGTTTCAAAGACCTGCTCTGTTTTCCTTAGAAAATCAAGCATCATGATCTTTTAAGGAATGTCCCTCTTTGGCCATTATTTCTCTGGGAATAGCTATTTAATGGGTTGTTATATTCTTTTGGCTTTACTTTTCAGCAAAGTAACCTGCTGTGTGCTTGAAAACCATCTATTAGAATTATATAAAGAGCCTTACTTAAAAGAAAATGCTTATGCTTTTGAACACAAATATTTGTACGACCTTAGATAGTAATCACATTTTTTGTTTTATGGAGAGGTTTAGAATTTCTATTTTTAAAATACTCTAATAATTTGATTTAAGAAATTTTAATATTTAACATAATAATATTTAAACATGATTGATGAAGGGAATTCCTGATCTAATAGGCTAAAGCAGGAGAAGGACTTTTCTGATTGATTTTTGTCAAAAATGATGGACAGGTGGCGGCTAGGTGGCATAGTGGATAAAGCACCGGCCCTGGAGTCAGGAGTACCTGGGTTCAAATCCAGTCTCAGACACTTAATAATTACCTAGCCATGTGGCCTTGGGCAAGCCACTTAATCCTATTTGCCTTGCAAAAAAACAAACAAAAAAAAAAACGAACAAAAATGATGGACGTTGAGTGTCAGGAAAATGATCTAGAGTTAATTCTATACACCTTTTTGCTTCCACAGCTTTTTTTCCTTTGGACTTCCTGCTCACAAATTTCATCTCTATGCTGATGATTCTCAAAACTATTTACTCACCCCTAATCCCACTGCTGAGTTCCAGTTTAATTTCCAATTTAATTTCAAGTTTAATTTGCCTATTAAATATCTCAGAGTAGATGCCCCATAGATAACTTAAGCTCAATATGCACAAAACTAACCCTTCCCTCTTTCCCAAGTTCTGTATTACCACTTTCCCTATCTTCTTTCCCAGTCACCCAAGCATATTATTCATATATTATACTTGATTATGAGAACTCTTTCCCACTTTCCCTATCTTACTTCCCAGTTACCCAAGTATATAACTCATATGTTGTACTGATTATGAGGACTCTTTCCCACTTTCCATATCCAAGCTGGTCATTTTACCTTTGTATCATGTTGTGTATGTCCTCTTCTCTCTTCTGACAGAGAGCCACTCCTGCTTGTAAGCAGGATCCTTTCCCCTCAGGCTATTGCAGTAATCTGCAAATTAGTGTCCTTGCCTTAAGTTTCTTCTTACTTGCATCCATCCTCTACTCAGATATCAATAGTTTTTCTTTTTCTTTTTTTTTTTGTTTAATTGCTCTTCTTAAAATTCAAATCTGACCATATCACTTACCTACTCAACAACTCCATTGATTTCCAATCATCCCCAGAATCCAATGCAAAATCTTCTGTTTGGCTTTTACAGCCCTTCCTAACCTTGGAACCTACTTTTCTAGTCTTCTTATATCTTACTCCCCTCCAAGTACTAGTAATTCTGTTCTCAAAGCTAAGTGAAACTGTGTATAGGGCATTGGGTCTGGGGTGAGGAAGACCCAAGACCCAATGGTCTTGGCAGGGGGGGCGGATCCAAGATGGCAACATGAAGACAGCATTTCCTGGGAACTCCTTCCCCACTAAACTCCCAAAAAAAATAAACAAATAATGACTCTAGCCAAAATTTAGAGGGACAGAACTGAGTGATACATTTTCCCAGTCCAAGATAATTTAGAAGTTCCGTGGGAAAGGTGTGTTTCACCAGGACCAGGGTTTGGGAAAAAAGCCATGGCCACAGCCCAACCAAGCGCAGCCCAGCCCAGAGATCGCCAGCAACAGCTTGAAGGGGTGGGGAGAGAACTCTGCTACACCAGAATGAGTGTGGAGTGAGGAGCACCGGCTGCAGAATCTGCAGGGAGAATCGGGAGTAACCAGTCTGCACCCCCAGAGACAGTAAGGGAAATTTGCAGAGATTTCTCTGCTCTCCCTCAGGTAGGACTCTGCTGTTTGCCTATACTCAGTTTCAGGTTGCAGTTTGGGATTCCATACTAAGATAACAGGATCCTCCTAATAGCCCCAAGGCAGAGGGAAGTGGGGGGGGGGGGATCTACATATCAAAGCACAGACTAGAGAACATAAGACCTTGGAGGAATAAAGGTCCCAGGGGTATGTTCCCCCCCAAAAAAAACCAAAGTCTTGGAAGTGCTGTCTTGGGCTGAGGAAATGAGTAAACAACAGAAAAAGAAATATCTAACTATAGAGAATTACTTTAGTCCCATGGAAGATCAAAACACATACTCAGATGATGACAAAATCAAAGCTTCCATATCCAAAACCTCCAAGAGAAATAGAAAATGGGCTCAGACTATGGATGAGTTCAAAAAAGAATTTGAAAAGCAATTAAGGGAGATGGAGGAAAAATTGGGAAGAGAAATGAGGGCAATGCAGAAAAATCATGAAAACCAAATCAACAGCTTGGTGAAAGATAATCAAAAAAAAAAAAATACTGAAGAAAATAATATGTTAAAAACCAGTTTAGGCCTAATGGAAAAAAGCAAAACAAAAGGCAAATGAGGAGAGGAATGCCTTAAAAAGCAAAATTGGCCAGCTGGAAAAAGAGATTAAAAAAAAGCTCTCTGAAGAAAATAACTCCTTCAAATGCAGAATGGAACTAAAGGAAGCTGATGACTTTGCAAGAAATCAGGAAGAAATAAAACTCTTCCAAAAAAGCCAAAAATTAGAAAAAAATGTGAAAAATCTCATTGGAAAAACAACAGACCTTGAAAACAGATCCAGAAGAAATAATTTAAAAATTATTGGGATATCTGAAAGCAATAATCAGGAGAAGAGCCTAGACTTCATTTTTCAAGAAATAATACAGCAAAATTGCCCTGAGATCCTAGAAGCAAAGGGTAAAAATAGAAATTCAGGGAATTTACCAATCACCTCCTGAAAGAGATCCCAAATATTCCAGGAATATTATAGCCAAATTCCAAAACTCCCAAATCAAAGAGAAAATTCTAAAAGTAGCCAGAAACTAACAATTCAACTACCAAGGCTCCAAAGTCAGGATTGCACAGGATCTGGCAGCATCTACATTAAGGGCTCATAAGGATTGGAATATGATATTCCGGAAGCCAAAAGATCTTGGTTTACAACCGAGAATCAACTACCCAGCAAAACTGAACATCCTCTTTCAGGGGAAAAGATGGAATTTCAATAAAACAGGGGACTTTCAAAATTTCCTATCAAAACAACCAGAGCTGAACAGAAAGTCTGATCTTCAAGTACAGGACTCTGGTGAACCATGAGGAACTTAATGATATTGAACTGTTTGTATTCCTGCACAGGAAGAAGATTTTAATAACTCATATGAACTTTCTCATTTATAAGAGCTGTTAGAAGGAACATAGACAGGACAAAGGAAGGAGGAAAATATAATGGTACGATATAGTAAAAAGTTGGAGTCAATGGGTGATAAAGGAAAGTACTGGGAGGAAGGAAAAGGAGATGAAGAAGCTAAGAAATTTCACATAAGAGTCAAGAAAAAGCTTTTTCAATGGAATGGAAAGAGTGTAGGCAAGGGGGAATGAGTGAGCCTTCATTCTCATCAGAAATGGCTCAGAGAGGAAATAACATACACACTTAATAGGGTGAGGAAATCTATCTTACCCTAGAGAAAAATGAGAAGAAAGGGATAAAATAAAGGAGAATGGGGGAAGGGAAAGGGAGAATAGGTGATAGAAGAGAAGGAAGATCAAGGGAGAGGCTACTAAGATTCAACACACTTTTGGACAGGGCCAGGATGAAAGGAGACAGAGAGAATAGAATAAATGAGAGTGGGGAGGAATAGAGTGGAGGTACAGCTAGTAATAACAACTATGGGAAAAATATTGAAGCAACTTCTCTGGTGGACTTATGATAAAGAAAGCAACTCACCCCAGAAGACAGAGCCATTGAAATCTGAACACAGACTGAAGTACAATTTTTTTCTCTCTCTTCCATTCTTGAGGTTTCTCCTCTTGTGGGGGGGAAGGGGGGTTTATGTTTATTCTTATAACACATTCAGTTTACATCAATATATAGCATGGAAACAATGTAGAGACTATCAGACAGCCTTCTGTGGAGGGGAGGCAAGGGAGGGGGGAATTGTAAAAATCAAAACCCTACAAAAAATGATAGGTACATATTACTATTGTATATAATTGGAAAACAAATAAAATGTTCAAAGGCCAAAAAAAATGGTCTTGGACATTTACCAGCTCTGTGACCTTGGGTAAATGACTTAACCTCTGTTTGCCTTAGTTTCCTTAACTATAAAATGAGAATAATAATAGCATGTATCTCCTAAGGTGGTTGTGAAGATCAAATGAAATATTTGTCAAGTGCTTAACACAGAGTGGGTGTCACATAAATAATTTTGATATCCATTACAATCTCCCCAAAGGTAGATCAATGCATAAAATTTAGCAAAAATACAATGTTTCTAAAAGATTAAATATACCTTCTGTTTATCTAGATTCTATAACAATATAAAAATTAGGTCAATGGAGCACTGGAAAGAGAGAGAGTGCACTGGATATGAATTCAGATTTGGATTCTATGATCTGGATTTCACATGTAATAGATGTGTGGCCCTGGGCTAATAATTTCTCTCTCAGAAATAGTTTCATAACAATTTAAAAATTAGGTCATTGGAGCACTGGAAAGAGAGTACTGGATTGTGATTTGGGTTCTAACTCTGGGCAAATAATTTCCATCTCAGAAAAAGTTTCTTCATTTTTTAAAATACATATTATAATACTTGTATGGGTAGATGGCACCATAGAGCATAGAGTGCTGAACCTGGAGTCAGGAAGACTCATATCTTCCTGAGTTTAAAGCTGACCTCAGACACTTACTTGTGTGACTTTGGGAAAGTCATGTAAGTCTGTTTGCCTTAATTTCCTCATCAGAAAAATGATTTGGAGAAGGAAAAGGCAAATCACTCCAATATCTTTGTCAAGAAAACATCTAATGGGGTCATGAAGAGTTGGACATGACTGAAAAGTGACTGAACAACAACAAAAAACTGTTTATATGACATTATATGAATTATTTCTCTTCTCCGAGTCTCAATTTCCTTATCTACAAAAATGGGATAATTATACTTGTACTGCCTATCTCATAGATTCCTTGAAAAGAATTTTTTTTTAAAAGTCATAAAGTCTTATTGAAAAAGAACTATGGGGGTGGCTAGGTGGTGCAGTGAATAGAGACTGGCCCTGGAGTCAGGAGTATCTGAGTTCAAATCCAGCCTCAGACAATTACCTAGCTCTGTGGCCTTGGGCAAGCCACTTAACTCCATTTGCCTTGCAAAAACCTAAAATAAAAAAAAAAAACTATGCCTCAGTCCCTGTCTAGGACCATGGGACTGGGTGGTTGCTGGGTCCCTGGGATGGGATGTAGGCTTAGAGCCTCTTGGCCCCAGGGCTGGTGCTCTGTCCCCTGCCCCACTTGGCTACCCCACAGAACATTTTTGAAGTGGGACAGAGTGAAAGGAGAGAGAAAATATTGTAGATGGTAGTGGAGAAGAAGGGATGGAGGGAATTACAATCAGCAACAGCAACTGTGGAAAAATATGGAAGTAACTTCTATGATGGACTTATGATAAAGAATGATCTACCCAAGACAGAGCTGTGGTATCAGAACACAGACTAAAGCACATTTTTTCCCTCTATTTCTCATGAGGTTTTATATTTTTGTGGGGGAGGGGGTATTAAGTTTACTCTTAAACAAGAATATTTTAGTAATGTATAAATAAAGAAGATTTAATTTTTTTTAAATGTACAATTTTTTAAAATTTTGAGTTCCAAATCTATCCCTTCTTCCCTCCCTGCCTACCCCACTCCCTGAGACAGTAAGAAATTCAATATAGTTCCTATATTTGTAGTCATGTAAAACATCTGTATCCCAAAGAACTTGGACATTTTTGAAAAAAAAGTATTCCCCAGGGTTTGGTCCTAAATCATCTTCTCTCATCTCTCATCTTCTCTCTTTTTTTTCTTTTCTTTTCTTCTCTTCTTTTTTCTCTATTATCCTCTTCTTTTCTCTCTCCTCCCTTTCCTCCCCTCCCATCCTCATTCTTTTCTCCTCTCTTTTTCTCTCATAAATATTTTGCTTGGTGATCTCATCAGCTCTCATGGAATTAATGATCATCTCTATACAGATTTCTCAGATCAGTTTGTCAGGCTCTAACCTCTACTAACCGACAGTTTTGCCTCTCTAACCCCCTTTGACCTGAATGTCTCATAAACATCTTCAGATCATTGTCTTTCCACCCAAACTCTTCCCTCTTCCTAACTTCTCTATTGTTGTTGAGGGCACCATCATTCTCCTAGTCCCCCAGTCTTATATCCCAGAGGTTGCCCTCAACAAATTGCTCTCTCTCAAATAACTCCCAATATGCAATTTGTTGAAAAGTCCTGGTGATTCTCCCTTCACAAAGTCTTTTATATGCACCCTTCTCTCCTCTGATGCTGCAACCACTCAAGTTCAACCTTTATTACTTCATTCTTGAAATAACCTGCTGATTGGTCTCACTTCCTCAAGTCTCTCCTCATTCCAGTTCATTCTCCACTCAACTATTAAAATAATATTCCTGAAGAACACTTTTGATTAGATTACTCTCCTATTCTACAAACTCCAGTGGTTCTCCATTACCTCAAGAATGACATATAGGGGACAGCTAGGTGGCTCAGTGGATAGAGCACTGGCCCTGGAGTCAGTAGTACCTGAGTTCAAATCCAGCCTCAGACACTTAATAATTACCTAGCTGTGTGGCTTTGGGCAAGCCATTTGACCCCACTGACTTAAAAAAAAGAATGATATATAAAATTTTCTGGGTGCATGGTTATTTTGGGTATCACACTCCCAGAGCAGGCTGCCCTCCAAAGGAAGATGGGCAATCAGAGGGTAAATCAAAGAGTAAAAGGGCAAGAGAGGTTATTTGGGATATCATGCTCCCCCAGATTGAGGGAGGAGTGAGTTTTTAAAGGGGTGATTTAGGTAGAGGTTGATAGCCAAAATAACTCCAAGGTAATAAAGATGAGGTAATTAGAGATATATAGATCAGGGTGGGGGTGGGGGGAGAGGAGTCACAGCTCAAAGAATTAATCTCTTCAGGTTTAGGCAAGGATCCATTGTTTTATTGTTAGGGGCTTTTCTTTTGCTTGAGGGGCAAATAGCTTGGACAAAGGGATGAGAGGAGGGGGAGGAATATGATCAGTACATATGTATAGATGTACAGATGAATAATTATAAAATATATTTCTCTGCCGAATATTTCCTCAATTCAGTTTTGTCAAAGTATAATTTTTGTCAAAACTATATTCCTGGTCAAAGGTTGATTTTTTGGCTATCGCCCACAATAGCTCTGGTGTGGGTCTGGACATGAATTTCCAAAAGTCAGGTCAGGTAGACAAACATATCCAAACACAAAAGGTTAGGAAGTGAAAAATCTACCAACTTTATTTTCGGAAACTCAGATTTTTTTTATAGCAAAAACTTATCTCAGGAATGACCAGTTAAAAGAGACCCAGTTTTACAATTTCCTGGGTAAATTTACAATATTTGTTCTTAGAAAAATGCATGCTTCTCTAGCAAAGAAACCTTTTACAACCATCCTGGAGACACAGATTATCCTAGGTCAGGGTTCACTGGTGAGCCAATGGATCCATACAATGAGCAATAATCCATACATACCTTTGATGAAGATCACCAAGGATAAGTGACTATCACTCCTTGGGGCTGGCCCTCTATCCTTAGCTATTGTTTAAGCTTTTTTTTTTATGTTTTTGCAAGGCAAATGGGGGTTAAGTAGATTGCCCAAGGCCACACAGCTAAGTAATTAAGTGTCTGAGACCGGATTTGAACCCAGGTACTCCTGACTCCAGGTGCTCTATCCACTGCTCCACCTAGCCGCCCCTACACTTAGCTATTGTGAGGAATGGAATGTTCTCCTTTAGGTTTGGAAAGGAATACTTGTCCTGCCTTCCTCATACTTTAACCCAAGAAAAAATTCTTCCCTTAACCAAGAGAGCAATGTATAAGGATGATACTCTTTGATGAGATTTTGAATAATCTAATAGAATAAACTCCAGGGATATTCTCATTATATATATCCTAGATCTCCTTGCTGCTGTATAAATATCCTGATCTCCCTCTGCTCAGTAGTGTTGCTGCCACTGTTAGATTATCTGCCTGTGACCAATCAAAATTCAGACCCCAGAATGCAGGTGTGGAAAGAAAATAGAGATTTATTAAAAGAAGTTACAACACAAAAGAAAATAATAAGAAGGTTAAATAGAAATCAAAGAAAAGGCCCTGTGGCTGGAAAGCTGAGAGAGAAAAACCCCTTTTCGCAAATCTCCTTAAATTCTCTCCTAGGGTCCATGTGGGGGGGGGGGGTGACCTGGGAGTGATCCAAGTCCCTCATTGGAGATTTTGCCTTTTGGGGAGGGGTCTCTTATGGATGGTTTTAGTGTTTCCTTTACCTGAGCTCCAGGCTGCCCCTGAGGAAAAGAGAATGCAATCCAGATCAGATTGAAGGCCAAACCCTCAGGCCATGGCCTAGATTAGATGATAAAGGAAGAAGGAAGATTCCCTTAACAATGCAAACAAAAGATTTACAAAATTTGTCTCCAAGTGTTGTCAACACTCCCTTAGGCCCATGGTTCTCTGCATCATTGTCATCTTTAAAGATGGCTTCCATCAATAGGTTTAAGTTAATTCCTAGAGAATAAAACTTCATGTCTAATCTATATTCTGTCATTTTTAAATGTACGATTTTTAAGACTTAAAATATAAATATAGGTTAAAAATATAACAAGATTGTGTTAGAAATGGAACCCTAAAATCCCCCTTTTTTTTTGAGTGAGTGTTTGGTTCCTAATGATGAAACTAAGACTGGAGTAAGAGAAAAATCATTTATAACATTTCTTGCAAGAAATGGGGTACACCACTTTCCACCAGCTCCACACACGAACACAAAAGGAAAAAGGAGAGGGACTTGATACATGTTTTCTAGGCCCTTTCAAAAACATGGTGTCTTCCCTCTGGCTACATATATGCACATATACAAGAAAGGTGATATTATAGATATCAAGGGTATGGGCATAGTTCAGCAAGGAATGCCCCACAAATGTTACCATGGCAAGACTGGACCAATCTATAATGTTACACAGCATGCTATAGGCATTGTTGTAAACAAACAGGTTAAGGGCAAGATTCTAGCCAAGAGAATTAATGTGCATATTGAGCATATTAAACACTCTAAGAGCAGAGATAGCTTCCTGAAGTGGGTAAAGAAAAATGATCAGAAGAAAAAAAGCCAAAGAAAAAGGCTCTTGGGTTCAACTAAAACGTCAGCCTGCTCCACCCAGAGAAGCACACTTTGTGAGAACCAATGGCAAGGAACCTGAGCTGTTGGAACCAATCCCCTATGAATTCATGGCATAAATGACTTAAAAAATAACCAATAAAAGATTTCTTGAATTTTGGGGAAAAAAAAAGAAATGGGTGCACCCTCTGGTGAGGTCCTTTCTCATCAGGATTATAATCTACCTAATACCCCTACTCAATACCACTACTTGATATGTTTCCCATCCTTAGAGAGCAGCTGGGGGAGAGTAGTGGATAGATCATTGGCCTTGAAGTCAGGAGGACAGGAGTTCGAATTATACCTCAGACACCTGACACTTACTAGTTTATCGCCTTGAATCCAGAGTCATCTCCAGTCCACTGGACCCAGATAATTCTGGAGGAGAAAGTGAGGCTGGTGACCTAGCACAGCAACCCCTCACTCAGATCCAATTCACATTCTTTTTTTTTTTGTTTGTTTTGGGTTTTTTTTAGGTATTTGCAAGGCAAATGGGGTTAAGTGGCTTGCCCAAGGCCACACAGTTAGGTAATTATTAAGTGTCTGAGACCGGATTTGAATCCAGGTACTCCTGACTCCAGGGCCAGTGCTTTATCCACTGCACCACCTAGCCACCCCCAATTCACATTCTTGTCATGGCATCACCTCCCTAATGTTATAGTTTTCTTCGAAAATGAAGGACAAAGGGCAGCTAGGTGGCGCAATGGAGAGAGCATTGGCCCTGGAGTCAGGAGGACCTGAGTTCAAATTTGACCTCAGACACAATAATTATCTAGTTGTGTGCCCTTGGGCAAGTCACTTAACCCCACTGCCTTGCAAAAACCAAAAAAAGAAAATGAAGGACAAAGATCTCTCATCATATGACATGTTATTTTAAGGAATCTCAATCATCACAGGGGGTGTGTAAGTTAATATGCAGGAAGCTTATTAATAAACATGTAAAAGTCCAACCTTCTCTTGACCTCCATCCAGTTTGAGTTGGTTTTAGGCATAGATGCCTTCAAGATGGGCTTAAAGAATTCTACCAGTAATATGATTGGTCAGGGTTGTTTTATTACTCTTCCTCTTACCTTGATTTTTACATTCCAGCATGTATGCTTTTGTCTTTTGAGTCTTCATCAATCACCCTGCCTTTGTGACATACTGTTCTAATAATTGCCTGTGAAATCCTAACTGATAACATCCTACCACCAACTACACTCAGAGGTATCTGTTTTTATAGCTGTATATATCCTATGGAAACTTAACCATTACTAGTTTCTCACTAAAGTAGTAGCCTACTAAAGCATTCAAATTTATTTTATTTTATTATTCTTTTTTTTTTTTTTTTAGTTTTTTGCAAGGTAAATGGGGTTAAGTGGCTTGCCCAAGGCCATACAGCTAGGTAATTATTAAGTATCTGAGGCTGGATTTGCACTCTACTCCTGACTTCAGGGCCGGTGCTCTATCCACTGCTCCACCTAGCCACACCAGATTTATTTTAAAGACAAGTCATTTAAATTTTAATTAAGGAACAAACTTCTCAATTGTTGCAGAAAGAAACAAATCAGTAAGATTTCTAACTTTGGATTGGGCTGCATAGGTCACCTATAAGAATTATTATCTCAGTATTAAAAAAAAACACATTCCTTCTAGAACTCTTAGAACACAATGACTTATATTCACACTGATCCACACACACACACACACACACAACACACACACATCACACCACAATCACATATACTTACCACCATCACTGCCACCAGTGATTATTGCCATTGCCATGTATGAAATGGTCACATTGCTAAAGGTTACCTAATCCATAATTTAACATATCTTTACAGATGAAAAATTAAGTCCAACAGAAAATAAATAATTTGACCAGGTTCACACAAGTAATCAGTGTTAATGCTAGTATTTGAACTCAAGATTTATCACTTAAAATCCAACACTCATCATTGCAACTGCTCCTTTTTGGAAACCATGATTTAAAATGTCTCACTATGAAAAATTTACATCTCCACACCTGCCAAGTTAGTGAATAATCTATATTGATTTTCCATTGTCAGCAAATGTGCTAATAACTACTCAAGCATATTTACTAGACTTCTTGACTTTTGATCACCTTGTCAACTCCTTCCTTCTCTTCTTTGGTGGAAAACCTGAAGCAATTGGGACAAGTTCTAGTGCCAGAATAGGTAATTAACATTGAATATCCCAATATTTAATTATATGAGAACCTACTAGTGGGAAGATAAAATATTGATTAAAAAGTAAACCCTATTCATGAAAGTACTGAATATCAGATGCTTCATTTATGTAATTACATTACAAGTACATGATTCTTTTCAAGTCTGCCAGTAACTAAATTCAGTGCTATGTATAAATCATTCACATACATGTTTGTATCACACAACCAAACTCCAACCCAATCTTCTTTTCCCTTCATTTTTAGCAGTGGGGTGAGTGTAGGAGTTTACATGTTTGATTGCTATAGGAAAATCTGAAGAATAAACTCTCTCTGAAATGCAAAACAGCAACTCTAATAATATACCTCTTGGAAAATTATTTAGGACATTTGGAGGCTAAATAAATGGCCTATGATCAATCAATAAATATACATTTATTAAATAACTACTATGTTTTATTATGCTAAAATGTTACTTAGTCCTTGGTGATCTTCTCTGATAATCCCTGCAGTAGGTGCAGTCCCACAGTTGTGGTTTAAGGAAAAGACACTGACTCTAGAATCATAATAATGATGATGGGGGAAATTGGGTGGTGCCTCCAGAGAAAGATTAGGGTTCTTGGAAGTGAAAAACTCCTAATGTTAAAATGCTGTAAAAAAAACTCAGATCTTAATTCACAGACCTATAAAGTCCATCACCAGCTCACAAAGCACAAGTAGTTCACAGAAACAACATAGACCTAGGAAAGAATTTAGTTACAAACCCAAAAAGAACAGGAAAAAAGAGGAAAGAAGGAAGAAAGAAATAGCAGAGAGCTTGGGAGAGGAGAGGGAAAAAAGCTTAGATCAACATAAATCTGACCATATGCAACTGGGACCATATTGCTCCTGGGACCATATGCTCCAGTGGCATAGGCCAGAGCATGGCTTAGAGAAAGTGGCCATACTTCAGGGGAAATGCAAAGAAGAAAAGAGAGAAAAGCGATCTCCACTCTGGAGGATCTTGCTTAAATGTATTTTCATTATGGAGTGGGACAAGAGTGGTGCTTGGTGACTAGTTTAGCCCCTGGTTCTAGGTATTCTCCAAGCATGCCAGAGGGATGCTCCCCCCACACACACATGCACACAAGTAATGGCTAAGACTGTACTCATTGCACATGGGTGGCATTCTACAACTAGTCTTTCCTGTCCTAAAGGGTGTGGCCTTCAAGTCCAATGTGGCATTTCCCTGTGTCCTCCTTCATATTGCCCCCTCAAAATTATGGGATCCCTATTCATCTGAGAATTCTTCAAAACTGAAAGGGGGGGAGTAACTAGGTGGCATAGTGGATAGAGCACCGGCCCTGGAGTCAGAAGTACTTGAGTTCAAATCTAGCCTCAGACACTTAATAATTACCTAGTTGTGTGGCCTTAGGCAAACCACTTAACCCCATCTTGCCAAAAAAAAAAAATCTAAAAAAAAATTTAAAAAAAACTGAAAGGGGGCCATCATACTCACCCTATCTATCTTAACAGGGCCCATTTGGAGGGGCAGTTAGAATTGCAATTGGAACTCAATTGAGGCAAGATCTACATGGGGGCTATCAAGACCAAATATGGATTGGTTGGTATCCAGTAGAGGCCACTGTTGGAGATGCAGTGCTGCTAGCCTGGAGAAACAAATCTCAGAAAAATATTAAGCAATTAGTAGGTGCCACAATGGAGTTATATTGGACAATTTGGAGGGAATTTACATCTGAGAGGGGTTTATGCTAGCCAATGGGCTGAGCTTGCTCTTATCTTAGACATGCATGTAGGACAGTAGGAACTTATATAGGATGGCATCATCCAAAGAGGCCATCATCTTAGATGCACACCTTGTAGCCTGGGGGAGACAAGCCTCAGGACAAGATCAATCAAAGGAAGACCAAGGATGATCAATTAACAGAAGCCCCATAAGCAGAAAAGTCAGGAGATCCCAGGAAGAAGGACTAAAAAATTAGAAATGTAAGAAAAATATAGAGAACAAAATCATATTCCATGATCCTAAACCAATATCAGAATCCTTGCATAAGAACATGGATTCCAATACAATGTGGATTCATTAATGGTTGTCACATTAATTGAGTTGTAACCAAAAGCTCAAGAATGTTATAAACACTGTTTGATAAACCCAAAGAGTCCAGCCATTGGGATAAAAACTCCCTCTTTGATAAAAACTGCTGGGATAATTGGAAGTTAGTATGGAAGAAACTTAGATTAGACCAACACCTCACACCCTATACAAAGATAAGATCCAAATAGATACAGGACTTAGACATAAAAAAACAATACTATAAGCAAATTAGAAGATCCAGGACTAGTTTACCTGTCAGATCTATGGAAAGGGGAGCAGTTTATGACTAAGGAAGAGTTGGAGAACATCACTAAAAACTAATTAGATGATTTCAATTACATTAAATTAAAAAGCTTTTGCACAGATAAAACCACTGTAACCAAGATCAAAAGAAATGTAGTAAATTGGAAAACAATCTTTACAACTAATGATTCTGACAAAGGACTCATTTCTAAAATATACAGAGAATTGAGTCATATTTTTAAAACCAAAAGCCATTCCCCAATTGACAAATGGTCAAAGGATATGCAAAAGGCAATTTACAGATGAGGAGATCAAAGCAATCCATAGCCATATGAAAAATTGCTCTAAATCATTAATTATTAGAGAAATGCAAATTAAAGCTTCTCTGATGTACCACCTCACACCTGTCAGATTGGTCAACATGACCAGAAAGGATAATGATCATTGCTGGAAGGGTTGTGGGAAATCTGGGACACTATTACAGTGTTGATGGAGCTGTGAACTCATCCAACCTTTCTGGAGAGTTATTTGGAACTATGCCCAAAGAGCAACAAAAATGTGCATACCCTTTGACCCAGCAATACCACTACTGGGTTTATACCTTGAAGAGATGAGGAAAAAGGGTAAAAACATCACTTGTACAAAAATATTTATAGCAGCCCTGTTTATGGTGGCAAAGAATTGGAAATCAAGTGGATGTCCTTCAATTGGGGAATGGCTTAGCAAACTGTGGTATATGTATGTCATGGAACATTGTTGTTCTATTAGAAACCAGGAGGGATGGGATTTCAGGGAAGCCTGGAGGGATTTGCATGAACTGATGCTGAATGAAATGAGCAGAACCAGAAAAACACTGTATACCCTAACAGCAACATGGGGGTAATGTTCAACCTTGAAGGACTCACTCATTCTATCAGTGCAACAGTCAGGAACAATTTTGGGCTGTCTGCAAAGGAAAGTGCCATCTGTATCCAGAGTTTGAACAAAGTTCAAGGACTATTCCCTTTAATTTAGAGGAAAATATATATATATATATATATCTTATTGTCTGAAATTGTTACCTCTTAGACTTCTTGTCTCGTCCTTATGGATATCATTTCTCTCTCATCACACTCAATTTGGATCAATGTACAACATGGAAATAAAGTAAAGACCGACAGATTGCTTTCCGTGGGGTGAGGGGAAGTAAGATTGGGGGGAAAATTATAAAACTCAAATAATATCTTTAATAAAAACAAATTTAAAAAAAGAATGTTATAAACAAATACATTGGGTAATCATTTTAGAATAGCACATATCCAATAAGTAATTTGCAATAAATTTTTCTATTTTAACTTTAGCCATGATTACAATGAACAAAAATCTCTGGATGAAGAATGGATCTCTTTTTAAGATAGTTTTTAGACCAAAGGTAATCTTTCTGATATAGCTAGTCATATTTCTTTTCCTTAAAAAACTTGTCATGATAGTCATATCCTAATGACACAAATTTTAAAGACCAAACCTAAATATTTGCCTGTTTTTAAGGGTTTAGAGGATGGTAAATAAAATGATTAGATAGATAGATAGATAGATAGATAGATAGAGATAGAGATATCTCTCTCTCTCTCTGATTTATTCTATCTACACACACACACACACACACACACACATATACACATACTTCTCAGTAGAACAAAAGTTGCACATTGGTTCAATTGTTTAGCAAGTTTTAGGGATTCTGATCAGTCCATTAAACCCCACCAAAAAAAACAACATTTTCTCAGTACTCCAGGTCACTGGAGGAGAGAAAGGCTATTGGAAACCACACGTAGAGATTCTGATTTATTATTATTATTATTATTATTTACATTGTTGAATCATGCTAATTAAGATAAGTCTGAAACTAATTTTAGGGTCATTTGTAATTTCTTAAGGTACCTCATACTGTATATTAAGATTTTAAATAGCCAATTGGTAATTAAAAATCCTTGATGTAGTTAAATGAATTCCTAAGATCTTGTACAAACTAAACCCAGTTATCTAATTATAGAGATAATAATAAAATGTTAATATTCTTATAGTGAATACTTCCATACCTCCCATTTTAAAACATTTATTTCATTATACTAATTCACTGCTAGAATTTGAAAATGTAGCATTCTAGTGTTAGGATTTTCTTATTAGAACACAACTTAATTAAGCTCAAATCTGAATGCCCCAGTTTCAGAAAGTCAGTAAATTAACTTGAGATTATCAATTCTCATAAAGTTGTTTTTTATTTATTTTAAAAATAAAATTAGAGAACTTTCAAAACAGAATTTATTCTTTCAGCCAATGAATGACAAGCCATTCACATGTAGAAAACTTTTTTGCCGCCTACCCCCCCTTCACAAACATGGGGCTCTCCTCCAGCTTGAATTCCTAGATACATAAGTAGGTTTGATGTAAAGCCCTAGTTATGGAAGGCAGAGCTAAGAGATCATGTAGGTAGACCTGGAAAGGGCTGCAACCCCATACCAGGGAGAATGTTACCACATTTTGATCACAGGTGATTAAGGGAAGATGGCATTCCATCTGATAGCCATAGGGCTTAGAACAAGCTTAAAGAATTTACCCTAGGTACTGTAGAAGTGCAATCAGGATGTCATTTCAGATGGGGTAAGGATTAGCAGTTTCTGTGGACCTGAGGCATGGACCCCTCTACTTCCCCCTTCCTTCCACCATTCCAGGCAGGGTCAATGCATTCAAGGGGGGTAAGAGTTTTCAAAATGAAAGAGAGGAAAACAGTTAAGAAAGGAAACACTCAGACTAAGACTGACAGAGTATGGTTGAGACTCTCTCCTTAGAAGCCACAGTCACTGGATTAACACAATCCATGGTCCTCAGACAGAAGAGAGAGATTCCAAGAAGTCCTTCTCTGACAGGGAAGGAAAAGTGAAGGCACAAAACCAGGGAATACAATAGATAAGCAGTTTGACAACTCCAGAGGCAAGGGGAGAGACTGGAAAACAAACCAAATCCTTAAAAACCCATATTTCTTAAGAGAGTAAAGAACCATTCACCAGCCAAAGGAGAAAAAAGGAGGGGAGAATTCTTTCTAGTCTCCCTAGGTTCCCTCCCTGCCTACTACACACGGATAATAACTACAACACTACTCCACCTAGCCAAAGGGGAGCCTCTATACTCAACACTGCTCTGCCTAGAAAGAGCGAAACTTCTAAACAGCAATGTGTGGTCCTCAAGAATTCAAATCATACAAAAATAGGAAAGGAGAGAAAAAAACTTTAAATCAATATAAATCTGGCACAGTGGAACTGGGGTCATATTGCTCCAGTAGTATAGGCTGGAATACATGGTTCTAGCTTAGAGAGAGTGGCCATTCTACCTGAAATGCAAAGAAGAATAGAGAGAAAAGAGACCCAGAGGACCTTGCTTAAAGTCATTTCCATGGTAGAAGGGACAAGGGTGGTGCTTGGGAAGTGGTTTAGCACCTGACTTCAGAAATTCTCCAATACATATGCCACAAGGACACCCCCCCTCCCCAAGAACTGGCTAAGACTATATTAATTGTGCATGACTGGCAGCCTACATACTAGTCTTTCCTGTCTGAAGGGCATAACCTTCAAATTCAATGCAGCATTTCCCTGTGCCCTGCTTCATTCAATAAGACCCAAATTCAAACCCAACTCTGCTATTGGTCCATGTACTGGAATTCTATGAACTGTAACATTCTTCTCTAAAGAATGATATCTAAAGGATTTTATCCTTAAGTTTATGATCTTCCCCCCTACCAAGTTTTTCATACTGTTCTGTTTGGACCCTTCCTTTGTGCTGTCATGTTTCATTCATGTTACAGCGATTTGTGGACATATATCATAATCCTTATAAAATCTAAACTTTCTCGACAAGAACTGTATCTATTTGTTTATGCCTTCAGCAATGAGCTTGTACAGTCTTAAACACTAAGAACCTAATAAATTTTTTTAATATTGAAAATCATTATTCTAGCCACACAACTTAGCATCTCATTCATGACTGATTGACTAGTTTTCCCTTCCACATCAAATGGTTTAAGGGCGCAGTGCCACTATCTGAAAAATCCATGTAAAATTCTTTGACCCTCCTTTTGTACTAGAGAAGAAGTGTGAATGTTTTCTTTATTTTAATGAGATGTTTATAGTATCTTATTATAACATTTGGCTTGATATTATACAATCTTTATATATATCTTCTGCATTTCTGAGTTTCTAAACTTTTTCTATATCATCTGTAGGCCTTTGCTTGTTGTTTGCAGGTTCAGCAAAGCTCCACAAAATTTCCCAATTAATTTCTTATCTCCAACTGAGATATATATAATGACTATGTTTAGGAAAGTCAATGAGGAATGGATAATTGTATGTCTTAACCACTCAAACAGGAACAATGGCACTTTTTTTCCCATTGGAAAATATAAGGGGAGGCAAGGTACAGTGAATAAACAAATGATCATTTTCCTATCTACTAGTGAATGTGCCTGGAATGCAAGGACAAGAATGATATAGTTCCTTCCCTTATGGAAATTATATTCTAATAAAGGGAGATAATATATTTAAAGGAGTGGTTCTAAGGGAAATGAATTTTTGTCTGAAGAGTCACTACAAATAATTTAATTAAAGCAATAGGGAAATCAATTGTCAAATTTTCCAGAAAAAAATGATAGTATTCATTTGATTACCCTTTATAGAATAAGAGGCAGACAGCAGGGACAAGGATACCTACCAAGATGTCTAGAGTGGATGTTTAGATAGAATATAATGCATGGGCTTGGCTAAATAGGGTATGTTAGATGAATTTGTACTCATATACTCATCAATCAGGACAGTTATATAAGGATAGGGGACTGGCCTTAGAGATTGGAAGACCTGAGATCAAATTCTATGTCTGACTGTCATATTAGGTCATGTTTAATTTATCAGTCTTCTACCCCCCAAATCTATATGTACCAGAAAAGTAACCAATGTCCATGGGTGGAATGAGTTTCCATACTGATTCCTCCCACAATGAGAAAGTCATAGGACAGAAAGAAGTGGGGAGGGGAAGGGAGAAAGAGAGAGAGAGAGAGAGAGAGAATTCCACTGAGCTCCTAAACCAATAATTGATTTTCATCACAGAGTAGAAGTGACCCTTTCACCTGGAAATTCTTTGCAACTATATTCTTATGATATTTTCCAATTGAATTTTAAATAAATAGTATATATAAAAATCACACAAAAAAGCAAGGAAGAGAAAAGAGAATTTAGAAATCAGACAATTCTCTTATTATAAAAAGGAAGGTCTATGTGTTTGCATAAATTCAGCAATAACTTGGAGCTAGAAAATATCTAGTGCCTATGGCAGATGGTAGCACCCAGAATTGTTGCTGGCATTCTAAGTTATAAGTCTGAATTCAGTTCCATATATAAACATTATTATGTATGATGGGGTTCCATGGTGATATTGATACTATTCTTCAAATATTATGGATAAAAGGTGTTCTTATGAGCTGAGACACAAACCATTGAGTTCCAAATGACCTATTTGCAAATAAACTTCTAGAATAGAATCTATAGGTAAATTGTATGTTTATCTATATAAAGCAGAAAAATACAATCTATATTGTAATTTGGAATGGAAAGCTGATGGACAGGTGCAATATTTGTCCACTTGGGGGTGCTGTGGCATAGACCATAGCTTCATAGGGCCCCCATGAAGTTACATATACATTATGAAATAATCTTTAACTGTATGAATTAGAAACCGCTTTTAAAAATAGAGAAATTGTGTAGAAAATTCCTGCCAGGTGCAAGCATAAGAGAAGGATGAAGGGAGTTCAACTTTTACTGTCTTCACTGAACTTATATACAGTTTATTCCAGCTACACCTCCGCTCACTGAGCTTGCCCCTTAGAGCAATAAATAGTGATGAGAACCAAAGATTAAAAAGAGCTCAAGCTGTATTAAAACTCTAGTTTTAGAGCTCCTGCTGTGTCTCTGTCATCCCACATCAGTTCCACTCTGACATGGTAGGGTTTTCATCTCTCTTCCTTTCCCCTTCAAACATGCCATGCTAAACCTCCCTTTCCCAATTAGACTCTTGGGTCCAGCTGCTTCAGCTCAGCCTCCTCCCCAAATCTCTTCATGTTTTTCCCTCTATTTTGGGACTAGGGGTGGGAACTCAAAAACTCTGGGTTTTGCCCTTATATCAGAGAATATATTACATTTTTAAAAGGCATTTAATTAACATATTAACAGAGTATCTAGAAACCTTCCCATCCCTTACCCTCCTCCATGTACACAAAGCACTCGCTCACAGCTTTCCATTTTCCCAATGGGAGAGAGAGCATGATTAGCTTGGATTTTTCTTGTTGTAACATGGAAGGAAGGAAAGTCAAAAGAAGAATGATAGGGTTGGAAGATGATAGCTCTTGTCTAAACCACAAAACACTAAGCTTTCCCATCCTATTCCCCTTTTTAGATGAGAAAAATGGATAGTTTGGTATGAATTTGGATATATAGGGTCAAACAGGGACCAGATGTTTCCTGTCTAAAGTTCAAGGTCATACATAAAAAGTTGAACTTCTCTTTGGTTTTTCTCTCAAATTTTTTTTTTTTAGGTTTTTGCAAGGCAAATGGGGCTAAGTGGCTTGCCCAAGGCCACACAGCTAGGCAATTATTAAGTGTCTGAGACCGGACTTGAACCCAGATACTCCTGACTCCAAGGCCGGTGCTTTATCCACTACGCCACCTAGCTGCCCCCCCCAATTTTTTTAATTAAAAAAAAAATCTACCAGGATAGGAAGATGCAGCGAAGCGGCCAAATTTTATTACATCATTTTAATTGTAGTTTGCTCACACTCCTTGCAAGGAATATAGATGATTATTTAAAATAAATAAGGCTATCTGTGACCTGAGACCCACTTCAAATGTGTGACCCTAAAACTTACATGAAGGTTCAAGTCACAATTGAAGTCAACACTGCTTCAAACCACAGTTCATGAGTCTCTACTAAAACCAGAGGACATTTTAATTCAAATCAAATCCAAAAACAAAGTTAATAACTAGAAAAATTCAGAATAACTAGAAAAAATGCAGACAAGGCATTCTTCCTCACCAATTTTCATATTCCCAATGATAGAGGGAACAGCATAGCCTAAACAATCACTCTTTGCTTCTACTGCTACTCTGCTGTTTCCCTATAAATCTGCTGATGTCAACCCCTGGGCTGCCATCTGTTTATGCCCTAACGAGCTTCTACAAATAGTTACTGATTGTCCACTAAATTACAATTTCCATAAAGCCTCTTTTTCTCCAGGGGGGGTGTTTCCAATCCTTGCTCTATTCACTAACAAAGTGATTTTCCTAAAGCTCTGGTCTACCCCAGTTACAAACCCCCCTTCCCAATGATGGCCTCCATAATCAAATTCAAAAATTCTCCTTCTAACCTTCAAAGACCTTCATAACTCAACCTCCTCCTACCTTCGAAGTCTTTTTTTACACCTTTCTGCCAAGTACCCTTCAAACCAGTTTATGAAGTGCGTGGACCTCAGTAAAAGATTTTGGCCCCACTCCCCACAGGGACTATAAAACCACTCCCAAACACAAGGCAAGACCTCATACCCCTCTCATAAGCTAAAAAGATTATGTCTTTGAGCTTCTCTCTCATCTACAAGTCCCTAATTTCTTCATTTTTCTTTGTTCCTTAAAACTTCACCTCTTCTCAGTTTAGTTGGGAGATCAACCCACTCCTGGAGAAGATGATCCCCTAAATAAATGACCTTTGCTCATCTTGGAGAAAATCTGAGTCTGAATTCTTTCCTGAGGCCTGAACCTCAACACAGTGACGCTGGCCTCCTTGCTATTCCACAAAAAAAGACACTCTATATCTGTTGGATATTTCCTCTGGTGTCCTCTGTGCCTGAAATGAGCTTGCTCCTTATCTCCACCTACTGGCTTCCTTTTGTTGCTATTGTTTAGGCATTTTTCAATTGTGTTTGACTTTTTGTGACCCCATTTGAGATAGATACTGGAATGATTTGCTATTTTCTTTTCTAGCTCATTTTACAGATGAGGAAACTGAGGTAAGCAGGGTTAAATGTTTGACCAGGGTCAAACAGCTAGTAAATGTCTTAAGGCAGATTTGAATCCAGGAAGATAAGGTTCCCAGGGCTCTATCCTCTGTGTTACCCAGCTGGCCCCACTGGATTCCTTTGAATTCCAACTAATCTTCCATAGGAAGCCTTTTCCAATCCCTATTAATCCTAGTGTTTTCCTTCATTGGCACTTGCAGCAGTCAAACCCAGTAAACTAGGTCAGGAGACATGCTGAACAAGGTTGACCACTACTTAGTGACTTAGTTTGTAGGTGGGATGGGTGGATAAGAACCATTTGTTCCAATAGTCCATGAAGTTAGCTAAAGAAGGCACTGGGAAGAGTTTAGAGCTTGGGCAGATATAGATCCCACTGGATCTTGCCATTGGATTTCAATGATTCAGGAAGGAGTGAGGTTGACAACTTTGTGTCACAATGCTTCACTTAAATCTAATTCACAAGCAAGTCAAGATACCGCCCTATGATGTCACTGGTCCTCTTTGAAAACAAATGACTGACAACATTCATCCTTTCTATAACTTGTCTCCTTCATTTGATTTTGGGTTTCTTGAGAGCAAGGACTATCTTTTTTTTTTTTTTAGTATTTTTTTTTTGTAAGGCAATGGGGTTAAGTGGCTTGCCCAAGGCCACATAGCTAGGTAATTATAAATGTCTGAGACCGGATTTTAACCCAGGTACTACTGACTCCAGGGCTGGTGCTTTATCCACTGCGCCACCTAGCCGCCCCTGAGCAAGGACTATCTTTTGCCTTCCCCACCCCCACCCCCTTGCCTGGCATAAGGTAAAGACTTAAAGCATATTGATTGATTGACTACTTCCAGTTCTTTTATAAGCATAACCCAAAGCCCATACCTTCAAGGTCACTTCAAAAATTTGTGAGTCAGATTCAAAGCAGAGCTAGAATCCCTCAGGTAAAATCTGACTTTTTAATTATTTTGTTCCTCCTTTAGTGACACTTGCTTCAAGTTTTCCTGATATTTGAAAAATAAAATTGCTTTCAGTTCCCAGTGAAATTACCTTGTGGATTATCTTGAAGTCTCACTGAGTTAAATAGGGTTGATAAAATACAATTGAAGTCAACCCCATCATTTTACAGATGAAGAGACTGAGGCCAAAAGAGGGAGTGATTTGCCCAAGGTCATACAGTGGATAGAGTGCTAGAAGTATGGTAAGAAAGACCTGAGTTTGGGTGGCTAGGTGGCGCAGTGTATAAAGCACCGGCCCTGGAGTCAGGAGTACCTGGGTTCAAAGCCGGTCTCAGACACTTAATAATTACTTAGCTGTGTGGCCTTTGGCAAGCCATTGCCTTGCAAAAACTTAAAAAAAAAAAAAAAAGACCTGAGTTCAAATTTGAAAGACATTAGCTGTGTCAATTTGGGCAAGTCTCTGCATTCTGTTTGTCTCTGTTTCTTCATTTGTAAAATGAACTGGAGAGGGAAATGGCAAACTACTCCAATATATCTGCCAAGAAAACACCCAATGGGGACACAAATACTCAGACGTGATTGAAAAAAATGACTCAACAATAAATATAGATTTTAAACTAATGGTGCATGTAGGGCAGATCATTCAAAAATCTCTCTTTCCACTCTACCCTATCTAACTAAAAAATCACTATTAATCTTGATTTCCTTACCTGAATTAGTGGGAGAATGGTTCAATCCAGTGCTAATTTAGATGTCATTGTTCCACAAGAAAAATATAAAGAGGTGAAGCCCCTATCAAATGGAATCTTGTCTACCAAGCAGATTTTTTTTACAAATCTTCCCTGATCATTTTTTTAAATTTGGTAAATATACTGATTGACAAACAAGCTTGAAGTTTATTGAAGTGAGGGCAAGAATCTCTGCAGGCTTGTAGAGATATTTCCATTTCATCCCCAGGTGAAAACTGTCCCAGATTGCCCTGTTCTCTTTCATCCACTCACCTTTTTTTTTTTCTGTCTTCCGTTTCTCAGTTCAGTTCCATTCAATGCCTGGAAGATGAGTCATCCTGAAAATGTGGGGAGATAGATGGTAAAGTGGAATCAAGTGCCAGCTTGCTGGCAGGTCTGTAAGGCAGTCTTGTCCAGCTTGCACATGATCTCAATGGCTAAGATAAATTGTCATCATATTCTGTAGTACAAAACTGAATGCCTGGCAATGATCCAAAGGACTTCTAAATGAAACTCATGATTAATGATGTCCTCAAGCAGGAAAATACCAGGATGACATTATTTTTCTCCTGTTCTTGTATTTATTCATAACTGAGTTGTTATTCATGGAAGCATTGCTTTGTCTCCTGATATAAGGTTTTGCAAATGCTCACTGCCATTTTAAAGCTGTGTGTTTAAAAGTGTTAGATTTAGGTGCATCTGGAAATGCCAAATGAAGACCAAAGAAGTCTTCTATTAGACTGTATTTTTCTAAAAGTAACAAGAGATAGCTAGGTCATTAAACTCCCACAATTTTAGGTCATCCTCAATTGATATTTATGAAGTGCTATCCTATTAGGTTTTTGAAATTTTATTTTATTTTCGATACACAGAACAAAACGCATTTCCATAACACAGTATGATATAAAGATGGTTGTATATGAAACTGCACAACTATCCCGTACAATTTGCTACTCCTTTCAAATATACAACAAAATAATAATGCAAATTTCTTTTTTTCTCCTTTTTTCCTTCCCTCCTTTTATCCCCACACCCTAATGTTGGCAACCATTAGATACACACACAAATATATATATATATATATATATATATATATATAATATATAATATATGATTATTCTCTATATATTTCTATTTTCAGTTATTTCTCTGAATGAAGATAGCTTCTTTCTTCATATATCCTTTATTTTTGTGTATTTATAATAGTCAAAAAGATTTAACCATTATTTATTTTTAATATTTTATTCTAGGGACTTCTTACCCAAAACCAGCCTAGGAAAAATTACAATGTGACAATATGTTTCTTCAGGTTTCCTCCATCCCCTACTTGTTCATGCCTTCTTCCCTGCTGATACTATACCATCCTTGGTTTCAGGTATTCATTGATACCATGTGTTCATTACTGTGGCACCCTGGCAGGGTCTATTCTTCGATATGGTCTATGTCCTAGTTCTGAGGCCCTATATCATAATTTGCCTTACTCCCCATTTTTCCAAGACCTTGGTAATTGATCACCTAATCTCGGCAAACTTATTTGTCCTAAAGTGTTAATGGTGAATAGTGCCTGAGCCCAACAGCTTTTATCCTGGGGTTTGAGAACTTTTTTTTAATTTTGAGTAATTTTTTTTCCATACAATTGATCTCCTGTGCAATCCCGTGTAAGCTATATTTTATTTTATGTGTATAATTAATCGGAGGAGTCCATGTGCTTCTTTTTTATATATAAATATTTTATTTGTTTTCCAATTATATACGATAGTAGTTTCTTCCTATCATTTTTGGTACAGTTTTGAATTTTACACATTTTTCCCCACCCTTTCTTCCTTCCCCCTCCCCCTCCACAGAAGGCAGTCTAATACTCTTTACATTGTTTCCATGTTATACATTGATCAAAATTGAATGTGTTGAGAGAAAAATCATATCCTTAAGGAAAAAATAAAATATTAGAGATAACAAAATTATATAGTACATGACAACTTTTTTTTTTTTAATTGAAGGTAATAGTCTTTGGTCTTTGTTTAAACTCCACAGTTCTTTCTCTGGATACAGTTGTATTGTCCATCACAAATACCCTAACACTGTCCCTGATTATTGCACTGATGGAAAGAGCAAGTCCATTAAGGTTGATCCTCTCACCCCCATGTTGCTGTTAGGGTGTATAATGTTCTTCTGGTTCCCCTCCTGGTTGAAGGACATTCACTGAATTTCTAATTCTTTGCCACCACAAATAGGACTGCTATGAATATTTTTGTACAAGTGATGTTTTTACCCTTTTTCATAATCTCTTCAAGGTATAGACCCAGTAGTGGTGTTGCTGGATCAAAGGGTATGCACATTTTTGTTGCCCTTTGGGCATAATTCCAAATTGCTCTCCAGAAAGGTTGGATGAATTCACAGCTCCACCAACAATGTCCCAGATTTCCCATATCCCTTCCAACATTGATCATTGTCCTTTCTGGTCATAATGGCCAGTCTGAGAGGTATGAGGTGGTACCTCAGAGAAGCTTTAATTTGCATTTCTCTAATCAGTAATGATTTAGAGCAAGTTTTATTTTTTTTAGGTTTTTTTTTTTTTGCAAGGCAAATGGGGTAAAGTGGCTTGGCCAAGGACACACAGCTAGGTAATTATTAAATGTCTGAGAGCGGATTTGAACCCAGGTACTCCTGACTCCAAGGCCGATGCTTTATCCACTATGCCACCTAGCTGCCCCCTAGAGCAATTTTTCATATGACTATGGAGAGCTTTGATTTCCTCATTTGTAAATTGCCTTTGCACATCCCTTCATCATTTGTCAATTGGGGAATGTCTTGTTTTTTAATAAATTTGGGAGTCCATATATTTCACCAGACTGCCAGGGATATTCATGACATTAAAAAAAAGTTTAAGAACCTTTGCCTTAACATCTTATATTTTCAAGGCAACTCAGATTTTAACAGTGGCTTTCAAAATCCAACTCAAAGAGTTTGACTTTTAGGGAAGAAGACAGGAAATATTTTGTGCAGGACAATCTTTAATGAACCTCAAAACAACTAGCTAATATCTAAGTCAGGATTTGAATTCAGGACTTCCTGACTCTCTACACTATGGCATTAATTTTTAGACAGTGCTTTAAGATTTACAAAATGCTATCCTTACTACCACCCACTATGATAAGTAATAAATTATTATTATCATCTTTCACAAATGATACAGCTGAGGTCCAGAGAGAATTAAGTGACTTTCCCAAGCAGTACATAAACATCAGTTACAACTTAAATCCAGATTTCTTCTGACATTAGCTCCAACACTGTTTCTGCCACCCAATTCTGTCAAACTAATGAGATTAAATTGGAATCATACAATAATATATTTATTGCTGAAAGTTATGCCACATTTATATTTAAATATTATACTTAAGCAGTAATATTAATATTAATCAGATAGTAAATAATATCAGAAAAATAAATTTTAGATTAAATAAGTTATATCATTTCATACTAATAATAGTTTAGTAAATAATATCAAATAATATATTTAATATTACTATAATTATATAATATATTTTGTTATTCTTGAGTCATTTTTAGTTGTGCGTGACTCTCTGCAGCATCATTTGGGGTTTTCTTGGCAAAGATACTGGAATGGATTGCCATTTCCTTCTCCAACTCAATTTACAGATGAGGAAAGTGAGGCAAACAGGGTGAAGTGATTTGGCCAGGGTCACATAGCTAATAAGTGTCTAAGTCTCATTTGAACTAAGGTCTTCCTGATTCAGGGTCTATCATTCTGTCTACTACACCTATCTATATCCATATCTATCTATTCATCTCTCTCTCTCTTTCTCTCATTGTATATATATATATATGTATGTATGTATATATAGGTAGATATAAATGCATATGTATATATCTTAGTGACCATCCCTAAGCTAATATACTCATTTTATAATTGAGAAAAAGAAGACCTAGAGACAAGAAATGTCTTGCCCAGGATCACCACTCACTCTACCTAGCTAGGCCCAGATCTAAGACCTCATACTCCAGACCCTACTTCACATTCCATCTAAGCTTCCATTCCAGCAATCTCCTGTACACCTGCCCTACCTCGACTTCCTCTAGATCACTGGATGTTCTGAGACCATGTCCTGGATATTGGTACCAACTCCCTGATTGGTGAGTCAATCAGTATAAAAGCACAGGACCTATTCCATCTAACCAGTCCCAAACCCCAAAGCTTCCTTTGCGTCTGTTAGGATAAGCTAATGTCAACACAGCATCGAGGTAAATCAGGTTTGATTTTAGGTGAAATAAGGCACTTATAAATCACTGAATAGTTATTAAAAGGAGGTTTATTTTGCCCAAACACAGTGAAGATATTCTATAAAATAACAATGACACAGCTTCTATGGACTTATTCCTACTTTATCTCCTCCATATGGAAACTCTCTAACTTTCAGGGCAAGCTTGGTATGGTGGACCGTCAGAGGGTTCCCTGACTCCATATGGGTAGAACTTTTTATGTGCTTTAGTGATAACATAGCTTCATGGGAGACAGGGGCTTATCAGGTCTAGGGGGGCATGTTTGACACCTTTTAAGGAAAACTAATGCTGATTGAGGACAGCTAGTGGCATATATAAATGCCATAGCTAGAATTTAAATTCAGATTTCTTCTGACATTAGCTCCAACACTACTTCTGCCACAATATTCTGCCTCTCTACTGAGATTAAGTTAGAATCAGAAAAATATTTATAACTGAAAGCTGTTGGGAGCCAGGGTCTCTAAGCTGTTTGACACAGTTGTGGCAAGAAGACTCAAGGCAGCCACACTACCTGATGGAACAACATTTCCTTCTTCAATATATCTAGGGATTCCATGTATACCCATATTTATAGGTCTATTATTGATTGTAAAATTTACTCATCCTAATAGTGGAATGACTATAAAGGAAGGATTTCAGAGAAATTCCTTGAATAAAACAGATTGTGAGCTCTATCTAAATTTAACAGGACTGCTTCTCCCTGAGACATACAAAAGGCTTCAGCATTATGAAATCTTTGGAAGATACAGCACTGGGAGTTCCAGGGAGACGTCAGAATATATACAGGGAAACCAGATACAAGATGGGTCAGATAGAATTCCAGGGAAATTAACAGTTTTGCCCCCCTTATCATACACAGGAATATATGAAAAAGATGGTGAGAGAATAGTTAGTATAGGTAACCAATACTCTAACAGCCTTAGTTTATTGGGAAAGAATAAAAAGTCATAGAAACCATAGCGTCTACCAACAAGGGCTGAAAGGAAAATTGGTTATTGAAGGAGTCAACGAACAGGTGGACAAACATAACTACCCTCACTATAGGATGTCAAGGGAGCATATTGAAAAACATTACATATGCGGCACAAAAACATAAAAGCATTCCATTAAACAAATTATATCAAAGATCATTATAAGGAAAGTTCTGTTTAATTAATAACTTTACTATGCAGCTACAAACTAGGCAACAGGCAGGTTGAGGTCATCACGGTCTGAGCAGGGACAAGAAAATTAACTACATGATTGATAATCATACTTGTAACCACTACATGATCAGACTTGTAACCATATGAACTATATGATTAATGATGAAAATTGTACAGTTTTGTAACCAAGGAAATGATTTTAGTTTGCTTGTTTCATATGATTCTGAGACTATAAAAATAAATCTAAGCAGATGACAGTCAACCTGCTCCTGCCTTTACCCACTTGTTGACTCAACTCATTTTGCCGATTCTATCCCTCCTGTCAGGTTCCAAGGACCCCGCGGAGGCTGGACCCCCGCAGAAAGCTACAACACATCTATATTTAAATACTAGTTGTAAGCAGCAATTTCTTTCTGAGTTCAAATCTAGCCACTTGGGAGCCATGTGAACATGGCCAAGTCAATTTACCCAGTTTGCCTCAGTGTCCTCTTCTGTAAAATGAACTGGAAAAGAAATGGCACCCTACACCAGTATCTTTGCCAAAACAAACCACCCCCAAACCCAAAGGGGTTCCTGAAGAGTTGGACAACACTGAAAATGATTCAACAACAAAAATCCTTATGGAGGAGAAATGGGAGAAACTCCCTTATTATCATACTATCTAATATGACTATCCAGTTAGGCCTCATCTTTACCATATTTGAGTTTGTGAAGTGAGTCTATACAAGTGACTGTGTTGCCCACATCCATACCACTCTTGTTTTTTGCAATGGGAATCAAATTAAAACTACAGTTCTACTGGACTGGATGTTTTCTATTATTCTCTTCACTATCTTGAACATTTCTCATATCAAAGACCTTTACTCCCTTCTCTGTGCACTTTCACTCTACTAAAGTATGAGCTTCCAGAAAACAATTGCCTTCCTTTTATATCCACAGCATTAAGCACAGATTTACCATATAACAAGGATATAATAAATACTTTGTTCATCATATATTTAAATAGCAAAGTCAGAATTTAAAATGCTGATTTAGCAGTTCCTCACTTAGCTCTCTATTTTGATATTTCATTGTCCCAAGAAGGTATAAACAACATTATCTAGTTTTCTTACTATACATACTCTATTTGTATTAAAGGTTGATGTCTTCTAGTTTGCTTGCCCAAGGTACCAGAGACTAGGATGGAACTTTCCATAGCTCACATATATCAAAAATCAAAACTTTTCATTGAAATGGGAAATTAAAGGTGCCATAAAAGTTGTTAAAAGTTTTGATTTCTGTTGTAGAGCTCTAATTAGATGGGTTATCTGACTAGAACTGAAACAATTCAAACTCAGTCAGGTTTAATAGAGCTTACTGCCTAAAAGCATTTCTGGAATTTCACTCCAGTTGCTATACAACACTATAACAGATGATAAATGAACTTGCTTGGGTGCTGAATTGGAGCAGGGAGAGGCATGAGACCTTGCCTATTCACATTGTCTTAATTGTATTTATTACCCATCTGCCATTTATGCAGAGTCTACTTTGAGTCTTTCTCTAAAGGTATACCTGGGGCAGTCTCCTCCATGCCAGCAGAAATGTCAAATTGTTAAAACATGATAGCCAATATGTTAACACATAGTTGAGTTTGTGACTGAATCTCAAAGCCTCCTCTGTTTTTGTTTTCTTAGTTGCAGTACATAATTGAAAAGTAATCCTAAGAAAGAATTCAAAAGGTCAAGAGTAGCTGTTGTTGGCTATCTTATGAAGTTGACTCCCTATATCCATAATATGGTTTCTTGAAGAAGATGGCCACTTATAGGAAGATGAGCCTAAGCCTTGACTTGGTCTTCTGGTGTCCAGTGACCTTGACAATGCCGAACTGATCTAAAGTGAAAAACTAATTCAACAGTTCTTCTGATGCTGGGGGAAAATTCAGCCAACTAAAGGTCCAGGCAGAATATGAAAGAATTCACATAAAAGATCAACTCTGGCCCAGAAGAAATTTTAGGGATGAAGAGGTTTATTTAAGTATTGCTGTGATTAGCTCCCCAAAGCAGGCTGTCCTCTAAAGGAAGACAGGCAATTCAACTGAGGAATGAGTGTGGTTTAAAAGAGGACTTAGGGACATAGAGAGATGTAGGACAGCATGGTTAGCTCAGAGAGCAGAGATGAGGTAATGAGAGATATGTTGATGAGAAGCTGTAGCTCAAAGACTTAATCCTTTCAAGCTAGGGCAGAGGTCAGTTTGATAGGGTTTCTGGGAAAGACAAAGTACTTTGACAAAAGTTTATTGACTTCATTGAACTATGGGATGGGGGTAGGGGAAGATACAAGATCAGTGCCAAGGGTAGAGATTAATAATTATAAAACATATTTCTCTGTCCAATATTTCTTCTACTTCACTTCAACCAGCATCCTATATTAATGTTTTAAGTTTCAACCTTCCAGTAGGGTATCTTAAATTGATGCTGAGCTCATTTTAAGATTTTTGCCAGTGGGAGTGTTTTGATTTAGCAGTTCCTCAGTTAGCTCCCTATTTTGATATTTCATCTTCCCAGGAAGGTATAAACAACATTATCTAGCCTTTTCTACTATACATACTCTATCTGTAGTAAAGGTTGATTTCTTCTAGTTAGCTTGCCCAAGGTATCAGGGACCAGGATGGAACTTTCCATAGCTCACATATATAAAAAACCAAAACTTTTCATTTAAATGGGAATTTAAAGGAGCTATAATGGGAGAGTTGCTAAAATTTTTGATTTCAGTTGTAGAGCTCTAATTAGATGGGTTGTCTGACTAGAACTGAAACAATTCAAACTCAATCAGGTTTAATAGAGGAAAAGAACATCTGTTCCTTTTGACAATGCTGACCACTTTATCCTCATGGGTTCTGTCTTCTTTCTGTGTGTTCATGCCACAACAATCCCCAGATTCTTTTCATTTTTGTCTAACTGTTCCTTCTTAATTTCCATTGTTGTCTCATCTTCAGTATCATATTTTAATTGTAGATATTCCTTGAGGCTTTTTCCTGGACCTCCTTGAATTCATCATCCATATCATATTTTAACTTAGGTGTTCCCTAAGTCTTTGTCCTAGACCCTCTTCTCTTCTCCCTCTGCATTTTCATCATTGTAGCACTAATCAGTTCCTGTGGGATTGTTTATCATGTCCATATAACTCACAAAGTCGCAAATATATATCCAACAATATATATCCAAATATATATCTCTCACTTGAGCTTCAGTCTCACGTCACCATTTGCCTTTTGGCTTTTCAAACATGATGATCAAAAAACATTTCAAACTCAATATGTTCAATTATGATGTCTTATCTTTCCCCTTACAACTTCCTTACTTTCACTTACCTATTTTTGTTCAGGTAACAACATTATTCCAGTCTTACAGGTTTGATTCTTGACATGATCCTTGGCATGATCCTCAATTCCTCATTTTCTCCCATCCTACCTATCCAGTCAGAAATCTGTCCATTTCTACCTTTGAAATGTTTTTTTTTTAATTTGATGCCTTCTTTCTCCTGCTCTTAGTTCAGATTATCACCATCTCTCTCTAGATATATTGTTAACATTCTCTTTTATAGTATTTTTTTTTAGGTTTTTGCAAGGCAAATGGGATTAAGTGGCTTGCCCAAGGCCACACAGCTAGGTAATTATTAAGTGTCTGAGACCAGATTTGAACCAGGTACTCCTGACTCCAAGGCCAGTGCTTTATCCGCTATGCCACCTAGCTGCCCCATGTTAACATTGCCTCATGTCTCTCACCACTCTAGTCCATCCTACAATACTGCTGCCCAAAGTAATTTTCCACATACAGATTTTACTTTGTCTCTACCCTACACTATCATCTGCAGTGACTTCCTATTGTCTCTATGATAAAATATCCTTTGTTTAATTTTAAAGCTGTTCACAATCAGGAACCAATTTATATTTCCAGACTCACTGGACATTATTCCCTCTTCTATTCTGCAATCCAGTCAAACTGGTCTTATCTCTATCTCTATGTCTTTCCCCTGACCATCCACTTTATCCCCTTACCTCTGTCACAAAGAATTATTCTCTTTTCTTTAAGATGTACCTCAAGCATTGTCTTCAGCACCATCTTTCTGATTCTTCCAACAGCTATCGCCATTCCTTCCAAACTAACTTATGTTGTAACTGCTTTACATATACTTGTACTTTCTAGTTTTATATTTATACTGTACATATTTTTAAAATGCACTTGCTTCTTCCATTAGAATGTGTACTCCTTGCAAGTAGAGATTTTTTTTCATTCTTTGCATTTGTATCCCTAGCACCAAGGACAATGCCTGGTGCATCAATTGTTCATTGATTGAGTTGCTTTCTAATTGATCTTTGTACATGGTCTCTTCCCACTCTTATTCAATACTTCACTGAATTATCAATGTTATTTTCCTAAAGTTTAATTTGTCTGTTTTATACCCTTAAGCTCTATGGTTCCCTATTGCCTCTTGGACTAAAGTACTTCATTACCTGTCTCTGTGTCTTTAATCAAGCAAAACCCTATGCCTGTACCTTCTAGAAGAACACTTCCTAGAATCCCTCTCTGTCTTCAGTATCTTCTGCATAATTCCTCAACTATCAGTACCATCCTCTCAAACTATTGAATTTACCTACTTTAGCTAATTGGCACAGCAAATAAAATTCTGGGGGGTTCAAAATTTAACCCAAGACCCTTATTAGATGTGTAATCCTATCTCAGTTTCCTCATCTGTAAAATGGGAATAATAATAGCACTACCTCCCAGGACTGTTGTGAGCATCAAATGAGATATTAATTGTAGTGCACTTAGCACATTGCCTATTAGTCTTATATAATGTTAGATATTATAAGTGCTACATAAATGTCAGATATTATTATTTGCTATAAGTGCCATATAAATATTGGATATCAATATAATAAGTGCTATGCAAATGCTAGATATTCGCATTATTTTTTTATCTGCTACATACTCCTATGTTTAATTGTTGTCTTCCCTAATAGGGTGTATATGTCTTGGGAAAAGGAATTATTTCGTTCTTTGTATTTGTATCATTCATTTCACCTACCTACTTGGCATCTAGTCAGCTCTTAATAAATGCTATTGAGTTTGATGCCAACCCTGGGGCTTGGAAGCACTCTACCAAGAGAATGATGGTTACCAGAAACCAAGTGTATTTGAGAGCAGAGGCTTGAGCAATAGTGAGATTTGTTACTCTATATACAAGATAGAATCCTTGGCTTTGAAATGGGTTTTCACTATGAAATTCAAAGCCTATGTGTATGAAGCAAAGTTTTATGTGCGAAGTGACAATAATCCACTGACATTCTGACCACTGCCAAGTTAGTCACTGCTTTCCATAGATGGGCACCAGCCAATTATATATTCAGCATTCAGTACCTACCAAGGAAGACTAGCACGGATGCTGATGCCCTGTCCCAAGGGACACATGACATCAAAGCTAGGTGATATCTTAAAAAAGAATGAAGACTCCGTGAAACACCTAAAGATTTGGGCTACAAGTGAATGGCAATGCAGCTGGAAGTTTGGGCTTTCTACCAGCAGAATTGGTGATTTGGCTTCACTGAATGAACCATCTTTGCATCATCGTCTGGGCATGACTGGTGGTGAGAACAGATGGTTGATGAGGGAGAGTGAGAAGTGAAACAAACCAAGAATAAAGCAGGAATGCCAAAGGATTCTGGTTCCAGGTCTGAGGATGTAGCATGGCACTGAGACAAGAGTAGAAGTATGTGCCACGCCATGGAATTCTCTATGGGACTGACACTAATTCCCCATTCATATGTCATTCTGAAAAGCCCTTAGAGCTACTCAACATATTACTCTCCATGACCATTAAAGTTTTACAAACAATAACTTTGGCTACATGGGTCAAGAAAGGAGTTCATAGCTAATAAGAAACAGATTTTACTAGCTTAACATGAGTACAGATGTCACCAAGAAATGTACATTATGCTCACTGTCTATCAAGAAAACTCATCAATTTGTATGGCATATTTAAATAAAGTAGTCAACTTTTAGAATTTGTCATGCTTTGATTCCTTAACTCTTGAACATAGTAGTAAGAATATAAGGCTTATGGGGGCATCTAGGTGGCACAGTGGAGAGAGCATTGGCCCTGGAGTCAGGAAGGCCTGAGTTCAAATCCAGCCTCAGACACTTAATAATTACCTAGCTGTGTGGCCTTGGGCAAGCCACTTCACCCCATTGCCTAGCAAAAAAAAATAAAAAGAATATAAGGCTTATATTGGTGGTGACTGACCATGTTACAAGATATGTACAAGTACACTTTGCTGAGAAGTAGAAATCTTCTTTAGCTGTTAAAGTGTTATGGGAATAATATACTTGGCAGGATTCATTCAGACCAATGAACAGACTTTGAAAACACACTGATAAAGCTGATGCTAATTTTGGTTGACATCCAGAAGTCTAAAACTACATTTTAGCACCTTCAAAGTGACCATAGTCTGTGTTTCAAATGAACATTGTTGATGATTTCAGAGGCACTAAAGCCAGGAAGAAAAAGTGTCAGTGGAGTCAACACGTTGAATTTCTAGTATAGGTGTACTACTTTACCAGAAATGATTCCACAAATCTCACCCCCCACCTGATAAAAGTGGGTGCCAGTCATGCCTATTTCTTTTTTGTTTGTTTTGATTTTGGAGGCAATCAGGGTTAATTGTATTGCCCAGAATCACAAAGTATCTGAGGCAGGATTTGAACTTAGGCCCTGCGGGGACCAGGGATGTTGCTCTATCTACTATACCACCTAACTGCCCTGTCTAATTCTTTTTTTTTTTTTAGGTTTTTGCAAGGCAATGGGGTGAAGTGGCTTGCCCAAGGCCACACAGCTACGTAATTATTAAGTGTCTGAGGCCACATTTGCACCCAGGTACTCCTGACTCCAAGGCCTGTGCTTTATCCACTGTGTCACCTAGCAGCCACCTCTGTCTAATTCTTGACTTGTGCTTTGGAGTCTCTGAGGATAGAGAGATTACAAACACTCAAAACAATCAAGGGACAAGCTAAAAGAAGTTTATCAGCTAGCCACAATGCCCACTCATAAGCATTCAAGCAGAAAGATCGAGAGTATGATGCTAGAAATGGTTACTAAAATGTTCAACAAGGACAAGAAAACTTGCTATTGTAACTTGTAAACATAAATTACAAAATAGATGGAAAGCTACAATCTACTTAGTGATGGAGAGAAATGGCAATCTGTTTTCAGAACAGCCTCAATGCCTGTGGGAGACCCTGAATAGGCGATTTGCCATAACCATTTATTACTTATCAATGAGTTGAGTAGATTATCTTGTGAACAAGTAGAGAGTGATGAAGTTATCTTAACAGACTCCAAACAAAAGAGATTATAAGAAGTAGTGCAAATACTATCTAAACCAGATAATAATGTCTCACAGATAGATAGGTGAAAAAGATCCAATAGTTCAAATAAGAGGAGAGGACCGAACCTAAAGACAATACATTTCCTGCCCAAATTTTCAGCTGTAGATAATGGATATAGATAATGTATGCTGGAAATTATCTTTTTTTTTTTTAAGATTTTTCAAGGCAATGAATGGGGTTAAGTGGCTTGCCCAAGGCCACATGGCTATGGAAATTATCTTTACATTTAATTGGGAAAAAATAAAATACTATTAAGAAGAAAAAAAATGAAAGGTCAAAAAATTTTACATGGATTTTTCAAATTAGAAGGGTGTAATGAGTGGTGCACCACACCCCTAACTCTCACAATGTGAAAGGAATAATTGTATATTATTCCTCCATGTTTTGTCATTTTGAGGGTTTGTTGAAGTTATTTCCTTCTGCTTTGTTGTTATGAATACTTGTTCATGTTCTTTGGATATGTATTTGTCCCATATGTAATTTAGATCTGTGGTCCCTGAAGCAATCTATTAAGCAATGCTTTAAAATGTACTAAATCTAGAGTATTGACCTAAAGTCAGGAAGACCTGAGTTCAAATCCCCAGATATTTGCTAATTCTCTCACATTGAGGTAATTGCTTAACCTCTGTCTGTCTCAGGTTTTTCATCTATAAAATGGGAATGATAGCATCTACCTCTCAGGCAGATAACCCGAAGTCCCTTGTCCTATATAAAAACCCTTATTCTCATGAGAAGTTGGAAATGTCAGCACAAGGAGAGGAGCCAAGGAACTCAGTCAACACCACTAGAGGGAAGCTTCTGCACTCCTATCACAATGAGAGAGCACAGATGAGATGAAGCAAAGAAACAACAACCTAGCTCCAACCCCTGAGGCTTTGCTAAAGGAGGGAAGGAGGAGACCAAGAGACAATGACTGCAGAATCAGGGCCTTGTGACCAAGTCAGAATTTAAGTAAACCAGCCAGCTGGAAGTAAAATGCACTCCCAGGCTTTTCCTAGAGTCTCCTTAAGTATACCTTTTTGTTATCTAGTTGTCTCTGATTCTTTGCATCTTCTTTTAGGGGTTTTCTTGGGAGAGAAGTGGTTTGCTATTTCCTTTTCATGCTCATTTTACAGATGAGGAAACTAAAACAGACAGGCTTAAGTGACAGGGTCAGGATCACACAACTAGATTTGTACTCAGGAAGATGAGTCTTTCTGACTTCAGGTCCAACTCTATCTACTGCGTGACTAAACTGCCTAGAACAATCCAGTGGTGTTTGTCCTTTATACTCAAAGAAGACCATGACATCAGGGTAGGAGGTTGCCATGATAAACATGTGAATCGGATATCAGTCAAGATGACTGAAGATGACTCTGGCAAATGTCTGAGGCTGGATTCAAACTCCTGTCCTCCTTACTCCAAGGCCAGTGCTCTATTCCCCCTGTACCACCCAATTGCCCCTGGTATATTAGTAAATGCAAAATAAAAGAGAAAAGAAGGGAAAGCTAAGCTTTTCCCCCCAAAGAAAAGGGGAGGACAGATGCACCAGGAAAGATCTTATAAAGAATTTGACACTTGAGCTGCTGAACAAAAGAATTTACGGGAAGATTATTTCCAGTGGCCAGCTTCCGTAATGAATTGAAACTATTTACAAATATTAGGTCTGCATGCAAAGAGTACTAGATCTGGAGTCTTTTGGAGTTTTTGACATTGGGACTCTATTATCACAGGCCTTAGGCAAGTCACAACTTGGTGGGACTGAGGCTCAGTTTTCTTATAGGACTGAGAGGTCCTGAGCATCTTGAAATCTATGCATTAAGACTCTATCATTAGATAATCCTTGAGGTATCTATTGGTTGTAAGTCTATGATCCCAAGAATATATCATAGTAAAAATGAGGAATTATTAGCACTACATTTTGTTTTGTGTGGGCAGAAGTGGGATGAGGTAGCAGACCCCAAGAACTGATTATTAAATTTTCAGTGTGAGCATTCACAACTCAGAAATCAACAAATAATACAAATCTGGACTTAAATTTTGCCAATTGTTATTAAATGCACCAAACCTATGTGGAGAAGGTAACAGAAATGAAACAAGAGGGGTAAATAGAAATAAGCTTGGTTCTGAAGGAATAATACTTGAACTGAGAAAGAAGGGATAATGAAAAACAGAAAGAAATAAAAGAGGCGAATAAAAAAGAGAGCATAGATGAATGGGAAGAAGGCAAAGATGACTGGGTTTTTGTTTTTTGATTGTCCAGACTTAAGTGAGTAATGTAGAAAATATTGATAATGCATATTAACTAGTTTCTAGAATTCTTCCCCCCACCCCAGAGAGCCAGTTGTTAAACATTTATGGGAACATACCTGCATGCAAGGCAGTATGTTATTTACTTTCTCAAAGATAAGAGGTAAACTCTTGTTGTTTGTTTGTTTTTTTTGTTTTGAAGAGGACTAATGACTTCATGAGGGTAATTTCTTGTCTTGAACATGAATTGGATTTAAGTGAAGTAGAACTTCACAGTCATCCTCAGTCTCCTCCCATCAAGTCCAGTCACTAGTGTTGGCTCTGGATGCCGTGCATATGATCTTGACAATCCCTGCTGTCATTATTTATTTCACTTGGGCTCCTTCCCCTCGAGAAATAATATCTTCGTTTTTGCATGAATGATAAGATTTTGTACATTCTTCTGCGTTGGCTCATTGAAAATTCATGTTTTGCTTACACTGGGTGGCATCTGTTTGAGAATCTGTACTAGGATTTCAAAGTATATAAAAGCAGGAAGGAGAGAGACAGACTTGTGTAGTGGATAGAAAGTTGGTCTTGGAGCCAGGAAGATTAGAGGGTTTTATTTCCCTTTAAGAAGCATTTGTTAAATACTTAATATATAGTAGATAATATACTTTATAAAGTATGGGAAGTATGTGCTATTATTATTATCATCCTTTTATAGAATGAGGATGTTGATACAAATTTACCCAAGATCACCCAATTAAATTAGATTCTGAATCCAAATTTGAACTCAGAAACCTATGGAGTATGTTACTAAGCAAGTCATTTACCTCCTACTAATTTTCGCATCCAAGTGTTCTCAAGATGAATGATATCACAGGTCCAGTACCTACCCCTATAAAAGTAGCAAATAGAAACAATACCATGCATGGGAACACAAATCATATATTGGAGATGAAGGAAATGATGCTTAAATGATGTTTGGCTAAAGATAGTAACATATGACCAAGCAGAGGGAACTAAAAAAGAATATAATATTGTCTTAGACCATATTTTTTTCAATGTCCTACTTCTCCCATGAAAATCAAAATTTAGTTATTGAAGAGCAGGGAGCATTTAATGATAGAATATCTCATTTTCCTTTTTGTTAGAGCATTCTTATCATTTTGTTGTTCTATTTCCTTCCCATTCATGTATACCCTCTTTTTTCTTTCTATTTTTCATCACTTAATCCAAGTACCATTCCTTCAGGGTCAAGTTTCTTTTTATTCACCTCTCTTGCTTTGTTTCTGCCAGCTTCCCCACACAGGAGTAGTGCATCAAACTGCAATTGGCAGGATCTCCTGACAGCTTGATGTTGCTACTCTACTGCCAGGAAAATTAAATAGATCTTTATCTCATCCATTTCACCTTGCTACTATTAAATTTTGAGCCAAGTTTCTTTAGGACATATCAATTAATATACATTGACTATTCACTGGTCACATAACACTGTATTAGTCTTAGTGAATGAAGGCAATTGCCCAAAGTTTTTGGCAGGATCCAGTATGGCATTTTTTAGGATGCTTTGAGGATTATGATGGGCATAGAGAGAAGTAACCACTGTTGGTTAACATGGAGGAGAGGGTAATTAGTGATTCTTTTTCTAAGAACTCAATAGCTCTCCACAAAAACAGTCTCATCCATCATAACAACAGTCAAGTAAATGAGGAAAGGTAGTGAGAATGTCATCTAAATCTCATGGCTGAGAAAAAAGACTCACCACTATGGATTGGTCTGAAATTTCAATGCATGTCATAGTGCAAAAAAAAAAAATGATATTCTGATCTGGAATCTTATAGGTTTTCTTAATATTGAGTCACAGAGTGAATGATAGGCAGCTCATAGATCTGAGTTTATGAAACAAAATGAAATATTAGAAGAGAAGAAGAATAGAGAAGGTGTGAAAGGAAATTAAAATAAGTAAAAAAAAAGAGACCATTCTGTTGCGTTGTTCAAATGGAGAAGCAAAGAAACAAACTATTATCAGATTCATCAATAATATTAATGTGATTCTGTACTACACAGAAATACTACATAAAATAGGAATCTATTATAATATTATACATAGTATATGAATACATGACATGTGAAAAATACATCAATATGTGTTTATATTATATATGGTTATATATAATAAAGATATAAATTGGTATAAACTGAAATAAATATATATAAAAATATATTTAAATAAATACATATAATAATTAGGACAACTAGGTGGTACAGTGGATAGAATACTACATTTGACATCAAGAAATCATGAATTCAAAACTGGCCCTACACACATACTAGTTGTATGACCCTCTGCAAGTAACTTAACCTCTTTCTGCCTCATTTTCCTTCTCTCTAAAATGGGAGTAATAATATCTTTCTCCTAGGATTGTTTTGTTGATCAAGTGAGATGATATTCATAGAGCTCTTTGCATTCTTCAAAATGTTATAAAAGTGCTGACTGTTATTCTGTACTAATATCATAATACAACAAATGATTAATATTATTTACTCACAATATGATTATGTAACCAATTACACAACATGCTTGCTAGATGTTTATATTAAAAAAAATGGATACATGGAGTCTCTTTGATCTCCAGGACTATAATCCTTGTGTTCAGTTCAATTCAATGCCTCTTCTTTGTGGTGGAGTTGTTGAGGACAATAGGATGAAGAAGAATTTTTTCTGTCCTTTGTTGTTTTTGATGTTGACTTGTTTTACAGATGTGTCCAACTCTTCAAAATCCATTTGGAATTGGGCAGTTAGGTGATGCAGTGGATAGAGTACTGGCCCGGAGTTAGGAGGACCTGAGTTCAAATGCAACCTCAGACACTTAATAACTACCTAGCTGTGTGATCTAGGAAAAAAAGAAAAAAAAACAAAAGATCCATTTGAGATTTTCTTGGCAAAGATACTAGAATTTTTTTTTTTTTTTTTTTTTTTTTTTTTTTTTTTTTTTTACAGTTCATTATACAACCGAGGAAACGGAGACAAGCTTAAACTACTTGCCCGGGGTCATCCAACTAGCAAGTATCTAAGACCAGATTTTGAACTCAGGTAGATGAGTGATCGCAGTGGAAGCTCATCCTAAAGGACAATTGGTTTGGAAATAGTGGGTTTGAGTCCCTGAATGTCATGAAATACATTCTGAATGAAGCATTACATTGGAGAAGGGGAATAAAGGTATCAAAGACACATATAACTGAAAAACAAGATTAACTGATCATATAAGAGTAACAGATAACCAAGGATAAGTCTATATAATATACTTCATTGGTACTGATGAAATTTCAAGATATAAAATTTATTATAATGTGCATTTATGTCACACTTTGAAGTTTGCAAAAATACTTTAGAGATATTGTCTTATTTAATCTTTAAAACAAGTCTGGGAAGTAGATGCTATTATTGTGGCTTCCATTTTATATAAGCAAACTGAGGCAGAAAGAGGTTAAATGATTTGCCCAGGTCACACAAAATAAGTGTCTGCTAAGTTCTTAACTTCAGATCTAGAACTCTATCTATTGTGCCACCCTAGTTGCCTCTTGGTTGGGTGCATACCCTGTGGCTGATTTGCCAGAGAACATTGTAAGAGTCACACAAGACAGGCAGTGTGGGTATTCTCTTTTCAGATGGAGAGTAAAACTCCAATCCTCCTTTATTAGATAGTTTTTATGGGTTTCTGTGACTGAAAAACTTTCATTCTCTGGTGGCCAACACTCTGGTGATAAACTCTCTGAACTCAGTCAAGCTAGTCCTCTCACTACTGACACATAGTCCATTGCTGGTCCAAACTTGAAGCCTTTGCAGCTTGCTAGTACTGTCAGAGCATGCGTTGGATTAGTACAGTCTTTGAAGACCCTTAGTTAACTCCCTGAGTTAGATACAATCCAAGATAAATAAGTGGAAGGTTGGAGAAGTTAGTTTCTTTCCATGAGTTCAGATCACTAGGCTTAGTTATCAGTAAGATATTGGGTCACTTATTCTAATATCCATGGTTAGATGGATTCAGAAATAGTTGAATGACTGGATGCTGTCCACTTAGAGACTTTCAATGGAAATTTCCAGAAGCTTATCTTAGATGCTAATGATGTTTGATATATTTATCAATGATTTGTATAAACATTAGATGGCTTTCTATTAAAATTTGCAGATGACACAAAACTGAAAGGATAATTAATGAAGTAAGTGACTAATTCAGGATACAAAAAGATCTTGATGGGCTAAAATGTTAGGCTGAAATTAAGTCAACATAAACCAATAGAGTTTAAATACTATATATACGTGGGTTAAAAATATCAGTTGCACAAATATTGATTAGAGGAGTTAAATAAGTCTGCATGATATTTTTTTGTGACAAGGAACTCCTTTAGTAGATTCTAAGTTCAGCATGTGTGAAATGATAGCCAAGAAATGCAATCGATGTGTGATGTTAGGCTGAAATAATAAAATTAAATAGTGTTCGGAAGGAAAGAGGTAACAGTTGTGCTGAACTCAGCTCTCATCTGGAGTACTGTGGCTAATCCTCACAATCATCTTTTAAAGATATTAATAAATTGGAATCCAGAACAATAGGGTAGGAATGATGAATCAACTGTAGCTCATGTAATAAAGAAGTTATAATTTATTACCACTAGGATCAAATTAAAAATCTTCCATTTAAGTTTTTAAGCCTTTCACAACTTAACCCCTTTCTACCTTTCTAGTCTTCATATACTTTTCTTCTTTTAATTTGCTCAGTGATCCACCAATCCAGGCCTTTTGCTCTTGGACACAAGTCCATCTTGAGATTCCATGTTTTTTCAATGGTTCTTCCCTATTCTTGAAATGTTTTACTTCTTGGACTCTTTCAAGACTCAGATTAAATTCTATCTTCCTTTTCTTCTTTCTTTTTTTAAAAATCAAATTAACCACAGGTTTATCTATTTTTTCATAAAACCAACTCTTAGTTTTATTTACTAATTCAATAGTTTTCTTATTTCAATTTTATTAATCTATGCTTTGAATTTCAGAATTTCTAATTTGATATTTAATTGGGGATTTTTAATTTGTTCTTTGTCTAGTTTTTTTTAGCTGCACACATTGATCTCTTTTTTTCTAATTTATTCATTTAAGCATATAGAGATAAATTTTCCCTTAATGACTATTTTGGCTGTATTTATAAGTTTTGGTATGTTGTCTCAGTGTTGTCCTTATTGTGGATGAAATTGAACTGATTGTTTCATCATTTTGCTGGTGGATAATCTTGTCTCCCTGTGGTCTGAGCAAGGTAGTGATTGCTGAAGGCTGGGAGGTTATGGAAATTTTTAGAATAAGACAACAATGAAGTTTGTACAGAGACTGACCCTTCCTTTGCCTTGAGCACTTAGGGGTCATTGTAGGGATATTAATTGATGTAATTTCTTTTTTAGGGTTTTTTTTTGGTAAGGTAAACGGGGTTAAGTGGCTTGCCTAAGGCCACACAGCTAGGTAATTATTAAGTGTGTGAGGCTGGATTTGAACTCAGGTCCTCCTGACACCAGGGCCGGGGTTCTATCCACCCCGCCCCCTAGCCGCCCTAAATCCATACTCTTAAAGAAGCCTATGCAGGTTCGTCCCCAGTCTCGATGGGCCACCATTATGTGCCTTCCCCTTGAGATCCTCTCCTGTTTATTCTTTCTATATCTAGTTTGTACATAGTTGTTTGCCTCTTCTATCCCTCATTAGAGACGTGGGCTTCCTGAGAAAAGGAATTGTTTTTGCTTTGCTTTTCCCCCAGCCAGTTCCACGCTACCTGTCTTATACATAGTAGGTGTTGAATAAATGGTTGTGGCGTTGCTTAAATATCCCAGGGATGCTTAAGCTGGTTACTTTCAATTATTTGAGGGGTCGTTGCAGCAAATTATTCTGTTCAGTCTCAGAGACCAGGACTAGGAGTAGTGGATGGAACGCTAGGCAACACTTCGAAGCAAGGCGCAATGGGAATTTTCATAGAGCCAATCAGTCAAGCGTCTATAAAGTGCCTACTATGTGCCAGATACTTTGCTAAACATTGGAAGAGGTGCTTTCTTTTCCCATCAGAGAGGGTCTTCACACATCCTGGAGAGGACTTCGGATGACCCCCTTCCGAGAGATCCTTTCCACCCAGGAGATCCTGTAATTTGGTGAATGAAGCCCTGAGCGACAAGGCAAGAGTAGAAGAGAGGGGGAACACCCCTGGTATCCCATTTCTGCTTAGGCTTTAGCGGGATGGATCGCTCTGAGGCCACATAAGAGTTCGCTGCAACCTCTTGCAAAGCACAGTCAGCACCCCAGTTTCCTGCAACACCAGCTCCAAGGGCTGGGAAGCCTCATCCAAGACCCGCCTCCCCGGGAGGGCGTAGAGTTGGGGGGCGGGGAGGGGGGGAGGCAGGGCTGCGGTTGGCGGCCGGAGCCATCCATCTTCCCTCGTGAGCCCTTGTGCTTCCTCGCGTGTCGGAGAGGAGGGGTGGGGAAGGGGAGGCCAGACCAGCCCCTGGCTCCCTTCCCCTCCCTCCGCTCGGCCCGCTCCCTCGGCCGCCTGCAGCTCCCCGGCCGGCCGCGGAGGACGCTGCCGGGCCGCGGACGGACAGCCAGGCTGGCCGGGCTCCAGCTCGCGCGCGCGCGGACGCAGGCAACTTTGCTGCAACCCGAGGCGGGGCTCCCCCTGCCGCGTGTGCGTGTCCGTGTGTCCCCCGCGGCCTGGCTGGGGCCGCGGGGAAAAGGGGACGGAGGTGGCCTAGGGGGGCCGGAGGAGCCGGGGCTCTCTCGGGCTCGGGCCCGAGCTGCGGGGCCGGCCTCTGCCTTTCTCCCCCTCCTCCTCCTCGTCCCTGACCTGGCCGTAGCAACAGTGTTTCCCCGGGGGAGCAGAGAGCAGAGGCGGCGGCATCCCCCACCAAATCGGGACGAGTTTAGTGCCCGAGCCAGCGCCTGCCAGGAAAGAGAGGGGTGGGCGGCAGGCAGGGCCCCTTCCCCGCTCTAGGCGTCTCCTCTTTCCAGCTGGGAAGGCTGGGAGCGGGCTACCTGGCTCCCTCGCCAAACCTCCGGGGAAGTCCGGGCAAGGCAACCTTAACAATGGTGAAGGAGCCGGCGTGACCCGGCGGCTGTAGAGGAAGTGGGCAGGGTCCGGGGTGGGGTTTCAGAGGTGGGAGACGCCCCCCGCCCCCCACTGGCGGCTCTCCCGCTGGAGTTTGCCACACTTCTCGGTCCTCAAGGCTCCCCCCGCCCCACCACCACCACCCGCGGCTCTCCTTTCCCCATCTGATCGCGCAGCGCAGCCCAGCCTGGGAGATGGTGCCAGCACCTGGGTTAATCTAGCAGTCGGCTTCCAGCTCCCTCGCACCCTCCTCCTCCTCCTCGTCCTCCTTTACCTCCTCCTGCTGCTGCTGCTGCTGCTGCTGCTGCTGCTGCTGCTGCTGGGAAGCCCGGCGTCGGGGAGTAGCAAACTCTGTGGTTTATGACCATTGAACAGAACTTGTCCGTTTTTTAACCCCCATCCCCCCCTGGAACAACCGGATAATGTCCACCCCGAGCAGATTCAAAAAGGACAAAGAGATCATAGCCGAGTATGAAAGTCAAGTCAAAGGTAAGCGGGGCGGGGGAACGGCTACCTTTCCTTTTGTGTGGATTTCTTTGTCACTGTGCTCTCCGAGTGGAATCCCTAACTTGGGGGTCAGCATCGCCGAGAACCTCGCCAAGAGATCTGGAGACGGTCCACCCTAAGCTTTGCACGGAGCCCGGCTTAGATTCTACCCAGAGAGAACCGGGAAGGAGAATGGCTTTTACCCGGCTAGCTTCCCACTTTAAATAGGGATAATAATGGGCTTAACTTCATTTCCCACCGCCGTCTAACTTACATGGGAGGGAGGCATAAGGAGATTACTATGACTGTGACTGCCCAGTTTATTTGTGTTTCTAAATGTTACCATTGTAGTGCGCCTAGGTTTTTTTTCCCTCTAGAGATTAAGGGTTAACTACCCCTTTAAAAAAAAAAAAGCTTGCCTAATGTATAGCAATTAGACTGAGGAGAGACTAATAGAAGCTGACTCCTTGATAAATGCTCCAGGATCCAGTGCCATCTTTCACACTTATAAAGTAATATTGCCTTAGCCTGTGCTAAAAGTACTTGCTTGTAAAATTAGAGTTCGGATATTGAGTATTACTTTCAAACCCCTTATTATATATTACCGTTAATGTAGACAGTATAACCTCATTAGGTTGATGAAGCAATTTTCGAAGTATGGCTACTTACCTACCTAGTGAGGGATTTTTTTTCCCCTTCTAAACATTTTTTTATTTCAGTAAAAGTGGGATTATTTGTTGCTATTGAAGTATTTATGTATAGATTTGTATTTTCTTTCATGGCTACTGTAGTTTATATGAGATACCTTTCCTGACCAAGACAATGGGTGGAGTCTAGAGACAGCTGCTATTCTGTGAAATTTTGAGTGCAAAGTTCATAAAGCATGCACTCTCTTTTATCTGCCTCCCACAGAATCTTAATGAAAAGACCAATTAAAAATTTAGGGTTTTTTTTTTTACTTGTCTAGGGCAAAGACAGAGGAAGCATGGATTTTCTTTTGTGTAGGCAAGTTGTGAAAATAAGGGTAGAATTCCATCAAGATCCAGTAATGGAAGAAATATGAATCTGAGGCACCTTAGGATGGTCATCAGTAATTGTGCATATCATTGAAGTTTATCATCATTTCTCCAATTCTAAATCAAGAGCTGTGAAGTGTTAAACATACATAATCCTAATGTTTGTAAGGGAACAATTTGTCTGATATGCAATTATGATAGTTTACAGTTTTAAAAGAATTTCAATTTATTCTTCACTGTAAATGATAGTAAAATAGAGGCCAAATAAACTTTCTTATGGGTGAATTAACTCCATTGGGATTTCTTATTCAAGTACAGCATGCTCTTATTTGCATAATTTCTCATCACTATTTCTCTGTGCATTTTTTCCACTGGTTCTCTTCAAGGCATCTCCAAGCATAAAAGTGTCTAGTATCCCTGCTGTAATTTTACTTACCAAAATGTACTTCTGAGTATTATTTTAATTAATTCAACTTTAGGATCATAGATCACTTGTCTACAATCAGATCCTTGTTTGAAAAGACTCATGACACCTCTTAGCTATCCATTTATGACCACTGATTGACTTCTTGGTACCAAAAATATTAAAATAAGACAAATGTAAATCTTCCATGTCATTAAAGCATAAACAACCTTGGGTACATTCCTTTTCAGTACCTGTCATTATTTTGAATATGCTTCATGGCCAGCTGCAGGCAGGATTGTGGAGTAGATGAAGTTGTCTTTATTAGACAAACCTTCTCTGTCCATACTTTCAAAGTACTGGCATTTAGCTGAGCAAGGATGCTACCCCTATCATGGCCTGCTTCTGTTGTCAGGGGACCCCTGTGTTCCAGACTTTTCTCTCTCCTGATAAAGTTTGCTGTCTTATGCCTCAGTGCCTCAGGGTCTTACTTTCCATCTGGGAGATGACAAAGGAAACCATACTAATGTGAAGTCAGACTAGGAAGGGTTAACATTCCATTTAAACTGTTTGCCCCAAGGTTAGTAATTATCTTTAAATTGTCAAATCTGCTAGCCTTTTTTTTCTCAATTTTTATCTTTCCTGACCTCTCTGTATCATTTAACACTGTTGACCATCCTCTCTCCTAGACAAGCATTCTATCATAGATTTTTCATAAAACTGCTCTTTCCTGATTTTCCTCCTTGATTATCACTTTGCTTTCCCTTCTGCCTCCTATGTATTACTGGGTTCACTTCTATTCCCTTTACCCTGCTTTCTCATCAATCTCATTGACTTCCATGGATTCAGCTTTCACCATTAAATGCAGATGACTCTTAGATCTACATATCCTACTCTGTTCTTTCTCTTGAACTTCAGTCCGATTTTACTATCCATGGGGTATCTCAAACTCAACATGTCTGGATAGATCTCATTTTTCTTTACCCCTCAGGTCCCATCCCTAGTCCCAAATTCCTAATTTCAGTTAAGAGCACCTTCTTCCCTGGATTCATCCTTTACTTCTCCCTTCCTTCAATTTTCACATCTAACTGATTGCTAAGTCTTGACCTTACAGTCTCTCAGTAGCTTTCATTTGTCCTCATCCAGTTCAGGCGCTCATCAACCCCTGGTTAAACTACTGTGGTACCTTTCTAATTGCTCTCCTCTCCTCCAGTTTCTCTATTTTATAATCCAACTGCTTCACAATTGCCAGACCCATATTCCTAAATCATGTCCCTTATTATGCCATTCCTTTGCCCAGTAAGCTTCACTGGCTTCCTGTGGCTCTGGGAAAAAATACAAAGTCCTCTGTTTGGTTTTTAAAACCCTTCACAACCTAATTCCAACCTAACTTTCTGAACTAATAACTTTCCTCCACATTTTGCACCCCAGAAAAATTGGCCTACTGGCTGTTCCCATTATATAATATTGTATCCCTTATCTTCATGCCTTTGTCTCAATGGTGACATGTGTGGGAAAAATTTCTTCCTTACTTCCATCCTCAAGAATCACCTTTCCTTCTAGGAAACATATCCTGCACTCCCTAGTTGCTAATGTCCTCCCCTATAGAAATTACTTTGTATTATATATTTGATTTTTTTGTTTACATGTTATTACCTCTTCTCCCTACTCATGTAAACTAATTGGGGGACAGGTACTACTTCACTTTTGTCTTTGTCTCCTCAGTGGATGGCATATAATAAACAATTAATAAAAGCTTATTAATTTGCATTGATCATTACTAGCCTTTCTCCCTCATTTCCCTGATGCCACATGTATAACATTTTCATTTTTAACATAGATCTTATGGAAATAGTATGTTCCTCCAAAGTAAAGATATGTCTGAATATGGGCCAGAAAAAAAAAATTTTGTTTGGAAAGATTGATGAGAAGTCAACTCATTAATCATGCTACTTGTTAACAAATCAGCTAAAAGTTGCTTGAAAGAAAAAGAAAACTAACAGCTAACATTTCTGGGTTTCAGTGATTCATGTGATATTTGCATTATCTTCAGCCAAACTTAATTATGTCACACATGGGAACTCAAAAATGCAAGTGGCATATTTGGATCGACACCTATGTGCTGCTGACTTGTTGGTGCAGAGACCATATTTGTTCTGAATGACTTCTACTAGTTGCTATGAACTGAGAGTTATTTTTTCCCCACTATTTTTCCAGCGGTTGCTCTATACTCAATCTCTATGCATTGTACACAGGAACTGCCAAGAAAAAGCTGTTGTTTTTGAACCATTCTGGAATATAAATAGTACATTTTAGGAGGAGATGGAGCATGAAGACATGCCAGGACATTTTGATATGACTCCAATTCATGTCACAGGTTTCCATATAGAAATTAAAGCAACTGTGTCTCTAGTATCTTGTCATCTTTTTACCCACCATGCAATAGAAAAGAACAAATGAGACAAATAAAAATCATTAGAATGCCATTTTCTAAAGTTGGAGATAGACCAATCATCACGGAATCACAGAATGTTAACATTAGAAACCCACCTGAGAGGTCATTAGTCTAGCCTTCTTTTATAAGTGAAAAAACAGGCCCAGAGGATTTTAATGACTTGCCCAAATCATATATGTAGGGGGAAGAGCTGACATGTGAATATGGGTCTTCTGACCCCAAATCTAGACTTCGTTGTTGTGTCTTGTTGTCAACCTTTTGGCAGTGTCCTATAAGGGGTCTCTTTCCATATCTGAACCTCAGTTTTTTTCTCTGTTAAGTGGAGGTAATATTGAGATCATTTCATGTTTATCTTGCTTTCTGTAGTGAATACTCAATAATTGCAAAACACCGAGATTAGAAATGGAGTGGATGAGAAATAGCTAGAAGTTCAGTTTTGGTTGCAATGCTGGATTTAACCAGGTTGTGAAGGGCTTTAAATTACCAGAGTAGTTTATATTTTATTCAGTGAAACAGGGAGCCACAAGAATTTATTAAGAAGGGTAATGACTTGGACAAATTATGCTTTTTTTAAAATTTATTTTTATTAAAGATATTATTTGAGTTTTACAATTTTCCCCCCAATCTTACTTCCCTCCCCCACCCCACCCCCATGGAAAGCAATCTGTCAGTCTTTACTTTGTTTCCATGTTGTACCTTGATCCAAATTGGTTGTGATGAGAGAGAAATCACATCCTTAAAGAAGAAACATAAAGTATAAGAGGTAACAAGATCAGACAATAAGATATCTGTTGGGAATAGTCCTTGAACTTTGTTCAAACCCCACAGCTCCTTATCTGGATACAGATGGCACTCTCCTTTGCAGACAGCCCAAAATTGTTCCCAATTGTTGTACTGATGGAATGAGCAAGTCCTTCAAGCTTGATCATCACCCCCATGTTGCTGTTAGGGTATACAGTGTTTTTCTGGTTCTGTTCATCTCACTCAGCATCAGTTCATGCAAATCCCTCCAGGCTTCCCTGAAATCCCATCCCTCTTGGTTTCTTTTTTTTAAATTTATTTTTTATTAAAGATATTATCTGAGTTTTACAATTTCCCCCCCAATCTTGCTTTCCCCCCCCCCCACAGAAAGCAATCTGTCAGTCTTTACTTTGTTTCCATGTTGTACCTTGATCCAAATTGGGTGTGATGAGAGAGAAATCATATCCTTAAAGAAGAGAAGTCTAAGAGGTAATAAGATCAGACAATAAGATATCTGTTTTTTTCTAAATTAAAGGGAATGGTCCTTGCACTTTGTTCAAACTCCACAGCTCCTTATCTGGATACAGATGGCACTCTCCTTTGCAGACAGCCCCAAATTGTTCCTGATTGTTGCACTGATAGAATGAGCAAGTCCTTCAAGGTTGAACATCACTCCCATGTTGCTGTTAGGGTGTACAGTGTTTTTCTGGTTCTGCTTATCTTACTCCCTCTTGGTTTCTAATACAACAATAGTGTTCCATGACATACACATACTACAGTTTGCTAAGCCATTCCCCAACTGAAGGACATTTATTTGATTTCCAATTCTTTGTCAGCACAAACAGGGCTGCTAGGACAAATCTATGCTTAAGGGAATCTATTTAGCATCTTTGTGTGGAATGTATTGGGGTAAGGAGAGACTAGATAATTAAGTGAAAAGGAAAAGAACCTATATATTTGAAAATATTTATAACAGCTCTCTTTATGGTAGCAAAAACTGGAATTTTCAGGGTTGCCTGTCAATTTGGGAATGGCTAAACAAATTGTGGTATATGATTTTGATGGAATACTACTGTGCTGTAAGAAATGATGAACTCAATTTTTGGAAATACATGGAAAGACCTGCACCAAATAATAAAGAGCAAATTGAGAACTGAATACATTGTATACGGTAACAGCAATATTGTTTTAAGAATGATATTGAGTGAAGAAGTTGTTTTTGTCTATGAATAAAATAAGTATAAAAGGGCATATGAAGGATTCTATCACATCTAGAGAAAGAAATGATAAATAGATATATAAATAATTATATATATATGTAGTTAATTGATTGCTTCTTATTCTTCCATATTGAAGAAAATCACAACAATATTATTATATTTGAGACAAATTATAGTATATCCAACAGTGGCCAATTAGACTAATACAAGCTTGGAATGCTCTACCACAGGCTGGGTGTTTACTGTAAACTTATGTATCTCATGTTTCCTTTGAGCTGCTTCAATTCTTCCTTGCTCATAGAGCAAACACACACACACACACACACACACACATATCCTTTTGTGTTTAATGGTAGTCATCTCTAGGGGGGATGAAAGGAGAAAAAGGGAAAAAAGAATGTACCTAATAATTTTATTGCATATTTGAAAAGAATAACAAGTCATGCATAGTAGATTTTCAATTTCATGTGCAATAAAAAGTTGCATGGTTATGGAAGTGCTTGGTTTATTCCATAAATTAAAAATGAAATAAAAATTTAAAAATAAGTGATGAAGGCTCACTTAGGAGAATGGCCAAAAGAAGGAGTCAGATGTGAGAGATGTCAAGGAAATAAAGCATTAGACTTTAGTAACTATTTGGTTAAGGAAGAAGGAAAAGGGGGAAATTGAGGATAATGCCAAAGACTGGATGGGGATGACTTCAATAACATTAGAAAAGTTAGGAAGAGGAATAGACTTAAAGGTAAAAAATAATGAATTCTTTTTTGGATATGTTGAAATTGAGATGTCCATGTACCAACTAATTTGAAACATCCACTAGATGGTTTATTATGAAAGAGAGGCACTATGGAGACTTCCTGGATATAGAGATCTGAGGAAACCCTCAGAGATGATGAGAGTTAAATCTATGGGCCATTGATGAGCTTGCCTTGAGAATAAAGAGACAGGAAACAAAGGTCCTGAAGAGATCCTTGGAGTACACCTAGATATAGGGGCATTATTAAGAAAAAGACCCAGTAAAGGAGACTACAAAGAATGATCAAGTAGGTGAGAGAACCAAGAAAGAAGAGTGTCATGATAAGCTGGAGAGGAAAGAACAGGATTGTTACGAATGCCAAATGCTCAAAGAGGTCAAAGATGAAAACTGAGAAAAAGTCAGGTGATATGGAAATGAAGAGATCTTTGGTAATAGAAAAACTGGAAATTGCTGATCTATATTGGCAAGAAAGGGCAATATTACTTGTTTCTTATGCCAATAAAATAATATGTCCAAAGCAAAACAAAAGTAAAAATCAAGATATGTGGGGAATTGTGTGTGTGTGTGTGTGTGTGTGTGTGTGTGTGTGTGTGTGTGTGTGTGTGTATGAGAGAGAGAGAGAGAGAGAGAGAGAGAGAGAGAGAGAGAGAGAGAGAAAAGAGAGAGAAGAGAGAAGAGAGAGATCAAGGGATCTGGGATTAATTGAAGCCCTTAGTCAACTGATGAAAAGATTACAAAGAAAATGAGAACTTATTGAATGGCCAAATGTTGTAAGGGTGTGTCACTTTGAGCTATCTGAAGTAAAGATTTGTTGTTGAGTCATATTCAGTTGTGTCTAACTCCATTTGGGGTTTTCTTGGCAAAGATACTGGAGTAGTTTGCCATTTCCTTCTCCAAATCATTTTACAGATGAGGAATTTAGTCAAGCAAGGTCAAGTGACTTTGCCAGGGTCACACAGCTAGTGAGTGTGTGAGACCAGTTTTGAACTCAGGAAGATGAATCTTTCTGATTCCAGGCCCAATGCTCTCTCCTTTGCACCACCTAATTGCTTTCCTCACCCTTCCAGTAAAGGATTCCAGACCTTAATTTGTTCATTTTCATTTATAAGGGTCAAGAAACTCCTTTGAGGATTGTTGTCTATGGATCTAGCTTTTCTTTGTCCTCTGACTAGGAACTGAGAATTTGAAATTGAAAGTACCAATCTTGTTAGAATCAAATTGTGGAGTGGTTCAAACTCTTGACTACTTCTAGTTGAGTATGAAGGGAACTTGGGTTTCTCTCCTCTACCTTCACCTGGTCAGCAAAGTCCTCTTGAAGCCACAGCACATGGATGAGTCCAGCTGAGGAATTAAATTTGAGTTTCTTATGACAGAAGTTGAAATAAGGGTTCCTTGAATTCAATGAAGTTTTTAAAATGAGACTTGTTTAGTTTCTCCTACCCATTTCAATTCATTTGACAACAAAGTCTCCTCCAAATGAAAGATAGACAACTTTTTAGATTTTTCAAGGCAATGGGGTTAAGTGGCTTGCCCAAGGTCACACAGCTAGGTAATTATTAAGTGTCTGAGGCTGGATTTGAACTCAGGTACTCCTGCCTCCAGGGCTGGTGCTCTATCCACTGTGCCACCTAGCTGCCCAGGACAACTTTTAAAAAAAAATTTTTTGAATATCAAATTCTCTTCCTCCTTTCCTCCTTTCCTCCTTCTTTGAGAAGACAGTTTGACATAGGTTATATATGTACAGTCATGCAAAACATTTCCTTATTAGTCATGTTGTAAATGAAAATTTATCATTAAAAAAACAAAAAAAGTTAAGAAAAAAGTATGCTTTGATTTTCATTCAGACTCTTCAGTTCTTTCTCTGAATGAGGCTAACATGTCTCATCATCTTGAATAATTGAGAATATTGCTGAGAATAGCTAAGTCATTTGTGGTTAGTTACCAAACAATATTGCTGTTACGAAACAATATTGTCGCCAGTGTTCTCCTGATTCTGCTCAGTTCGCGCAAGTATTCCCAGGTTTTCCTGAAAGCATCCCCCCTTGTAATTTCTTATAGCACAATAGTATTCTATCACAATTACAAATCACAACTTGTTGGGCCATTCCCCAGTTGATGGGTACCCCTCCTCAATACCCCTCCTCAATTTCCGGCTCTTTTCTATAGCAAAAGAGTTGCTATAAATATTTTTGTACATATACTTTTCCTTTGGATAAAATCCCAAATTGCTCTCCAGAATGGTTAGACCAGTCCACAATACAGCCAGTAGTGTGTTAGTGTCCCAATTTTTCTACATCCCCTCCAACATTTGTCATTTTTGTTTTCTGTCATATTAACAAATCTAATAGGTATGTAGTGATAGATCAGAGTTGTTTTAATTTGCATTTCTCTAATCAGTAGTTATTTAGAACATTTTTTCATATGACCAAAGATAGTTTTGATTTCTTTGTCTGAAAATTGCCTATTCCTATCCTTTGATCATTTGTTAACTGAGGAATGACTTATAAATTTGATTCCGCTCTCTATGTTTTTGAGAAATGAGGCATTTATCAGAGAAATTTGCTGTAAAAATTTTCTCCAAGTTTCTGTAAGATACTAATTTTTAATCTACTTTCTTATCCACTTCCATTTTATAGGTGAACTCATTCCATTCACATTCATGGTTATAATTACGAACTTTGTATTTCTCCCTCCAATCAATTTTTCCCCATTTATCCTTATCACTCCCTCTTTTCACCCTCTTCTTCTAAGGAGGGGAAATTAAACCCATGGATAAGACTTACCTGTCCAAAAGGAGATTTATTAAAGTACATTATGTATACCCAGCTAAGACCTCAGGAAGGTTGGAGATAGCAGTAGAATGCTATAGCCTTTTAAATCCATGTCTGAAATAGGGTAGTAGTATGACAGGTGCAAAGATGGCTTCCCAGATTTTCCTTTGTGCATATGAACATTTCCATCTCTGATGGAACATTCAATGGAACCTGATAAGTGTTAGAACTGATCACTCTCTTATAGGGGTTCCAGGAAGATGATTGGGGAATTCAGGTGTTATCTACTATTTCTATCTTCAGATCTTTGCTTTTGAGTTCAATAATTTTTTTGAGAGAGATGAGAGTATGTAAGTGGAATGTTCTCAGATATAACCAGTTTACCAAGGAGATATGGAGAGTTTATAATGTCACTCACTATGGGGCTGTCCTGGCCCAGATGGACACTTTATCTGTGAAGTTATTATTGGATAAAGATGGGGAGACATTCTTGAATTGTTTTAAGGGTGAAAACAAAAAAGCAAAAGTCAGTTAACCTTCATGGGATATATGCCAGCTATCTGGCAAGTACCAGGAAAATTGTCTTCATTTATTTTCTCAAGGGATGAATCAAAACATGTCTCATGGAGGTACTTATGTTTTCTTTCCCCTTGGGATTCTAAATATGAAATGTTGACTCAGATTCCATGGTGAGGAGAGAAACTTCCAAGACATAAAAATTGTAACAAGGAGATAAAAGCAGCTATGCATAAATAGGTAGGGGTGTGTTTGTGTTTGTGTGTGTATGTGTGGAGAGAGAGGAGAGCAATAGAAACTCGTTTACTTTCCTCAGGGTGAGGAAGAATAGTATTTGTGCTTACAAAATTCTAAAAAGCTAAATTATATTCATCAATATGTATATGCATTTGTATTATGTATGTATATACCCATACATACCAAAGAAGTGGTCATAGGAACTACCAAGACCAGATATTATGAAGAGCATTGTACCAGTTATAAATATATTGGTCCTTCCATAGTCCACCACCTTGAAGTCTCTAATTTAGTAATCATTGAATGAATAGACAAGGGCATGAACTGGGGTGACCCTTGAATGTCATGAAAGTAAGAGAATCAGGTTGGGCTTTTAGCATCCCTTTGCATCAATACTGACAGAAGCTCACTATTGTCTTCTTAGACTTCCCAAAACTATATATATTAACACAAAAGAATCATTTAAACTTGAGAAAATGCCCGATTCTTTAAAAAGAAGGAAAAAGACTTCATTCACTCTTTGATCTTCAACTCTGCAGATTCAGGGACACAATGATAGTGACATTAAAGTTAATCATAAAACATTTTAGGGTTTCTTGCAGTGCTCAGAGGAATTTGTTGTAAAAGGAAAAAAAGTTCCAAGAACTTCAAACTATTTTGTTAGTCTTGGATCTGAAAATCACAGACTGACCAATGAGACTTCCTCAGCTCTACTCCCCAGGTGGTCATTCTTTATGTTTCCTTTTCCAAGCTGTTGAATTTCTTTTGTGGACTTGCCATTTCTTTTTTCATTTCTTCTATTTGATTTTTTAAAATCCTTTTTTGATCTCTTCCAAGAAGACTTTTTGGATTACAGACCAATTCATATTCCCTCCTGGGGCTTCAGATATAGGCCTTTTCCCAATGTCATCTACAGAAATGGTGTTTTGATCTATCTTATCACCATAGTAGCTTTCTATAGTTAAGACTTTCCTCTCTAGCTTATAATTTGCCCAGTTCATGGTTTTTAAAGTAGAGCTGTGCTCCTGAGTCACAAGAGAACACATACTCATGATTAACCTAGTTCATAATTTTTGTTTTGGTTTTTTTTTAGGCTTTTGCAAGGCAAATGGGGTTAAATGGCTTGCCCAAGGCCACACAGCTAGGTAATTATTAAGTGTCTGATACCGAATTTGAACCCAGGTACTCCTGACTCTAAGGCCAGTGCTTTATCCACTATGCCACCTAGCCACCCCTCTAGTTCATAATTTTTAAGGTAGAGTTCTACTCCTGGATCACAGGAGAGTACTATCTAAAATTTCCTGGTCTTGGGGTCAAAGGCCTGTTCACCAACCTTCTGAGCATTGGGGCCTCTGCTCTGGTGTTAGGGGCTTTCCTATGACACTGGCATTGCCTATCAATTTGCCTTCTACAGTGGGCCTGGAGGTCTCTCAGTTAGTCTGCTGTGTTACTGGCTTCAGTTAGTGAGCTGGGTTCTGACTGAGAGTCTCTTGCTGCCCTCTCTATCCCTGCCTATACCGGGCCATGTTCTCTTTGAGCCCAAATGAGACAGATCTTTCTTGAAGTCCTTCCAAGATTTCTTAAGTTGGAAAATGCTCCATTCTTTTATGGGTTCTATCACTCCAGAATCCATTTAGAGGTTTGAGTAACATTATTTCTGAGGTATACTTCAAAAAATATAGGGAAATTCCTGGCTTCTGCCAGAGGTCATTCTTTGGAATGGTCAATTCATGTACTATAGTGCCCTCATTGTTCCAAACATATCAGACCAAATATTTGGCTACGCCAGATGGGAAACCTTCCTGTGTAAAGGACAACCCAAGGAGGAATCTTGAACTAAGAGGATCATATCATTACCTTTGTAAGGATGTCCACTTTATTCACAGTCACATTCACTAATTTGACCATCAGCATTCCTCATGGGCTACTGGTGCTATCCCCACTTACCCAGCTTCAAACTATTCTAGATAGTGCTTTATAGTAAAGTCTCAAGAGTTTCCATTTATGACTACTCAGGGTGATGTTATTTTCATACATCAATACCAGCAAGTTTACAGTTGCAACACAATACATACTAAACAATGGAAAGCATTCATCTTTTGTACCCATTAAGTTTATAGTAAACTTTCCTGCTCTTTTCCTCCCTTCTTCATTTAATATATTCTGATAAAAACAGCAATAATAATAATCATAATCATAATCATAATCATAGCATAATAATTAAGTTACAAAGACCATACATTGATACTGTGAATTCTTACATGGAAAGTGTTAGGGGAAAGTCATTTGAATTAGCTACCCCAGTAGAGTTCAGATTTTTGTAATAGATATATCAAAAACTAATTTTCATTTCAGTATGAAGTACAGGCAGGTGTTTTTGTTTATTTTTTTATAAATTAGGGACGTTTTAGTAAAGCTTATTAACTAGTTGGGGAAAATACTGCTATTTATTATAGAAGGGCTCACAGGAGAGTGGAAATCAAGAATGGAGTGGATATGCTCCTACAAACCCCATGGAACAATAATTGTGTCATATCCTCCTTTGCTCATGGTTCCTATTTTTTATTTTTTTAATAGCACTTTTTTCCAGTCTTGATTTTTTATTCACTTTGTCCAGTCTTATCAAACTTGAGAGATAGATGTGAGGACCTTTGTGAAATCTACACAGGAAAACATTTCCATTAAAGCTGTATGAAAATTAATACAAATATGAAAATTATTGTACATCATACCAGATAAAGTTCAACTTCAAGATCCTTTCACTAATATGATTTGTTTTGAAAGAATATGGTTAGAGCATTATTGATAACAGAAAGTAAGGAGTCCAAGACTTTGGAAAGTGGTTTGATATTACATAAGGGCAATGTCTCAGCTAGATAGTGGCAGTGATCTGCTATTACCAGTTTTTCCACCATCACCAACACCACCACTAAGAGTGAGAAACAATGGGAGAAATTGGAATTAGGAGGAGAAATGAGTATAAAAAAGTAACTTGGCATGTGTATGGGTATACCCACTAGCTACCTTGCTGTATAATGTGTCATCTGTCAGAATTTTAAATTATAAGCTACTGAGCACCAGTAATGTAGCTTATCTGGAAGGAAACAAAGGACGTGACAGTCATCCAGAATGAATGAATATGTGTAATTGCAAATAACTTCTTTTGTATTCTATGACTATATTCCAAATAATTCAAGCTCTTATGAATTGTATTACTTTAAAACCATGCTTTTTGTTCTCATGCAGTTGTTTAGGTATTCTAAAAAGCAGTACTGCCAACTGATTACTAGGGAGGAGAATGGAGTTAGAAGACCCTGACAAATTTTGGATTAAATAAGCCCTTAACTGGCAAATTGAATAATCATGTTATATTTGGTAGGGGAATGTCATGTTTTGTTATATGGGAGAAAGCCTTAGATCCTCTGAATAGAAGGTCCAAAAGTCAAACTCATAATCTGATATTAAGATTCATATGCTTTCTGTCCCAATTAGCTTGAAACTTTAAAATCTAAAAATCAATGAGTCCTGTGAATCTTTATTCATTGCCAATTTTTAAGAGTTTCTGGACTGTCTTTCATATGTAAATGTACTATTCAAAACCTGACCATCTTTACCAGGTCCAAAGGGGTCTTTCAGAATGTGAATCCTTATAACTTACTAATGAGACCATTCCATGTCTGAGAGGGAATGTCATTTTATCTCATTGAATTTGTTTCTTACATCTTGCTATTCCATCTAGTGGACTTGACTGATCAGGTGTCCCCTAAATAGTACCTCCCCCATATGCACAAATTTAGAGAATCCATCCCCAATGTTCACATGGACTATTTGTGTCTGACTTGTAGTAAAGCATTTTGAGCTCATATTTGTCTGATCAGTCACATTTTGACTCAAAAATAATGATGTCATTTTGGTCCTCTTCAAGAATGAAGGATAACAACCAGCTAACCTTCCTCTACAAAAGAAATATCAAATGCAGCCAGTTTTTATTAGTTTTGTTTGCTCTTTAAGTTCTCTTTGCTCTTTAACTCAGTTGTAAATGTGCTGGAATGAAAAGTCATTTTAGCAATAGCTATTGACATACTTGTGATCTAACATTCAGAAAATGCAAATCCCTGAAGGAGCTGACTGTTCCAGAACTCCCTTTTCACTATGACTGCAACAGTTGGCAGTTCTTCTAGGACTTTGTAGATAACTTTTAGGGAGTTGCCTGAGGCACATGGGCATTGAGTGAATTGCCAAGGGTCACATAACTAGTAAGTGTCTTAGGCTGGTCTTGAACTGCCACCCCTAGTCTTTTTGGTTCCAGATTCGGCCTAGTATCTACTATGTCACCACTGCCACTAACAAGATTATAATTCTTCATCATATAAAACTAAATGGACTTAAAACTCAAAATTGTATGTCATTTATATGAATATTTCTTTTTTGTTTCTTTTTGCTGGTAATGATAGGACAAAAATACTGTACAAAATATATGTTGTGGTTTTGAGTACAAGGGCATTAGTTCTACTATGAATAATAAGAGTCCAATGGCATTTTCAGACAGATACAGAACAATCAAACTTTTTAAAAGGTGAGAATACTGTTGAAATTTAAATTCATTTAAAGAAATGCAGAAGAGTTTTAGTTGAAATTTTTTGTTCTTGTTTCCTATAAAGTCCTAACCATATCATTTTTATTCTCCAATTCCCAAAGGACATCTCAAAAAAAAATCAGGTGTGTCATTTGAGTGAGAACTAGTTTCCATGGTATCAATGTTATAGTGAATATAATTTTCTACTCTTGAGAAAAGAAGTCACCAGAGTGACAATAATTTGACTTCCGACAGAATCTTAGAAGAAAACAAGAAGTCAGATTGTGATTATGTTGCAAGTTATCTATACAATCTTGGGCAACTCATTTAGTCTCTTTGCTTAAAAGATAAGAGGGATCCTATGTTGATCCCAGTCTCTCCTGACTCTCGATTACCTCTAAGATCAAATATAAATTTCTCTAGATCTGTAGTCATTTAAAGCACAGTCTGCAGCTTACATTTCAGCCATGGCAGCCATCAAAAATGTTCTGATTTTTGTGGGCTATCATGACTGAAAGTTTTTGATAACTGTTATAGTTGAAATATATACCACCCTACAGCCAACCTGATAATGAGATTCTTCAGACATAGCAAGATTGAGTTTCTGATGATAGAAGCGCAATAGTCCTTCATTTCCTGTGCTCATATTTGAGTCTTTTAGTTTGGTTGGATCTGTTGAACCTGACATGGCTTGTTTTCTGTTGGGCATAACCTTTAAGAATCCTAAGGTCATGAGATGCTGGGGTGGGACTTTCTCCTTATATTTATCATCATGGAAAAATATTTATTAACTTATGCAGAAAAGAACATGGAGTCCTGAACTGAAAATTTACATTCAAAGTCTGATATATTGATGCAATCACATCTGTAGAATCTTCATTAAGTTGAAGTATCAATGAACTGATACCTGATACATTAAGGACAGGAATTGTTTCTATTATATATAACTCAGAGATCCTTTCATTGCATTGGTGTGGTGTGGAGGAAACCTAGTGTCTACAGAGCAAAACTGAAGTTCTAGTAGATTCTAGCAAGATAAATACTTACTAGCTATGTGACCTTGGCCTAGTCATTTAACCTTGCTTACCTCAGATTCCTCATCTGTAAAGAATGAGTGGTAAGGAACTATTAAAGTTTTAAAAAAAACTGTCTCGAGGCAGCTAGGCTCATGGTCAAAAACAAAAATAAGCACCAGCTCCATGGTAAATCACTCCATTTTCTTTATGGAGAAAACTATATAATGAGGTCACAGTGAGTTGGGCATGATTGAAAGGACTCAACAACAATAATAAAAGCAAGGTAGAAAAGCTTTGGGTTTGCAGTAGCAATAAATAGTATGTATATCATTTGAAAACCTATCTAAATAAGTTAGTGCTATATGTCATTCTACCAATGGCTGGGACCATTTTTGAATGCCCAAAATTCACTTGGACCAGACACCAAGGCTAGTAAACTATGAATTGCTCAGTATGGGAAGCTGAGGCTCTTTGATATCCAGTCTCAAAGGAAACTACCATCAGAGGGGACAGTCAAGAAATGAATTAGGGGTATTGAATGAGGATCTAGAGTAGCTAGAAAGAATAGAAATTGAAGAGAGTGAGAGAAATCCTTTTTGTAAAGGGATGAAAAAATAAAATTTCAAAGCTAGTAAGCTGAAGTAGTTGAAGGAGGGGAGAAGAAGAGTTAATCTCCTTGATTAACTGAGAGGGATAAAAGAAGTGAAGAATTCTATAACCAGATAAAAGTAGGAGAGGAAAAGGAACTAAAGCAAAATCCCAAAGGGAAAGATATAACAAATGAAAGGACAGGAATCAGGATGAGGGGAAGAGAGTCAGTGGGAACAGGACCAAAAAAAAATAAGGTAGAGTAATTGAAGAGTGTTTATAGCAGGAAAAGGGGGGATAGCTTTAAAAAATAGGAACAAGTAGTACAGATGGAGGAAAATATACACCTAACTTTCATAACAATAAATATGAATGTATTAAACCATCCAATAAAATGAAAAAGAATGACAGATTGATTTTAAAAATCCCTACAATCTGTTGCTTACAAGAAACAGATTCTAAAAATGTAGACTATACCAAGTAAAACTGAGAGGGCATGGGGAAAAGAAAAACTTCTCTTGCATCAAATGAATCCACAAAACCAGAAATTGCAGAAATGCTATCTGACAAAGCTAAAAGAAGCATTCAAAATATAAAAACAAGGAAACTATATTTGCAGATAGGAACCATATCAATAGCATCAGATCCATCAGTAGCAAACTTATATATATTTTCCACATGCTTTCACATCTATATTCATAAAGGAAATATTTACAAGACAGCACAGAAAATAACAGAATAGTGACAGGAGACTTCAACATCCCTCTCTCAGTGTTGGATAAGTCTTAACAGAAAGATATACAAGGGAAATGTGGAACTGAAGAAAATGATGGAGAAACTAGAGTTAACAGCCTTATTAATTTTCTAAATGAGTTGGCAAAAGAATATACACAGTATTTCTCAGCAATACATGGGACATTTTTAAAAAAATGACCATTTGCTAGGTTACAGAAATGTTGCAAATAAATATAATAAAAACCATATATATGTAACACATCCTTTCCAGATTATAAGGCAATAAAATACTAATTGGTTCAAGTATAAAAGATTCAGACCCAAATGGAGATTTAACAGTGAAATCTTAAGTAATTAATGGGTCAAAGAACAAATCATGAAAATAATAATTATACCAAAGAAAATGATAATGATGAAACAACATACCAAAATTTGTGGGATGCAACTAAGGCAATCCTTTGAGGAAAATTATATCTTTGCAAATATTCAACAACAACATGGGGAAAAAAGAGAGAATTAATGAACTTAAAATACATTTTGCAAATGCAAAAGTCAAAAAAACTAAAATACGCACAAAGAGTAAATAATTGAAATTAGAGGGGTCATAGATAAATTGGTAGCAAAAAGCTTATTGGACATTATCAATTAAATTGAACTCATTCTTTGAAAAAGACTTAAATGGATAAACTCTTAATCCAATTAGAAAAGAAGAGAACAGAAAATCAAATCAGGGAGTTATCAGATGAACAAATTGAAATTATAGCAAAATCAGAAGAAATAAAAAAGAATAATCAGAACATATTATGCATAGTTGTATGCCAACAAAACTGAGAACACAAAAGAAATAAAGAATTGCCTTCAAAAATATAAAATAACCAAACAATCAGAAGACTAGGTAGAAATCTTAATAACCCAGTCTTAGAAAAGGAACTAGTTCCTAGTGGTAAGGAACTATTAAAGTTTTTTTGTTTGTTTGTTTGTTTGTTGGGGTTTTTTAGGTTTTTGCAAGGCAATGGGGTTAAGTGGCTTGCCCAAGGCCACATAGCTAGGTAATTATTAAGTGTCTGATGTCGGATTTGAACTCAGATACTCCTGACTCCAGGGCCTGTACTGTATCCACTGAGCAACCTAGCTGCTCTGGAACTATTAAAGTTTTTTTTAAAAAACTGCCTGGGGGCAGCTAGGTGGTATGGGAGATAGACCATCGACCATGGAGTCAGGAGGACCTGAGTTCAAATTCAGCTTCAGACGCTTAATAATTGCCTAGTTGTATGACCTTGGGCAAGTCACATAAAAACCCTACTGCCTTAAATAAATAAAATTTAAAAAACCTACCTCCTTTTCTTGATGAATTTAGAGATGTCTATCAAAATTTTAAAGCACAAGTAATACTCATACTTCACAAATTATTCTCAAAATTTGAGAAATTTGAGAAAGAATAAACCAGGGAAAGGTAAAACACAGAAAGAAAACTATAGATCAACATCAATAATAGTCATTGATCCAAAAATGTAACAGAAAGAAAATTATATATCAGCATCATTAATGTTCATTGACCCAAAATTGATAAACAAAATCCTGTCAGTTTAAAACAATTTATCTAAGAAATCATTTTGCTCTAATGGACTTAGTACTAAGGAGATTAAGATAATTCAACATTAGGAAAATAATCACTATAATTAATTTTATTAAAAACCTAAACATCCCAAACCACATAATTATTTCAATAGATGGGTAGGGAAGGTAGGAAACAAACCTTTGACAAAACACAATACTTTTATGCTAAAAACCCCTAAAATAGGCATAAAAGACTTTTTATTATTTTGTAACTGTGAATTTTACAAAACATTTTAAAATCAGTGATCAATTCCTCCTTCATGGGTTTTGCATATTTCAAACTCTCAGGGTTTCCTTGGTCATCTGATCAAATTCATTTCAGTTATTAATAATGTATCAGCCAAAGACCATCATTTAATATGATAGAAATGCTTCTATTTAAAACCAAAAACAAATTTCATTTGCAATGGGAAGAAACTAAAAGCTTTTCCAATAACTATGGGAATATGAAGTTAAGTTGCCTATTCTTCACATTGTTATGTGATATTGTTCTGAATATTCTACCAGCAAAAAAGATGAGAGAAAAAAATTAAAGGTATCATGATAGAGGAAATGGATATAAACTATCCCAATTTGCTTAAAATATACTGATCTACTTTGAAAATTTTAGGGAATCTTAAGAGATACTAATTGAGGTAATTAATAGAGTCACCAAATTGAAGGCTGCAAAGTAAATCCTCAATCCTGCCCCACAAAACAAAACCCACCAGCATATATATCAAAATATCTGGGGATTGGCCTACCAAAGAATTAAAAACCTGTTATAGATTCAATTACAAAATGGTCCTTAAAGAAATAAAGGTCAATTTATAGCTAGAGGAATATTTAGCATGACTAGGCCATACTAAGGTAATTAAAAATAACAATTTGGGGGCGGCTAGTTGGCGCAGTGGATAAAGCACCAGCTCTGGAGTCAGGAGTACCTGGGTTCAAATCTGGTCTCAGACACTTAATAATTACCTAGCTGTGTGGCCTTGGGCAAGCCACTTAACCCCATTTGCCTTGCAAAAACCTAAAAAAAAAATTTTGCCAAAATTAATTTTTTAATATTATACTATCAAATTACCCAGGAAATATCTTAATTGAACTTGATAAAATAACAAAATTCATTGGGAAAAGCAAAACATCTAGAATATCAAGAGAAATAATAAAATAAAGGAGGTGTGAATAGGAAATAGTACTTCAAGACCTCAAACTATATTATACCACATTAGTCATCAACATTATCTGTATTGTTTAAAAAATGGAGAAAACAATTTATAGAACAGACTAGGAAAGGGAGAATCTGAAAAAATGGAGCTCAACAACTCAGTGTATGATAAAATGGAAAATATAAATCACTTAGGAAAAAACTTATTGATTAAAAAAATGCCAATAAAATTGGAGTCAGGCAGAAATTAGGTTTAGTTGTTCCAGTTGGGTTCCAACTCTTTGCTGACCCCGTTTGGGATTTTCTTGGCTAGGATACTTAAATGGTTTGTCATTTCCTTCTCTAGCTCATTTTACAGAGGAGGAAACAGAGACAAACATAGTTAAGTAACTTGGTCAGGGTCACTATGCAATATCTGAAGGCCAGATTTGAATTTAGGAAGAACTTAGTCTTCCTGATTCCAGGTCCAGCATTCTATCTACTCTTCCATCCAGCTGCCCATAGTTGCTCAGACCAGCATCTTATATCATATTTCACATTACATTTTAATTGGATTTACAACCTTCCTATTAAAGATCATGCAATTAGAAAATTAGAAGAGAAACTGATTATATACTTCTCACATCCATGGCTAGGAGGTGTATTTTTAACCAAATGAATGATTGAAACAATTACAAAAGATAAAATAGTTTGACTCCTTGAAAATGAAAAACTTCTGTATAGGGGGCAGCTAAGTGGTGCAGTATATAGAGCACCGACCCTGGAATCAGGGGGACCTGAGTTCAAATTTGACCTCAGACACTTAATTGCCTGACTGTGTGACTGAGCAAGTCACTTAATCCCATTGCCTTAAATAAATAAAATAAAAAAAGAAAAATTTCTGTATAGATAAAATTAATATACCTAGGATAAGAAGGGAAGTGACTGGTTGGGGAAAAAAAATCTTTGTATCAAATTTCTCTGGTAAGAGTTTGGTATCTAAGATATGGCAACTATGTGAGGGTATATGTGTGTGTGTGTGTGTGTACATGGATGTATGTGTATGTGGGTGTGTATATATATCTTTATATAATCTATATATCTATAAATAAACATTCCCCAATAAATCAGTGGTCAGAGGATATGAATAAATAGTTCTCAGAAGAATTGCAAAGTATTTGCAGTCAAATGAAAGAATGCCCTAATTGACTAAGTCATTTCTCAAGTTTAGAACTGGAAGGAACTGTTAGACTAATGCAGTATTGTGGAAAGAACATCACATTTGGAGTCAGAGACCTATATTCCAACTGAGGATTTGCCAACTGCTACCCATGTGACCTTGCATGAGATTCTTCTTGACTTCGGTCTGTTTAATGAAGAAATGTGACTGGGTAACCTCTAGATTCTGTGATCCCATTATTTTCTCTCCAATCCCCTTCAGTTTTGTAGATGAAGTTAAAGATCAGAGTTCAGTGCCTTGTTCTGTTTCACGCAACCAGTAGTGGCAGAATCCAGGGGCTCCATACTCCTACCAAATTCATTGCTCTTCTCCATTTCTTTGAACAAGCAAACCTTATTTATTTTGTGTTTTATAATTTGCTTAAGGTCTAAAACCAGTAAAGAGAAATAGTTTATGTTTAATAAAAGGGGAATGTTATTTAAAAAAATCTGCATCCATGTTTTTAAGTTGATGTGAAACAAATCTACCTCTAAGAAAGAATAATATTGTATTCCTCATTGCCAAAAAAATACAGTAGATTTAACAGATGGCAGTTTCCAAGAAGTGATGATGATTGTTATTCATGTATATAGTTAGCTACTCTGGGAAAAAAGAATGAATTCAATGTGCCACCTGGTCACTCAAATGAATTGCTCATCTTCCTCACTGTTAGTAGCAGCAGGGTCAGGAGGATTCAAAACAGGTCATGCTGATTGGCTATTTTCATTGATTTATAAATTCACCTAATTTATTTATTTATTATATTACATATAATATATATTTATTCATTATATTATATATAAACTCATCTATTTGTAAACTCACAAATATTGGAGCACTTCAAAGGAGGTTTACTGTGTCTACCTATCATTTTCTCCAGATATATTACAGAATATTTTCAGGATAATATTACTGATGCCCAACTGTTACTGTTGGCCCTAATATGTTACTGTTGCAATTGTTTCCATTAATGAGATAAAGATGTTCAAAGTACCAAATCCAGGCTAGTGACTAATTCTATATTTTCAGTTGTTTTTCCTACTCAGGGTTTGACAAGACAATAAGGAGAAGCAGGAAGGGAAAAGAAACATGGAGAGAGTCAGACTTAGGAGGAAGGGAGAATTTCCTTCAGAAAGCTACATAGTGCATCCTCTGACATTTAAACTATAGCAAATGAATCATGTGATAATAATAACAGTTCATACTTATATGGAGCTTGAAGTTTGCAAGCACTTACATTATTGTATTCTGAATTATATGCTTTTATTTCAACTTTTTTGAAATATGATGAGGAAACTAGGTCCCAGGGAGGATAAGGGACCTGCTTAGGGTCATACAGCAAGCCAGTCAGACAGTCAACGATCATTTATTAAGCCCTATATCTAGTAAAGAGCCATGGAGTTTGAACAGATTTCAAGGACTATTCCCTTTAATTTAGGAAAAAAACAGATATCTTATTGTCTGATCTTGTTATCTCTTATACTTTTTGTTTCTTCCTTAAGGATGTGATTTCTCTCTCATCACACTCAATTTGGATCAATGTACAACATGGAAACAAAATACTGACAGATTGCTTTCTGTGGGGGAGGGAAGTAAGATTGGGAGAAAAATTGTAAAACTCAAAACTCAAATAAAATCTTTAAAAATAAAAAACCTTATATCTAGGTTGTAAGTTGCAGATTGTTGAGGGTAGGGACTGGTTTTTTAATGTACTTACATATTTTTGCCTTTCTAGGTAGTCCCAGCAATTAGCACAGGGCTAAGCATTAAGCACATTTTAAGTAGGGGTCTTTGAAAGTCAAACAGCATTTTATATTTTGTTCAGAAGGAAATCTGAAGTTTGTTGAATAGCAGGTGAGTGTGGGGAGCCTAGGACTGGTACAAGATCAGACCTGCATTTAAGGAAGATCACTGATAGCTGTGTGGAGGAGAGACTGCAATGGGGAGACACATACTAATCAAAAACACATTTTACTAATTAGTGAATGTCCAAACCTCAGATAAGTCACTTTAATTGCTAACCCTCAGTTTCCCCATCTTTAAATTGAAGAGGTTATACTAGATGACTTCTAAGACCCCTCTGGCAAACATTGATCCGACCCAGTGCTTAGTAGAACTTGATGTTGATAAATGTCATTGGATATTTGACTGAAAGTACTCCTTTATTTCTCTATATTGTATCATCTCTATTAGAGAATCTGGAGTTTAGATTAATGAATTACCTCTTCTTTGGTGAGCAAGATTGCAGTTATGGATGTAGATTGCTTTGCTATTAATCTCCTCTAGCTGTTTAAGAGTGCCAAATATAATTCATCTGCTGACCAAAGTAGAGAGAAACAGTAGTTATACTTGCTTGCTACTGAATGCATAATTCCGCCATTATGTTCAGATACAGAGATTGCAAAATAATTTTGAGGTTTTTAAAATGACTAAAATTATATTTATTACTAACTCAAATAAATTTTTAGTTCTGGGAGAAACCTTCAAAGGTTATCCAAGCTATTTCCTTTCTTCAGTTGAGAAGAGATGACTGATTGCATTATAAAAATTAAAGGTAGAATTCAAATTTTGGAGGCTTAGAGTATCAAGCAGTTTATACTAAAGGTAGTGGCAAGCTATACTTATTTTTAGAAAGTTCTTTCTCAAATCTAACTTGGATTTCTCCTGTTTTTTCACCATTTGTCACTGTGCTACTGAAATTAATTTGATGAGAGGAATGCAATCTCAATAATGAACTTGAGGGATTGGTAGAAGAAAACAAGAATCTAACCTGAAGGAGAGACTTAGGAGGGTAAGGAAGATGATAGCTGTCTTCAGGTATTTGACCTGATTTTGAAAGGATTAGACTTTTTTTTTCCTGCTTGGCACCAGAAGGAAGAACTAGGAGTAATGAGTGGAAATTACAGTCAAATTTAGGTTCAATGTTAGGAAAAACTTCCTAAGGTAAGAACAGTCCAAAAAGGCAGAGGTCTTCCTTAGGAAGTGGTGGCTTCCCTTTTTTCCCTAGGTCTTCAAGAAGAACAGTTAGATGGCATAGTAGATAGAACTTTAGCTTTGGAGTCACTGGAGGACTGGAGTTTGAATGCATCCTCAGACACTTGACACTTTCTAGCTGTGTGATCTTGGGCAGGTCACTTAACCCTGGTTGTCTGGCATCCAGGGCCATCTTCAATCATCCTGATTCACATCTGGCCACTGGACGCAGATGGCTCTGGAGGAGAAAGTAAGGCTGATGACTATAGCACCCCCTCACTTAAATCCAATTCATGTCCTTCCTGGCATCACCTCCCTGATGTCATAGTCTTTTTCAAGAACCAAGGACAAACATCATCAGCAGCTTGGATGATCATTTGTCAGATTTTTCATGGTAAGGATCTTTTAGGTCTGGTTTGGGCTAGATGGTCACTGAAGTCCCTTTCCAAATGGTAAAATTCTATGGGGTCTTCAAAGCAGAGGTTGCATATGATAATAGAGAAGGAATTTTTATTCAGGTATGAATTCAACTTGAGGTATTCTGAGATTCCATGTAATGCTTAAGAGTCTCGTATTTGTTCTTGGCTAAGATTCATCCTTCCATGAAAAAGAATTAGATATTGCACATGTATAATCTGTATTTGATTGCTTACCATCTCTCAGGGAGGATGGAGAGGTAAAATTTAGAACTCAAAACTTAAAAAAAAATTGTTAAATTGTTTTAACATTTAATTGGGAAAAATATGTGTATTTAAAAGACAAGATTTAGGCCTAAATAATAATTGTGAAGTATTTTAAATTGCCTAATGTACAGCTTTAAAGTTCAAATAATAAATATATTAGTGTAATGTTCATTGCTTTCTCTTATGAAAGAGAGTAGACCTGCATTTTTTATGCCATACTTATTTTAATATTACTTTTTTTTACAAATGGAATGCTAGAAGAATTCCCTCTTTTTTTTTTTTAGGTTTTTGCAAGGCAAACGGGGTTAAGTGGCTTGCCCAAGGCCACACAGCTAGGTAATTATTAAGTGTCTGAGACCAGATTTGAACCCAGGTACTCCTGACTCCAAGGCCGGTGCTTTATCCACTATGCCACCTAGCCGCCCCTAAATTCCCTCTTTTTTAAAAACATTTTTTATGGACCAGCTCAAGTAGAATTTAGTTTATTCTGATTTTTAAACCATGCACTGATGCTTTAATTTTGTCTCATGAGATTATTTGATGGGGAAGCTTATGGTGAAATTTAAGTATCTTAAAACTCTAGCCCAAACCAGACCTAAAAGATCCTTACCATGAAAAATCTGACAAATGTTCTTGGATGAAAGGTGCTTTAGTTTCTGGGGTTTATTTATTATTTCATATGGTAACAAAGTGAATTGACTCCTGGTTTTGGAATCAGGAAAATCTGAATTCAAATCCAGCCTTAGTAACTAACTGTGTGATCTTGGTTTCTATTTCCTGATATGTAAAATGAGGATAAAAATAGAATCTACTTTCCATGGATATTGTAAGGATCCAATGAAACAGTTTTGCGAAAGCATTCTGCAAGCCTTAAAGCACCATGTAAATGCCAACTATTATTATTAATACTAAGAATGAAGATAATGATGATAATAATTAAGATGCATTTATTTTTCTTCCCAAATGAAACAATTTATACCATGCGTAAATGTGCTATTTAATTTTTACCTAAGACTTTGATTTTTTTTTTTGGCTTTCATGAAAAATTTTCCAGGGTTCTGCTAAGAATAATTAGTGGTTTCCATAAGACTTCATTAGGTTAATTCAACCAGTTTATATGCTAATTTTTTCACCTCTACCCTGGAATTTTTTCCTCAACTGTTCCCTTTTCCTGTTTGTGGGCATAACTCATTTAACTAAAGTTATAGAAAATATAACATGTATTTCCCTTATATGACGACCCTAATCCCACTTCTCTAATTTTTTTTTCCTAAATTTTAAATATTTTCAGATTTTTAAAACCATGCTGTTTTTTCACATCACATTTTGCTAGGTATAAACATGAATGGCCTCTGTAAAATCAAGTTCCTATTTACATAAATGGGATAGGAAAAAAGAACTGGGGAATAGGACTTTCCTAATTTCCCTACCATCATCACTATTCTTAAATGGTTGAATGAAAGGTGAATTTATGGTAAAACTATTGATTGTTAACTAAAATCAGGGCAAAATTTGTGTTTCTCATACTACTAATAAAAGAAAATGGAGAGGTAGAGTTTACTTATTTCCTCATCTGTATATTACACTGAGTAAGGGATGAATATATGTTTGTTGAATTGATGGGGTTTGTACTAGTGATCTCAAAAGTCCCTTCCATTGCTAACATTAAATATAACATTCTGTTATCCTGTGAAACTGCTTGATCTTTGATCTATTTAGGCTTAAAGTAGTAGCTTAATCTGTATTTTCTCTAGTTCATATTAAAGGATACAGCATGGACCAGAATATAAAAGAAATGAGCCATCAAAATCTTTTCTATCACCATTAGAAGTTTTTTTATGCCTGTCTATATTTAGAGATGTGTACAACATAGTTTGTAACTAAAAACATTAAAAAGTATATTAATAATGTTTCTTTCTTGGATTAGAAGAAGTTAAACATTTTTTGATATAGGTACTCTTTAATTCTAATAACACTTAATGAGGTGGAAGTTGGCATTCTCATTGAATATGAGGTAATATTAAAGTATGTTGATCCTATGCCTTGGACAACATCAGACCATCAGTGGGATGAAGCTAGAGCAAGATAAACACATATACACACACACACACATACACACACACACACAGACACACAGTAAATAATTTTTGCTACTGATATCTTTTCTCAGTTTCCTTGGGCACATCTAGTCTGATGACATATTTTTTTTCAAATGGTGAATATTATTTTTCAGCTCTTCCTTCTTAACAGTTTTTCATTCTAGTTAACTCTGAGATTATTCTTGAAGCATCTACAAGTTTATCACCCCTCTTCCCTGCCATGGGCCAGTTTTTGGACAAAAGTTAATCATGGCAGAAGTCAAGGTCAGTGACAAAATGTGGATGATGTGTTTTCCTATTTGCCTAATTGTGTATCTCAGAGGTATCAGATTGCAACTTGAAACTAAGTATAAATTATCTTGTGTTAACTGTTATGTATTGTATATTTTTTTCTATAATAGATGGTTGTGTATTTGATCTGTTATTATGTTAGACCTGTCACTGTGGTAATTGCTACCAATTGGCACAAAACTACAAACATTTATTAAGCCACTGCTATGTGTAGGACACTGGGCTAGGTGCTTGGGATACAAAGGACAAAACAAAAACCAGTCTGTGAACTTTAATAATAGTTATAACAGCAAACAATTATATGGTGCTTTAAGGTTTGGAAATTGTTTTGTAAGTATTATCTCATTTCATCTCAAAGGTCTTACTCTGGACTTGAGCAGGTGTAATACAGAAACAGATAAGTATACGTGCAATAATTTGTGTAGAGAAGGAGAGCATTCACTCATTAGGGGTCTCGGGATAGTCCTTCATTTTTAGACTTTATATTGTAGCCACATATTTTAAACCAATTTGTTGCTTTTCAGTGTCATGACTCTTTGAATTTTTATTTTCTCCTGGTACTTTTGTATTTAGGTTTCCCAGAGTAAGGTTATTTTTAGGACTATTTCTAGTACAAGAGAGATAGAACAAGCCCTGAGCCAGCTTTGTGGCCTGAGACTTCTGTTTAAGGAAAATGTGAAAAATTATGTTTTGGTTTATCCTAATGAAAATACATACCCCATTCTGTTTGGTCCTCATTCTCCCATCCCCATTTTGGGGGACAAGGTCAGACTTGTGACTTTATTGGTATGGAAACTTCCCCATAACATGAAGTTTATCATCTTAGAGTGTTGTCTACATTAGGGGATTATCAGTTGTATAGAGCAGAGGTTCCTGAGTAGATCAAGTACACCCAATTACAGATTAAAATGTAAGTGGAAAATATTTAACAAAATAAAAGTACAACAGAACATAGATAATGTTAATATGTAAATTTTTTAATCAATATATAGCCCATAGGAATCTTGTGTGGTTTAGCAGTTCCCTTTTTTTAATTTGTGTTTTATACTGCTGGACTAGAGTCACAGAGTTAAATGTAGCAGAGATAGGATTTGATCTCAAATCCTCTTTGTTAATTCAAGGTTTTAAACTTATGAATTACATTTCAGTATAGTTACTTGATAATCATATTAAGGTTCTATGACCTTTCTCCTCCCTCCCTTCCTTCCTTCTAAAATTGTTTGAGCTTGTATTTGAACTTGGGTCTTCTTGACTCCAGGGCTAATACTTTCTCTATTTACCTTGACCGCTGGACATATCTTTTAGGAAAATAAGAATTGACATAACTCCACATCTCTCACTCTGTACCCATTTTTGAAGACCAAGCAAGACAGGTGTCTTGCTACCTTTCTTCATGAATCAAATTTTTCTTGTTTCTATTATTGATCCAGAACAGATGGATCACTTGATAAGCATACTATTGAATTTTCAAGTGTGATTAATCTTATCCTTAGTTGTATAAAAACACCCCCAAACTAGAACTTCATCAAATTTGAAGTCTGGGACATGAATGGGAATAGCTGTGTATCTAAATAGCAAATTATTGAACCAAAAGCATGTTTCTGTATATAATGTTTTTAGATCATAATTCCCTCCCCCTCAGTGAAATTACATTTAAATTTCTATAGAACTACTTCAAAAGATCATGTGTGTCCAACTTTAGGTCACATAGACATCAAAATGTAAATATAGTAGAGCCACCACAGTTGTGTGTTTGACATAAAAGGTATAAGGTATATGTCCTATGTGTGAATAATATGCTATAGCTGACAAGATGCTTACGTCTAACAATAGCAATGTGTTTATATATTAAGGACCAACCTATGAAGGAAGATTCTATCTACCTCCAGAGAAAGAAGTTATAAATAGAAATATGTATAGTATGGTTTTGCATATATACCTAGTTGTGTCTAATGGTAGCCTTTCTATATTGGGGTGGGGAGGGAGGAAAATATGTCAAAACTGCACAGCAGAGAATAATTTTAGAAGGAAGCATAGAAAGCAGAGTGGCTTTGAAAACAATCTATACTACTTACATATTTTAAAAAAGGAAACAATGTGAAATATAAATTCATGGTTGTATAGAGAATCTCTTTACGTTCTGCTGTGTACATAGAAATGTTCCTTTTTTGTCTTTACATATTTAAAATCAAAATTAATAAAAAAATCTAGTTTTGATGGTTGATTATAAATATGAACTCACCATGCTATGCAATTAGTTACTCCTCCAAATTTGTAAAATTTCTTTCTGAATGTCTATAAGGAAGTATTGAAACATCAAAAGTTGCCAGCTGCTGATTATGAAACTGAGAGTAAAATTTACTTAATGAAAGTAATATGCTGACAGCAGAGTTTATTGTTTTAAGCATCACAGTTGTGTCCATTTTATCTGTGTGAGTACATTCCACATAGGACATCCCTCAAATATGCCAAAGAATACTAAATTTCCTTACCCCCCATTTAAAAATGGCAAACCACTTCAATATCTTTGCCAAGAAAGCCCTGAGTGAGGTTATGAAGAGTCAGACATGCTGAAAAATGACAGCTACAAACCAAATTTAATTATGAGAGACTTGAGGTGTCTTCTTTGAGACCTCAGTATTGCAAAGCAAAAAATAAGGAATCTGAAAGGCATTATTGTCTTCGTGAATGCACCAAGAAATACAGAAGTGTGACAAACATAGAAAACAATTTGGGACACTTTCATCTTTTAAACCTTCAATGTCCTTGGCCTTTTAAATTCGTTTCGTGACAATTTCATTGAATCTCCAAAGCAGTGTTGAAATACCATAGACTAGAAAAGTATAATCAGGAAGCTAATGCAATCAGGACATCATGACCTGTTATATAAAACAACATTTGGTGAGGTTGGCTGAGCTACTATAAATGAATGCTAACAGCTTCTTATCAGCTGCATGTACTATCTTTGTTACATAATCTGAATATTTATAACTCTATTAATAGATTTAACTGTGAAATTATAGTGTTTATGGAACTATGATTCCATGTAAGACATAGATGGAGATAAATTAAACTTGGGGGAGAGACAAATATTGAATACTGCAAAAATGGAGAAAGCACTAACGTTTTAAAGTAGGCTGTAAAACTGTGGGGCTAGGGTCTTCTCAGACTCTTGGCCCATGGGAAATAGAAGGCTGCATGTTAAAAAAAAAAAGCCCTCCTTTGGGTAAAGAGCTAAGTTTCAGATGATTGTTTGTTATGTGTGCAAATAGAGTGCCTATTGGACAATTGTAAATTCCCCAGGTCAAACAAAACTTTCTGTGACAAAGCTGTTGTCTCAACATCATTCATGTCTTTGGTTGACTGTATTGGTTCACTGTTTGCTCTTTCCAATCCTAGTTGAAAAGGGCTTAAAAGACAAAGTTTCCTCTGAATCATATTTTTAACTTGAACAATCTATCCTGAATCAATAACTTTTCAGACCTAAATAATAAACAGGAGATGTTCTATTTAGTTTAGTAATCCAAACTTTTATGTCTTTGTGAATATATATTATGAGTATACTGATTGTACACTAGGCAAGTGCTTTCTTGTTACTTTGAGAACAGACTTCCAAAAGGTATTTCTCTTTAATGGGATTAAACATTTCAATGCAGATTTTTTTTTTCTGGGAGTAGAATTCAACAGGAAAGTACAATTCAGAATGAAACAAAGAAAGTTATAATTAGGATGTGTGTCTCAGTTACAATCCTTTTTATCTTGTATTTTAAAAGCAAAATGGAACCATATAAGTAAAATAAGTGTAGAAATTTAGAGAAGAGACTATAGAAATCATCTCTCCTTCCCTACTCCACCTCCCTTTCCCCCTTGACTTTATCTTTATGCCTCTCCTGCCAATCTTCAACCACCAAATAATCTGCATCTGTCTTCTTCTTCTTACTCCTCAATAGTAGAGATCTTCTGGAGGGATTCAGTAGATCCAGCTAACTAGTTTCACTTTGAATTGATGCCATCTGATCTCTACTGGGCTTCCCTGACTGCATGAGAATACTCATTCAATTTTTAATTGACTTCATTTCATTCCCTATGGTAGGTGTTTTCAGAGCAATTTTCTCCCAAGTCCTCAATTCTGCATCTTCATTCCCTTTTCTTTCTTCAAATGACTTCACCTCTTACCTTATTAAAAAATTGAAATCAACTTAGTGTAAACAACTTCATTTCCCATACTTCACACATCAAAATTTCTGTCTATTTTTGATCCTCTCCTCTGGATGCAAAGGATTGTACAGATGACTCCTTTCCTTGCCAAGGTTAATCCTTTCACCTGTGCCCTCAATCTCAGGGAGAGAGTAGTCTGATAACTTTGCACAGCCTTGTCTCACTTAAATCCTTACTTGTCTTGCAAGTCAAGGCACTACTCTCCTGATGTCATTGGTCCTATTTCAGAATGAAGGACAAACATCAACATGTACATATATACATCTTCAGCATTTCTTTAATGGATCCTTCCCCTCTAACTCTGAAAATGATTAGGTACATCCTAACCTATTTTAAAAAGGCCCTAGTTACTTTCTCATGCCGCCATTATTTATTTTCTCATCCATTCTCATCCAAATTTCTTTAAAAATCATCTGCACCCACTACTTTTACTACCTCCTTATTTTATAACTACTTTCTTTTTTAATGGCTGTCTCCATGGTCAGATGATTTCCCACAATGTCAAATCGATTGATCTCTTCTCAGTTCTCAGCTTTTTTTAACCTTTCTACACTTAAAATTATTGATAACTTGCTCCCATTCTTTGATGCACAATCTTCTATTGGCTTATATGATACTACTATCAATTTGTTAGTTCCCATTCCCTTCCCCTTCTTAACTGTAGATATTTCCTAAGCTTTCTCCCTCAGCACTCATTCCTTTTCTCTCACCCTTGGTCATCTTATCCTCTCTCATGACCTCCTCTAGATTCCCTTTGACCTCAGTTTTTTGCACTCTTTCCCATTTGAAACTACTTTGTTTTTACTTGTATTTCTTTTTTTAAAAAAATCTTATTATTTAAGGGAATGGGATTAAGTGACTTGCCCAAGGTCACACAACTAGGCAATTATTAGGGATCTTAGGTCAGATTTGAACTCATATCCTCCTGATTCCAGGGCCTGTGCTTTATCCATTGTGTTGCCTAACTTCCCCTTACTTGTATTTCTTGCCTGAGTACATGTATCCTTTCCTTCCTCAGTGGAATGTAAGTTTTTCTAAGTGTAGGGACTCATTCTTTTATGTTTATTATCTTTAGCATAGTGTTTTATACATAGGTATCAGTCATAATAAAAGTTAATTCAATGAAATTGAATTGCCTTTGTGATTTCCACATCTTAATTTTCATCCTTTAGTTTCAGTTCCTTATTTTCACTTTTCCTGCTGAATGGCTCAAACTGATATTTCACCTTCAACATGTTCAAAAGAAAACTCATTTTTTAGATCAGCTGATTGTTCTATTCACATTCAGCTCTAAATCTATGGTGTTATGATCTTTTCTCAGAAAGCAGATTTCCTAATGCCTTCCTGGTCTCTCTTATCATTAGCTTGTTAGAAATCACCTAGGACATAAGCCTGGATTTTTCTGGATTTTCCCTTTTCCCTCCTAATTTGGTTGCTAAGAATTATTATTTCTCCTCAAGGATCTCTCAGATGTGTCTCCTTTCCTATCATTGCCAACATCCCACTTCAAGTTCTCTATGACGTATAATACCTGATACATGCCCTCACAGGGTTGGAATGCTATGGGGAAATGATCCAGTACAGTAATGCCAGACTGATGGACAGGCAGAGGACTGATTACCCTCTCCTTATGTGAATTTATCTCTTCATGGCACTTCCTTTCTTCCTCAAATTTTTAAAAAAATTTATTTAAGGTGGGGCAGCTAGGTGGCACAGTGAATAGAGCACTGGCCCTGGAGTCAGAAGTACCTGAGTTCAAATCCGGCCTCAGACACTTAATAATGACCTAGCTGTGTGGCCTTGGGCAAGCCACTTAAGCCCATTTGCCTTGCAAGAAAAAATTTTTAAAAAATTATTTAAGGCAATGGGATTAAGTGACTTCCCCAAACTCACACAGCTAGGTCATTATTAAGTGTCTGAGGTCAAATCTGAACCCAGGTCCTCCTGGCTCCAGGACCAATACTCTATTCACTGTGCCACCTAGCAGCCCCCCCCCCTTCCTTAAATTTAACTATTTCTCAGTCTACTTTCCTGGTTGATCATCCTTGTTATATTAACTGGGAGTCAAGAGTTTGTCCTTGTCCCCCCCCACTTTTGTTCTCTATAAACTCCATCACTTTTTGACCTCATCATTTCCCAGTTATCATCTCTATGGAAATAACTCCCAGATCTATATATGCAACACTCCTTTCTCTCCTAAACTCTGACCCTGCATCACCAGAAAACTTGCATAAGTAGTACATAAAAGATTAAAAGGATTTTTTATTTTTATATTTTTCAGTTGATATTTGTTAATAATTTTTAATACAGGTTGATAGTTGGGTAAACCTTTAAAACGTCACCCTTCTAGCTCAGATGCTGTATCCTCTCATCTGTTGCACTTCAGATTGGCGGGTTTATAAATCAACTTAAATGAGTGCTGAGAAGTATATGATTTTTACAAATATATATATTTCCATAGATACAGATATATATATTTAAAATCCAGAAATGCTAACTTTCTCAATACCAAAGAACATTTGTTATAAAAACTTTCTAAGAAATAGACAAGCTACATTTAAACATGAGGCATCATGGCGTGGATAGAGGGTTGATTTTGGACTCCAGACTACTTGAGTTCAAGTCCTTCTGACTCACAGTAGCTTGGTAATAATGAGGAAATCACTTAGCTTCTCTTTGCCTATGCCTACTTAATTTACAGAAGAGTTGCTGCTATGTATTGATAAAGGAACTATGCACTTAAGTTCCCCATGTTGTTAAAATAAAAAGTTTGGAAACTCTCTCTTACTCTCCTATCCAAATAATAACAAAGCAGGTATGTCTTTGTATATTATGTACAACTGAATATGATAGTTGGAAAACATTCCTGTAAGTGGCTTATTACTTAAATAGAACATTGATTTATTTAACTTAACACAAAGTGGTATTTGTAGTCTCTTCTGGGTTTTATTTTTTTAATATTTTTTAATGACTGCAACTGTAGTAAATTTACCAAAGCCCAGTAACTCCCTTCCCCCCAATGTCAATCCCTGTTTTTGATTCTTAGTAAAGGAAATGGCCAATTTAAAAAAAAATCATATTAAATGTAATCACTTTTTTTTTCCTGGATGTGAGCCAGTGTACTTCTTTGTTCAGATCAGGGTAGTTTGAACAGAATGCATTTAGTAATCTTTACTAATTCAAGCAGTTCAAAAATTATTGAAGTCACAGGCAAATTTCTGAATTGTGTACCTTGGGAATCCCCCCCCCCATAGCATCATGGTTATGAAAAACCAACTTGTTTACTATAATCTGGGTTCTTCCCTGTATGTTTATGTATTGAGTGGTCATTAGATCCACGAGATGACTTTCCTGAGACAATCATGGCATGTCGTTTTGTTGTCAGGCCAATAAAACACAAACAACTCTAATGTTTTTGTGATGAGTTAACAGAGCCCTAAGGGAATGTCTTGTGCTCCCTATTCTGTGTTGCAATTTTAGTTATAATCCAAGTTAATTTTAAGTTTGGTCTGTCATTGGATTGCAAAATTATCTGTCACAGTAAGAAATGAAAGCACTCCAAGTTAACATCTGTGGGGCCAGTACTTAGGAGGCCCACATGCCTGTCCTATTGTTTGGTTTTAGGTCAGGCTAACAATTTGGCCCCAAATGTCTGCATTTGCACAAAGTTCTTTTCCTTTTTTCATTATTCTGAACTCAGTGGATATCAGCAAACACAAAAACCATGTACAGAAAGGACAGGAAAAGACAATATGAAATCATTAATATCCTTTTTAAGAATATATACTCAATGTTTTTAAGCATATGCTCAATTCAGCACTTTTGTGTAAGAACAATCTGATCTTGTCTGCATTTTGTTTAAATATTTATGATTTTCTTTTTTCTTTTTCTTTTTTTGAGGGAGTGACATCCTTACTGATCCCTTCTAATTTCCCCCTCTTAGCATTCTCTTAGCTTCTAGTTCTTTGCCATAATATATGTATATGTATATGCATATAAACACTAGCATGTGTATGTATAACATATGCATATGCATATGTATATAAATACTAACATAAATGCATTTTTATTAATAATAAATAATATATTAATTTATTACTTAATGTCTTATTTTTTTATCATTGCTTATATGTCTAGCAATGAAATTGCTAAATCAAGCAGCACATACTATTTAGTGATTTTTTTTAGATATACTTCCAAATTGCTTTGGGGAACAGTTGGTTTGTTCTACCACCTTTCCTCAAGCAATTATAATTTTCCTTTTTTTTTTGGTTTTCACTTTTGCTAATGTAATGGGTGTAGGGTAAGAAGCTCAGAGTTTTCATTTGGATTACTCTTTTTAGTGAATTGAAACTTTTTTAAAAAAATAATGGATGATTTGAAAGCTTCATTTTCTTTTTAAGAGAACTGCCTATTTATATTGTTTGACCATTTATCAGGGAATAGCTTTTGCTCTTATGTTCTTAAGTCAAGTGGTGATTGAGTCCAAACTTCTCATTTTACAGATGAAGAAACTGAGGCACAGAGAGGGTGACTTGCCCGATGCCTGAGGTGGGATCAAGCCATGTCTTGATAACTGAGTTCAACACTTTTTCTTTCACTATGCTGCCTGTCAAATTTTGGAAACCAGTTAATAGTTTACCTTCTTATTTTGCCTGCATTGATTTTATTTGTGCTTTAAGGATAATTAGTTTTCTTGTATATCTCCTTTAATCATATTATAACCATATCTTACTTTAACCTTCTCTCATTCTCCATTTTATCTCTTATCTTTTCATCAGAAAGGTTTGAAAGTCTTTTATTAAAAATCTTTTTTTCTTTCTTCCTATAGGATCATATGCAGTCTTTCAGGATAACTTGTTTTTGGCTATTAACCTTTATCTCTTGCTCTTTAGAATATGTGTTCTAAGTATTTCCTTTAATGTCTTGTGCAATCCTATCTGTGGTTCATTGACATGTGAATTCTTATTCTTTTCTTCTGTGTTTTCCTGTCAGCACTCTCTTGTCCCATAATATTTCTCCATAGTATTTTGGGGGGGAGGATTCTTTTTTGTTTACATTTTATTAATTCTTGACTTTTATATTTTACTTAATTTTTTTGGTGGCAGATCCAGTCTTCTCCTCTGTCACATTCTTAGATAGGTGATCAGGCCCTATTTGGTCTTGACACCCTGACTTTCTGGACCCCTGTCCCTGATTCCTACCTTCCCTGATCTATCTGTGCTCAGAACTCATACTGACTTGCGAGCCCAGTGCTAGTTTGACTACTTTTTTGTGCAATCCTAGGCTGAATGAAGGAGGTTATTAATGTTTCTCTGAGTTTTTTTAATCATTCAATATTAGTCCCTTTTTTAGATCAATATAGAGTATAGCTTGGGAATCTGGGGGGCTTCTTAGGATCTTTTCTGTTGCTATTTTAGCTTGAAGATCTTGCCAAAAAATCCTCAGAGCATTATAAAAGATTTAAAAAGGCAAGTGGTGAGGAGGCAGCTAGATGGTGCAATGGATAGAGCATTTGCCATGGTGTCAGGAGGACCTGAGTTCAAATCCATTCTCGGACACTTAATAATTAATTACCTGTATGACCTCGGGCTAGCTACTTAACACCATTACCTTGCCAAAAAAAAAAAACAACCCAGACAAGTACTGGTGTTCTTGAGTCAAACACAGTTTATTTTAAATCGTAAGACTACTTGGAAGTCACAGATAGTTTTGCTATTAGTCAACTTTAGGCAATCATGAATATTATTACTGAAATTGAGCCATTTTCATGATTCCAAAAGGAATAAGATTTTTTTTTTTACCTGGTTCAGAGGTGTTGACTTGGGAGGTTATATCCCTTTCTTGAAGATTTGTCTTTTTACATTTTGGGGAGGGGGTGTGAATTTATTTGTTCACTTGCACAGAGGAATCCCTTTGTAAAATGAGGTTCTGTGGACTGACTAATCCTATCTGACTAAGTGTGGATGACTTTGTGCATGTACTCTTCATTGAACATGTAAATGGCTATGGTTCAGGATTATGTCTAACACTGACAGCTCCAACCCAGGCTTGCTCATAGGCTAATAAACAAGGCATAGCTCAATTTTGGCATTTCCTTTAAAGGAAAATACTTTTGAATGTATACAGTGAACAGTGTGGGGAGTATTAGTCACTGAACTGCTTACAGGGAATAATATGAATGTCACTGTTAGCTCTGACCCCTTATAGGTTCAAGTAGTTTCTAAATCCATGTCTCATGTTTGACTGGACTAGTTTAAGTAATGAAGTGAAGACAGAGCAAAATGATTCCAGTGGCTGCTGACAAATGCCACAAGGCTTTTTTTTTTTTTTAAACGAGTCACTAACGGGGAGGCTAGATGGCAGAGTGGATAAAGCACTGGCCTTGGAGTCAGGAGTACCTGGGTTCAAATCTGGTCTCAGACACTTAATAATTCCCTAGCTGTGTGGCCTTGGGCAAGCCACTTAACCCCGTTTGCCTTGCAAAAAAAAAAAAAAAAAATGAGTCACACTAGAGTGAGCATGAACCATAGATATAAAAGAGCTTCCATTACAAAGGAAATCATAGTGACTAGAGAGGTATGTCCCCCCCTCCCCAAGGATTCCTTTTCTTTTTAGGGGGCAAAAGTCACAGAGTTGACTGGCAAGGGTATCTAGGACTGAGGTGAATGTTACAACTTATTCAGATCAAATTGTTGCTAGTCAGTACTGTTTGTCATAGTATCACAATGCTTTGACTTGGGGAATTAGTACAAAAATCAGAACCTGTGGCCCAAGGTCTGCCCAAAGACTCTGAGCTCCCATGTGTTGGATTCAGTCCTGGGGGTTAACGCCTAAAAGGTCAGTTCCTCTCTTCAGCTTGTCCTTATACCTGGAGTATTCTTAGGAAGATTTCTATATATGTTCAGAGAACTCATGTTTAAATTTCCCCAAATGTAGTAACAGGGCCCCCAATTTCTACATAAAGATTCAGGATACCATAAGGTTATCAAATAGAAAATGCATATACTTACAAGACCCACTTATAGAAACATAATGCATTCCAGTATCCACTTAGATTCATTAGGTTTCCCCTTCCCTTTCTCCTCCCCCGCCAAGGTAAAAACAGCTACCAAAGAGAATATCCAGGAATGGGGAGGTAAGATCCAGAGCTCTCCTGGATTTTCCTGATATGGTTATTTTTCTGTAGGTGAAGAAGTCATAATGGTGATCCTTTTTCTTCTCTTAAAGAACTGGCAATTGAGGAGATCTTTTTCTTTTCTTGAGTAAGCCTGCTTAAGCAGTTTTATACCATGGCTTCCTCTGGTAGTCTGGTGAAAATTATGGACTTCTTCTAAATAGTATTTTAAAGGCATAAAAAAAAATCTGTAATACAAAAAAATCATTTTCAATTATTTTTATATTGATATGATATTGAATTGAATTATTAAATTGAAATTATATTAAATTATATAGAATTATCTTTATTATATATGTTCTATATGAATATTTTTGTATGTTGTATATAATATGGAATATATGTCATCATATATAATATATTTATACATCTGCACACATTTTCACAGGCCCTGCATTAAGAACCCTCGATCTAAAAGCTCTGGTGTCTGAACTCTCAAACTCAGGAACTCCTGAACCTAGAGTTATCTACAAAGTAACCCCCAAGACTGGGGAAGATCCTTTTTCAGGAACTCTAATCTTTGACCTGTGTTCAGAAAAGGAAACAGGTAGAGGAAGGCTTTTAGGAAGCTCAGGACATCTGACCAAACAAACAGCTTACCACATGCTTCTCTTCAAATCATGATTTTCTGTTACTGGTAAGGAGGAAAAAAGGAAGAAATTTTACTTTGTCTTCTTGCACCCTGATCTAGAAATCTAGATAGGAAAGAAAAAGGGAAAGACCAACCCAATTTTCATATCTAAAATTTATTAAACACAGGGAAGTTTCAACTTTTTTTGATGAGTTCTCTCTTCTTCCCATCCTTCTCTTAAGTACTCTTTTGGCAATCATTTTTGAGTTTTACTATAGTCTAGGAAATCACTCAGAGGAGTTCCCTCTGTTCTTTTAGGCAGATGCTAGGACCACATTTCTGCCTCCATGGAAATTACCCTTCAAACAAAAGTTAATACCATGTAATCTTATCAAGTTGAATGGGTACAGATATATGTGATGTCTTTCATAATTTGGGTATTATCTAACCCATGAAAGGGGTCAACTAGGTAGCACAGTGGATAGAGGCTGGATCTAGAGTCAGAAAGACTCATCTTTTTGAGTTCAAATTTAGACACTAACTGTGTGACCCCAGACAAGTCACTTAACTCTCTTTGCCTCAACTTTGTCATCTTCAAATGACCTGGAGAAGAACATGGCAAATTGCTTCATTATCTTTGCCAAGAAAACTCCAAATGAAATAATGAAGAACTGGGCATGACTCATTGACTGAACAACAACAAACCTGTGAAAACTTACCTTATTGAATGAGACCACCAGGGTTTCACCTCAAACTAAAGAATTTAGAGAATATTGATAGTATCATCCCAGGTCATACTTTTTTTCCTCCCTATCTGGTGGTAACTGATAGCATCAGTGGTCTTACAAATGTACACAGAGTACATTTCTTCCTCATCCCATCTTTAGTCTCTGGTGGTATCAAAGGCAGCCTGAGTTTAGTGCATTTCTTTCTCAGTATCCTTTTTGAGAAGAAGTAATGAATTCCTCCCAGGGCAGTGGGGATGGGGGAGGGATTTCTTCTCCTTTGGCAGAGAAATCTTCCCATCTATACATAAAACTATTATTTATACATCTATCTATCCATCCATCCATCCATTCATTCATTTTTCCCCTGAAACACTTAGCCCATTCCTTAGCCCCACTTTCTATTCTAATGGCTCTTATTCAAGGTCCAACCAATGTCTATAAAGTTCTCTCAAAGACCTCTGTCCCATATTGATCCTATTCTTTTCTCTAGATTTTTGCTTACCTGTGCCACAAAATTTGGTACTTTGTTTTATAAAGATAGTCCCCAATTTATAGTAGACTATATTCTAAAAGTTGTATAAAAATTGGTTATTTGAAACTTGGCTTATATTTTTCCATAGAAAAAAGTGGGTTTATAAATATAAGTATATAGTTCCTGACTAGTCCAGAAAAAATCTGTTTTACCAATAACATACAATATTTCCTTTATAAAATGCCCTGAGCTTTTTAATTTGTGGTACAGGAAGATCAAAGATTTCTTCCCCACCCTTGAGGCATGGCAATGCAGACTGACCAACAACTGTAAACCATTGGCAATGACTCCTACAAGACCTTGTGGTAAGGGTTAGGTAGATGGTGAGAGTGAAGGAGTAAGGAGGGACATAAATGGGAGTGTTGAAGGGTAAGGATGGTGCCTCCAAACATTCTGCTCACTTGATCCTGGCAATAATAATGGACCTGGGCAGGTCAGATTGACTAGATTTTTAATAAGGCAGATAGATCCCTTGAGTCCCTAGATTTTAACTAAACTTTAAACAAGATACCTCATATTAGTCTTAGGAGAAGAAGGAAATATATATTAGATACTACTATTAATAATAATAATAATAATAATACCATCAATAAAGCTAGCTTTATAAAGCACTTAACTTTCTAAGGACCACTATGTTAAGCATCTTATAATAATTATCTCATTTGATCTTCATAATAACCCTGGAAAGTAGATACTATTATGCCCTCATTTTATAGATAGGACAATTAGAGGTTAGGTGACTTGCCAAGGGCCACACAATTAATAAGTGTCTGAGGTCAAATTTGAATTCAAATCTTCCTCACTCTAGGCCCAGTCCTCTATCCAATGTGATATCTAGCTTCCTCTAATGATGATACCACAATTAAAAATGGATTCAGAACTGGTTGGTTGACCAAGATCCAAAAAGATCTCTAAAAGTTAGAGCACTGAGACTGAATTGAATAAGATGGAATTCCCTAGGATATATATTTAGAGTTTTATACTTTATACTTGATACACAAAAGAAAAGAAATCAATTTTACAAATAAAAAATCAAGGAACCATTGTTTGTTAGAAATACATCTTAAAAAGACCTGGGGAGTCTTAGTTGACTTCAAGTCTAATATAAATCCTCAGTGTCATTTGGTGTCAAAGATGCTAGTATGATCTTGGGCTGCATTCAGAGAAGTCTTTCTTCCAGAAATAAGAAAGTATTAATCCCTCATCAACCTTCATCTAGATAATGTGTTCAGTTTTAAGTGCCACAATTTAAGAAAGACATTGGTTAACTGGAAAGTATCCAAGGAGGACACTCAAGAGGATGAAGAGTCATGAATCCATTTCTTATGAAGACTGGTTGAAGGACCTTGATGATTTGAACTGAATCACTGACCAAAGCATCAGAATCCTTCCCATCCCACAAACTGAAAAGCTTGCAATTATATTTGGCTCCTCTTTTTCCTTTACTCCTTACATTTCAGTCACTAAATCTTCCTGTTCTTACAATAATTTTTTTTCTTTCAGATTTACCTTTTCTTTTCAATTTCAGTCCAGAACCAGGAGAAGTTCTTCTCTATGTGGAATGATTTAAAGAAAAGCCTCTCTGCCCTAAATTATTTTTCTCCCACTGCTTGAAATTCTTCACTGTCACATTGTGTGAAAAAAAATTATTTTAACCAACTATAGGTTCATTTAAGTTTGAGCTGCTTCTTTAAAAATGCAAATTACCCTCCAGAGTGAGAGGCTGTCAGTCACTCACACCTACTAGGAATTGTTATAATTGGGTTTTTGCTATTATTTTTGAACACATATTTATTAGGCAATTACTAAGTCTGTCCTGTATGGTCACTTTGGAGCAGGCAAAAAAAAAATAGAATCTGTATCTTTGCCTACAGGGGGATTATAGTTGAGTTGGGGAGAGAAAACATAGAAATATGATTTTAAATAATCACATTCCCACCCAGTTTAGAACATGTGCACTGAAGGAGTGAAAGTTTGAATTGGAAGAGAGAGGTTCATTTAAATGGTTACAAAAGCACTGGATTTGAATTCAAAGGTTTAGGGTTTGAAATTCATTTACTACTTGCTTAACATTGGACAAATTATTGGCCCTCTCTAGGAACTAGTTTCCTCTCCTGTAAAATGGATAAAACTTTGAAAACCCATTCCTGCAAAAACTTTCCTCTCAGGGGCGGCTAGGTGGTGCAGTGGATAGAACACCCACCGGCCCTGGAGTCAGGAGTACCTGAGTTCAAATCCAGCCTCAGACACTTAATGATTACCCAGCCATGTGGCCTTGGGCAAGCCACTTAACCCCATTTGCCTTGCAAAAAAACTAAAAAAAAAAAAAGAATAGGATAAACAAACGCACTGTATAATCATTGTCCATTGTCCAATGCACATGTCAATTAAGTAGTCTGCAATAAAATTTTCCTAATTTGCCTTGCAAAAACTTAAAACCCAAAAACAAAAACCAAAAAAAACCCTTTCCTCTCCTGTAAAATGGATAAGACTTTGAAAACTCATTCCTGCAAAAACCTTAGAGGTCATTTAGATTAACTGCCTCCCCTTTCCTTTTACACATGAGGAAGTGGAGGTTCATCAAAGTAAGTGATATAAATTCAATCTCTATGTAGGAATTGTGGACCTGGGATCCATAAACTTTTAAAAATATTTGATAATTGTAGTTTAATATAATTGGTTTCCTTTATAATCCTAGATATTTTATTTTTTTTTTGTATTTAAGAACACGATTCTGAAAAGTGATCTCTATGCTTTTACAGAAGGAAAGAAAGAAGGGAGGAAGCAAGTATTTAAGCCCTTCTCTGTACTTTATACAGTATTTCTGATGTGAGTACTGTGCATCAGATGGCCAAAGGAGTCTGTCTATCACACCCAAATAGTTAAAGTTTCTTTAGGGAAGTCTCCCTCTCCCTTTGTTTTCTTGTCCCAGGGCTAAAAACACCTCAGTCCACATAGGCTTATGTATGAGGTGGGATAGAGGTCACACATGGGTATGCTGGCCAAATTTGAGGCAGGTTATTAAATTTGAGAGGAAGAACTAAGTTCAAGTCTTGCTTCTGGAATATTTATTGGCTATGTGTCAGTGAACATGGAGAAGGAAATGGCAAACCGCTCCATATTTTTGTCAAGAAAATTTAGTCACTCAGACTGAACAAAAACAAGACTCTAGGTAAATCATTTCTTCCTAATGCTGTGGGTAATTCCCTAAGATTTTAAATTGTCTACCTATTTATTAGTAGAGGGAGTTTCCATAGCTCAGAGCTCCCTATGTCTCTGTCTCTGTCTTTATGCATATCAATATCTATCCAGATAGATAGATAGGTATATGTGTATATATGTAAATATAAATTAACTTCAATCCCTAAACCTAAATGAATTCCTTACATTTGATTGAAAGGCGAAAATAAATCCATGATAAGAAATATTTTCCATGTATTTAGCAAAAATGACTATTTCAAAATACATGTATTTTGGAGGATTTGGGACTTTTTTTTTTTCAGTTTGAATAATAAATGATAGAATTGGTACAAGAACTCCCTGTCCTTTGGCAGATCACCAGCCATTTATAACATAGTTTTTAGCTGTCTGAGATGCAGAGAAGTTAAGTGACTTTTATGGTCTGGTAATTGTCAAAGGAGAGATTTGAATTCAGGTTCTCTTGAAGCCAAGTTCAGCATATTTTCTACTATGCCATGTGATCTCTCAAGTAATCAAATCAGCTAGTGAAAAGAGTTCTTAAGAATAGTGAAACTCATCAGTTATATAACAATAACAGTATTACTACTGAATGATCATTAGGAAAATAGCTTTCTCTTTCAATAATTTTAGAAGCTACATCTTAGAATACTTTAGAATCCCATCTTAGCAGGAGGGCTTTGAAAGAAATTGTATCTCTGGGCTTAGACATTTTTTTATGAAATGTTACAGAAGATAAAGATAGTTCTGGACTAAAGACCTGAAATGTCACTTAAAAAAAGATTCAAAGCCTCCTATTGGAATAAAGCAAAATAGTTATCTATGATTTTGTATGTGTGATGGTGAAGGAGTTACCTTTGTAGCTGGAAGGCAGGAATTTTAACAAATTCATTTTAAAAATACTGAGCAGAAGAAAGCTGGAACAGCTATAGTTTATTCTTCCTAGGAATTGTTTTTACAGTTATGGCCAATTACTTTGTTAGATAGAAGGGCATGTTGTCTAAGAATGAAATTGGGATTTTTGTTGTCCTTTGGAAGGACATGGTTGGAAATGAATGGAAAAATTAGGATCTTGTGAAGTCTGCCTCTTATGCCAACTCTTGCTAAGCAAATCTGGCCTTTTCTCTCCTTTCTTCTAATGTGACTCTGATTATGCCCTTTTCCCCTGACCCTCCTACCTCCCAATCAAACATTGTTTAACTTATTAGAAAATATGTACTGTGGATGTCAACTAAACACAGGGTGTCATTCCTGAGCCTCTGTGGACAAAGCTTTGGTTTCAAGCTGTTGTTAGGAAATGGAAGATCTGAAAATAGTGGTTCCAGCCCTTTTAGACAAACATGATTATAAGAATATTCAGACTTTGAAAATCTAGCTAGGAATAACTAGAGGCAGTGAGGTAAATATGAGAAGCATCTAGGTAACATAGAGGAAAAACGGCTATGCAGTTATTTTTCCACATTGAGATTTTTCCCAGCATGCTTTTGATATATTGTGAATTGGCATAAGAAATTAAATGGAAACTTTTGGGGAGTTTTGCAGAAGCTGAAGATAGTACATGAAGACATGCGGGTGACACCAAAAAAGTTTAGAAACTAAGAAATGTATAAAATATTTGTATAGTTTTCTATGATATCAGTATAGTTTATCTTTTAATACCAAAATAATTCAGACTTCTTCTCTAATTATGTAGAGGGTCATAAAATTTTATACAGATTTTCCAGATCATATGGGTACCCTAACCCCTATACTTCGATTCAAGAATACCAGAACTCAAAATTTTGCCTCAAGACACTTCATAGTTAGGAAACACTGATCAGAGAGAGGTCAGATGATGATCCCAAGATCACAGGCAAGTTGATGGCAGAGTCAGGACTCATAATTTATTCCAATCCCATTCAGTCCCTTGGGAATGGGAAATCATTCTATCCAACCCACTTAGGCATCTGATTTATACTATTACTCTGTGACACAGGGTAAAAATAAAATGCAAAATGACAGAATCTAAAATCATCCTAAGGAATACTAGTGATTATTTGCCTTCATCCCAAAGAGGTGCTCTGACCTGAAGGGATCATTGACCCAGAGGTGGTAGAGGCCTGAGAGTCATCTATGAAATCCATTTTCCCTTTGTGTTTGTTTTATTTTTTTAATAACAAAGGAATTATTACTGCAATATAAGTTTCACACATGCTTTTCATAGAGAAAACCCCGAACAAAATACTTTTGTAACTGTGAGGTATGTGAAACAGCTAATGTATATGGAACAAGAAAAGAGAGCATGGATAACAGAATGCTGGGGATTTTCTGCTACTCTGCTCCTTTTGAGGGTCCCACCTGACTTCATTATTTGCAACAAAGGGAACATTTTCATATTTGTCAATGAATTTTCAGCCAAAAGAACTTCCTGAACCAGATTTGTCAACAGTGACTGTATAAAATCCTTAACTTGTCTGGTAACAACTTCAGTTTATTATTATTTGAGATGGAAAACAAAAATAACCTTAAAAATAAACTAATTTCAGGGTGGCTAGGTGGCATAGTGGATAAAGCACCGGCCCTGGAGTCAGGAGTACCTGGGTTCAAATCCCTCTTAGACACTTGATAATTACCTAGCTGTGTGGCCTTGGGCAAACCACTTAACCCCATTTGCCTTGCAAAAACTTAAAAAAAAACTGATTTCCTGCATAGTTACTTGACTTTATAGTAATAGAAAAGAGACTTTTAAACATTCTCAATGAAAAAATCAGAGCTGAGAAGAAAATATGAGTAAAGAAAAATACTCTTCGTAAAATAAAGACCGATTATAAAAAAGAAAGATATTTATTGTTCACAGTTGGTTCATGCCAATCTAATAAAAAAAAGACAAACTTCCTAAATTAAATTATAGATCCAATTCTAAATCAAACTTTCAAAGAGTTATTTCATAGAATTAGAGAAATAATAAAGTTCATTAGTAAGGAACCACATGGGAACTAATTTTTTAAAAAGTGGGGGAAAGGGGGCCTAGCAGCATCAGAAATCAAACTGTACAAAAATGGAGTACTAGAAATTATTCTTAATGTTTAAGAAATAGAAAAATTGATTGGGGAAAAGCTTAGATATACATACTGGTGAATCAATCAACTGAAATAACGCTATATTCAATAGGCCAAGATCTTCAATACTGGAGTAATAATATATTATTTAACAACTTCTGGTAAAACTAGAAGACTTTCTGGAAGAAATTATGTTTAGATCAACATCTTATACTATATATCAAAATAAGCTTCAAATGGATACATGACAAATATAAAAGGTCATATCATAAATCAATGAAGTTGGGGAAGGAGATAACTTTTTACAACTATGGATTGAGGGAAAGTTCATAACTACATGAGATAAAAGGTTCATATAAATTAAAATGGATAGGTTTGATGACATAACATTGAAAAATTATTCACAAAATCAATATAGTTAAACTAGAAGGGAAACAGTTAAAAGGGAAAAGTCTTTGCTTCAGGTTTCTTTTAAAGTTCTGTGATTCAAGATTTAGAAGAAATTGATAGAAATACATGACACGTGGAATGCTATTGTTCTATTAGAAACCAGAAGGGACGGGATTTCAGGGAAGCCTGGAGGGATTTGCATGAACTGATGATGAGTGAGATGAGCAGAACCAGAAAAACACTGTACACCCTAACAGCAACATGGGAGTGATGATCAACCTTGAAGGACTTGCTCATTCCATCAGTGCAACAATCCGGAGCAATTTTGGGCTGTCTGCAAAGGAGAGTACCATCTGTATCCAGTTAAAGAACTGTGGAGTTTGAACAAAGTGCAAGGACTATTCCCTTTAATTTAGGAAAAAAAACAGATATCTTATTGTCTGATCTTGTTACCTCTTAGAATTCTCGTCTCTTCTCTAAGGATATGATTTCTCTCTCATCACACCCAATTTGGATCAAAGTACAACATGGAAACAAAGTAAAGACTGACAGATTGCTTTCGGTGGGGGGGGGTTGGGGGAGGGAAGTAAGATTGGGTGGAACATTGTAAAACTCAAATAATATCTTTAATAAAAATTAATAAAAAAAGAAATACATGACACAAACCATCCCCCAAGAGAAAAAAAATCATTAAATGATACAAGCAGACAATTCTTGGAAGGAAGGCAGGTTATCAGCAACCATTTAAAAAATTGTTCCAAATGATTAATAATAAAGAGCAAGACAAATTAAAGCAACTGAAGTACATATACCTCATACTTAGTTTGGCAAAGGTGACAGAAAAGGAAAATTACAATTGTTTCCAGGAACTTTAAGTTGATCCAATCATTCTGGAAGGCAATGTGAAACCATTCCCAAACAGTAACTAAACTATGTATATAACCTCCAGGCAGTGATCACACTAATAGGCAAATATGCATTAAAGAGATTAAGGGAAGAGCTAGAAGCACAAAAATCTTTTTTATCAGACTTTTTAAGCCCTGAGAACTAAAGGGGAATATATTAGTTGGGGAACAAATTATAGTGAATCAATGAATTGAAGCATTATGCTATAGGAAATAATGAAAAAAGATATTTAGGATGATTATTTACAATGAAAAGAACCAAGAGAAAAAATTCTACACCGATCCCAACATTGTAAACAGAAACTACTCTAAGCTGTATTTATTTGCTGAAAAAAAAAAAAAGGAAGCTAAGTTGGGAGAAGAGTTAAGTAATATAGTGATAGAAGCTGAAGAAGCAGAGGTGGAAGCAAAAGCACAGGCAGAAACAGAAGAAAAGAAGAAGAGGAGGAAGCAGAAGAGGAAGAAGAGGAGGAGGAGGAGGAGGAGGAAGAAGAAGGAGAAGAAGAAAGAAGCAGGTAGAAACAGAAGCAAAAGAAGATGGAAGAAGAAGAAGAAAGAAGAAGCAGCAGGAAGAAGAAAGAAAAAGCAGAAGGAGGAGGAGAAGGAGGATGAATAAAGAAGAAGCAGAAGAAAGAAGAGGGGAGAAGAAAAAAGCAGCAGAAGAAGAAGCAAAAAAAGAAAGAAGTAACAGTAAGAAGAAGAAAGAAAAATCAGAAGCAGCAGAAGAAGAAAAGGAGGAAGAAAGAGGGAAGAAGAAATAAGCAGCAGAAGAAGAAAAAAAGTAGAAGCAGTAGAAGAAAGAAGCAGAAGAAAAAGAAGAAAGAAGCAGAAGAAGAAAGAAGAAAAGAAAAGGAGGAGGAGAATGGCATTGAAGAGAATAGAATGAATTTCCAAAGGGGACAAACAAGCCTTTGTTGAAATTCCAAATTTTATATACATAAACTTTAGAAAACAAAACTGTATCTGTGGAAATTCATGTGCAGTCTTCTTTTTTTCTGTTCTCCTTTGTATTAGGAGATATATTTGTTAAAATTTGCACAATATATGATGATTAAAAAGAAAATAAAATTTTTAAAAAGTTTGAACACCTAGTAACATTGTCTTGCCCTCTCAGCACAGCTGCTGCTGAGTGATAAGAACTTATTTCTCTTTTTTGCTGACCTTGTCTTAAATGGAGTCCTGAGTTAGAAACTATTGAGGGGAAAAGGAGGAAAAATTCCTGAGAATTGTAGCTAATGTTAGCTTTTAGATAGGGATAAAATGAAAACTTAGAGCACAGCAAAGTAATGACAACTCATATAGGATTTCCTGTGCTGGCAAGGAAGCTGAGTGGGAAGCCACTTCTTTCCCCCTTTTAATTCATTCAAAATTGTTGTGAGTTGATAATGACTGCTCAGAACCTGATTCAGCATATACAAATACAATGCCAGAGATAAGTTCTTTGTGTTCAAGTTTCAAAAAGGGTAAAATAAATATTATATTCTTCATAGAGTATAATAAAAATAAGGACTTTTTATTTGACTTATTTATTAGAGAGACAGAGACAGAGACTGGATCTATCATTTCATTAATTTGGGAAAACTCCTGGATGAGAGAAATCCTCTAAAAATGCCAGTTTGTACCTTCTCTGCAAGCTAAGGTCTTAGAGAGCTGTCCAGAACAATGAGAGGGTAAGGCTGACTAGCCCAGGGTCCCATACTTTGTGTGTTTATTATGAGAGAGAGAGAGAGAGAGAGAGAGAGAGAGAGAGAGAGAGAGAGAGAGAGAAGAGTCTGTTTGTTTGTGTGTGTGTGTGTGTGTGTGTGTGTGTGTGTGTGTGAAAAATGGTAATTGAACTCAGATCTTCCTGACTAGAAGACTAGCTTTTTCTATTTCAACATCCTGTTTTGGTACTTTTGTACCATTCCTATAAAGCCTAAAAGCAGCATATAATTTTAAATACCTGTAAAATATGAAAGAGCATTTATTCCAGGAATTTATTTTTTCCTCCAGCCAATTTTAAACTATAATTCTATCAGGTATAATGTATGCTTCAATTTGTGTACCATTTATAGTAATCTTACTCATAGTAATTTTAAATGTACTAAGAGGATGTTAAGGAATAGATTAGATGGCTTGGTATGTATTGTAAAAGATTTCTATTCCATAAAGATTATGGAATTGAACTAGACATTTTGAAAGCACATTATTGAGTCCTGAATCACTTAGGCAAGGTGGAAACCAAGAGTTCAAAGCAAAAGGCATTAGGCCTTTTCATTGTATAATGATGTGCACTTAGTTAGAGTTACTTTTTATTTTGTATCTTTATATATGACCTTATGTACTACTGCTTTCAAGTATTTCAAGTGTGGTTTTGGCTAGAGGCAGAGTGGAAAACCATTTTTAACTTTTCAAGGTTCCATCTTTTCTCTCTAGTTTTGTAATGATTTGTGAAGTAACATTTATTCATGTGATTATATTCTGTGAGGGATGTTTTCAGAGTTTTATGTTGAAAGGAAATCAGTGTCTGTGTTTATGATGGAAGCTGATAATTAACAGTGTCCTGGAAATGAAATTATATGGTATATGTTAATTCTAGGTGACCTTTTTCAGCAAAGATTGATGGGTCACTGGTATTAGGAATAACTCTGCACTTGTGGTTAATAATTAATCTGTAAGGGGGCAGTTAGGTAGCATGGTGGATAAAGCACCAGTTCCAGAGTCAGGAGGACCTGAGTTCAAATCTGGTCTCATACAATAATTACCTAGCTGTGTGACCCAGAGCAAGTCACTTAACCCCATTGCCTTGCAAAAAAAAAATCAGTAAACATCTGCTATGCATCTTGGGAATATAAATATAAAAAAGAGATAGTCCCTACCCTCATGGAGCTTAAAAAATATTTTATTTTGGGGTAGCTAGGTGGTGCAGTGGATAGAGCACTGGCCCTGGAGTCAGGAAGACCTGGAGTTCAAATCCAGCCTCTCACTCTTAATAATTATCCAGCTGTGTGACCTTGGGCAAGTCATGCAACCCTATTGCCTTGCCAAAAAAAAAGACTCTCTCTATATAATAATTTTAATTTATGGGATAAAGCAAGTATTTCTATAACACAGTTAAAAAGATTATACATGAAACTGTAGATGTACATGTACAACTTACTATTCCTTTTAAAGTTATTATTAAATTTCTTTTTTCCTCTTTTTTCTTCCCTTCCTCCTCCATCCCTTCAAGATGGCTACCATTAGATACAAATATATTCATATACACATATATGTATATATTAATTTATACTTAAAATCATTATATATATATACTTTTATTTATCAGTTTTTTCCCTCTGAATGAAAAAGCAAAACACCAGTTGTCTTTGTAGTTTCTTATTAAAAAATTGAAAGGTCATTCCAAAAAAAATTTTATTTTGAATTGTTTACTACTAACTTTAATGAGATCATAATAAAATTTTTCTTATCTACTCCTTTTTTGATCTGGTTCTAAATTGGAAGTTTTCACATGCACAATAAGAACACCTCAGAATCCTAGAAGAATGTTAAATGTGATGGTTAGAGGTTGAGAGCAAGTTGGTATAATAAAAAGAACACTGGTCATATTGTCAGATTATCAAAATAATCTGAGTTTGAGGGTTAGCCCTTACTTACTAACTGTATCACCCTGGGGTGTCCATTTAATCTCTCTTATTCTGCTTCCTGCTCTGTAAAATGAGAATGATAATTCTTGAGTCAATCAATTTGAATCAAGTCAAAAAACAGGTCAGACACTTAATAAGCACCTACTATTTGCTAGGCACTGTTCTAAGGACTGGAGATTCAAAGAAAGGCAAGTAACAGTCCCTGCTGTAGAGAAGCTCTTAGTCAAACAACATGCAAATCACTCTATTTAGTGTGATACATAGGTACAAGATGTTTAAAGAGATATTAGTATGGACTGGAGTGATTCCAAGAGGCTTCTCAGAAGAGGAAAGCGTTTGAACTGGATCTTTTAATCGAAGTTTTGATTTCGATTGGGAAATGAGAAAGAGAAGTAACTAGAAGTGAGACAAAAGCATGATCTTTGGACTCAAAGGACCTTACTCCACTCTCTCTGTGCTTATTTAAATAATGAGCTGAATGAAGGCAGGTAAATCTAAAGATCACTTGTAGCTACTGAAAATTGCTATTTTGCCTAGAAGATTTTTACTACCTAGCAGATGCACATAGTTACCTGATATCATTAACAGGAAATTGGTTTTTCTCCATCACCCTGTTGTCCCAAATACTTTTATGTTCATATGCTCAGGCCTTCTATTTCTGGATTCATTTAGAGCTTAAAGAAGCAGGTGTATGGATTATCATCTTGGTTCCTTTAACTGACTTTTCCATTTGCCTTCTAAATAAATTTCAGCATTAAGAACTGTATAGCACAAGAACAGCTCTCTTCTAACTTCATAGTGGTAGAACTATATCTCTACACTGATCTGTAGCTACTACTTTAAACTTTTAAGAGGCACACAAGTTTTATGTAAATGTGCATGGAACTTTGAGCATTAAATGTGGTGATTATATACAAAGTTAAAAAGTTTTAAAAAGTTACACTAGTTTATAGTCAACAATTTATATGTAAAGGCTGTGTGTGAGTGGGATGCATAATCTGAGATAATATCAATTTCTGGAACTGTGATCTGATTGGTATAGGTACTTTCTTCTCTAGTGTAAGTTGAAACCACATCTGATTCTTGGAGATTCTTGACTATATTTTTAAGGAAAAATCTAAAATATGCAGTCTATTAAAGGTCCTTTTCTGTTTCTTTTCATATTTAGAGAATATATATACTCCCCCTTTCTCCCTCTCTTATGCTCTACCTCTAGCTCTAACATGCTTGGGGTGCCTCTAGTTTATGATTTGGGGATCTTTATTATTCTTTATCTACCTCTTCTTCCAGCCACCCATAGCCTCATGGATGCCTTCTCATGTGTAAGTCATTGTTGCTAATAAGCTAAAGTGGTGTTACATCCACTATGTGTTTTTCCATTAATACTAAAGTAAATACTTTAGTAGTAAGGTAGGATTATGGAGGTTTATGTGGACTCATGTCTGTGTATTTGTCTGAAGAGTCCCGGTTGGCGTCTACAGGGTGCCCCATATGCTGGAAATGCAAGTATAGGGATGTTTATTAAGGACATCATAAATCTAATGAAATGTATAAAGGTCAGTTTTCTTATTAGGAGCTCACTGCAAAATTTCATCGTGTTAGAGCCTTTGTTTTTACTGAAATATAAATAAACACTTATAACAAGAACTGAATCTAGTCATATCTTCACAGTTATTAAAATATATGGTTATTTCACAAAAACAGCTCACTCCACTTGCGAGATACTTTCATAAGATCTTTGTGAGCTTCCATGATTCAAATGACTGAATTTTAGAGCTGTATTCTGTGGCCACCTGTACCACCTGATGCCTGAATAGAAGGTTCTTTTCTAATAGACATAGTAAATGTCTGTCCATTCTCAACTTGAAGACTTTAATTGAGGGAATAGTAGTTGTTATTTTCATTTGTTCAGTGACATCCAACTCATGAGGTTTTCCTAGCAAAAATACTAGAGTGGTTTACCATTTCTTTTTCCAGTGTCTGTATTGTAATAGATGAAGAATTGAGACTAATAGTGGTTAAGTGACTTACCCAGGGTCATACAGCTAGTAAGACCAGATTTGAATGCAGGGCTGGTGTTAATTGCCCAATTGAGGGAGCACTCCATTGAGGGAGTAATCCATTCCACTTTGGGTCAGTACTACTTGTTAGTAAACTTGTTGATTTTTGAGGTTTTTTAACATTAGTTCCGAATATGTTCTACCCATTGCTTCTAGCAGATGCCTTTTCTAAGGGAGCACTCCTTCAAATACCTGAAGATGCCCGCCTTGTCCTCTACCCTTCTCTCTAATCTGAAAAGCCTGCCCTATGTATCTTCCTTCCAAGAGTCTGCTGATCTTTCTAGAATAAGTAGATTTCTATTTTTCCCATGTTCTGTCCTGTGTAAGTGGTTTTACATTTTCAATGCCTTTGTCACAGCCATACTGATCCATGTAGGCAGCAGAGATATGGCATTACTAAGCTGATCTCCTTAAAGCCCCATTTGATTGCTGCCTTCTCTATGACTGCTAAATTAAGCCAGACTTAAATTCCAGATCCAGAATTGCTGTATCACTTTTCATAGTGTCTTGCTTAGGGTATTTGTTCCCCAGTTGTCAAACTTTGAATGAACTCTTGACAGCCATCCTAGAGACATAAAAATATATGGTCTTTGCTGGGATTATTTTACATTCCCAAGTGATGCTAAATGTTTTAAATAAAGTCTGCTCAGACAAACTTGGTTCATTCAGCTTCAGTGGGGAAGGATCTTTTAGGACCCTGAAACACAAACTTCTCATTTTAGAGTGAGCAAGGTGGAAATCAGGTCTAAAATAAGCTCTTCTCCATTTATTTTTCCTGAGTCACTTTACTATAGAGGCCTAAATTTAGTTTTCTTTTCATTATAATGAATAAATAGAATTAACATGACTTTGGAGAGAGAGTGTGGACTAATGCCTAAAGCATAAAATTAGATGGAAATCAGGAATGGAATTTTTTACCTTTTTTGATGATTACATGAAAGAAAATCCTTTTTTTGCCTCCATTTTATCCATGGAGAAAAAGATTAGTTCATCATCTCCATGACCCTTGTTAAAAATCTGACCATTATCTGGTAGGGTTAACATATACTGCTTAAAGTGGTGAAGAAATTGCTGTATGACTGTTTCAAGTGGTTCTCTTAGACACTTCATAAAAATTTTAACTTCATGGAAATTAGGTTAGTCTGATCAGATGATAGTAAATGTCTTCATTGGCACCATCTGTCAGAGGTAGACAGTAAAGGGATTCAATACTAAATGTGTATTGATAAGAAAAGGACAGGGTCAATGATCTGGCTCCTAAGGTATTTCTGATTGGAAGTAAATGATGTCTGGAGTCTGGGTGCAAACTTTATGTAGATTGGGGGATGAAGCATAGTGTGATCTTTTCTCCATCTTTGTCCATTTCTGACTTGGAACAACAAAATGTTTTTCCAGTCTTCATTTTGGAGGTGGTCTGATATGGTGCAGGGTTGATGTCAGTAATGAACAAGGTACCTCCAATTATCTAAGAAAAGAGGAATCGATATCAAGGTAAAGTGATTTTTAAGAAACTTGCCCCCCCCACCTGACTGAAGTATGAACTTCACAGGACTGATATATTTTTTTGTTACTCATTTTTCCAGTAGGCAGAATGAGGAGAAATGATTACTGACTGTTGTCAGCCCCTTTTGCTCATCTCAAGAAAAGGATACCCTTTTCTTCCATCTTTTTTTCTTTCCTTTTCAGATTAGCCTCTTAGATTCCACAGCATTTCTTCAATTTTAATATCAATGAAATAGAAACTTGAAAGTTTCATTTAATCTAACTCCCTCTCTGCTTTTCAGAAAGACTGTCACCAGACCATCCTCAAACATGAGGTTTTCTCCAGTTTTTGAAGAGCTCTTGGAAAAAAGATTTTACAGTCTTGTTAACTTATCTTTTTATTTCTTGATTATGCCTTGAATGGCATGAATATTCTGTCACCCAAATATGCAACTTGCTATTCCATTTAAATATACAATAAAGTTATCACGTAAATTTCTCCTTTTCCTTCCCTCTCTGACTTTTATTTTCTTAGAAACATTCTAGGATATAGTATAAAGAGTCCTGAAGGAAGACCAGATTGGAAGTTATGATATTTGTTAGAAAATATTGAAAACATTTAAAATTCTATGTGGTTATAAATTCTTATTTATTATAGAACTGGAAATCCTTAAAATTCATTAAATGGGGCAGCTAGGTGGTGCAATGGATATAGAGCACTGGCCCTGGAGTCAGGAGGACCTGGAGTTCAAATCCGGCCTCCGACTCTTAATAATTATCTAGCTGTGTGACCTTGGGCAAGTCACTTAACCCTATTGCCTTGCCCCCCCCAAAAAAACAAGGAAAAAAGGTCATTAAATGTTAATATCTTCCAAACTTTTTTGATTGCTCAACATTACCAGCAAAAAATTTTGAGTCACACCTCTAATAAATGCATATTTATTTATAAATTACTACTATAATAATAAGTTACATAGTCACAAAACATGAACCAAAAAATGGAATTTTAAAAGGATGAGATAGGTCTTAATCATTTTGGGCCTCATTTTTAAAATAAGAGATTTGGACTTGGATCCCTTCTAGTTCCAAATCTATTCTCCAAGAAGTAAACAATATTTTAAAAATTGTTTTGATTTTATTTTAAATAATGACTGATTCTAAATTTAGTTTATTTTGATGTGTGGTAGTAATGGTTGTTGTAGCTAAAAGAATTATATCACAATAATACAAATGATAGAATTTCATTATTGACTGCTCTGATTAAAACATGATACTAATTTTTCAATTCTATCCACTAATATGCAAAAAAATTATTTTAATTTGACTGATAAATTCCACCTTTTCCTGCAGTCATGGAGGAGTAGGAGTATATCCATCCTACTCTGGATATCAGTGATCCAATCCAACCCCTCAGTTTTACAAATGGAGAAATTAAGATTTGAGTGGTAAAATTACTTGTCACAGAGCAAGTAAATAGCAAGCCAGAGCTCCACCCCAGGATTTCTGATTCCAAATCCTGGGTTTTCTTTCCCCTGAACCATGCTGCTCTCTATTAGCAGAATTTCACTATGACTTTGGTGCAGATCTCTTTCCATAAACCCAGCAGAGGTTCTTGGGAGCAGCCTTTTAGAATATGATTGGAAACAATCCATGTATGGAGGAATAGGGAGAATACTAATAAATATCCAAAACTGTCAGGGTAGGAGGAAAAGAATAAGCATTTATTAAGCACCAGTGTTTTGCCAGCTATGTATTTAGCATTTTACATATATTCTCTTATTTAATCAGCTTACCCTCCAGCCATTGTTCAAGTCTCTTGTCCCATCTAAGTCAATTAATGCCTCGATTTCTCTTTCCTCCCATATTTATTTAGTCATTCTTTTTTTTTTTTTTTTGCTTAATATACACCTCCCCACAAAATTCCTGGTGGCTTTGCCTCCTCATTTTGATTAAAACCTTAAAGTGATGCCATGAGAGTTTATTTCTTCTCCTTTTTAATGTTTAAAATAAATAAATTTATTTATTTTTTAATTTTAATTTTCCCCCAAATCTCGCTTCCCCCCCCACAGAAGACAGTCTGTTAGTCTTTACATTGTTTCCATGGTATACATTGATCTAAATTGAATGTGTTGAAAGAGAAATCATATCCTTAAGAAAAAAAAATAAAATTTAAGAGATGGCAACATTACATAAGAAGATAATGGGTTTTTTTTAATTAAAGGTCTTTGTTCAAGCTCCACAATTCTTTCTCTGGATACAGATGGTATTCTCCATCACAGATACCCCCAAATTGTGCCTGATTGTTGCACTTATGAAATGAGCAAGTCCATTAAGGTTGATCATCAACCCCCATGTTGCTGTTATGGTGTACAATGTTCTTCTGGTTCTGCTCATCTTGCTCAGTGTCAGTTCATGCAAATTCCTCTAGGCTTCTCTGAATTTCCATCCCTCCTGGTTTTTAATAGAACAATAGCTCTTTGGAAAGGTTGGATGAGTTCACAGGAGAGCTTATTTCTAAGAGGCATAGCAAATCCTTGGAGTCAGGAAAGCTGCTTTTTTTTAAAAAAAAAACTATTTAAGGCAATGCAGCTAAGTGATTTGTCTAAGGTCACACACAGCCAGGTAATTATAAGTGTCTGAGGGTGGATTTAAACTCAGATTCTCCTGACTCCAAGGCTGGTGTTCTATTCACTGTGCCATCTAGCTGCCCCTAGGAAAGCTGTTTCTGACAACTTGCTAGCTCTATGACCATGGGCAGACCATTTGACCTATTAGTATTTCAGCCAACTTTTTAAAGACTAAGTTCTTTGTGGTGGCAAAGAACTAGAAATTACAGGATTGCCTATCAATTGAGGAATGGCTCAAGTTGTTGTGTATGTGATGGAATACTACTCTGCTATAAGAAATGATGAATTCAGTGATTTTAAGAAACATGGAAAGACTTGGAGAAAATAAAGAGAAGCTAAATGAGAAAAACTGAAAGAACAATGTATACGATAACCACAATCTTATTTTAAGAATGACTTTGAGGGGCGGCTAGGTGGCACAGTGAATAGAGCACTAGCCTTGGAGTCAGGAGTAACTGGGTTCAAATCTGACCTAAGACACTTGATAATTACCTAGCCGTGTGGCCTTGGGCAAGCCACTTGACCCCATTGCCTTGAAAAATCTAAAAAACAAAATTAAAATAAAATTAAAAAAAGAATGACTTTGAGCAAATAAGCTATTTTGGCTTTTATAAATATCCAAATTCACTATAAAGGGCATATAAAAATGTTATCTGTATCCAGAGAAGGAACTGCTAAATATAAGTATGTATAGAATAATTTTACATATATGTAAAATTTCTGAGCATAAAGCATTACTGATTTGCAAAAAGAAGAACTCTTATTCCATGAAAAAAAATATGCTTGGTATCATCTCCTTTGTATTCTCTGTATGAAGGCTTGGATTAGGTAAGGAGCTGTGGCTCTTTTTGCTATTAGTATAGATTGCTGCTTGGCCTTTCTGTTTTTGAAAGACTTTCCTCTGTTGCAGATTTGCCATAAACCAAGTCAAACTTCCCACAATCTGTCATATAATGCATTTACATTTTATTTAATTTGTATGGTACAGTGTGTGTCCATTATTTCCCTCTTTTTTCCTTAACATTTTTTCTTTAGTCAGTTGTTCCTAGTAATTGGTCCTTTGAAAAATTGTAGAAGGGGGCTGTACTCTAATTTGCATCTGAATTTTCAGTTTCATTTTCTCAGCACAGAGTACCTAACATTGGAACATTTTTAGCTTTTATTTTAGGTGAAACATACTAATTAATGAAATTTTACCACTAGTGAAGCTAGTGTTGGCCCTAGTTATTGAAGATAAATGCTTTTTCTTTGACAGGGAAAATTACCATTTAATAACATTAAAGTAGCATGGAGTTATTGGTTGTTTTTTTAGTAAATCCTATTTTTAAGAACTCTGACCTCCTGAAGACTTTTTTTTGTGAAACATAATAAACTAAAAATGTTTCAAGCACTCACATTATTCCAAACAGTTGAAATTAAGTCTTAAGATTTGTAACCTAACTTTCATATTGGCTTTAATTGAAGAAAAAAGCATAAACATGTTGCATGAAGCATAAAGGTAAACTTATAAAACTTCTAAGTGGACAGCTCACTGATTTATTGTCTAAACCAGAGATCCTTTTTTTTTTCTTGCATCTTGGAGGCCTTTGGTCATTCATGGTCTGATGAACTTGGAGATCGCTTCTCAAAATCATGTTTTTAAATGTGTAACATGAAATGTGTAGCATTACACAAAAAATCAATTCTTTTGAAACAGTTATAAATATATCTAAAAGTATTATAAATAAACAAGTACAGAGATTCCCTGTTAAGGAGTCCTAATCTAAACAGGGTAGAAGAGAATTTACCAGATTTGCTGTTTTTTGTTCATTTTCATATATCTTTCATGAATTAGTTTGGCCAAAAAGGATGTGTTAAAGAAACCAACTGAGAGTTAAATATTTTCCTTTATTCAAATCAGAAAATGTGAGAGTTTCAATGATATCCTTAATGGAAAAACAGGGTTGAAGTATACACTGTGGTATTCCCACTGCCAAATTAAAAATAAAAGAGAGAAGTTAAATAGCAAATTTTAGAGGGACCAAAAAGGGATGAGGGTGTTGGTATATGTCTGTGTAATATAACCTGATAAAAAAGATGGAAGATTTGTATTTATGAATGAGAGAAAATGGATGATAGAAAATCTAATAAAGAGGAGATGAGAGACAGAATGAAAGGCTGCAAACCACATTTCAAGGATTTTTTAGCCACAAACACTGAATGATCATAGCAACCGTCACCAAGGAGACCACTGGAAATCTGAAAAATGTCAAGGTCAAACATGAAAACAGAGAAATTCCATATTGATTAATAACTTATAGATGTATTGATATCTCTTTTGCTTCATCTCCTATATTTCCCATCTTAAGACAGAATTTATCAAGAGAAAAGTAAAGGCAAAAATGTGATTCCCGCCCCCCGTGGAAAAAAAGCAATCTATCAGAATATAAACTGTTGTGAACACAGAGAGACAACCTTAAACCCAGACTCCCCAGACTATTCAGAAATTTAAGTACTAATGAAGGCAAGACTCACAAGTACTGTTCACTCTTCTTGCTATCTGGCTGCAGTGGGATTATTGCTCATGAGAGAAAAAAAATAAATTTAAATTCAAATAAAACTAACAGAAAGTGCTCCCTTATTATACCTTGTTAAAAACAGATGAGACAGACTTCTAGCAAAGAGGGAACTATCTCTTTCTATAGGAAGCATTATCCATTAGGTATTGCCAGGGAATTATTTAAAACTTTAGAGAAAATTATGATTTGTTCTCATTGAGGGGAAGGTTTTGGTAGGGAGTAAGGGAAAAGGCATCAGAACTGTTAAATACTTGGATTCATATACAGGTCCTTGGAGAGTAGAGCAAAATCTCAGATCAAGCCTTTTATAGTTAGGTGGCCTAGGCAATACTCAGATTTCTCATTCTATCTTCTGTCTTCTGGTAAACTGATCCTTCACCCCAGGGGTCTGTACCAAATATATGCAGTATTACATGAAATTCCTTTTTGTATAGAGGGAAGACACATAAACATTTCAATGATTTCTGCATCCTTCCTATCTTGGGCCATCTGCTTTCTCTGGGGAGGTTTACAAGTGGAGACAGAGAGTGTCTCTATGGTATGGGACTATGCATGCATTTTTCCTGGTTTCCTGGGTGAAGTTTATGGGCCAATAGGACTAAAATATTCCCTCAAAGTGTACTCAAGTCCTTTGTACTGAGTCTCTGATGCAAGAGTTAAAATTTAGATTAATGGTCTCATTCCCCCCATCGTCTCTTCACCTTTTCCTTCTTCCTCCCCTCCCCTTTTCTCTCTCTCTCAACAATTAACTGTTAATATGAAAACCTTATAGGATTTAAATTAAAACTGTGTTGATAGATTTTTTGTAACTATTAGCTTATTTTCCCAATTATATGTAAAGATAATTTTCAATATTCATTTTTATAAGACTTTTCTCCCATCTTCCTTCTCCTTCACCCCCCAAGATGTCAAGCAATCTGCTATGAGTTATATATAACATTAATAATTTCTTATAAAGACATTGAATCTTGAAATCTGCCTCTGCTAGCCTTATCAAAACTGTTTACTCCTATTAATACTAGAGCACAATGTTTGAAAGTTGCTATTTTCCTGTATTAACCTGGGGAACAAGTCCATGATTACAATAGTCTATTTTGAATTACTTAGTTTCAATTTAATATATAGAGTAACAATAATATTAAGAATAATAGCATTTTTAAAAACCATTTGGGTTTGTAAGGCACTTTACAAATATGATCTCATTTGATCCCTTATCTATCTCTATGAGATAGATGCTATTATTATCTCTACTTTACAAATAAGGGAAACTGAGGCTGAGACATCAAGTAATCTACTGAGGGGCACAGATTTGATATCTAAGGCAGGATTTGAAACCAAATCTTCCCAGCTCCAAGTGCAGCATCCAGTTACTATACTATGAAGTTAAACAAGAATTCTAAAACTTTGAGAAGCAATATGATTTAGTATTTGTTGGACTTACAGTCAGAAAGGTAGGGTTCACATATGAACTCCATCATTTATTTGTTAATTTCATTTATAATAATCATTTCATTTATCTGAGCCATATTTTTCCCTTTTGTAAAATGGGCATCATTAATAATAATAGGGATTGGAGCTGCTTCACAGGTAAGTGAGCCTCATGTATGACTAACATGAGAAAATTTTTGTAAAACACTTGGGAGACCTTTAGAGTGCTATATAAATATTTTCAGATGTTTTTCAACTTCCTCATTTAATGGATGAGAAAATTCGGACCCAGAAATCTTAAATGGATTGCCTAAGGTTACCCTGCTAGTTAATGGTCAAGCCAGTACCTAGGACATACAGTCTCCAATCTCTTTTTCCACTACAAGCCAACATAAGTTGGATGCTTGGGGCTTTCTTGTCTGTTCTGGAATTCTCAATCTCTGAATCCAGGTGCTGTTTGTAAATAAGTGTGACAGTTCTTATGGTGTGTGGTGAAGCTCAGCCTCTGGGGCCCACAGAAGTGCCCTGAACCTTTGTTTATCAAGGCCAGGACCAAACTCATACCTGTTCATATCCTTGGACAGAGAAAATTTTGGCATTGCCCTGCAGGGGTGAATAGCAAGAATTTAATAACTGTAATGAGAGACTATCATAGGGGGTGGAAGGGTGGAATGAGAAATTTCTATAATTGTCACTAAGAATATATACTAATTAAAATTAATTTTTATTAATCAAACTTTTATTTGTGACCTAGGAGAAACACATGTAAAATATTTCTGTAGAAACATTCTGTCTGTATTATGACCATGCTGGGTTTTTTTTTCTTTCAGTGGTTGGTTCCTTGGCCTAAAATCTTCTCTCTCTTATTATTACTAATTGTAGTTGACATTTTATGCCCTTTAAAGTTTCACAAAGTTCTTTAAATAGGCTATTATCTTTGCTCTGTCCCAATCATGCTGTCTCAATGGTAGTATGAGTATCATTTCCCCTATTTTACAGATAAGGAAACAGAGGCCCAAAGAGAATGTTTGGCTCAGGATTACTTAAAGACAGTTAAAAGAGCCAAAATTTAAGCTCCTCTGTCTTCAGCTCTGATTCTTTTTACACTATAGGAATTTTCCAGAGAGAGAGAGAGAGAGAGAGAGAGAGAGAGAGAGAGAGAGAGATGAAGAAGAGATTCCTTTGGCAATTTGGTGAAATCTATCAGAATATTTTTTTAAAAATTCATAATTGAAGAAAATGTTAAATTTCAGTTATAGATCAATGAAAATATAGATTTTTTCCCCCATCTAAAATCACAGACCTTCTGAAATCATTGCTTGACCTGGGCCCCAGGTTAAGGACCTCTGCCTTAGATGAACCACCAGGAATGATCCATTCATCTCTGGAATATATGTATATATAGGTATATGTATATATGTATATACATATATAAATAGAGAGAGTTATGAAGTTTAACTCTTAGAACATTTTACAAAGCATGAATTATCATTAATCAGAATTTAGTCAGTGCTTTACAAAGTATTTGTGTTCTTTATAATCTGAGAAATACATAAGCCTTTGGCCTTTAATTTTTTTATCATGAACTTTATTTTTCTTGTGTGTGTGTGTGTGTGTGTGTGTGTGTGTGTGTGTGTGTGTGTGTGTGTGTGTGTGTGTGTGTGTTTACTACCTTATGTTCACCTTATAGAATTTTCTGCCACCTCTTCCTCCAGCCATTGTTGTTCAATTATGTCTCACTCTACATGATCCCATTTTGGGATATTCTTGACAAAGGTACTGGAGTGGTTTTCCATTTCTTTTTCTATCTCATTTTACAGATGATGAAACTGAAGCAAACAGATAAAATGACTTGCCCAGCTTCACACAGTTAGTATCTAAAGACAGATTTGAATAAAGGAAGATGAGTCTTCCTAATTCCAAGCCCATTCTATATATTGTGCCACCTAGCTGCTCTTCTACTCATTAGGTCTAATAATATATTTTCTTGCAGTGTATGTTTCTACTTTATCAACATTAATTTAATTTAGAAGTAAAGGAATAAAAAGAGTGTCTTATAGCTCACTTTTTGCTCTGAATTTGGCCATGGTTTTTTTTGGTTCTGTTTTTATCTAATGAAAGTTCACGTCTATAGAATACTCTACATAGGCAAACTCCCTCTCCAAAAGCAGATCAGTAATGGTTTCTACAGCTGATTCTTTGAGCAATGTTTCCCAAACTGTGGTTAAAAAGCTGGGGTGAGGGGCGGCTAGGTGGTGCAGTGGATAAAGCAGCGGCCCTGGAGTCAGGAGTACCTGGGTTCAAATCCGGCCTCAGACACTTAATAATTACCTAGCTGTGTGGCCTTGGGCAAGCCACTTAACCCCATTTGCCTTGCAAAAAAAAAAAACCCTAAAAAAAAAACTGGGGTAAACTGGAATCAGTTTGAATTAATTACCTAAATTTTAGTGTAAATATATATACTACTCAGAAATCAGACAACATTACAACTTGGGACTGGACTTAATGTTTTGTTAATTGTCTAGATTTCAGAAAGTGATAGGAAAAATGGTAATGATGAAGATTAAAATTAAAAATGTACCATGAGCACATTCCCTGCCACTTCAGTTGTTAAATATTTACCAGTACACCCCAGACTGAAAGGAACCCTGAAATATCCCAAGCTTTATTATTTAATGAAGTTTGTCATTTATTAATAGGCATTAAAATAAAAATTTTAGAGGATTTTACTGTAAGGATTCTGCCAGAGTTTTTTTTAAAGGTGAAGATTTAGGAGCAGCTAGTTCTGCCTCAGACACTTACTAGCTTACTTACTGATTGCCAGAAGGAAGGAAGGAAGGGAAGGAGGGAAGGAGGGAAGGAGGGAAGGAGGGAAGGAGGGAAGGAAGGAAGGAAGGAAGGAAGGAAGGAAGGAAGGAAGGAAGGAAGGAAGGAAGGAAGGAAGGAAGGAAGGAAGGAAATTAAAGCAAAGGATTTTGCCCTTGTGGAAAAGTTTGAGAACCCCAGAAATTTAGTTGAAATATGGAAAAACTTCTCAGGACTTGCCCAGGATCCCAGACTTTCTAAAAGAAACATGAAGATTCCTGGGCCAAAATTAAAGTCATTTTTCTCCTAGTCTTCATGTAGTGCTCCTTCCCTATTAAGCATGCCATTCAGTTTCTCTAGACATTAATTTCCTCTTCTGTAACTTGAATGGATTGTATTAAATGATTTTTAAGCTTCCTTTTTAGGTCTGGAAGTATTAAGAATTTTTGAATACTGAGAAGGTTAAATTCCTACCATGTAGGGCCATAATCCTTAAGAAATAAAGCAATTTTAAATGCCTTCTGGACACATCTTTTAAAAGTGATATTTTGGAAAATGGCTGCAACAAGCATGATTCTCCTATTTTTTGATTTCTTTTAAAATGGAACTATGATGCCTGATTTTATATTTGTTTTTGGCCCAATAGACTTTATTGGTAGTTATTTAAGTAAAATAAGGAGATGGTGTTTAGGTTGTACAATAAAGATTACTGTAAGACCTAAAAAAATTATCAGAATATTTGTTCATAATCGTGGAAATACAACGTATACCAGTTGATGTATTTTGATTGAGGCACATCTCTGGCCATAATAATTTTTATAAGACCTCAAAGAAATGACCATGAATGGTTTTGATTTTATCCATGTATGTATGATATACATTTTCAGGTGAAAGTGACAGTCATGATCATAGAAGTAGAGTTAGAAGAGATTTCCAAGACCAAATCTTATTTTAGAAATGAAGAAAATGAAGCCAAGGAGGTTAAATAAATTGCCTGAGATCATAGGTAAAATGTATCAGAGTTAGGTCTTATGACTCCAACGGACAGTTCTCTTTATATGCTATCATGTAGGGGCAGCTAGGTGGTGCAATTGATTGAGTGAATAGCGCTCTGGAGTCAGAAGGACCTGAGTTCAAATCCAGCCTCAGACACTTTATAATTACCTTACCTGATCTTGGACAAGTTACTTAACCCCATTGCTTTGCCAAAAAAAAACCCCATAAACAAAATAAACAAACAAACAAATAAATAAATAAATGTATTCAGCATGCTGTTAATGCCTGGGGATGGTAATTGATACTAGCTTGGCATCAGCTATTTCCACAAATTGCCATTAGATAGTAAGCTCCTTGAGGGCAGGTACTGTCTTTTTTATTTGCATTTTACCACCCGGTTCAGTGCCTCACTTATTGATGGTGTTGTTTTCCCATCATTCAGTCATCCTGCTTTTCATGACCCTATTTCGGATTTTCTTGGTAAAGATCCTGGAGTGGTTTGCTATTTCCTTTGCCAGGTCATTTTATAGACGATGAGATAAATAGGATTAAGGGACTTGCCCACACAGTGCACAGTGACTTGGTCACACAACTAGTAAGTGTCTGAGACCAGATTTGAGCTCAGACCTTCCTGATTGTGCCTGGGTTCTTAATAAATATTTATTGAATAATGAATAAATGATCTACCTACTTGGTCTCTCATCCAGGCTTCTTGAAGAAAATGTTTTATTTCTCTTTGTATGTCTAGTACCTAGCATATTTCTCAGCACATAGTAGGAGCTTAAGAAATGATTGTTGAATTAGAGTTAAATCAGTGACCAAAAAAGCTGATATGACCTTGGGCTGCATCAAAAAAGGAATACCTTCTAGGATTAAGAAAGTGATAGTTCCTCTGTAATCTGATCTCTGTAGACCACCTCTGGAGCATGGTGCTTGATTCTAGATACCACAGGTAAATAAGGATGCTGAGGAGCTAGAAATTTCAGAAAAGAACTTTACAAGAAGATAAAGAAAGAAAAAGAAAGGAGAGGGGAATAAATATCTATATTGGACCTACTGTGTGCTAATCATTATGCTAATTGAGCAAATATTTAATTTGATTTTGGGATATAGGTCCTGTTACTTATCCCCATTTTATAGTTGAAGAAACTGAGGCAAACAGAAGTTAAGTCACTCATCCAAGGTCACACAACTATTAAGTGTCTAAGGTCAGATTTGAAATTGGGTCTTCCTGATCCCAATGTTCTATCCACCATGCCACCACTCGTCATATGATGATGATAAAATGATGGAAATGAGGTTGTTTGTCTTTGAAATAAGAAGACTTGAGTGGGGAGGTGCTATAGTTGTTTTCCATGTATTTGAAAAGCTGTCCTTTGAAAGAGGGACTAGGCTTCTGTTTGGATAGCCACAGAGGGAAGTACCAGGAGTGATGGGGAAAAATGACAAAAATAAATAAAAATTTGCTAACTATGAGAGATTTCCAAAAGTGGCATAGGTTCCCCGGGGAGGTACCTGGGTCTCCTATTGAAAATCCTGAAGCAGAATCTTAAGTGACTGATTCTCACTTTTAAATGAGTTGGCCAAGATGGTCGTTGCCTCGGTCCCTTCCTAAACTTCTGTGATTCAGTGAAATGCTACATGCCAGTACTTAGCTGTAACAACTGCTAAGACAATTTTAGGAGAGTTAACATTCAACATGAAGGGCCTAGTTTCTCACTAATGGAGAAGATAAGCACTGTGGAATGGAACACTAGGTCTCTGAATAATACTTATTTTAGGAAGCAATGAAAAGATAAGTAAGACTCCTAGGATTTCAGTCCTAATGAGTGGTTTCAAATCAAATTAAAAGAAAAAAAGTGCACATACTTACGTGAATTAAAAGGCCTCATTATTTAAATTTAGCAATCTTATGGATATACCTGCTGTGTGTAGAATTAAAATACATAAATGATTTCACTTAACATCTCTCAATATCCTGGGGACATGCCCTTTAGCAGGGCTTCTATCAAAGACATTCTTTGTTCTAGTGATGAAAAATTAGAATGCATTTTACCCCTGAAATCAGTTAACAAACATTTATTAAACACCTATTATATACCAGGCCCTGGAAGGCACAATGCCAAGTTCTGGGAGAAAAATTGATTTTAAGGATCAATAGGGGAATCATGATAATTTGATGAAAGAAAAAATATTCCATATAAAAAGAATCTGTTTAGTCAATAAGGATTTAATTTTTTAAATTAACGTACCGGTATTGTGGTAACTTTCCCACACATCTCCTCCATTCTTTTTTTTAATTTATTTACTTTATTCTGAACTTAATAAAACAAGCATTTTCATAACAATACAATAGAAAAAAGATGACTGTACATGAAACTGCAAATCTATTGTAAACAACTTGCTATTCCTTTTAAATATTTAATAAAGTTATAATGTAACTTTCTTTTATTTTCCTCCCCCCCCCAACACTGGAGATGGCTATCATTAGGCATAAATATATGTGTGTATACAAAAAAAAAAAAAAAAATATATATATATATATATATATATATATATATATATATATATTTATAAAACCAAATGACAATTTTACCTAAACTAATTTATATATTCAAAACCATCCCACTAAATTCCTTCATTCTTTTTTTATAAAGATTTTATTTATTTTGAGTTTTACAGTTTTTTCCCCAATCTTACTTCCCTCTCCCCACCCCCCACAGAAGGCAATTTGCCAGTCTTTACATTGCTTCCATGGTATACGTTGATCCAAATTGAATGTGATGAAAGAGAAATCATATCCTTAAGGAAGAAACATAAAGTATAAGAGATAACAAGATCAGACAATAAGATATCAGGTTTTTTTCCTAAATTAAAGTTAATAGACCTTGGTCTTTGTTCAAACTTCACAGTTCTTTCTCTGGATACAGATGGTATTCTCCAGTGCAGACAGGCCCAAATTGTCCCTGATGGTTGGCACTGATGGAATGAACAAGTCCATCAAGGTTGATTATTGCCTTCCATGTTGTTGTTAGGGTGTACAGTGTTCTTCTGGTTCTGCTCATCTCACTCAGCATCAGTTCATGCAAATCCCATCAGCCTTCCCTCAATTCCCATCCCTCCTGTTTCTAATAGAACAATAGTCTTCCATGACGTACATATACCACAGTTTGCTAAGCCATTTCCCAATTGAAGATTTCCAATTCTTTGCCACCACAAACAGGGCTGCTATGAAATACCTCCCTTCTTAACAGCAACAAAAAAGCAAATCTTAAATCTCCCATTTTCTTAAACTATTGTACTCTATCTCTCTTCTCCTTCACTCCTAAATTTCTAGAAAAAGTATCTACTATTATCACCTTTCTACTCAAATTACTCTTTCAAAGGTTGCAAATAATTTCCATTAATTGCAAATGAGCTTTAAGACTTTTTTTCCCTCCTCCACCTCTAAGCATTCAGCCCTTTTGAGCACACTGTCTTCTTAGATACATCCTCTTTCCTTAGTGTCTTAAGACATTAAGTTCTCCTGCCTTCCCATCTACCTGTTGACTTTTCTCTGGTTTCTTTTCACTATACTCTTCCCATCATTTAAAATGGCTGGCAGGAGGAGGAGGGGAGGAGGGGAGAAGGGGAGGATCCTTTTCTGTCCTAATTTTTTCCCCCAGGTCTTCTTTCCTTGTACTCTTTCTATTGGTGAGTTCATTCACTCTGATGGTCTTCTTCTTTCCTTGTACTCTTTCCATTGGTGAGTTCCTTCACTCCTATGGATTTAATTACATCTTTATGCATAGAATTCCCACATCTATATTCATTCTAATTTCTCTGCCAAGCTCATCTTCAACTGTTACCTCAAATTCAACATGCCCCACATTAAATTCATCTTCTCCAAACTCATGCTTCTCTTGCTTGTATCATTATCCTTTGAATGATTCACACAGAAAATCTTCACGGACTCTTCATTCCTATTTAAGATTTGAAACAGATTTCAGTAGCCATCTAGCTACCTAGTCTAACCTACATCGAAGAAACAATCAGCACTAGGAGATACCAAATTGTTAGTTATCCAGACATTGCTTGAAGACTTTTACCAAACAACCTATTATGCATTTGGATGACTCATTGTTCGAGAGCCTTTTCTAACATCAAGCCCTTTGGAAACTTTCACCCTCTGCTCTCTGGAGCCAAACTGAACCAATTCAATCCCCTTTTCACTGAATAGCTGTTAAAATACTTAACACAACTGGTCCAACTGTTCTAGAGAACAATTTGGAGCTATGACCAAAGGGCTATAAAACTATGCATACAATTTTGACCCAGCAATACCACTACTAGATCTAATACCCAAAGACATCAAAGAAAACAGAAAAGAACCCACAAATACGAAAATATTTATAACAGCTTTTTTTGTGTGGTGGCTAAGAATTGAAACTTGAGGGGATGCCCATGAATTGGGGAATAGCTAAACAAATTGTGGTATATAAAAGTAAAGGAATATTGTTGTGTAATAAGAATGATGAGGGGGATAGTTTTCAGAAAACCTGGCAAGACCTCTATGAATTGATTGCAGAGCAGAATCAGGAGATCATTATACATAGTAACAGCAGTATTGCAATGATGATCAACCATGAAAGACTTAGCTGCTCCGATTAATACAATGATCCAATATAATTCCGAGAGACCCATAATGAGAAATGTTCTCTAAGTTCCAGAGAGAGAACTGATGAGCTCACTTTATTTTTCCTTCTTTTTTTGCATCATGGCTAATATGGAAATATGCTTTGCATGATTTCACATGTATAATTGAAATCATATTATTTGTATTCTCAACATTTGGTGGAAGGGCTCAGGGGAGAAAGAGAATTTAGAACTCAAAAATTAAAAAAATAATGTTGCAATTAATAAATTCAGAGGAAAAAAGAGAAATATTTGAACACAGCTCTCATATCCCAACTCAGTCTACTCTTCTCCAGGAAAAATAAAAACCAAAATCCCCAGTTCCATCAACTGATCCTCATATGATACAACCTCTAAGGTCCTTAAGCACTCTGGTTTCTCAGCTCTGAATTGTTTCAATTTGTTTCAGTTGTTTGGTTTCCTTTCACTATACTCTTCCCATCATCTAACTTCAATTTTCTTTTTTAAGAATACTCAGAACAGAACCTAGAGCAGAAGACAAGAGGGATCATCATGTTATTTCTGGAACTTGTACCTCTCTTAATGTAGCCTAAGATTTCATTAGCTTTTCTGGAGTCATCCTCCTTTTCCTCTCCCCATTTTTCCTGTCTTAAACAACTGGTTGCATAGTTGATAGAGCACCAGGCTTGAAGGAAGGAAGACCTGAATTCAAATCTTACATATTTAGTTTATTCTGAACTTAATAAAATAAGCATTTTCATAACAATACAATAGAAAAGAAGATGACTGAACATGAAACTGCAGATCTATTATGTACAACTTGCTATTCCCTTTAAATATTTAATAAATTTATAACGTAACTTTCACTAACTGTGTGCTTCTGGGCAATAAAAACAACAATAACAACTGCTATTATTCTTCCCATTTTACAGATGAAGAAACCTTCATCTGTATAATGGGAATGAAAATAGTAACTATCTTGCCAACTATCCTTGTAGTCAGGATCAAATGAGATCATCATTTTAAAGACCTAGCATTGGACCTGGTACACACTATATAAATGTTAACTATTATTATTATGATTATATTTTTCATTTGTCCTTTTTTACTCACATAGCCACCTCTTGATTTCAGTCTCTCATCTCTTGTTTTAACTACTTTAATAATCTCTGAACTGGAGGCTTGTTCTTCCCCTAGTCATTCCATTATCCATCTTTCTCAGGCATTGGTCTTACTATGCAACTCTACTGCTTAAAACCTCTCATAGCTCCTTATTGCCTTTCTGCAACCTGTAATTCAAGGTCCTTCCTAATTTGCCCTTTCTAGCCTAATTTGCTTTTGTTTGTTTGGTTGGTTTTTTGTAAAGCAATCAGAGTTAGGTGATTTGCTCAGGATTACCCATCTAGTGTCAAGTTCAGATTTGAATTCAAGTCCTCTTCACTTGAGTGCTCCATCCATTGAAACAAGGAGTTGGCCTCTTTCTAACCTAATTTTGAAAGGAATACACTTTTACTCTTATTTCAAGATAATTTGGACAATATCCTGAACCTTCAAATATTTTGACAGTTTTCTCATACTTCCTCATTCCTTCCTTTCTAGTCAATCAACTTTCTCCCCACATATATCACATAGAGCTTATTTTTGCCACTTTTTAATGTGTTCATTGCATAACATTTATTTTTATCTTTATGTGTCCTCTCTCTTCTACTCTAGGTTCTTTCTGGGTTTCCCTAAAAAGACATTGGTGAAGTCATATCATATGAAAATCAGTTAATGGAACTGGGGATTTTGTTTTTTGTTTTTCCTGGAGAAGAGTAGGCTGAGGTGGAGCATGAGAGCTGTATTCAAATTTATAATACTATCTATAGATTGTTTAAGAAATTCAAATTATTACCAAGGAATTAATTACATTTGTTGCACCTTATATTATTAACAGTGTGTCTGTTGCCTAAAAGATATGATTTTCTAGTACTAGCCAATAGATTATAACCTCCCTGAATGCAGGAATTGCTTTTTATTCTTTTTTAAAATATCTTCAATGCTTTCCACAATACCTTAATCAATGTTTATTGACTGATTGACTATCCCCTAGATTTCCTTCTACCCTTTGGTTTGCTATATACCTCAAAGTCAGGCACAGAATTATTTCAAGGGAATAAATGTAAAAGAAAATTGAAAAGGTAACTTGCAGGTAGATTGTGGAGAATTAGCCTAAGGATTCCCTATAGTAATCTAAATTTAAGGATTTGAGACTTTATTCTATAGAAAGAGAGGAAACATTAAATTTTTGATTAAGTGGTTGCTGTGATTGGAGCTGGGAATTTGGAAGATTTCTCTTCCAGTATCACGGAGGAAAGGGGGAGAAAAAAGTTAGAGAGAACTATTGTCAGCCTTTTGTCATAGTCTGGGAAGAAGTATAAATTTGAACTAGGGTGGTGATAGTAGGAATAAAAAGGGAGGGTTGGAGTTGTTATTTCATTCAAAATTAATAAGACTTGGCAGCTGATTAAACATGAGATGAGGGGAGATGGAGAAATGGGTCTGATGTTATAATCCTATGATTCATTAGAATATCTATACCTCATGGAGGCAGCCCTGAGGTCTCAAAATGCTATACCAGCAGAATACAAATTCTGGCTAGTTAGTGACAGGGGCAGGTCATTTAATCTCTGCCTAACCCAGTTTTTTTCATTTGTAAAATAGGAATAATAGCATCTATCTTCCAGGGTTGTTCTGAGGGCTACAAACCTTAACTGATTAGGTAATCACTAAGATAGAAAGGCTTTCAGAGTAGACAATGACAGATTGCATTTGTCATTCAAGGATCAACCTGACTAAATCCAAGGAGTGAGCTTGGCTACTAGATGGTGAAATTTTTTGGCTGTAGTAACCACTGAAATTGAAGCATTAAGGGATTGTGGTCTGCATAGGAGGAAAGATTTCCTTACACCAAGGGCCCACTTGGATTTATTTCAAGATCTAATAGAGTCCCAGGAATCAGATGGCACGTCAGATTGGCAAGAGCTTTAACCCTTCTGAGCCTTAGCTTCCTCATCTGCACAAAATAGATTCTAATGCCTGCCCTACCTGCTTTACAAGGTTGTTAACTATAAATGATCCATCATTATCATAATTTCCTCACTTTCTCAAAGAATTTTTGAAGAGGAAGCTAAAAAGAAATGATCAACTTGGTAAGGAACATTTCTAGGTATTACTCATATTGAATCAGCATTTTCCCAAAGAGAAATAATAATAGCCACAATAGGGCACCCAATAGAATGTTCCTTTTCTCTTTAATCTTTGCTTCCTCTCAAATGAAATATTAAATAGCTAATTCATTTTGGAGCATGAGAGCCAGTTCACAGTTGACAGATAAAAGACTTGGAATTTTAGAAGATACCAGTAAAAACAGTTCAGTGTTCATTTTTCCTAAATGTGAATTATAGGGGCGGCTAGGTGGCACAGTGGATAAAGCACTGGTTCTAGAGTCAGGAGTAACTGGGTTCAAATTCGGTCTCAGACACTTAATAATTACCTAGCTGTGAGGCCTTGGGCAAGCCACTTAACCCCATTTGCCTTGCAAAAACCTAAGAAAAAAACCCAAATGTGAATTATGAAGTTATTGGACATTTTATTCAGAACTCTGCTCACTGAAAATTGTCCCGTTTTCTGCATTACCCTCAGTGGTGAAAGTAGCCAGTGCTTAAGGAATCTTTTCAGTGATGAACATCATGAAATTGGTTACATCAACTTGTGAGTGATGTGGTGGAAAGACCAGACATTGACTCACTTGTGTACAGAGGGACTGAATAAATCTATTTGTTGTTGCATTAGTGTAAAAGATTATCTTGTTCATTAGGGATTGAAAGGGGAACAAAGTTCAAGAGTGTTGGTCCATTTATGAAAATACTATTTTTTATTTTATTTTATTAGATTTGTCCCAGTGCTTTTTTAATGACTGAAGGAGAGAAGACTCCAGAGGGTCTTGATCAAGTATTCAAACAATTGCCATGTGGGAACTAGAGGACCAAACCAGGCTTATTTGAAGCTTGATATCAAGGGAAACTTCCTAACAAAATTAGAATTGTCATGAGTGGGAATTTGTTGTTATGAATCAGGCTGCCCTATAAAAGTCAGGGATTCTTCCTAGCAGGCTTCAAGTAGGGGCTGGATGACCATTTATTGGATATGATAGAGTAGAAATTTCTATTGATTGAACTGTTGAGATCCTCCCAATTTTCAAATTCTGTGACTCCTGTGTTTACATAAGAGGGTCACTCTAATAGGTACAGACTCACAAATCCTGTTATTCATCTTACAAGTATCTTTTTAAAAATTACCATATAAATCTCACTTGTAACAAATTCCTACTGCATTAGGTTTCTATTAATAAAGATTTCATTTTCAATCATTTACATAGTTTATGCATCTTTTTTGTTTTAAGAAAGTAGAAAAGAGTTATGGAAAGGAAATCTGTAATAATTCTTTCTGCACATGTTTCTTCATCAGTAATGAGATCATAGTGATTACTGTGCTTTTTTTTCCTGTAGCTCTTAGCATATGGCTCACATGTGCATTATGATCACCACTATTCCAGAGGTTTATCATAAATAAGAGAAGTTATAGAGTATAATTGAGAGAATCATCCTAGAAAATGGGAGGCTTGTATTCTGCAGCTTCTTCTAATTTCACTTAACCTGACTTTGTGTCAGTTCTCCTTCTACAAAATGGACAAAATGAAATCTTTCCCTTTACATGTTTTAGTTGGTTAAGAGGTATGAGATCTCTATATAGTCTGGCAAAACCACAGTATTTTTGGCAAAAGAAGATTTCACATTATTCAAAACAAATATTGCAAATGGCCTTTCTACACTATTAAAAAGTTTGAAAGGTGACATCTGACTTTCAGAGTTTTTCAGAAATTCTGAAAAATAATACACAGTTATCTGTTAAGGACAAAGTATGGATCTTTTTCATTGAAAAATTTTTTAAATCAGATTTTTATTTCTAAGGGTGGGCAATGTGAAATAGTGGAATGAACCCCAGACGTGGAATTAGGTAACCTGAATTGAGTGAATCATCACTCATTGATTAAGCACTAGGCACAATGTGGCATGAACATGGACCTCTTAGTTTCCCCCTCTATAAAATGGCAGCAGGATTTTGATGCCACTTAGTTGTTATAAGGAAAACTCTTGATACATCATAAAGTACTATATGAATGTGTTATGCAAATTGCAGTTATTTGATCAATACATTGAGTTTAACCATTAGTTATTGTTTAGTATTTATGATATTTTTGTCAAGAAAAGATTACTAAGTTCTATTTATTTCAGGTTCTACTAGCCTGCTGGTTTGTCCCTCTGCCTTATATCTTTCCCTGTTCCAATCTATGTAACACTCAGCTGTCAATTTAATCTTCCTAAAACATGTCTCACCATATCATCTCCATCCACCCCATCCTCACCCCCAGTAAGTAAACTCTAGTGGCTCCCTATTATCTCCAGGATCAAATATAATATATATTTTATATATGTTATATATAAAATATAATTTCCTCTGTTTGACCTATCTTTCCTGTCTTATTACATACACTCTGTGATCTAGTGACACCAGTGTTTTTGCTGCTTCTCACACATTTCTCAACTCTGAGCATTTTCACTGGCTGTTTCCTATTTCTATAGCTCTCTCCTCATTCCCACTTAGTAGCTTCCCCAGTTTCGTTCTTCTCAAGTTCCACCTTCTACAATTAACCTTTCTCAGTCCTTCTTAATCTAGTGTCTTCCCTCTGAGAAATCTACAGTCTGTTCCTACAGTTTATCCTGTATATACCTTGCTTGTACATAGTTGTTTATATATGGTCTTTCCTATTAGACTATGAACTTTTTCAGAGAATAAACATCTCCTGTTTTTTTCCCTTTTGTATCCTCAGCATTTAGCACAGTGCCAGATACATAGTATTTAATTGCTAGTTGACTGACTCACTATATAATTTTAATTCTGCTGTTCCTGTGCTCTCTATATAATAGGTATTTAATAAATGCTTGTTGTATTATAATTTTAAGATATGCACTTTACATATTCTCATAGAATTTTCCTTCTGCATTGGTAGAAGTAAGTTGGATGGCACAGATAGAACACTTGGGCTGCAGTCAAGAAGACCTGAGTTCATCCAACCTCGGACACATAATAGCTGAATGACCTTGAGCAAATCACTTAACCTCTATCTGCCTCAGCTTTCTAAACTGTAAAATGGGGATAATCATGGCACCTATCTACAACTTCCACCAAGGTTATTGGGAAAATGAAACAAGATAATATTTATAAAGTACTTAGCACAATTTCTTGGATGTAGCGAAAGCTTAATAACTACTACTTCCTTTCCACCTTCCCTTCTTCCTGGTTTTAGATGAGAGAAGGACACAGAATTTGATAGACATGGAGTTTCATTATTGAAAGATTTTTTTGCATTTCCCCCCTTCCTTCAAGCATAAGGACAGAATTATATTGGGATGTTGCTGGAAGAGGAGAATACTACTACTGCTGCTGCCCCCACCACTATCATCAACTACTATCCCACACTTTTACAGAAGCCAAGATTCACAGTGATTAAAGGACTTACTCAACAATCACCCAACTTGTTAACTTCATAATCAGGACTCAAAAAAAAGATCTGGCTCTACGTCTGTTTTTTTTTTTATACCATATAAGCCTGCTTATTTGGTGACCATGGTGACAGGAGAATGTATGGGTAGAAGGACCCTATAAAGAGTCATTACACTTAGGCTATTTGTTTTATAGAGGAACTCAAACAACACCATCTTCATCAAGGTTTATCTTCTAACTAAAATAGAATACCCAAGGTTAGAGAGGATTCTGATTCCAAATCCAGTGCTAATTCTCTTTTACCAATTTCCTGGTGATTGACTCTAAGCCCAGGAATAGTTTTACTTTTCCCCCTCTTTCCTCTTATTCCTGAATCTCACTGTATAAACCCAGATTCCTGGTTAGATTTTTAATATTTTTAATAAGTCAGTCAATACTAACTGAATATGTTTACTCAGCACCATTCAGAAATTTCAGGAGAAAAAAAAGAAAAATCTCTCTCTCTTTGGGAAGTTATAGAAGCCTGGGGCTGAAGAAGAGACCTTTCATTGCTTATAAAAGACTATAAGTAAACACTAAAAATAAACCATTTAAGATTAAAAAAGCCTAAGTACTTAGAATTGCAACCTAACATGAGAAAATCCATGGATCTCATAAAACTTTAACAGTGATGAGTTCTAACTTTAATGAGGCAACCTCATAATCTGAACTATACCACTAACTCACCAAGGTCCTCTGTATTACATGTGATAAAATAAAATCATTCAGTGTCATTGTAATGCTTAATAAGGAGAAGCATATACCATAAAGTTAAGGACCTCTACAGTATTTGAAGAAGCTTTCAGAAAAGGAGTACCTGGGTTCAAATCCGGTCTCAGTCACTTAATAATTACCTAGCTGTGTGGCCTTGGGCAAACCACTTAACCCCATTGCCTTGCAAAAAAAAAAAACCTCAAAAAAAAAAGAAGCTCTCAGAAAAAAGGAGCACTTCTATGTTAAAATAATAAACCCCTGAAAAAATTTCAAAAAAGTATACTCCTGATCCCAAATACTTAATAGTTTTGCATTTCCCCCCCCCAATCTTTATAAAAGAGAGACTTTAACTTTGCAACATGATTCAGATAGTTCATTTTTCCTAGGTAGGTTAATTCTTCCCAGATGAAAACTGAAGATTCTACAAAGTTCTTACTGTTAGCACTATGTGGGTGACTCCCAAATCTTTATCTTAAACTCTGACCTTTCTCTTGAGTTTTACTCTTGTGGTCTAATTGCCCACCAGATATTTCCACTTGAATGTCTCACTACAGTTCAAACACAACCTTCTAAAAACTGATTTTATGGGGTGGCTAGGTAGCACAGTGGACAAAGCAGGAGCCCTGGAGTCAGTAGTACCCAAGTTCAAATCCAGCCTCAGACACTTAATAATTACCCAGCTGTGTGGCCTTGGGCAAGCCACTTAACCCCATTTGCCTTGCAAAAACCTAACAAAAAAAATTATTTCATTATCAGTCTTTCTAATAGTGCATTCATCATAATCATATTACTTAAAGAATAGCAGAACTTACAAGAAAATCATGAACTATCAAAATTATTTCTCTATAGAATCAGGTGTGGTTAGAGTTTTTAAAAAAGCCTAGATAATGTAATAGAGCTCTTTCATGTCAAAGTTGAAAATACTGAAAAAAAAAAGAGACAGGCACAAGGCCACACACGTAGTAAGAGCAGAGTCAATATTTTAATCTAGGGATCCTTCCCTCAATATTCAGGGCTCTCTTGATTAGACTTAGCTATTATTTGTGAAGTGATAATCAATTCAGAAAAAATTGAAGACTACCTCCCATTTATTCCCTTAATTTAGTATCATACATTATATAATTTTATTCAAACTATAATTGTCTATGTCCCTGAGCCTTACTAAGTTAATTAAAGAAGGCAGAATTTGGCCAAAACATATCTCCTTCAAAAGATGGAACTCCTCCAGGATAAATAGGAATATCCCAACATTTTTGAATTCTCTGCACACAGAGAATTTTTGCATGTGAACAAAAAACCAATCTTTTGTAACTTCTTAATGAGACACACAGTTAATAAAAACAGTGTCTTGTTTGAATGATGATTAGCACACATGTACTAAGAAATAAAAACATGGGCATACCCACCCTTGGGGCACTTTTCCTTTTCTTTTCTTTACCAATAAATCCAATCTGGACTCCTCCTTACTTTCTCTTCAATGAGTTTTACTGATACCTGGTCAAAGCCCTCTGCTTTCAAATTTGATGATTTCTGGTATACAAAAGTTCTGTCTCTAAGACATTTTGTGGTTTACTTGATTTCCACTCTCTGGGTTGCTCAGTACATGAAGTCATGTGAGACTGCTATGGATTTCCAGGTCAGTCAAAAATCTAGTTGAGTGTTTTGTGCATTAACAAAGCATATGCAAACTCACTGATGTATAATAGCCTGGGGCAGGGTGAAGGAGGGGATGCTTAGTGCTTTTCCATTAGAGCCCATGCTAGAAGGCTGGGGTACTTCATTTGGGGTCCTTGAACTTTATTAAAAAATTGGGGAGAATTGAATTTTTATTTGAATTTATTTTGAAATTTATTTGAAATGATTTGAAAGTAGTAGTTTCCTTTGTGTGTCTATATTTTATTTTAGGCATTGAGGAATGCTATTCTAATAAGGGATCTAAATCTCAAAAAAAAAGGTTTTAAGAGCTCTTGCAAAGGCAGGACATACCTTGACATGGTTATCTTCCCAAAGGGTCACAGAAATCAAGGTCAAAGGAAGGTAGGCAGTGATAGGTCATCTGAACTGGGCTGCCTTACGGTAGAACTGTAATTTCACAGATTTTTGAAATGTCTCACACTGGATTTCTGCCTTCCTTGCTTTTAAAATTAGATGTTCTCATTTTGAAGGTCATAGGATTGAGTCCTGAAAGGGACTTTAGAGATTAGTCAACCTGTCTCTCTCTTTTTTGTCTCTTTTTCTTTGTCTCTGTGTGTTTGTGTATGTGTGTCTGTCTCTATCACACATGTATACACAAACACATCCACACTCAGACACACCCTTAGTCTCCCTTCCCCCATCCCTAGAAATTATGAAGAATTTTTTTCTGAGCCCAGGAAAAAGAAAAATTCTGAGGACACTTTCTTTTCCATTGAACTTCTTGGCTTTAGAGAAGATTGCAAGGAGAGTTGTGGTTCCTCACCTGTCACCTGCACATGCCAAGGACTTACAGAAGTGTTGTAAATCTCAAGTTATTGGAGTCCTGTGGCATGAGGAAAGACCCTCCAAATTCCTCAGTCCTTCATTCTCCAGGAAAGCTTTCAAGGAGGAAAAAAAATTCTGCTTTCACTGCTCCTGGGTTTTTTTTTCTCTTTGTGACATTTTAGGGGGTGGGAGAAGACAAATGCCTCCGGCTTTTGGACAGCTGTATGTGTGTCTATTTGTGTGTCTTATTACACTTTGGGTTATACACTGTTTGGGCATGTTTGGAAATAGAGCATTACAGTAATATTCACTAATGAAAAAAATTTGTTTTGGGAGAACAGCCTATGAAAATACATATCCCCTCTTCTTGGTCTGAAAGAAAGTAAGGAACTCTGGGTAAAATGTTGTGTACCTTATCAGGTACACAACCTTATGGTTTCTTTGTTAATCTCTTTAATTTAACTTTTTTTTTAAATGTGATTGTTCTGTTAAAATAGAGACTTTTGAGGTATAGTATATACCAGGAAAAGACTAATATATTTTTAAAAACCCATCAGGTTTTTTAAAATTATATACATCCCATTGACACCTGTCTCTTTGCTTAAAATATCTTAGAGAATGGTTGCTTTTAAGTTCTAACCATGAATTTTACTAATTTTTAGGAATCTTGGAAGTTGAATTCAACCTCATCATTTTGCATTTGGGGAAAGAGAGGCCAAACTTTTATCTTGCCTAAGATACACATGGGCACTGAGTGGCAGAGCTATAATTCAAACCTTTGCTCTTTGACATGAAATCTAGGAGCCTGTGCCAACTTGTCACCCTTTAGTGTGTGTCTGTGTGCAAATGTTGTTTCTAAGTAGAACGTGATATTTGCATTCCTGGGTGTAAAAATCTGACTCAGTGATATATCATTGATAACTTTATAGTGAAGTGACTTCATGGAAATTGATTCTTTGCAAAGTATATTCTTATAAAACCAACTGTCCATTGTGAGCATTAGCCAGTAAATCATAATAAATTATTTTCTGCATAATATTGTGAACTTGGAATAGTCATTTCTATGTGCCACCATAAGACAGTGTTAGAAAGAGTTCTTGTTGTTCAGTCTTTTATTCAGCATCATCTGGCTCTTTGTGACCCAATTTGGGGTTTTCTTGACAAAAAAAAAAGCCAGAGAGGTTTGCCATTTTCTTCACCAACTCATTTTTCAGATGAGGAACTGAAGCAAACAGGGTTAAGAGACTTGCCCAGGGTCTTCCTGACTCCAGGCCCAGTACTTTATTATCCACTATACCCACTTAGCTTTGGGGAAAGAATTCTAGAGATCATCTAATCCCGGGGTTTTTAACCTGGAATCCATAAATTTGGTTTCAAAATTTGGATAACTGCATTTTGGTATTGTTTTACTTTGCAATCCTAGGTTTTATCTCTTGCTTTTAAAAACTTTATTCTGAAAAGGGACACATAGGCTTCAGCCAAAGGGGTCCAGAATACAAAACAGGTTAGGTACCTTTGATCTAGGGTATCCTTAAAATTTTACAAATGAGGAAACTGATTTCCAGAGGTAGGAAGAATCTTAGGATCTTAGGCTCACAGGTCCAGTGTTCTTTCTAGTACATTATACTTTTCTTCCATAATTAAAATAGGAATAGCAGTCCCCAAGCTTCCTCATAGAAGTTTTGTAAAGCTACATAAACACACGTGGGAGAAGTTAAAAAATATATCTATATATTTATATATACATTTATATATACATGTGTGTACACACATGTGCACACACATATATAAATATATATGTACACATAAACTATGGTTTGCAGAGCTCTTGAGGTATATTAAATGTTTCCAAGACTCCTGTGAGATATGTAGGGCTTGTTATTGCCCCGTCTTTGCTGATGAAGAACCTGAAGCTCAAAGAAACTTATATGTGGTGGCAGTCACATCTTTCTGATGTATGTATGTATGTATGTATGTATAGCTCTCTCTTCACTCGGGCAAGCTGCTTAACCTAAATTGGATTCAATTTCTAAAAGCTCCTTCAAGCTTAGAATTCAGTGATTCTTGGAAATGGCCCCTCCTTATTTTCTTTCCTAAAAAAATGATATACTAATTTGTTCTGTACTCCTGAGAATGTAACTAGAGCAGAAGCCTTGGAAGGTACTGTGTTTGAGGGAAGGGCTGTACATCACAGTGAATAGAAAGGAGAGAATATGACAGGAGGTGTAGTCAGTATTAGAAGGGATGTAATACCATATTGGGGGATCCAGGTCTCAGTGAGTCCTTAGAAGATGGAAGAAGCAAGAGAAAGTATCAAGATATCAAAAAGTTAGAAAAGACCTAGATCATCTAGATCTACCAATAAACGATAGGAACCTCCTCTCTCTGCTATTGAACAAGACTTCCACCATATCCTGAGGTAGCCCAAACCTCATTGGAATTTATTGAACCCTTAGGAATTCTTCCTGACATGGAACCTAAAATTGGTCTTTTTTCAACTTCCCACATTTAGATACCCATCGACAATTTTACTATCTGTAGTCAAACAAAGCAAATCTAATCTTTCTTCCATATGACAGTCCTTTAAGCATTTGAACCCAGCTATCATGTCCTTCCTGAGTCTTTTCCCTACACTAAACATCTTCGGTTTCTTTAACCTAAACCGAGCACAGTATTTCATATTTTACAGTCTTACAATGGCAGAATATATAATGGGTCTATTCCTATTTCTGGAAGCATTGCTGCTGTTAATATAAATGGCAATATTTTGGTGTTTTTTTTGTTTCATTTAATTTCATTTTGCTGCCACATCACACTGTTCATTCATTGCTAATCCCATTTTCCAGATTATTTTTCAGAATATCCATACATCTCCAATATTTTGCTTGGGTAATTGATTTGGGCAGGAGGATACCCAAGTGTAGAACTTTCCACTGATCCCTATTGGATTTCCTCTTATTAGATTCTGCTCAGTGCTCAACATTGTCAAGATCTTTTTGGATCTTTTTTTTTTTTTGCAAGGCAAACGGGGTTAAGTGGCTTGCCCAAGGCCACACAGCTAGGTAATTATTAAGTGTCTGAGACCAGATTTGAACCCAGGTACTCCTGACTCCAGGGCTGGTGCTTTATCCACTATGCCACCTAGCCGCCCCTGATCTTTTTGGCTCTTGTATGGATCTCTGGAGCCCTCCATTGGAGTCCTGTCTGACACTGAAGCATTAACAGCTACTCTTGTTAATGGAGTGTGGCCATCCCACCAGTTCGTAGTCCATTTAATTGTATTATCATCTTATCTCATCTTTCTTTCCAAGAACAGTATGAAATACTTTACCAAAAACTTTGCTAAGATTTGTATCAACCACTATTTCTATCATCTACTAGTTTAATAATTCAGTCAGAAAATGAAATTAGTTTAATCAGATAAGACTTGCTCATGGTTATTGACTTTTTGCAATCTCTACTTCATTTTACTAGATATTCACCAATTATTTGAAAACAGGAGAGAAATTGGGCAAATCTTCAAAATATCACTAAAAGTGACTCAGGAATCACACCTGTCTCTTCTTTTAATGCCTGTGGTAGTTTGTCTGAGGCAAGTGGCTTGCATTCATTAAGGGCAGTCAGGTGCCCTCTTAGTATTTCCTTGCTTACCTTAGGCATCACTTCCCTGATGGTTATATTTGTTGTGAAAATAGACATAAAACAAGAATTGTTCTAGATAGTTGACCTCCTATCATTTTATCCACTGTAAAGTGGATAAGTGGAGTGAGCCTCCCTTTTCTCCCTATGTCATTCCTCCCCCCAAAAAAACTCTTTGCTTTTTTGTTGTCCTTAATTTCCTGAGCCAGTTTTTTACCCATTCTTCAGTCAAATTCTATTTTTCCTTTTATTGAAATTGTTTCTCATTGTTTTCAGAATTTCACTCTGAGCATCTCCCATCCTTTCTGGCCTGGCTTCCCTAATCTTATTGTCCATGGGATTATACCTATCTTTCCTCTGAATTCTTTGAAATCTACTTTCCCCAAATCTAGGAGACACCTCAGACTATGCCCAAATTTCATCTTTCTCTATCTCAAGATTTTGGAGAGATTGGTCACTTCCCTTGAATGTTCACATAATTTTCAATTCTCTTGGCAAGAATCAGATCCAGAAGAGGTTTTCTCTTGTTTCTTCCACCTTTTGAAGGATGAAATTATCACTCAAGTAAACCAAGTTATGAAATGTTTTTGATTTTGAAAGAGAGACTGCTCCAGCAAATGGGTCTGGATAATTAAAGTCTCCCATCACTGCTAGATCTTTTTATTTTGGGGTTTGCCAGACTTATCTGTCTTCCAAGCTCTTCATTTAATTTTTCTTTTTGTTTGGGTGGCCTGTAATATTACTCTAGTGACAAAATTCCTTGTTTGTTTCTTCGTTGACCTTCATCTGAATATTCTTCACCAGGCTTTCTGTACTCTGGTTCCTGTATTTCTTCATACCTTTTAAGCAGGGACATGCTGTGAGGGGGGATAAGTGAGAAAGAGCTGACGCTTACCTCTGATTGCTAAGGGCTAACCTCTACTTCACCTGCTGCCCCTATAAGTATACCTTTCCAGAGCCATGGATCAGTCATGAATTTTCCCACCAAGTTTTAGTGCTGTCTATTTATTAGAAGTTCTAGTTCTTCTGTTTGTGGCCTAAACTTTGAGTATTTGTATATGGAAATTTGAGATCATGAGTTTTAATTTCTTAGATTTTGTCTTTTGAAATCTTCTGGGTATTTCAACTGCTCTTTTCCCTTCTTTATAGGTACTCTTTAATTTGATTTATATAAATAGATATTCTCCTCCCTTTCCTATCCTTTTTAGTTTAAAGATCTCCTGATTAGATTGACAAGACATCTGGGAAATACCTTCCTACCAACCCTTGTTATGTGTACTCCATTTCTGACCAGGAATATCCCTATGTTGTAACTCATGGACCAGAAATCCAAATCATATTCTCATTGAATGACATATAAGATGAAAGGGAATGTATTACTTTTAAAGCAGGAGTTTCAGAGGACACAGTGGAAAGTTCAGATGCAATAATTCCAGTCACCTTGGCTCAAAATCTTGATGTTATCCTTTATTTCTCTCATTCTTATTCATGCCATATAGTCAATCAGTTGCCAGTTTAGTATTGTTTGAAATCACTACAACACTCCTACTCCCCTGTATAACCCCTTTGTCCCTCAAAATTCCCATCATACAAGTAAATTATATACACATGCCAATATTGTTAAACAAATATACACATTGACTGTGTTTGAAAATATTATATTTTGTTCTGTACTTTTTTGTTTAGTCATTTTTTCAGCCATGATTGATTCTTCACAGACCTATTTTGGGGTTTTCTTAGCAAATATACTGGAATGGTTTGTCATTTCCTTCTCCAGTTTATTTTTACAGATGAGGAAACTGAGGCAAACAGGGTTTAGTGGCTTTCCCCATGGACGCATGGCATTATCATCTGAGGCCAAATTTAAACTCACAAAGAGGAAACTTCCTGACTCCAGGTCAACACTCTTATCTGTTGTGTCACCTCAACATCCATAATCTCTTCTAAACTCTTAAGTCAGAATCATGACTTAAGTCTTCTGGAGTGCTGGGTGATCATTGCATTGGTCACAGTTTTTAAGTCTTTTACAAATGTTTTCATACACATACACACACCCACACACACACACACATATATATGAAGAGGAAGGGGGCTATAATTTTTCTCCTGATTCTGCTTACTTCACTTTGTATCAGTTCATGCAAATCTTCCCAAGCTTCCTTGAATCCATTCCTTTCATAATTTTTTATGACTCAATGATATATGCCATACATTAAGTTATAATATTTGATCAACCATTCCCCAGTTGATGGGTATTTACTTTGTTCTGGTTCTTTGCTACAACAAAAGCAAAGTACTGCTATCAAGTCCATTTTTTGAAAAAAGGAAACCTTTTTCTTGTTCTAAGGTCACTTTATATGTATGTCATCAATACTCAGGTGAATATTTCTTGTCTCCCTTAATAAAAAAATAAATTCCTTGAAGGAAATTTTTCTCCCATATCATCAGAACTTGCTCCAAGAGGTAGTAAAAGTTTAACAAATGTTTATTGCTCCTTTCCTGGACTGGGGTTTTTAGCAAGGCAATATGAGCCAGTGAAAAGAATATTGGATTTGGAATCTGAAGACTAGGTTCAAATCTCCCTGTATTAAATGATTCCTTTTGAAATTGAACCTTTTGAGCCTCTCTGGGCCTGATCTTCCTTATTTGTATAATTGAGTTGAATGATATACTCTCAATACTTCTAGCTAAAAATCTATGATCCCATGGTCAATTTTCTTTTTTTCTTTTTGGTAGAATTTGGAAGATTATTCAGAAATCATCTAGTTTAATTCAAGTTCATATTTTGACCCAGTTTGCTTCCTTCTATAGTAGAGGGTCCTTGAAATCAAGTCTATGAAATTGGTTTTTAAAATTTTCCTGATAATGATAATTCAGTATAATTAGTTTTCTTTTGTAATCTATTTTATTTACTTTATTTTCTACATTTAAAAACATTATTTGGAGGAGAAATCTATAGACTTCATCAGACACCTAAAGGAATCCATGACACAAAAAAGGTTAAGAATTTCTGGTCTATAATCAATCCTTCCTTTTTTCCCCTACTCCATCCGGTTGTTGAAGCAGCCTTTTCTTTGTCACACAGATGTTTATCTATTTTCACTATTTGCTTACAAAAAAAGGGCTGATATGCAAAACTCACTGGTAGTAAGGGCCTTAGACCTTCCAGGTCTGCAGGAAATGGGAAGAAATTTTTGCTTTTCCTTTATTTTCAAGCCAACTGCAAACTCATCTTTAAAACTTGCTGAAAAATTTGCATTTAAAACTTGGGCCAAATGAAGAGCAGTCTGTGGTGGTATACTGAATTGTTAATTATTTGGAATTTCATTCTTAAGTGTTTAGCAGACCACAAACCACAGTATATGTCTAAACCCCATATTTAAGGATTCTTTTTGTCTCTAAAACTCCATTGTCATTATATTATTGGCAACTAGCATCTGCTCAAGGCCTAAAGCAATTAGGCCTGCAATCTCAGTGATAGTTGAAACATAACTTTGGCATGGTCTGATAAAATGCAATTTCTCTTTACCAAATGTTGCTTCCAGGTGTAGCATATTAGCAATGTGTATAACTTTTTCATGGTTTGCAGATGGAGTACTTTAAAAATGTCATTTAGTTTTGGGCACAGTGGAAGGTCTTTGAAAGGCTGGGGGGTTTCTGTACTGAATAGAAAACCATTTTTAGTGACCCTGATTGTTAGAAAAGTTCAGTGGGATTGCTAAATTTCATCATTTTTCTTTTGTATTTTGAGGTAGGAACAATTTCTGGCAGTCATACATATCATAACTAACTTTGTCCTCCAGACAATTTGTCTTCTATTATTTTTCCCCTCTTTTGTAAATTTGGTACATCTGCACAGAATTAAATGTCCTTCCCTGGCCTGTTGGAACACATAAACTAAGATCTTTCCTTTCCCCAGCACAGATCCCTTTTCTCTTTTTTTAAAGCAAAGATTTCCTTATGGAAATTTTAAGAAATCTTGTTTAAGAAAAGAGCCAGTACCAAAGACTCAAGGAATCTGGTCCCAATGCTATTAGAAACTCAACCCCACAAACATTGATTAAATAAATACCTTCTCTAGACAAGAAGGCTCTGGTGCAAGTAACCTATTTTATATTGTCTGAGTTATCTATCTGGAATAAGAGGTCTTAAATATCTATGTCAGCAATGAAGCTAGTGATTTTCTTTGATTTCTATGATTCAGAGATTATAACTAGGGTATTAGGTTTTTAGCTCAACATTTTCCTTAATTTCACCAGATCTGTCCTTTGTACAATAAATGTACTCTGATCTCTGGCATAATTAGAACATAGGGGTGAGGTTAGAGAAAGGAGTTGAAAAGGCATTTTCTTTCTAAACTGAATTTTGTTTCTTTTCAAAATGAATTCTTCTCAATGCAGTGATGATGATGATGTTTGCCCTTCATTCTCAAAGAAGACCTTGACATCAGGGAGGTGATACCATGACAAGCCCATGAATTCGATTTGAGTGAGAGGAAGCTATGCTAAGTTATCAGCCTCACTTTCTCCTCTGGAGCCATCTGGGTCCAGTGGCCAGATCTGAATCAAGACAAGTGGAGATGGTCTTGGATACAAGGCAGTCAAGGTTAAGTGAATTGCCTAAGGTCACACAGCTTGTGTCAAGTCTCTAGGATTAGATTTGAACTCAAGTCCTCCTGAGCCCAAGGCTGGTGCTCTATCCACAGAACCACGCAGAAGTAATAGTAATAGTTGACATTTATGATGTTTTAAGCTTTGCAAATTGCCTTACACACATCTTATTTAGCCTTACAGCAAAATTTGAGGTTAGCATTCCAGGTATTATCTCCATTTTATAAATAAGCACATTGAAGTTCTTAGAGATTATAAGTGACTGCTCATATTCAAAAAACTAATAAATTTCAGAGGCAAGATTTGAGCCTAGATTTCCCTGATGCCAAGACCATCAACCTATCTTCTTCTTTATGATGCCATTTTTTTTTGGTGTCAGCACCCTTTTGCATTCATCAAAAATATCAAGGAATCCTGCCTCCAAAGCCCTTCACTTTGTGTGAGTTTTAGCAAACAAAATCTGCTCTTTGAAACTTAAATGATTTAGTATTATGGAAATAATTTTGATCTTATGGTGCCCCTGAAATGGTCTTGGGAATTGGAGACTGAACCCCATTTTGCTCTGTGAGATTTTTTCTTGATAACTAAGGGACCTTATTTTGATACTGATGGCACTGTGCTGGCCTCATTTAAGGCAAGATTACCCCATATTAAATATATTCCCTAGAGGATAATCATTTTGAATTGCTATGATTATAGTGTTCTCATGCCAGCTTTTTTTAAAATATAAATTTATTTATTATTCCATCTACATGCAAAGATAGTTTTCAATGGTTTTTCCCTACGGTTTTTTTTTCCCTTCCCTTCTTATCAGCTCTAACTACTTAGCACTGTCAATGTGTTTGTCTGTAGGAAACCATTTTACCTTTTTTATATGACTTATTTGCTTAATCTTAGAAAATAAACACCCTGGCAAGGCACAATTGTCTTTACAGTATCATTTGGTGGAGTCATACCTGGCTGACCTGGGAGAGCTAATTATTGGGTCGTTGTCAACCTGAAGAATAGTCATAAACATTGCCTCTTCCTCTTCATCCTCTCCAGCTTCCTAAAATATGATATACAGAACTGAACTTAGTACTGAGGATGTGGTCAGACCAGGGAAGAGTACAATGAACCAATCATCCCCCTCCCTTTTTGGGCATAGTTTAATGAGTCATAGGATCATAAATTCAGAATTGGAAATGACTGAGAGAAACCCTCCCTTCAATTCAAGAAAACTGCAACCCAAAGAAATTAATGTGACAGGACATCACTGTTTTTGTTTTGGATTGATATTGTACATTATTCACTCATTAAGTCCTTTTCATGTGAACTGTTTAGGCATGTATCCTCTATCTGTGGAATACATATGCAGTTGATTGTTATTATTTTAAAAATCTTTTAGAGGGAATTGTATTGAGAGTGTCTCTGTACAGCTTCTCTCTCACTTGTGAGATAAGAATTGTTATTCTATCTGGCTCCAGAACTAACATAACTATGATTCATGGAACACCAGGATCTCAGAAGGGTTATTGAAGGGACAAGTGACCTAAAGATCATTGGAAATATATGGTGGATGTGTTTGTAAGTTACAGAGGATTTCCAGTGGAGACTGAACAGGAAAAAAGAATGTAAATTGTATCGCCACATGTATGACCAGACATATATGACCAGAAAATTCATATAGAAAAGAGGAAGTTTCTTAGAAAAAGAATGTGCTTCTTAATATTTAAATGGATAGTTTAAAGATTTGACCACAATCAAATGGTCAAATTTGATTTCAGCACTTTTTTTTTAGGGTTTTTTTTTTTTTTGCAAGGCAGTGGAGTTAAGTGGCTTGCCCAAGGCACACAGCTAGATACTATTAAGTGTCTGAGGTCGGATTTGAACTCAGGCACTCCTGACTCCAGGGCCGGTGCTTTGTCACCTAGCTGCCCGCATTTCAGAACTTTCAAAAGCACTTAATCACTGTGTGCTAAGGTTAATAGGGAAGACAACTAGGAACTGAAAAGGTGGAATAAGAAGGTGAGGGTTCAGCTTGGTGGTAAATGTAGAGAAGACTGGTCTGGGTGCCCTTTTTAAATGGAAGCCCTGGGTTGAGAAGGGAAGGGAGTAAGCCTTTGATCCTGGCAACTCTATGAGGTAGGATCTCCATTTTACAGTCAAGGGAACTGAACAAAACAGAGGATAAATGACTTCCTCAGGATCACACAATTAGTATTATTTAAAGATGCATTTGAATGTGTGTCTTCACTACTATTTACCCCTGGAAGACTTTCCAATTAAAGGAGGGACCTCAGGGGTTGAGGGTAAGGGAATCTTCCTGGATGAAAAGCTTTCTGGAGCATGATAGAGGGTTCCAGAGATAGGCATCCTGGTATTTCTGTAGGATTTCACATTTAACCCAAAGAACTTTTCTCACTTCACTGTGAAGTAGGTAGTAAAACAGAATAACTTCAGTTTTAAAGATGAGGAAACTGAAATTGAGAGGTTAAATAATTTGCTTATGATCACAAGGTAAGAGAACTTAGGCTGTGAACCATTAAGTCATAGGATCTAAATCTAGAAATGGAGGTGATTCCAGAAGCCCTCCCCCATTTGAGAAAACTAGGACTCAAAGAAATGAAGTGATTTATTTAAGGTCACATGGGCAGTCCGCCAATAAACGGAGAGCAAGGTCCCAGTTAATGCCTTCCTTATATTTAGTCACTTCATCTGCATTTGTATTTATTCTTTTATTTATGTTTATATTTTATATATTGGTATATGTACATGTTGTCTTCTCCATTAAAAATGTCAGCTCTTGGTAAACAGTTCTTTGAACTCATAACCCAATTCCCTGAAACATAGCAGGCACCTAATTAATACTTGAGTGCACATCTGGCCTTTAGGTGAAGCGTACTTAAAAAATTAATTTTTAGAAATTCATTCCATATACAACAATCCCTAAGATCATTAGGAGACAGGCAAATCTAAGCACAAGGGACTGTGCAGAGATTTGTAAAATGAAGGGCTCAGAATTATATGAGCTTCAAGTTTCCTTCCAATTCCTTTATCCTAGTTGACTACAAATTAAATATTAATTAATAGGTCATGATGTCCCAAAAAAGCAAATGTAATCTTTATTATTCTTTTTCTTCTTCTTATTATTATTATTATGATTATGATTATGTTCTATTATAGGAGGATTCCATGCTTTTGTCAGTGTGATTACTCTTACTATGAGAGTAGAATGCTAGCCTCGTACCTCAGTAGAGTTGTTTTAGGGTTATCTTGACTTCATCACCCAGAAGAGAACTTGGTGTTAAATCCCACTGACGCTACTTTGGTTGGTCCTGGCAAGTGTAGAATTTGTTGCAGGGCTGGTACTTGAAACTTTTCAAGCTCAATGTAGAATTGTTGGAACTTCTCCTCTACTGGCCACACCATAAGGAGATGAGCGTTTAATCTGGTGGAGGAAGGTGACATATTTTAGGTTACTTTAATAAAAACATTTCTCAAAATGAAGGAGTCAAGAGTCTTGCTATATTCTACCCTAGCTAGACCATAACTAGAATATTCTGTTCCTTTTGGGTCCCTATTTGACATGGACATTGGTAAACTAGAATGTAGACAGAGAAAGGTAAGAGGACTTGAAGCTATGCCATACAATGATCTGTTCAATAAGCCAGATCTGTTTCCTGAAAAAAGAAAACTAAGGAAGAAAAAGGGGGAACAAGATATTTAGAGGACAATTAATCTTAAAGAAGGAATTTAAATTATTCTGTATAGTTTTAGGAGCAGATAGAATAGAATGCCAGGCCTAGTAGTCATGTGACCCTAGGCAAGTAACTTATCATTGTTTGCCTTAGTTTCCTCATTTATAAAGTGAATGGGAGAAAGAAATTACAAATGTTCCAGTATCTCAATCAAGAAAACCCAAAATGGTATCATGAAGAGTTGGACATAACTGAAAAGGACTGAACAACAGCAAAACAGTACATAGTTCTAGAAGCTTGAATTAAGAGTCCTTAGTTGGAAGTTTCAAATAGGTATTTAATGATTGAATTAAGCAAGTTAAAGGGGAAAAGATTTCATTTTGTATGTGTGGTAGTAGCATCATCTATTAGACCAAATAGACCGGGGGTAGTTTTTCCCTAGGAGACAGGAAGGAAGGAGGTAGGGGGACAATCATAACCTCAAGTTGTCGATGTGGTTTCCTGGTCACCAAGCATATAAAAAACCTAGCCGTTGAGGAGTCATGGCTCCTTAGATTTGCCAGATGTCCTCATGCTGCTATGCACTCTTCCTGACCCACACACCCTTCTGATTAAATGTGTAGTCATATGAAGATAAGGACAGTGATGTTTACCTGAATCCATGCTGGAGTCTTGTATCCAAGCTCTTGTTAAACAAATTTCTATTTTGTTTAATGTTAAATGGTCAATGTGTCATTCTGTTCCAGTCCAAAGTGTGATCCAACAGACTATTCTGAGTCTGACCTGACCTGTGATATCTTATAGGCATAATGGATTAAGAGGCCTAGAGTTGGCATGAGGAAGTCCTGGATTGAAGTCCTTCCTCTGACACATGCTAATAGTGCAAGCTACAGGTCATTTAGTCTCTTAGTGTCCCTAAAATTAGAAGTCACATAGATATTGCTGATGTGCCTCAGTGGAGGGGAGTTTCTGTGCTCAGTATTTTACATACCAATGAAACCAGAGATCCAGACCAAAAAAAGAACTAAAGTTCTCCCCAAATGGAGTTATTTGTCTTACTAAGTAAGCATTGGGTTTCCCTATCATTGGAAGTTTTCAGACAAAGCTAAACAACCAACCAAGATTATCTTGGAAGGGACTTTCATGGGATAAGTGGTTGAATTAGATGATTTCTTTCTTGCTTGCTTACCTTTTTTGGAGGCAATCAGAATTAAGAGACATAGTAGGGTCACCCAGCTAATAAGAGGCTAAGGTCATATTTGAACTCATATCCTAACTCCAGGACTGTAGCTCCATCCACTGCTTACCTAGTTGCCTCTGATTAGATGATTTCTAAAGCCCCTTCTAAGCTAAACTGATAAACAAATCTTTGTGAAGTAATATCTGGATGATGAAATACATGCTACTCCTTTAGTTAACATCTATGGTCTTTGATGTTCGGGATATGTGACTTCTATTTTGTCTTATTTTTCTGGTCCTCCCCAGTACTTCAGATAGCTGAGGTTTGGGGAAAGGTAAGTAGGTAATCTATTAGTTACTATAAGAAAATTCTACAACTATTTTTATGTTATAAAGCTTCTCTATTGTCAACTGAATAGCTTTTAAATCTCAAAAAAAAGACAGGGTGTAGGTTTTTTCTATCACTTCTCCAATCTTTAAGTGTATGAAATCTGTCATTTCTTTATCTGCAGAATCAGTTGAGTCATCTTTCTGGATTCATTGTATTTAGAATGTTTACATTATTTCCAACAGATCTGACTGTCCAAGAACATTATGTTTTTGTAATGTCTTCCCCTTCTTTCTGGAATTGTGACTCTTTTGAATGTTTTTATAAGATTTTGTAAGTGTGTGTGTGTGTGTGTGTGTGTGTGTGTGTGTGTGTGTGTGTGTGAGAACTGGAAAACTCTACTCTGATAGCCCCCTGACATCTTGAACTCAGAAGGGAAGGGAAATGGAATTTCATGGCAAAGAAAAACCACCAGAAGACACTGGACTAACAGTCAGCAGATCTAAGTCATGGCTCTGCTTTTGTTTTTTAGGTATCTTTGGGACAATCACTGGACTTCACTGAATTTTCCTTTATCTATAAAATATGAGGATTAGATTAAATCAAGGGGTCCATTAACTTTGTCCTTTAATAACTCTATTTTAATAACAGCTTTCCTTAGTTATATTCTATATTTTTAAAAATATTTATATATTTATAAATTTTGTAAAAATATTTCTAAATTTTAAATATTTATATATTTAAAAGTCTTATCTTGGGGAGTCCATAGGCTTTGTTTTGTTTGTTTGTTTGTTTGGGTTTTTTTTTTTAGGATTTTGCAAGGCAAATGGGGTTAAGTGGCTTCCCCAAGGCCACACAGCTAGGTAATTATTAAGTGTCTGAGTCCGCATTTGAACCCAGGTACTCCTGACTCCAGGGCCTGTGCTTTTTCCACTGCGCCACCTAGCTGCCCCCAGTCCGTAGGCTTTATCAGATTTCCATGTAAGAAAAGAAGGTTAAGAATCTCTGGATTAGATGATTTTTGAGATCCAACCCTTCTCCTAAGATTTTGTGATACTCCACAGCAATTGTTCTCTCTGAAAGATCACCAAGTGCTTTTCTCAGCTCTCAGTCTTTTTGATTGCTGCACTATTTGACACTACTGCCCCTTAATTCTAACTTAAAACTCTTTCCTTGGTTTATAAGATGTTGGATTCCTCTGTCTTTCTTTTTTATGCCTACTTACTAATAAATCTCTACCTCTTATTTAAACTCTCCTTCCTCCTTTTCTTTTCCCCCAAGGACCTGTCCTTAGCCTTTTCTTTCTAATTGCTTTCCTTTGGCAATCTTAAATGTTCTCCTGGTTTTAATTCTTATTCCTGGGTGAATGATTCACAAATCCATATATCTAATTCCAACATCTTCCCTGAGAATCCAGTCTATATTTCCATTGGCTAGCTACATTTCCAGTTACATGATCTCCATCTGTATATTCTTCAACATGTCCCAAACTAAATTTTATCATCCTTCCCTTTATTCCTCTGTCCTCCTCCACCCATCTCCACACAAATCATCTCTTCCCCTGAATGTCATTTTTCTTTTTAAAAACATCAAAATGCTCCCTATTTACCCAAGCTAAAAATATAAATCATCTTTGACATCCCTCCCTCCCTCAACCCACATCCAGTAAGGCACTAAGCCTTGTGCATTCTATATCTGAAATAACTCTCACCTACCTCCTTTTTCACTTGAAAAACTTTTAATTTTTTTCAGAAAATAAAAATTATTCTCTCATTTCTGCCCCCCCATTAAAAAAGGGGAGGGGAAATCGTAACAAATAAGTATAGGCAAGCAAAATGAATTCTGGCAAATTCTAGCATGCCTAAAAAAATGTCTCAAATTATACTCTGAGTGAATCACCTCTCTGTCATGAGTAGGGTTGCATGTTTTATCATGAATCCTCTGGAATTGTGGTTTGTCTTTGTATTGATTAGAGTTCTTAAGTCTTTCACAGTTGTTTGTCTTTATAGAATTATTATTGAATAAGTTGTTCTGGTTCTGCTCACTTCCTGTTGCTTTAGTTTAAAGTCTTTTCTAAAAAAGTGTTTTTTATCCTAAAATCTAGCCCCTTTATCATTTATTTATTTTTCTCTTTCCTTCTTTGAGGTAATTGGAGTTACGTGATTTGTTCAGGGTCACACAGCTTTATATGTGTGTGAGGTCAGATTTGAATTCAAATCCTCCTGACTCCAGGGACAGTGTTCTAACCACCTAGCTGCTCCAAATTGATGGCCACTCCATCTATAGTTTTTTGCAACTCCAAAAAGAGATGCAATATATATTTTTGTACATATGGGTCCTTTTCTTCTTTCCTTGATCTCTTTGAGATATAAATCTAATAATCGTGTCACTGGGTAAATGGATATGGACAATTCAATTACTTTTGAGTCTAGTTCTATTTTATTTTGCAGAATGGCTAGACCAGTTCATAGTACATAGTAGGTAGTGTATCAATCAATCCCATAGCCTCTCCAGCTTTTGTCATTTTCCATCTTTTGTCAGCTTTGCCATTCAAATTTGTTTCAAGACCTTACCTTTTTTCCATTCCAATTTCTAGATCAGGTTTTCAATACTTTTTGACTACACAATCTTCTACTTTCCTCACCCACATCCCCAGCCTACATATAAAGTGCCATATTTTAAAAAGCAGTCTGTGTCACCTCCCACCTTTACCCGTTTGAAAAAAAAATTTACCAATTGGGGGCATCTAGATGGTGTAGTGAATGGAATGTTGAGCCTAGAGTCAGAAAGATGAGTTCAATTTGGGCCTCAAACACTTACTAGTTGTATAATCTTGAGCAAGTCACTTCACCTCTGCTTGCCTCAGTTTCCTGTAAAACAGAGGTCATTATATCATCTATTTCCAGGGTTATTATGAGGATCAAATGATAATGTTTGTAAAATACTTAGTCTCTTCCCTTCCTTCTCCTTCCTTTCTCTTTCTTTTCCAAATAAAATCCAGAAATCCTAGTCTTATGTTCGAAGTTCTTTATGCTGTAACTCCAATCTGCCTTTCTAGTCTTATTTCACTATTCCTTTAAAATCTGGACAAACTAAACTCCTTATTATTACCCAGATATGGCCATTCTTTCTTCCATTCCTTTGCTGTATATATGCACTTTCCCACTTTTCTGCATATTGAAATTCTAACCAGTCTTTAAGATGCAACTCAAAAGTCAACTTTTTAATGTATCTGTTGATAGCCCTTTGAGTTGGCCATGACTTTTCTCTTCTCTAAACTCTAGTAATACATTTTTGGTGACTTTTTTTATGGGCAAGTGGGTGGTTCAATTGGATAGAATTCCATCAGATTTGGAAGCAGGAAGACCCCTTTTCCTGAGTTCAAAGCCAACTTCAGTCATATATTACTGTATGACCACTTAACCATGTTTGCCTCAATAAATAAACTGGGGAAGAAAATGGCAAACCACTCCAGTATCTGCAAAGACAACGCCAAATGGAGTCTCAAAAAAGGTGGATGTGACTGAAATGATTCAGTAACCACAACTGTCTTAAAGAACTTACAAATTCAATCTATATCATTATGAATTGGGTATCCATCCACTCTCCCATGCCATTGCATGGCAGGTTGTTAAAGTTGAAGGAATACTGGATTATACGATCCAATTTCAAATCCCATCTCTGCAATTTTACTATCTATGTCACCTGGGCAGTTCCCTTAATCTCTCTCTGGTTTCATTTATTGTTTTTGTCCTTCATTCTGTTTTTTTTTGTTTGTTTTTGGGGAGGGGGTTGGTAAGGCAAACGGGGTTAAGTGGCTTGCCCAAGGCCACACAGCTAGGTAATTATTAAGTGTCTGAGACAGGATTTGAACCCAGGTACTCCTGACTGCAGGACCAGTGCTTTATCCACTATGCCACCTAGCCACCCTCTTTTGTCCTTCATTCTGGAAGAACTCTAGTGACATCAGGAGAGTGACAGTCATCAACCTCACTCTCTCCTCTGGAGTCATCTGATTTCAGGAGCAAGACATAAGACTAGACAATTTTGTTTTGGATACAGGGGCTGGCCCTTGGCCTTTTTAAGATAAGATCTTTCCCTGGTCTGTTTTTCTGAGACAACACCTATTTAATAATTAATGGTTAGGTAAGAATTGGGGCAAAAGATGGCATTGTTTATCTTTACTAAAGAATCAGACTAGGAGGGTAAGATCCTCAGAGTTTCTGGTTAGGACAAAAACAATTGCTATTTATACTTACTCTGAGCCATCAAAATCCAAACAGTAAGCAAGGGAGGCTTGAGTTGGGGCTGACTGTAAAAAGAGGGAGTTATATGAGATGACCTTCCAGCTCCATGTTTGTGATTCTTTGATCCTGGGGGCCACTTTTACATCTCTTCTAGTGCCTAGGACAGTGGTGGATTCACAGCATATGGACTGTATTGAATAAATGCCCAAGAAATACTTCAAGAAATACTATCTTTTACAAATTGTTTTTTTCTCTGGTTATTTTCCATACTATTTTATTTCTCTTCCTTCCATGTGTTCTTCCCCACAGATAATTTTTTTTTATCATCAATCAGTCAACATGTATTTATTAAGCAACTACTATGGGCCCCAGGCACTACACTAGGAAGTGGGGAACCAAATACCAAAAAATAAATAAATAAATAAATAATTTCCACTATCCACAAAGAACTAATGCTCTAGTGGGGGAGACAACAAATACAAATAAAAAGAGACAGCATAACTAGGAAGTTAACAAATACTAATTTATACAAAGTAGTTAAATACAAGGCAGGGTGAGTACTAACTGTTGGGTAGATTATAAAGAAAATGGTGTTTGGGCTGCATCTTAAAGGAGTGGAGGTCCTCTGGGAGGCAGAGGTGGGGAGGAATTGCTATTCAGGCTGTGGCTCTGGAGATAGAAGTTCCTGAAAGAGGAACTGAAATTTGGCGAGTTTGGCAGCATATAAGAATAGAGGAGAAAGTGCCAGAGTAATTTCTAGTCTAGAAAGGGTAGAAAAATAGGTTTGGTCAAGATTATGTGTGGTAACCAAAGCTAAATAGAAGAATTTATATTTTATCTTAGAAACAATGGGAAGACACTAGACTTGGTTGGGGAATGGAGTCACATGGTCAGATAGGAGCAATGTTGAGAAACTTAAATAAAAATGGGGCTTATTAAACCACACATAAGGATCTCTGTTGTAGCATATGATTTCAGAAACTACATAGTAACATTATCTATGTTTTATTGTATTTTTTCTTTTGTTAAATATTTTCCAATCAAACTTTAGTCAGGTCCCAGCCACAGTCCTGATGCAATGTGTCCATCTTCGACACCTTTGAACTGAAGATTTGAAAGACTTGAGGCAGGAAGACCAATTTGGAGGTTGTTGTCAATAATCTACAGGAGAAAGGATGAGAGGCTAAACTCAAGGATTTCCCTGTCATTCTGATAGACTGTTGCCTAGTTTTTCTAATCCCAAAGGAGAGGGATGGCAGTTTCTGCTGTAGAAGGCAGGAAAAAAACATTGATGGAGAATTTAACACAGTCAGGTCACTGTTTGATTCTAGAATAGAATGACAAGTTAGAGCAGGAAAATGTATCTAGAAGGTAGAGTTAGAGTCCCTCCTCAGGGTTTCTGCTTTGTGTTTTAGGATAAATCCTCAAACAAACCAGACTGCCTCTGATTCTCCCTTCCTAAAAGGGTTTCTTTGTTAGTTACTGGAACCTCACAGGTGTTTTAGATAAGCAGTAATTCAGATAGTGTCATAACGGGGAAATTTAAGGAAGACAGGTGGGGTGACTGACTGAATAGAATTCTGGGCTTGCAGTCAGGAAATCTGAGATTTGAATCCTGCCTCAGTTAGTAACCAGGTATGTAATCCTGAGCAGATCACATAAACTCTTCTCATTTTCAGTTTCCTCATCTGTAAAATGGGAACTTCATTGAGGTGAGATCAAATAAGATAATATGTGTATGTGCATAGTATGTGCATAGTATATGTGTGCATATATATGAATTATATTATTTCTGAATAGCAACGGGAGTAGTAATACTACTAATAGTAGTTGTAGTCGTAGTAGTAGAAGTAGTAGTACTAGTTACTAGTAATAGTATTATGGCTGTCATTGTTAAAGGGGGTTAATTGGCATTTCCATAGGGATGAGTTTAAATTCTGAGTCACAAAACCAAATGCTTAGAAATCTCCTTTCCTTATTCTTTTTCCATCATAAAATATAATCATCTGAATGGAGACTGGATTCTTTTCCTAATTCCCAAAAGAGGAAGAAATAAATACCTATTTTTTATCTTCTGAAAAGCCAGGTTGGGATCTCAGTAAAGAAGTGTAATTTTTAGAAGACTGCTTTTTCATTCTTAAATGCAAAAGTCAATAAAAAAAATGTTGGAGCTACCTAAATCAAACTGTGAATTTGAAACATATTTAAAAGAATCCAAAACATTTTGAAATTACACTATTAGATAGTTGGAAATATCCTTTTCAGACTATTGCTAGAGCAATCCAAACATTTTATCATTCTTTTCCAATAAGATAAAGTACTCTCAATAAATGTGGAAAAAAAGATCTCTTCATTTTGATATTGGTTGAAATTAATATCTTTTCTCTGGGGATTCATAACTAGAAGAATCAAACTTGAAAATATATTTTAAAAACAATGAATCTTCTGTTTTCTACAAAATTCAGCAATTGTATTAAGCATTTCAACTGGTTATCAGACCTTAGGCTGCTGGTTTGAAGAGTGAACTTTGGCAATAGGAAGTTGGCTTTCAACCTTATTTTGCAGCTGGCTAGAATGTGAATAAACTTCTTATTGAAAGGGAGACATATCTTCTCAATGAAGGGGGGAAGACTTCAATGTAATAGCCTTTCTCCCATCTATCTTCTTTTCCCAAAATCACTTACTATTTTTTAAAAGATATCTGAAAGTATCAAAGAGAGATGTTTTTAAGATTCCCATCTCCAAGGAAAAAGAAAGATGGAAGGAAGAAAGGGGGAAAGGGAGGGGAAGAGAAAGGATGGAAGAATGGGAGGAAGTGGAAAGACAATTAAATGCTAATTCTTGTACTCCTTGAGATTTCTTCTTGTGAAATAGTTCCATGAAGAATGTAGGGTTTTTGGCTTGTTCACTCATTAAAAAATTGTGCAAAATCTGAGGACCTTTGTACAAAATATACAACTGCCTAGATTCACTCCTTTTACTGTTGAGCATCTCAGTTTCTCTTTGACAAGCTCAGTTCTAACATTTGGCCTGATTCCGAGCTGGTGACAGCACTTGACCAGCTGTAGGCTTTCTCTGGGCTGTATTAAATCTGAGCAATTTGCTTGTCTGTTTGCTTTTTTTGGACCAATGAGAGCCTTCATTTACTCTCTTCTATCCATCTCTACCCCCACCCTGCCATAAATAGCCATGTATGAATTAAAATTTTAGAGTGGACCTCAAAGACCATCTAGTCCAACTTAAACCCAAACAAGCACCATCTCTCCAACATACCAAACAAATGGGCATCCTGTCTTTGCTAAAGACCTTCAGAGTTTGGAATAAAGCAGAAGATAATGGGGAATGGTGTGAGGGTTGTAGAAAAGGGAGCTCTCAATGAATATAGCCTCAGTTGCTTTTTTGTTTTTCAGTGACGATGAGGTAAGATCCTCAGTTGAGAGGATGGGAAGAGGGTGTAGCATGGGAAGTTTAAGTAAGGACAAAAGATTTGGTGGTCAGTGGGATAGGAATCAAATAGGGAGGAGCAAGTTTGCCTTATTGCAGTGAGAGGCCAGTCTTTTTTTGTCTTTTTGTATCTCTAGTGACTAGCCTAGCACTTGTTGCATAGTAATTACCTAATAAATGTTTGATTGATTGGACTTATAGCACTATGATTTCCTCCCGTTCCATTCATCAGCATGTTAGTAGTCACAAAAGAGGCTGATCCTGGGCATAATACAGATGCTACTGTTTTCACAGCCTTTCCTAACTTCTGATTGTCTTTTAGTGCCATTCTGGACTAGATGGATATATACAAGAATCTGCTTCTTTCATATATCTATATATCTATATATCTATATAGGCTCCTTTTATATATGTTTTGGAGTATGTGGGTAAGATCTAGACTTCTTGACAGTCATTCATAGCAGCATCTTAACTAGACAATTTCTGAGTTCTTTTTCCATTTTGGTTTTTTTTAGGAGGTAACCCAGGGCTTTTTTTTTTTTCTATTTTTACTTTGCTCTTAGTTTCAATTTTCCCAGCAGTTTTGTTAAGGTGTCTAATTTTATTTGGTTGTTTTTCAGGGAATTTCATTGTTCATAAATTCTTTCTCCTTTATTCCAGGTCAGTTGTTTATAATAGTAACTAACATGTTTTTTCTGATTTCTTTTTTCAGTCTTTTTACATTGTCCTAATAGTTCTTGTTCTCTCATTAAATCATTGAATTACATTTGCTCCATCATATTTCTCAAAACGTTTGCTACTTTGGTCTTATTTCCCACATATCATTTTAAACTATTTATTTTTTCAATTTTTTCCCTAAAGAACACTCATTTTGGTTTTTAATTTTTTTCTATCTACTCTTGGAGTAGGAATAAGTAATTTCCCTCCTCACTCCCTACCCCCAAAGGTGCTACTTGTATTTGTGATATTCTCTCTTCTTCTGGCTTCTCTTAACTCAACCTATTTTTTCATCCTATTAGGAATTTTCTTCTCATTACTTACATTCTCATTTCTTAAATTGGACCTCTGATCCAGGTTAATTCTCAGACCCCTGCCCAAGGGCCAGCTTGACCCTTATGCATGCATGTTCCAAATGGGGGTGGTTGGTTCTTGGTCCCTCTCCCCTGCCTTAGGTAGAACACCTGACCCCACCTTCTACTTTAATTTCTGACTTCTGTTTCCATCTCTTGGTGGCATATTGTAGGAACTTGGATCACCTTCTCTGCTCCTCATTATCCTTGTGAAATCAGAGATCTAACAGACCCCTGAGAGACTCAAGTCATTCCAGTTTCAGACCCCTCATTGTGTCTGCTGTCATATACTTGGGTCATCTTTTTGAATAGTCTGGGACTAGATGGAGAAGATTACTCATGCTTCTCTTTCATTTTCCTGACTCAGTGTTTCACATGATATGCTTTTTTAATTTTTACTAAGATATTTCTCAGGAGAGTTGGGTTTTCTTGGAAGCTTTTCATGTTGCTATCTTTGATGAAAGTTCCTGCACACTTTTTAAATTGGTGTGTTTTTTTTTCTAAGACTCAATATAACTTTCATATCCATGAAGATTCAATAACCAGAATGAGTTTTGGTCTTGGGTTTTTTTTGTGTGTGGGGGGGAAAGGGTTTATGTATTGTCTTTTTCCTTTTATATTCTTTACTGTGAGCCTCTGTCTCGTCTCTTTTCTCTCTCTCTCTCTCTCTCTCTCTCTCTCTCTCATACATGGGTGTCTCTCAACTCATGGGTGAGTTGATCTGATCTTCATCTCTATAAGGAAGTAGCTATTTAAAAATGCTATAAGAAGTGAGGAGAGAGAGAATGTTCCAGGAATGGGAAAATAACTTGTATAGACATAGGAGTCTGAATGCCATTCTTCCTTATATAAGACATTTCAAATAGGCCAGTTTGTAAAACCAAGCCTTACATTCTCTGTAGCTTCTCTTTAATGTTTAATTCTGAACATTTTAGGGAATATGAACACCATCAAAATTTTCATCTTATGGAGTAAAAGTTCTGTTATTTAAAAATAAATCTCTCTTCAGTAGTAGCATTTCATATTCAGAATGACACTCTGAAGCCAAATAGTGGATATGATTTTCACTCACCCCCCCCCCATACCATCCCTTTTTCACATTGAAGAAAACCAAAACATATGGGAGCTGAAAATGAGCATATGGGTGGCAGGTAAAACATACTCCACGGGATTGTAACACACTAGTTATTTTATCTTAGTTTTTTTTTTTTTTTACCAGCATTTTACTTTGTTCTTTTTAAATGCTCTTAGGAAATTAATGCAGGATTTTTATTCTTTCTACCCCAATTCCAGACTTCAGTTTAAATGACATGAATGATCTAAAAAATTATACATTTCAGAGTGGAGCAATCAATCACCAAGGATCTGATAAGCCAGACTTTGAGTATACAAAAAGAAAATGAAGTAGTCCCTGCTCTTGAGTTCTACTGGGGAGGGAGTCAGGACATACAACATGTAATCTAAATGTAGTAGATAGAGTTCTAGCCCTGAAGTCAGGGAGATTATCTTCCTGAGTTCAAGTCTGACCTCAGATACCTATTATGTGAACCCTGGGAAAGTTACTTAATCCTGTTTACCTCAGTTTCCTCATCTATAAAATGAGCCGGAACAGAAAATGGTGACCCATTCCAGTCACTGCCAAGAAAACTCCTCGTGGGGGTCACAGAATTGAATCCTACTGAAGCAAATGAACAACAACAAAGTAATGAGAGGAAGGAGCCTAGCAGTTTAGGTTTATTTTAGGAGCGGCATCTGAATTCAGTTTGGAAGGAAGCTAGGATTTATAGTTGGAAATGAGAAGAGAATTATTCTGGGCATGGGGAAACAGCCTTTGTAAAGGTTTGGAATGGAGTGTTATATAAAGGGAACACTAAGACAACTATTTTGTCTATAATGTATAAATTGTGTTAAAAAAAGAAAATGAAAAATTCCTAGAGTCAGGTTATAAAAGGCTTTAAAATCAAAAGGAGTTGGTAATTCATCCTACAGGCAAGAGATGTGAACCTTGAGTATCTTATGTTTCAGTAATATCAATTTGGCAGTTTTGTGGAAAATGGATTAGGAGGGAAGAAACTTAAGGCAGAGAAACCAAATAGGAAGCTATTGAAGTACTTCTGACAAGAGATAATAAGGGCTGGCATTAGGGCAGTGGCCATGTGAGGTGGAGAGAACAGACAGGATATGAGATAAGTTGTTGAAGTAAAATCAATAGAACTTGCTAACAACTGAGTGGATGTAAGAAATGAGGGAGAGGGAAGATGACACTCATACTATGGTAATTGTATAGAAATCATAGATAGAATATCATAGATATAAATCATAAAGTTAAAATGTGGGTTGGTACTTTTTGTCCATGTAATGACTCTTGAGTTATTTCTCAGAGATGGTAAATAGCACTTCAGTGCCATTCTTTCTTCACTGTCTCTGTATTTTACAGTCATTTTCTGGTATATGCTATTCTCTTCAATGATGCCTCCTATGCCTCTTCTTCATCTTCTTTCTCTTCTAAGAGTAGACATCATTATTTGGATTCACATCACTGGTTGATTGATTTTCACAAGGTGTTCCTAATCCTAGCTTTGTATCTTCAAGATAGAGGGTATGTTTTCCTTAGTGGCTACTAATCATAAGCTGATCATTGATCCACCCTTGCTCTGTGATCCTGTACCATGACTAAGTTTTTCAAACTGGGCAGACACATTAGGGGTTGTAAAGAAGATTAATTGGATATTTTCTAGATCATCTCTTTCCTCAACAAGACAAAATTCTAATCACAAAAAACTAAGGTAAAATTAAATTAGTAAATTCACTGCATCTGATGCTAAATTCATTGTACCAGTTACTTGATATTATATATACATAAAGGTCAAATTTGAGTAAATTCTAGTTAAGTCTTTTTTTTTTTTTAGTTTTTGCAAGGCAATGGGGTTAAGTGGCTTGCCCAAGGCCACACAGCTAGGTAATTATTTAAGTGTCTGAGACCAGATTTGAACCCAGGTACTCCTGACTCCAAGGCTGGTGCTTTATCCACTACACCACCTAGCCTTCCCTCTAGTTAAGTCTTAATGTGAATGTCATCTGCAACTACCATTGACAATTGACATCAACTCTTCACACAGGAATTATTATGTCTCTTTGCTTTTTACATTTGAATGTGAAATGTTTAAACTCTAATCAATCTTTATTTATATGTTAGAAACACTATAATATCTTTTATGTTTTTCATTTTCATTCATTTTGGAAGTATGGTGTAGTTATCTGATTTCCCAAACAACTTCAACTTGAGAAATCATGCATAATCATTTAAATTTTCAACAGTTAAGCTAAAATTTAGCTGTCTTAAATTTTTATAGTATTTTAAAATCAAATATCTTTTCATCATGGATAAGTTTAAAAGGAAAACATAACAGTCATTGAAACTAACAAAAGCTAAGGAAAGAAAGGTAACTTAATTAATTCAGGCAGAGAAAGCAAAGATCTCCAATCCAGAAAGGATTGCTTTCTGCTACTATTGGATCTACCACTATTGGAATTCACAAGTACTTTTATTGATGGAATTTTTCTGTGTGGAAGTTCTGGCTTCAATACAGAATGAAACCTAACGAATTGAAATATTTTGAAAGTTTACACTCAGATTATATTGGTTAGAAGAGTGTTTTTCCAGAGAAAATTAGATACTATTAATATATAAAAAAACACTCTTTCTCCAAAAATTATATTTGCGATCACAAGATTTACAACATCCCATAAGATTGTTAGCAGAATTGTTCATGGTTAAAAAAAATTCTCATTTATAGGAGAAATTTTGAGCTATGCATCGTATGCAAACCAGCTTCAAATGATTCCACATGAAGATAATACAGTAGGTGGGAGAATTGTCCATATGTTTAAGGACCTTTGTGATCAATTAATTGAGACTGATATCTTCCTATTTGACTTTGCAAACAACAGATGTAGTTAAAGATGCTCATTTGATTACATAGACACAATATGTTGTTGAAAGTGATATTAGAGATTTCTTAATTTGCAAGCTTATGGATGGCAATGATACATCCATAGCTTTTTTAAAATAAAATTTTACAATCTTATCCTTTTATATCATCAAAATTTTTCTAAGTATCCTCCCATGCCATATTGATAGATTTTTACAACGAGAGTTTTATTGGGCCATGCACTGATGAAGCTCAGTTGATAATAAATAAAGCATAGGTCTATAAGGACTAATTAAAAATATAACCCCCCATTCAATTTTGAGACATCACTTGGAACAAGAAATATGAGTGAGGAACTTCATACAATTTTCCAAGTTGTTACAAGAGTCATTAATTTAAAAGCCCATTTAAAAAGGCTCATGTAAAACTGTGATATGAGGAAAGAGCATAAGGTGTTTTTATATTATTACAAAACATATTGGTTTTCTCATACCAAATATATTTTGAAAGGTGTTTGAACTAAAAAAAGAAATTTCCATTTTTATCTTAAGGATAATAATAAAGATCCTAGAATTATAAATTTAGAACTTATCGTTGTTATGTCAGACTTTTCATGATTTTTTGGATAGCACACCAATACTGTTCATTCTGTTTTCTTGGCAAAGATAGTAGATGGTTTGTCATTTTCTTCTCCAGTGAATTAAGCTAGTAAATGACTGAGAAGAACTCTAGTCTTCCTGACTCCAGGCCCCTGATTTAGAACTAGAAGAAATCTAAAACATTATCATGTCCCACCTTCACACTTTACTGAGAATCAGGGGGAATTGATCCATGGGTCCTAAATATATTGAATGATAAGGTAGATTCAAGACCAAGATCTATGATCCCAAAGTCTTGCTCATTTGTGAATTGAATGTTTTTCCCCATAACTCCATTTTCCACAGATAAAAAAGTATTTACACCTATACTTAAAATTTGGAATGTAGGAACATACAGAATTTATTGTAGAAAATTTTGTTCTAGAATATCATGAAATCATCACCTTAACATTCATCTGATTGGGAGTGAGCAGAAATTTTCAATTCCAACTCCAATTCATTTTCTTTTTTTTCTTTTTTTCTTTTTTAAATTTATTTAATTTAATTAATTTAATTTAATTAATTTAATTTAATTTATTTTTATTAAAGATATTATTTGAGTTTTACAATTTCCCCCCCAATCTTGCTTCCCTCCCCCCCCCCCCCACGGAAAGCACTCTGTCAGTCTTTATTTTGTTTCCATGTTGTACCTTGATCCAAATTGGGTGTGATGAGAGAGAAATCATATTCTTAAAGAAGAGAAGAGAAGTCTCAGAGGTAACAAGATCAGACAATAAGATATATGGGGTTTTTTTCTAAATTAAAGGGAATAGTCTTTGCACTTTGTTCAAATTCCACAGCTCCTTATCTGGATACAGATGGCACTCTCCTTTGCAGACAGGCCAATACTGTTCCTGATTGTTGCACTGATGGAATGAGCAAGTCCTTCAAGGTTGAACATCACCCCCATGTTGCTGTTAGGGAGTACAGTGTTTTTCTGGTTCTGCTCATCTCACTCAGCATCAGTTCATGCAAATCCCTCCAGGCTTCCCTGAAATCCCATCCCTCCTGGTTTCTAATAGAACAATAGTGTTCCATGACATATATATACCACAGTTTGCTAAGCCATTCCCCAATTGCAGGACATTTACTGGATTTCCAGTTCTTTGCCACCACAAACAGGGCTGCTATAAATATTTTTGTACAAGTAATGCTTTTACCCTTTTTCCTCATCTCTTCAGGGTATAGACCCAGTAGTGGTATTGCTGGGTCAAAGGGTATGCACATTTTTGTTGCCCTTTGGGCATAGTTCCAAATAGCTCTCCAGAAGGGTTGGATGAATTCACAGCTCCACCAACAGTGTAATAGTGTCCCAGATTTCCCACATCCCTTCCAACACTGATCATTATCCTTCCTGGTCATATTGGCCAATCAGAGAGGTATGAGGTGGTACCTCAGAGAAGCTTTAATTTGCATTTTTCTAATAATTAATGATTTAGAGCATTTTTTCATATGGCTATGGATTGCTTTGATCTCCTCATCTGTAAATTGCCTTTGCATATCCTTTGACCATTTGTCAATTGGGGAATGGCTTTTCATTTTAAAAATATGACTCAGTTCTCTGTATATTTTAGAAATGAGTCCTTTGTCAGAATCATTAGTTGTAAAGATTGTTTCCCAATTTACTGCACCTCTTTTGATCTTGGTTATATTGGTTTTATCTGTGCAAAAGCTTTTTAATTTAATGTAATCGAAATCATCTAATTGGTTTTTGGTGATGTTCTCCAACTCTTCCTTAGTCATAAACTGCTCCCCTTTCCATAGATTTTTTTTCCTTCTTAAATTAAATTTATTTGTTTAATTCGGCCAAAAAAATCTATAAAATAAAACAGCAAAATATTGAAATAGTTTAGCATAGGCATTATCTGTTTTATGGGGTATTTGTTTCTTAGACAAGTTTCCCCTAAAATTACACTCCTTGAAATTACCAGTTCTCTGTCAAATATACTATTTACTTATGAGTTTGGCCTAATCCCTATTCTGGGATTAGGATACCTCAGACTTGTGTTTGACTAGCCAGTAGTTTCTTTTATAATTAAATCCTGCTTCTACTGCAGAATACTTCTTTTATAATGGAAAAAGAGCTTAGACAATTCTTCTTTTCAAATAGAATTTTGAATGAAAAGAAAACCAAGATAACTTGTTGTAGTGCTACCTCCTAGTACAGTGTGATTTTGACTACCCCTTCACTGGAAGCCAGCAAAAAGTGTTAGGTCTACTAAAGACACTAAACAAATACCTCAAATGTAGTTTATTATGCTCTAGGCCTTCTGGCAGAGCAATTTTATTTTGTAAATTTGTTTTAAATCTCTTAAATTCCTATTACTGAAAACTAAGCATTCTTTATCCCACCCAGAGATAAACTGTTAAACATTAGATGTGAGGAATTTAAGAGCAATTGAAAACCACCTGTTCTCACATTCCCCCCATCCCCACTATTGCTTCATTTTAATATTTTATATTCTAGGTGTAAAAGAAGAAAAAGCTCTGAGTGATACAGTTGTCTCTTTGGGACAACTTCTATCATCATATTTTTTTCTTTATTGACTATACAATATCAGTTTTCAGTCTCAGTTCTTGTTTTTCCCCTCAGCCTCATAGATGAGAACTCCAGAAATACCTTTCTCTCCTTCTATAAAAACTGGGGGCAAATTCAATTAGTTAAGGACCCCAATCAATTACTGTGTTTCCTTATTATATGTACATAAATTATAATTCTCTAAAAAATTATTTTTCAGTGTCTTCTGGTTTTTTCATATATGTATATGTGACTGGACATACAAACATGTGCCCACACACATACAAATTTATAGGTTCCAACTAGCCCTGAGTTCCAACTTCTTTAGGTTACTTCTTCCCATGAATAATCATCATAGAAAAATCAATCCATGATTCTTTAAGTTGTAAGTTTGTCAGTTTATAAGAATTATTTTTATTATTTGAACCCCACTAATTATAAAGTGGAGGCAGCTAGGTAGCCATGTGAATAGAACACCCATCCTGGAGTCAAGAAGACCTGAGTTAAAATCTGGCCTCAGGCTCTAACTGTGTAACCCTGAGGTTTGTCACTTAACTTCTGTTTGCCTTAATCTCTGGAGAAGGAAATGGCAAACCACATCAGTATTTTTACCATGAAAACCCTAGGGATAATATGATCCATAGAGTCACAATGGGGTAGACACAATTAAACAACAATTATAAATTGACTAGGGTTTCTAATTATGCTAAATTTTATCATAAATCCAACTTAAAATTTTTTTTCTTTTATAAAGTTGTTCTCTTTCCTTCCTAAGAGTGCTTCTTTTTTTTTTTAAGATTTTATTTATTTTGAGTTTTATAACTTTTCACCTAATCTTGCCCCCCCCCCCCCAAGGCATTTTGCTAGTCTTTACAATGTTTCCATGGTATACATCAAGAGTGCTTCTTTTTACTGATAGTGCCTATCATTTTGTTCTTATATTCTGGAGGTTAAAAACATCACAATGTGTCTCCAAGGACTATACTCAAAACAAAATTAATTTTAATTTTTAAATAGTATGCCTAGGTATGTATATTCAAATTCTATCCATTTCAAGGCCTGATTCAAGGCATCATCATCCAACTATATTCTCTGAAGATTTTAGAGAAAGATTGATATTAAATTCAATGAACATTTATTAATAACCTACTATGCACCAGTATATGGGTTAACCTCCTTTTACACCAATTTTAAAATTTCTATAGCTTTACAGGTATAAAAAGATCCCTGGCTGTGGAGTCTAAGGGTCTGGGTTCAAATTCCTCCTTTTTTGCTTACTATCTGTCTGATTTGGGCTATTTCCCTTAAGAATCCATATTAGAAAAATAGTCTAGCTCTATGACCCAGTGAGCCTATACTACGTGACCAAGAAAGCCAATCCTGACTCTGGGAGAGTCAAACACAGCTGAACAATCATAGTCTAGTCCAAATCTTTGATTTTAGAGATTAAAAAAATAAGATTTAGGGAGGTAATATGACTTTCCAAGGTCACATTGTTATCAAATATCTAAGACAGGATTTGAAGCCAGGTCCTCTTGGTCCATATCCAACATTCAACTAAACCTCTCTCTCTCTCTCTCTCTCTGGATCTCTGTCTATCTGTCTGTCTCTCTCTCCATTTCTCTGTCTCTGTCTCTCCATTTTTTTTCTTCTTGTTCCCTCTCTTTTCCTCTTTCTCTCTCCATCTCTCCAAATCTTTCTCTCCATCTTTCCCTCTCTTTCTCTCTCCATCCTTCTCTCCATCTCCTCTTCCCCCCTTTCTCTTCCCCCCCCCCCCCTTTCCCTCTCACTAACCTAGCTTTCTATCCCTGAGAAGGGAAAGGGAGAGAGTCTAAAAGAAGTCACCAAAGCTCAAAAGAGTCTAAGCTTGGGAGAAAGCCATCCAAAAAGTAGGAAGTCAGGGAATGGAATATCATGTATGGGGGGAAAAAACCACATAGAGCAGTTTAGGTGGATTGTAGATTATACCTAGGACAATAAAAAAGTAAAAAATTTTAAAAGAGAATTAAGAAGGGAAAAGGTTGTGAAGGACTTTTAATATCAGAGGCATTTATGTTTCATTCTGGTGATAATGGGAATTTATTGATTGGAGGACCTGTACTTGATGGTCAGACCTGTACTTTAAGATAATCCCTTTGACAACTGATTAGAAGATGGAACAAAATGAGAATAGTCTAATTAGTGAAGAGAAGAAAGCCTTTGTGACAGTTGTATGAGTGGAGAGAAAGGGACATATTTGAGAGATGGTGTTATAGTAGAATGATAAAATTTGACAATTGATTGGAAATATGGAGTGGTAATAAGTGAGAAGTCAAGAATGTGAGACTGGGGAATATGGTGATATTCTTTCAAACAATAAGGGATTTTGGAAGAGGAAAGGATTTTAGAAGAAAGATAATAAACAACAGATGGATAACTCTAATCGTACTCATTGAAACATTAAAATAGTACCAGAAGGCCTTCAGAATATTAGGTGGATCCTTGATGGAAAATTAATGGAAAGTCACAGACTAGAGATGTAAAAGCTAAGAAATTGTGGATGAATTCTGATTGGCATCAAAGAGAAAGATCATGGATCCATTTGAGTGATTTTTGAAAGTTTATTTTTTTTCATTTCTCAAATTAATTACTTCAAGGATCAATGATTTAGAGCTGGAAAGGATTTTAAACATCTCTGATTCCAACCTTCCTTATTCCTCTTTAGGCAAATGAGAAAACTGAGTCACAAAATGGTTGCCAGGGGCCACACAGATAATTTCTGAGGATGGACTTGAATGCAGGTGTCTACTTTGACTCCAAGTCTAATGATCTGTCATTGCCATCTTCTTAATTGTTAGCTTAATTTATAAGATGGTCCAAAGATTTATTGAGCCACTACCCACCTTTCAGACCTCAAGAATATAAAGAGCTTGTGTATTAACCTCAAGAAAGAGCCCCTGAGCAATTTTGCATATTTCCTTTGCATTTGAACTGAATGTTTGGCTTTCATGGTGATTCCAACTAAAGAAAAAAACAAAAACAAAAAACCCCTCTGATCAAAGTGAGGGAGGGGAATTAATTAGACCAGAGCTGAGCTACTGGCATCCATAAGCCACATTCACAAAGGGAATGATGTCTGACTTTGTAGACTGCCTGCCTGCCTTGAAATCATGGTCACTTGGCTCCTATTCTTGGGGAGCTGTCCAACAGAGTGGTGGAAGGCTCCATGCCATCCATTCAAACTGCTCTGTAAGTGCAGGCAGCCAAAAGAACACGAACTGTGCCTGTGAATAGCATGGTTCCTTGCCAGAGGTATCTAAACTTCATAGTACTGAGGAAAAAAAAGTTTCTATGGTTGTCAGTGGCAGACTTTTGGCTCTTGTATATTAAGATCCCATACTGCCAAGGAAGAAGGTAAGAAACATTTTAAAAGATTCTATCTGCTTTTAATTGCTTTCCAGGATGACTCGACCCTTGAGGTAGCTAGATTCATAATTGAGAGACTAGACTTGCTCACAGCTAGACATGTGAAAACACTGAAAAAAAAGGATTTTTCGTGCTTTGGATTTAGAACTACATTTGATTTAAGGTTCTTTTTGAAGCAAGGTGAATTCTTTTCCTGGCAGACTCCATTAATATTGAAGTCACATGTTCACAAGGAGGTGAATGTGTAATGACTACCCTAGATTTAACTGAATTACCATGCAAAGCTAAAACTTGCTACCAATTATATTCTTTTTGCAGCTAGGAGCAGTAAGTTTCTGTTTCAGAAGGAAGCATTGTAAGAGAGCTTGCACCATGTTGACCTTGAAGTTTTATCCTTCAGTAGACCTTTTTTTTTTGAAAGTTTAAAAAAATTTGAAGTCCACAAAACACCAATTATATTTACGTATAACATGTTAGAACAGAATAAGAATATTGCCATGAAACTGAGGCTCTCTACAATAGACAGGTGGTTTTTCTTTTAAAATATATGCTATTGCTATATATGTTAATATAGGACATATACTATATAATATGTAAAAAAGCTTGCATGCTTTTTGGTCTTCCCTCTGTCTGCTTGTATGCATTTAAAACTATTTCAAAGACAAAAAACAATATTTTATTTATTTTTTTCTCATTTCATTTTTTGACTACCCCAACCTCATTTTCTTTTTCTGACTCTAAATTAGAGGGAACCCTCCCCTATAATAAATAAGCATAGAAAGCAAAACAAATTATGATATTGGACATATTCTGCATCTTGAGTCTATTACTTCTTTGTTAGGAGGTAAGTAACATGCTTGATCATTAATCCAGAATTTGGTTGGTCATGGCATTGATCATAGTTCTTAAATCTTTCAAAGGAGCTTTCTTCCTTTATAGTGTTATTGTTTTGGTCTGAATTGTTCTCTTAGTTCTGTTAATTTTACAAGCTTCTTTGAAAACTTCTTATGTCATAATCATATTCTGTTACATTTATATAACATAATCTGTTTAGTCATTACTCTATTGATGAGAATTCCCTTAGAATCTAATTCTTTACTATCACAAAGAAGTGCTATATTTGTATATATTTGTATATACATGTGTATTATATATACATATATATATCTTTGTCAATATAGATATGTATATATATGTTTATATATTCTTTTCTTTTTTGATCTCTTTGGGGAATATCAGGAATTGTATTCTAGTATGTAGATAACTGTCTGAAAGGATAAGGTATACTTTAGAATTCTGAGTATGAAGGACTGGATCAGATGTCCTCCAGAAATCTTTCATCTATTAGAGCTTTCTTTGATTCTTATGCTATGCTCTCCATTTGCAGTTTTACTTGTAAATGTTGCTTTCCTCTATCTCTTGTTAAGTCTCTCTTGCTTACTCCCATTTTTTTCATCTTTCTTCATTCATTTTCTTTCCCTTCCTAACTTGCTTCCTCCCTTTTCTATTTCTTTATTTTTGTATTTCTCTCTCATCCTCCCTGTCCCTCACTTTTACTTTAACTACTTTATTTCTTTCTCAGTCTCTCTCCCCTTTTCCCCTACTCCTTTCTTCAGTTACTATCTATATAGGAAAGATTAATATCCTAAATTGTGTTCCTAAAAGATATGACCTTAAAAAAGAATTAATCGACTCTAAATAAAAGCATAAATGAAAAAAGGTTTTGAAGTCACACTAATGTTAATAATCTTTGGCATTGTGAAGATAAAAATTCAAATGTTTACAGAATTCTGACATAATGAATCATGAAGTATTTAATGCATCTAACTCCAGCACATCTGGACCCTTTACTTTCACTTTCATGAAGATTAATTTATATGAATGATGTAGTCTTTAAAGAAAAATAAATTTTTCTTTTTAAAAAGGTCCTTTGTTACGAAGGCTGGTGGAATAGGAGGAAAGGATATATTAAGGAGTAAAAGTAAAAACAAAAGATAACAATAAAAATGTTAAAGATATGTTCAAGATATAGCTTGAATATAAAAGATTTACTAATATAGAGGAAGAATAAGCTATTTAGATGTAAAATAAAGTGGGATAGTAATGAAACTACACCAGTTTTAAGGTCTTTTATTTATTTTTTTCTGGCAAGGCATTCAGAGTTAAGTGACTTGCCCCAAGGGTAAGAGTCAAGTGTCCAAGATCAAATTTGAACTCAGTTCCTCCTGACTCCAAGTATGGTACTCTATCCCCTATTCCACCTAGCAGTTCCACTAAAATCTTTTAATGGAAAGAAAATATTTCTGAGGTATTAAAAATACCAAAAAGCCTAAAACTGTATGTGCTTATAAAGGAACAAAATTAACCCAGGGAACAAAAGGTAATCTTTGATTATGCTTGTAAAGAATTCTGTTTCACATCTTCTGTGTTCTTGAATATTAGCAATGACTAACCTATTTTCATTAAATTAGCATAAATCTTAAAAATTATCCCCTGAAAAATCTGTCCAAAACAGCAGGATATATCAATTTTCTTTTTTTTTCTTTTTTTTTTTAAGTTTTTGCAAGGCAAATGGGGTTAAGTGGCTTGCCCAAGGCCACACAGCTAGGTAATTATTAAGTGTCTGAGATTGGATTTGAACCCAGGTACTCCTGACTCCAAGGCTGGTGCTTTAACCACTACGCCACCTAGCCACCCCGATATATATCTATATATCAATTTTCAAAGGTGTTATAAGTTAAGATAAAGTTCTAATCATGTTTCTTAAATGTACAATTGTGCATTTGTCATTAACTTGTTTTGTAAACTCCTTCCTTATCACTTGGCACAGGAAAAAGTTACATCCCTTGTAATGTTTCATTCTAGAATATAAAATCTTCCATTCACATAATATCTATTCTCATAATAATTTATCAGTTCAGTGAAATATTTAAGCATTTTTCTAAGTTTAAATGTCTTTCTTGTTATGCTACAGTGCATAATACTAAAATGGAAAGTCCACTGGTAATTTTATCTTTAGCTTTCTTTCAGATTCTGGTCAGGGGCCATGCACAGCCTTCTTTAATTCCCTCCTTTCCACTCTCTCCCTTTTGTTAGTATCCTCTCTCTCCCTCAAATGATCTCCTATTATGCTAATCTGTATTTGTGTTGGATCCCCTGAAATAGTATGTCATTTTTGTCTTTATACTTCCAGTTCCTTAGGCACATTAAGAACAAAGTAAATGTTTGTTGATTTGAATTTAAAAGCTTATGACTTCTGAACTGATGCTGAGTAAAGTGGGCAGAACCAGGAAAATATTGTACACATTAATAGCAACTTTGTGTGATGATCAACTATAATGAACTTAACTCCTCTTGGCAGTTCAGTGGTCAAGGATGATTCTAAGATTTGTGATGGAAAATGCCATCCACATCCAGAGAAACTATAGAGTCTGAGTGCAAACCAAAGCATACTATTTTTACTTTTTTCAAAACTTGTTTTATGGGTTTTTTCCCCTCTAGTTCTGTTCCTTCTTTCACAACTTGACTAATATGGAAATATGTTAAATATGATTGTACCTATGCAACTTATATCAAATTACTTGCTGTTGTGGGAAGTGGGGAAGGAAGGGAACAAGTCGAAAAAAATGTAGAACTCAAAATCTTACAAAAAGATGAATATTGAAAACTATCTGCATTTATTTGGAAAAATAAAATAAAACATTTTTCATAAAGTATCTCTTCAAACTGATTAGACATCTCAGTGGTCATAGTGAATAGAGATCAATTTGGAGACAGAAAAGTCTCAATTTAAATCAAGTCTCAGACACTGGCTAGCTCTGTGACCTGGAGCAAGATCCTTAAAACCTGTCTGTCTTATTTTACTCAACTGTAAAATGGTGACAGTAATAGCACCTATTTCCCAGGATTATTGGGAGCATCAATTCTGATATTAATATTTGTTAATTAATGTGCCTACAAAACCTCTTTTTTTTCATTTTTACTTTAATCTGGAGTAGATTTTTTTTAAGGATCATCTCCTTTAAAAGCATTTAGGGTTTTTCCCGACTCCTGAACCTAGCATTGTACCTGTCAAGCATTAGGTGCTTGATTTTTTTTTTTTAATACAACCCCAGTATCTTGGCTTGGTAAGTTAGTTATTTTATGAATAAAGGAAAATCTGCCTAATTATTGCCAGGTCCCATGAAGAATATTGGCTTGTTCTGTCAAGCTTATTAGTTCAGTCAATCAACTTAGAGCTGATGAGTACTTTTTACTCAATGCCACAGAATATAAAAAGGACTATAAAGATTCAATACTGCCCTCAAGTAATTTATCATAATTTTAAAATATAATTGCAGACCAGCTGCTGCAACTCTAAAATGAATAGCTTACATAGCTAGCATTTATTCGAATGCTTTCAAATTTGGCAAAGCACTGTACACATATTATCCCATTTTATACTCAGAATCCTGTGAGGTTGATACTGTTATTAGCATCACCATTTTACAGATGTAAATGTTGAGATAGATAAAAGTTAAGTAACTTGCCCAGGGTCAAACAGTTAAGGGTCCAAGAATAGATTTGAACTCTGGTCTTCTTGATTCTATATCCAGTACTCTGTTGAAAGAGGTCATTTAAATTTCATTTTAATTAGTATTAGGAAGTGTCTAACAAATGTTTGGGCAATTTCTTAATATTTTCAAACACATAAAAATAGACAATGGCAAGATGGGATCTATTTGTGGTAGTACTTCTCCTTGTCGAATGGAATAGTGTATGTAAAATACTTATTATTGCTTGGATTAGCATCCTACATATGTTTAAAATACTTGAAAGCAGATAATTTTGCATATAAATTGATAACTTTTTCTTTTCCTTTTCATTATATAATGAAGCTGTTTCCCATTTTCTCTCCAATAGTGGCCTCTGATATGAAGCGCAAATGCTTTAAAATTTTAATTACACTTTAGAGAAGAAAAAAATTACCTCCTTTAGAATAGATTTGCAATTTCTAATCAGTCCCCTGTGAAAGGTTTCAACTGGCTGAAAAATACAGCTTTAAAACTTGATCAGGGGCGGCTAGGTGGCGCAGTGGATAATGCACCGGCCCTGGAGTCAGGAGTACCTGGTTCAAATCCCGTCTCAGACACTTAATAATTACCTAGCTGTGTGGTCTTGGGCAAGCCTTTTGCCTTGAAAAAACCTAAAAAAAAAAAAAAACCTTGATCAAGTGTGATATGTAGCATAACCTGGGATTTTTTTTAATATGCATCTTTCCTATGATTATTAAGAATAAAATGGAACTTGATAGTAGTTAAATTAAAAAATATCATGAACCTAATGTGCATCAGTTACTCAAAAAAATGCAAATCTTTGGACTAGTACTTTCCATGAAATCTCTCCTTTGATACTACCATCCGCTTCATTAGGCCCTATCACATTACACTTGTACTATTGTAATAACATTATGGTTGGTCTAACTTTCTCAAATCTTTCCCCACTCATGGCCATCCTCCACATTGCTGTCAAATTGATCTTCCTAAAGCACAAGGCCCCTCTCCAATTCAATAAATTCCAGTGCCTTCCATATTGCCTCCAGGATCAAATATAGAATCTTCTATTTGGCATTCAGAGTCCTTCATAAATTGGTCTTTTACCCTATCTTTCCTTAAAATGTCTTTTCCTTCCAGAGGTATATAAGACCACATTATTGATTAATTTTATTCATTTTTCTGCCTCATATGCCTCATATACTTGGAAGATTATAGAGATAGTGTTACTTCCATCACACACAAGAAATGAAAAAGTTCCTCAGATGTTCTAGCTTGACCCAGAAATTCAATCTGAGTCAATAGGGTATTGTCATAGCAAGAAAAGATTAGTATGAGCTACATTAATGGAATTAAACTATCAAGAATGAGAGTATGTATGGTTTAGTGATAGAGGATTGGTCTTGAGTCAGGGAGACATGAGTTCAAATTTTGTTTTTGATATAAGTGAATAATTTCATCCTTACCCTTCAATGCTTCCAGGAACTTTTTAAGACCATAAATTATAGATTACTTACTAGTCTATATCAGGAAAAGGAGTTTCTATATGTAACTACTCTGATTAAAGTCATTTCTCTAGACTGTTCTATATCAATTTGTCCAACTGTCTAGGTAGCTAACGACAATAAGGGAGAGGTTACTCCTTACATTTTCTACATATATCAGATCACATTGAGAATATTATTGTTTAATTAAAAGGACTACATTTTAGAGAACATATTGATAAAATGAAAGATTTCCAAGACAATGGCAGTGCCACAGTGTTGTACACTGTGTACACACCTCTACACACACACACACACACACACACATGATCAATGGAAGAAACTGGGACAGCTTTTCCAGGAAAAGGGAACTTAATAATGATCTTCAAGTATTCACAGAGCCTTTATGTGAAAAGATTTCACTGCATTGTGCCTGAGTTGTTGTTTAGCTTAAGGTCTTTTCCAAGTGGTTTGACTGAGGCAATGTCCATTAAGCAATTAATGTTAGGTAAAAAAAAAAAAAAATAAGACAAAGAATGGCATCTTTACCTAGTCTAAAAAAATATCAGTCTGGGAGAGAAGACCCTCAGGGTTTCTAGCCAAAAAAGAAACATCTATTTACATTCATTGTGAATCATCAAAGCCCAAACTGTGTTTAAGTGGGGCTTGCCCTGGTACCTCTTGTTGACCAATCTATGAGAGCCAGAGTGAATTTTTTTTTTTTATGCAACGCAAATGGGGTTAAGTGGCTTGCCCAAGGCCACACAGCTAGGTAATTATTAAGTGTCTGAGACCACATTTGAACTCAGGTCCTCCTGACTCCAGAGCCCGTGCTTTATCCTCTGCACCACCTAGCCGTCCCAAGAGTGAATTGGATTTAAAGCATGGTCCTGAAGAAGGAAATTAAGTGGGTGAACCCCAAGATATCTTGTGAGGTTTCAAGAATTAAAATTTACATACCTTTTGGCAAAGCACTGAAGGGAAGGATTGGATACCCTATGTGAATTGAGGAGAAGGGAGGGGAGCAGTATTGCCCAAATGGATTAGTTCCGTCGGATGGATCCCCAGTGGATCAGCTCATACTACTGATAAGATGTTTTTTGTTTTCTGTTCTTGAAGAGGACCATAACATCAGTAAGTTTGTGCTTTTATATGCTGGTGAATCAAGGACTTGAACCCAGGTGCTTCCTAAATCCATTACCAAACTTTATCTCCGCCATGGCACCTCAAGCTTAAATATAATTCACATATGCCTAGTTCTCAGAAAGTTTTTATAACAAATATTATTTGGTATTGTAAAATTTGCCTGGTTGGGAGGGCAGAAATGGGCATTGTAGATGGGCAAATTTAAGCTCGATAGGAGGGCAGACTTCCTTAGAAGTAAAGCAGAACCAAAATAAAGCTGCTTCAGGAATGAGTGAGTTTCTCATCCCTGGGAGGTCTTCACATAAGGTAATTGACCAATTATCAGACATGTCTGGGGCGAGCTGGAGCCAGCTTGTACCAGTTCTTGAGACAGCTTTTCTAGGAAAAGAGAGACTTTAGGAAAATATAATTGTGTTCTTCAGTTGTTTTTTTTATGACATAGCTATTTTATTCATAAAAGTAAGCACAACCCCCCCCAACACACACACACACACACACACACACACAGAAATCTTGAGAAAAATAAAAGTGTCTGTGGCTCTATCTCTGGTATGGATAGCATTCTTTTTTTTTTAAAAGAAAAATTTTATTTATTTTGAGTTTTACAATTTACCCCCATTCTTGCTTCCCTCCCCCCACCCCCACAGAAGGCATTCTGTTAGTTTTTACATTGTTTCCATGGTATACATTGATCTCAGTTGAATGTGAGAAATCATATACCTAAGGAAGTATGAGATTGCAAATAAAGTATGAGATAGCAAAGTTACATAATAAGATAATGGGTTTTTCTTCCCCCTAAATTGAAGGTAATAGTCTTTGGTCTTTGTTCAAAGTCCACAATTCTTTCTCTGGATATAGATGCTATTCTCCATTGCAGAGACCCCAAAATTGTCCCTGGTTGTTGCACTGATGGAATGAGCAAGTCCATCAAGGTTGATCATAGCTCCCATGTTGCTGTTAGAGTGTACAATGTTTTTCTGCTCATCTCACTCAGCATCAGTTCATGCAAATCCCTCCAGGCTTCCCTGAAATCCCATCCCTCCTGGTTTCTAATAGAACAACAATGTTCCATGACATACATATACCACAGTTTGCTAAGCCATTCCCCAACTGAAGGACATTTACTTAATTTCCAATTCTTTGACACAACAAACAGGCCCACTATGAATATTTTTGGTTTTTACCCTTTTTCCTCATCTCTTCAGGGTATAGACCCAGTAGTGGTATTGCTGGGTGAAAGGGAATGCACACTTTTGTTGCCCTTTGGGCATAATTCCAAATTGCTCTCCAGAAAGGTTGGATGAGTTCACAGCCCCACCAACAATGTATTAGTGTCCCAGATATCCCGCATCCCTTCCAACATTGATCATTGTCCTTTCTGGTCATATTAGCCAGTCTGAGAGGTGTGAGGGGGTATCTCAGAGATGCTTTGATTTGCATTTCTTTAATAAGTAATGATTTGGAGCAATTTTTCATATGACTATGGATTGCTTTGATTTCCTCAGCTGTAAATTGCCTTTGCATATCCTTTGACCATTTGTCAACTGGGGAATGGCTTGTTTTGTTTTCTTTTAAATTTGACTCAGTTCTCTGTATATTTTAGAAATAAGTCCTTAGTCAGAAATACTAGTTGCAAAAATTATTTCCCAACTTACTACATTTCTTTTGATCTTGGTTACAGTGGTTTTGTCTGTGCAAAACCTTTTTAATTTCATGTAATTAAATTAAAGTATTCAAGTATTCACAGTTTTTGAGAACTGTTGAATTTTTGATGTGAGAATGTCCATCTGGGGAATAAGCAAAGGATATAAAATAGGGCTTGTTTTTTGTTAATTGTCTAGACTTAAAAGAAAATGTTAATAATACAGATTAAACTTAAAAGTGTATCTGTCTGTACATGATCCCACCTCTACTATCCTTAAGAGCTGGTTGTTAAATATTCCAACATACCTTGTGGATAAGGGAATTCTTAAAGTACAAGTTGAACTGAATGCCTTCTGAGGGCCCTTCTAGTTCATATATTCACTGATTGCTTATATATTCATAGGTTGGTTCCTTACTACTTAACCTGAAAATGATGCTTGTTCATAATCTATTGATAGCTACTTAGAATTTTTTTTCTTCTCTTTAGTAACAAATTTTTAAAAGTTGGTCACAGAGATTCAGCTTTGTATGTGAAATGAAAGAGTTCTGTTTTTTTGTTTGTTTTTTTTTTTAGGTTAAACACTGAAGTAGATTCTTCATTTAAATCTATTGGGGAGGGTGTGGCTAGGTGGTGGAGTGGATAGAGCACCAGCCCTGGAGTCAGGAGTACCTCAGACACTTAATAATTACCTAGCTGTGTGGCCTTGGGCAAGCCACTTAACTCCATTGGCCTTGCAAAAAAAAAAAAACCCTAAAAAAACCAAAACAAAATAAATCTATAGGGAATTGTGAAAAATGTAGGGTGTTGTTCTTCACAGGATTTGGAGGGGAGCCTTAGGAAATCCATTACAAAAGGGGAAGTTGTAAGAAATATATGGTGATGGTCTTCACAGGGTGTGGAGGAGAGCCCTTAGGGAATCCATTACAGAGGGGGAATGGCCCAGCCAATCACAAGACTGGAAGAGTCTTCCGAATCCCATTCCAGGTATACCAAACTCCAATGGTCAAGAGTGACCTAGAGATCTTGACCTAATGCTACTGAGTTTGCACAATTAGGTAATTTAATATTAACCCACACACCCCCTGGGGTTCTTTAGCATATCATGCATTGGATGATTGGGGGGGGGAATCACATTAGGGGCACATCATGGAATGGGTGGACCTCTTAGATTGTAACTCAAACTCTGAGAGCCTATGAACATCCAAGAGGGAGGGGAAAGAGTTTCTGAGAACAATAAATTACCTGACTCCTGACACTAAGGTGTACTTCACGCCTAGGAGTGAGGTACCTGTACCTTGTAAGGTGTATCTTGCCAGATTCATGAATAAAACATACAATATTCTCTCACTCTAGCAGGTTTTTCTTTTCATTCATTTATAATAGGGATGTTTTGTAAATGGAACCAATTGCTACATAAAATAAGATTAAAAATTTAGTTTTGAAAAATAAAATTTCATTAGACTAAACTCATTGGGATAAAAGCTATTCCACCAATATGAGGAAGAGCCTTCAGTCTATTCTTATTAAAATGTTGATTCACTCACATCATGGGGAGAGGTAATGTTATAATTGCTCTGTCCCTAAGAGCATATTGCTTTGTCCATAATGCCTTGGGATGAGGTTGTTATTTCAAGTTTAAAGAAAAAACAACCTGTTTTCATAGCTAGCTGTACATAACAAAGGCAGTCACTGATGGTGCAATGTTTGTAAGATCATGGATAAAAATTGCAGGGAAACAGTTTTATCCCCCAGAGCTAGGAGGTGGCTTTTGATCTAGCCACTCACTGCAAAACTTGAGCTTTGTAATTTGGCAGTTACTTAAAGAGCAATGTTTCCATCCACAGATTTTACATGGAAGCATTTCACAAGTGCTATAGTTGGCAAGGGCATCACAGATGGGAAATCCTCAGGAATGTCTTACTGGAATTTCTCTGTTAATTATAGAATAGTTTTGGGGACCATGAAAAAGATGCAGTGGACTGAATGTGGCTCTCCTTGACCCATACCCCCCCCCATTTTTCTTCCCAGATTTCCCCATCTTTTTCTACTTATGAATATCTTACCTACCTTTTTTTTTTTAGGTTTTTGCCTAGGCAATGGGGGTTAAGTGGCTTGCTCAAGGCCACACAACTAGGTAATTATTAAGTGTCTGAGGCCAGATTTGAACTCAGGTACTCCTGACTCCAGGGCCAGTGCTCTATCCACTGCGCCACCCAGCCGCCCCTTTCCCTGTCATTTTCTACCCATCTGAATCCTTACTTTTCTCCTGGACCCGGCTCTTTGATGAAGCCTTCCTGTCAAGATTGGTTTCTTTGCTTCTTTCACTGAATATCTTTGCTACTTGTGTCTTTAGTACACAATTTAGCACACATAGACGTCAATGACTTTTAGGTTTTGGTTGATCATATCAATGATTTTATCAATGTGGGGGAAACTCCAATGGTGAAATCCAGTTGTATGGTTTTTAGAAAATGAAAATGACACTAAAGAAGATGTATGGCCATCTACTTTGTTGATGTACCCTAAATACCACTGGAAAGTTCCATCTGTCTTAATGCTGAGTTCATCCATCTTTAAAATATCCACTTCTTGAGAAGAGAGATTATCTAGCTGTTTTATTTGCATCTCCATCATTTATAGTACTTAAAACTTCTTTTTTGTCCATTGAATGCAGATTGGTAATTTGTTTGTAATTAGTATAGTCTTGTAGAAGTTTTGAAAGGTTAAGTGATGGGCTCATGAGCACAAAGCTCGGGTCTGTTCAGAGAGACTTAAAATGGAAACAGACCAGTTCACTTGAAAGGTAGAAACTCATAATTTATAATATTTAGTTCAGAAATTCAGAATTCAAAGTTCAGTACTTCTCAGTAAGTACTAGAACAAAGGATGCTGGATAATATCATCTGATCTATAGAGAAAATGCATGATTATCACCTTCTTAGCTATTGTAGGAAACCAATGAGTGTAATCTGGTCAGGTTGTAATTTGACAGCCTGTGGCTATGCTTTCTTGGTCAATATAATTTGCAAAAGTGTCTTGTATAAGGGATTTATTACTTGCTGTAATTTCTACTCATAAATTGTGCATCTTCATTAAATATTTATTATGTACTTTCTAGGAAATATTGACATAAAAGCATTAAATTTGTGTTCATGACTGAAATGAGAATTGCAAAGGTGGCTTTCATTCAGATCCTGGGCTTATTGGGAAATATTGTCCATCCATTATTTGATTTCTGTGGTTGCTTCCTCTTCTAGTTGTAGCTCATCCATACCTTTTAAACCTGTATTCTCTTATTCTATTAATTATTGATGCAGTATCTACTGAGTAAAGCTGTTTTTCTTTGGTTCTTTCAACATTTTGTACAAATCCATGCTGTATTCAGTTTGTTCACCTGTTATTTCTGTGCCTTGCTATGAGATCATTTCACTTCTTGAAATTATGTCTTTTTGCAACTCTTGCTTATTTGCAAGCTATTTTTAAAGTTGAGGCCTTTCATTTTTAATCATTCAGCAGTTTCAGTCGTATCCAATTCTTCATGACCCCATTTGGGGTTTTCTTGGCAAAGATAACAAAAGATTTACTATTGCCTTCTCCAGCTTATTTCAGCAGATAAGGAAACTGAGGCAAACAGGGTTGAGTGCTTTGCCCAGGATCATACAAGTGTCTGTGTTCAATGAACCTGGTTTTAAATCCTACCTTTGATTCTTACTATCTTTATGACTTTGGGTAAATTGTTTTCCACCCTTGGGATTCAGACTCCTCTTCGGTAAAACAAGAACAACATTGTTTAACACTTTCAGGTGTGTTTTTATTAATTTTTTCTCCTTTGGTCTTTACAGTGATCCTGGAATGTAAGGTGAAATCATCATTCCCATTTTACAGTTGAGGTAACTAAGATAGATCCAGATCAATTGATTGGCCTTGGGTCCAGTGCAAGATTTGATCTCAGTTGTTCCTGATTGTAAATTCAGCACTCTTTATCCACTGTACCACCCAGCAACCACTAAAATGTAAATGAGACTAGTTGTTTTCTGAGCCATCTCTAGATTTATACTCCTTTACAGACAAACTGGAAAAAAAAGATTTTAAAAAGAAAAGAAAAGCTGTTAAACACATCATTTGGCAGACTATGCAATATTCCATACCCATACTCCTCCACATCTACAGTGAAGAGAATAATGTGCATTTCATCAATTCTTTTCTGGACCAACTTAAGCCATCACAATGTTTAACCATTACCATGTTCAGTTTGGTTTTAGTGCCTTTTGCATTTGCTATTGTCTTTTGTTTTTGTTGTTTTCCTCGTCTTGACTACTTTGCTGTGCATCAGATCATGCACTCCTTCTTGTACATCTCTAAATTTTGCATATTTGTTGGTTTTTACATATTATGTTACATATCTTTTACATATTAATTTTTATAAGACAGTAATAATCCATTTTAACATGAATTACATTCCACATAGACTTTTTCAAACAGAATATGGACTTGATTTCCAATTTCTTGCTATTAAAAAAATGCTACGATGAATATTTTGTCACATAAGAGAGTCTTTGCTCTGAAGTAAATATCTGGTAGTGGATCCCTGAATCAAAAGGTATGGACATTTTTACTTCTTTTTTAAAAAAAGAGTAATTTCATCTTAGTATTCCAATATTTACAAGTAAATAACCTATCAATGTTTCTCTGAAACTTGTTGAATATTATTTCCATCTTTTGTCATTGACAATTTTCTGGAACTAGAGTGAAAACTCAGTTAGTTTACTTTGCAATTCTCTCATTATTCATGATATGAAGTATTTTTTCATATGGTATTTAATAGTTTCTCTTTCTTTTGAAAACTGTTCATATCCTTTGGTCACTTAATAATTAAGGAATATTTCCTGGTCTTAAATGTGTTAGGCAACTAAGTAATGTAAATCAATGCAGTGCTAGGTCTAGAATCAGGAAGTCCTATGTTCAAATCTCAGTTAGATACTTAATAGTTATAACCAAGTCACTTTTTCTGCCTTCCTCGGTTTCCTCAACTATAAATTGGGGGTGGCTCAGTGGAAACAGTGCTGAGCCTGGAATTAGAAAGACATCTTCCTGAGTTCAAACTGGTTTCAGACACTAGCTTTATGAGCCTGGGCAAGTTATTCTTTTGCCTCAGTTATTCATCTGTAAAAAGAGTTGGAAAAAGGAATTGGCAAATCACTCTGGTTTCTTTGTCCAGAAAAATCCAGATGGAATTATGACTAAAAATGACTGAACAAATGAACAATAGCATATACCTTACAGAGTTCTTATGAAGATCAACTAGGGTATTGTAATAAAATATTTCACAAAGTGCCTTACATATAGTAGGTACTGTATAATTATTGTTGTGAATAAATATCATTATTAATTCCTTGCATATCTTGCTTGAAATATTTAATACAAAGATTTTTTCCCTAACCAATAATTTTTCTTCCCAGTTATTTTCATCAAAGTCACATAGAGAAGACTTGTAGAGATTTTTTTATTCTAAAAAGGAACTTCCACTAAAGTTGTTTATCCCCAAAAATCATGTTATCACAAAGGCGAAGTCAAGACTTGCAAGTGAATTTGATTTAAGAAAGGGAGGACTGTACAAAGTCACCAGCCTCACTTTTTCCTCTAGAGTCATCTGGGACAGGGGACAAAATATAGATCAGGATTATTGGAGATGACCCTGCATGCAGTAGGAGACCTTGGCCTTTTTAAACTAGTCTTTCCCAGGTCTCAGTTTGTCTGAGGCAATGAGCAGTGAATGATTAAGTTTAGATTAAGAAATGAGTCAAAGAATGGCCCTTTCACATAGACCAAAAAAAAAATTAATATGGGGAAGGGGAAGGCCTTCAAGGTTTTTGGTCAAGATACTTGATATTTAGGTAATCCACATTAGTCCAACTTACTTGACATACATTTGATATACCAATGGCTAATGAAAGTGTATTTATATCATAATTCTTAAACTTCTGTTCAGTGGGATAACATTGGTTGATGTTAAATATTATCTGTAAATAAGATTGAAAGTAATATAAAACTCAAAAAAAATCTATACTTTTGAACAGTGAAACCATTAGAATATCTCATTGGTTTCTTCTTATCTTGAAGATTTAAAAGTAGATCTTGCCTTGGATTACATAATTGAGAGGAAATTACCTATACAATTTGTTTAGAAATACCATTGACTGCAATATCACATCAGACATTCAACTCATTGAAATAACTGTTTTAGTGCTTCCTGTATACATTTTTTTTAAAGAAGCCAAATATATTTTGACTTCAGGGAGGTTTAGTCCACTGGAAATTGAAAAGTCGAACAAACGCTGAACCTAGTCAGAGGATCTGGGTTCCAATGTTGATTTTGATGCTTACTAGTTATAGAGTTTTGGAAAAGGTCATTTACATTTTCTGGGCCCCTCCATTTCCTCATGTAAAATGAGGAATAGGACTAGATAATCCCTATGGTCCCTTTTTAGCTTTAAAACATAGGGGATTGTAAAGAACATAAACTGAGATTTCTTTAGTAATACTTTTAGCACTTGCTACATAGTATATGAACAGAATATTGACTTTATTAGTTATTATTCAGTTGTTTACAGTCATGTCTGACTATTTGAAATTTTCTTGGCAAAGATACTAGAGTTTGCCACTTCCTTCTCTAGCTCATCTTACAAATGAGGAAACTGAGGCAAACTGACTTTCTAGTAAAGTGAAGATCAAAAGTACAGAACTGAAAACTATGAGGCATGTACAATCACCTAATCCAGGGCTTTGCACATAGTAGGTAATGGATAAGAGGCTGGATTTGGAATCCAGAAAATCTGAGTTAAAGTATAACTTCTGAATAGACACGAGATTTGTGCACTCCAGGTAATTCTCCAAGTCTGTATAAATTACTAACAAGTAGATTAAATGACAGATTCTCTTACCACATCAAAATATTTTTCAAGGTAGCACAATTCTTCCTACTTAATTAGGACTTTTACTGAACTAAATAAATCTCTGAGCTAGCCAGCTATAGGTATAGTTTAGGTGGAAATGGTTTTTTTAAAAAATATATAAAAAATGAAGAATGCAGTTTATTCTTTTGAGCTTTTCAGGTCCTGATTTTAACCAAAGAAAGGAGAAGGAAAATTGGGCATGGCTATGTGACTCCACATAGTTTTGAGATATCCCTGAATTAAATTTCCCAATGAAATCTCAATATAAGCTTTCTCCCACTTTTATTTTTTGATCAGAGGTATCTGATCTAACATGGTAAGGGCCACTGGCTACCCCTCATCCTTCGTTAAGCAACTGATGTATTTTTTTTTTCTTAACAGAGCCAGATGTGTTAAATGTTCTCCTAGTTCTGAAGTTTTACTGAGATTACTGAATGAAGAAGACTCTTGATCATTCTTTTAAAGGGGCAAAAAAAAATTCTTGGTGTCTGCATGTGTTGAGAATGAGGTTGGCAGGCACACTGATTATAGTTCTGGTTGTAGAGCAGTTTCTTTGATCAAGTGACAAGCAGATGGTGGTGGTGGTGATAAACTGGCAGAAATGGTTTGTCTAGTGTTTACAGCATTTCTGTGAAATGAGGAGAAAGATGCCTAAACTCTGGGATTTGAAATTCTGAGGTAGGGTTTCTGCCCGACCCATCTAGATTCACTGAAAAGAAAAAAAAACTGCCTTGAGCTTTAAAACATAGGTATAGCAAAGGTTTTTTTTGGTTTTTAAATGAATCACTCAATCAATAAACATTTATTGACTGCTAAACATTGAATTAAATGTTAATGTGCTGTCCCTTTTTTTGGTGACTAAAGAGGCAGAGCCCTGGAGAGAGGTCAATCACAAAGACACAACTTGAAGCCTAATCTTCCCATTCCAAGGTCTTCCCTAAAGTTAAATTAAAAAAAAAAAAATTTTTTTAAGTGTTTCTTCTAGTAAATTACTCTGCTAACTGCTGAGAACAGAAAGTCTTTGACCCCTCCAAGAGCTTTTACTCTGGATGAGGGAGGGGATGCACATAGAGAAGTAAGACAAAGTTTATAAAAGTAATACAAATAATTTCAAGAGGCAAAGTACACCAACAACAGGGAAGATTGCAAAAGATCCTTTGTTAGAGGTTGCATCTGAGATGTGTTTTTTTTAATACACATATATTTTTGTAAATGATGTAAAATTTTTATCTTTGATTTTGAACTTCACAAACAAACCACAAATGTGAGCATTTTCATATACAAAGAGGAAAAGGAGATTCTGTATGAAATAAATGGTGAATGTCTATTCATATGACCTAGTTGGGGGTTTTTTTGGGGGGGTAATTTAAGTATATACTAAATTCAGCATATTATGCTTCAAAGCTGTTCTGTTTGTCTCTAAATTTCCTTCTGCTCATTTTTTAAAAAAGACTGCAATGACTTTCTTTCCTTTCTTTTCTCCTTTTATCTAGGCCCTATCACTAATTCTTTCTTCCTTCCTTCCTACCTTCTTTCTTTCTCTCTCTCTCTCTCTTTCTTCCTGCTTTCCTTTTTTTCTTTCATTCTCTTTCTCTTCTCTTCTGTTCCCTTCTTCTTTTCTTTTCTTTATTTTCTTTCATGATCTACTCTTCAAAAAGAAAATTCTATCTTCTTTTCCCCCTCTCTTCCACAGTGTTTTTGTTTTTTTCATCCTTTTTTGTTTCTGAGACTATCATAACAAAATGAAATACACATTCCCTCTATTGGTTTTATTTAACTCTTTTTTGACCCTTGAAGATAATAGGATTATAAAGGGTCATTTGTTACTTCTTTCCTTATTAGAATATTTAAGCATATTGCCATTATGTAACCCTTTCCAGTTTCTCAGATATATTTGCATTATAAGTTTCTTCTGACTCTCCTGAGTTTGTATTTAACCATTTCTACTTAACTCTGATGTTTTCATAAAAATTCTTGAAAAGTACTTGAAGATTCACTTTTTCCTCTGATGGAGCACACTCATTCTTATTGAATGTTCTTCTTGATTTCCCTTTTTTCCTTTTGGAATATTATGTTCCAGGATTTTCTCCCATTTATAATAGTTGCAGCATAGTCCTTTATGATTCTGACTGTGGTTCCATGTTACTTGGTACTAATCTTTTTTGGCTATTTGCAGCATTCTTCTATTTGATCTGGAGCTCTGAATGTTGACTATGACATTCTGGGGAGCTTTCATTTTGAGGTTTTCAAGAAAGTCATCAATAGATTAGAACTGATAGTTTTTTTTCACCATATAATATCTAGGTGATTTTTCGGTAATAGTTTTCTGGAGTCTAAGGATTTTTAAATGATCCCTCCTTAAACTTTTCTATATTCTTTTTTTAATAGTAGATATCTTAATTTATTCTATTTTTCCAACCATTTAATTTTGTTTCAATATTCTTTGTTGCCTCTATAATAGTATTCAGATTTCCTCTGCAGGATTTTCTACCTTTTCCTCTAAGCTATTTATTCCCCTACTTTTCTACTCCTCTACCTGAACTCTTATTTTATTTAAAATTTATTTAAATTTTTAACTTCATTTCTTACAGTGGACAAGTGATTTTTTTTCCCCTTTCTGAGACTCTGAAATTAAACCCTTCTGAGTTTGTGTCTCGACCATCTCTGGATTCATAATATCTCTTCATAGTGTTCATTATTATTTTCTGTTTATTGTTTTCTCAGCCTAAGTTCCTGATTTGGGGTGTTTTTCAAGGTTAGGCTAGGCTAGGCTCTTCTCCTTCCTGAGAATAAGTAATTGGACCCTGACCCTTATTTCCTACATTTTTGATATTGGTATGTTTGTGTTCAGAGCATTTTGTAGATTTTTAAGCACCCTTGGATAATTCAGATTTATAGTGCTGTGGTCTCCAAGGTCCTCTGGAGTTTTCAGGTTTGAATGATATGAATTTCCAGTGTCCGAGGAAAAACAGATTTCTGACCATTCCTCAGCTTTCTGTCTGCTCTCAGGTACGTTGCAGTATAGTTTACAGTGTTCCTTGAGGACTTGTGGTCTAAGCTTATAGGCATGTGTATCTGTTCTTGGGCATGTTTTTTCTGGTAGGGCTCCTTTCCCAGTGCCTGATATTTTTTCCTACAATCTTGAGTCTGGGCAAAGGTGCTTGTCCGTGGATTTCATAAATGATATTTGATCTGCTACTCTTAGACCTTTGGTGGTATGCATGTGTAAGATCTGACCTTCAACCATTCAGGTAGCCTTCTTAACCAAAGTCCTGAATTATGGTTTTAAGAAAGGTTTAAGGATTCTAGAGAAAGAGGAGCAAGAAATAGAAGGACTGAAGGAGGGTAGGGAAAAGGGGAAAGAGCATTGTCTTGCATGAATTGGACATTTCACTATTTATCTGTTCTTCCATCTTTATATAGCAGGGATCAAGTCAAGGGAATGCTCTTTGAACATTGTTTCTCTGCTATTCTCATTAGTGTTTTCAGACACATTTCATCCAAATGTCTATTGAAGTCAGTATTGAGAAAAGGAGGAGGATTTCCATTATGAAAATATTTCTTTTTTTGGAGCACATACCTCTGTCATAGGCCAAAAAAAATTGGTAGTTGTTAGCTACAGTATTATATTTTCCCAAAACACATATAATTCATTGTTACCTCTATCTTTAAGTATTTTGTAGACACATTTTGCTCTTCTATTTTTTTGGGAAATAAAAGCTGCTAAAAATTTAAACCACTTTTTGAAGAAAATTTCATTTCCTTTTTTCCAAATTATATATATAAAGTTTTCAACATGAATTTTTATAAGATTTTGAATTCCCAATTTTTTTTCTGCCTCCTTCCCTCCCCCTCCCTATGATAGTGAAAACCTTCACTTTTAATCAATATCAGGCCACCTTAATATATTAAAAAACATGAACATTATAAGTCAAATCATCTTTCCCATGCAATAGGGATTTATAAGCTTTGGTTAGAGCAATTTCTAAATAACAAAGGTTAAGTATTAGACACATGTGAATTTTGTGAATGGGACCATGAAGTGGCATTCCCTTGTGAAGGCAGTCCTATTGGGCATGAATTATTTGGAAAGAAAAAAGAAACTATTTTTAGAAGCAGCATCCCCATGATTTTGAAGCTATGTATTTGACAAACTAGAAATACATGCACTAAATAAAAATTACCAGATGTCAGTCTCTGTATATTGCCAACTGGCAAGACATGTGGTGGATTAGAAGTTAGGAAGTTAGGAAGAAATGATGCTCTTTTCTTGCCCGGGTTGGCTCTGGGTTGATTGAGGTGAAGTCTTTATTTCAAAGTTTAAAAAAAAATCCATAGTATATTTGATTATTCAGAAGTCTTATGAAAGGCCTTGCTAGTATTTGTGGTAGTCTCTTAAGCACTTGACTTTTTTCTTCTTTAGAACTTCTTGCAAAATATTAAGAGAAGTAGAAAAATGATTGGTTGTTTGGGTTTTGGGGTTTTTTTTTATTGATTATCCTCAAGCTTGTCCTGCTTTAAAAAAAAAGTATTGATAATCATCCTGGATACTGGAAGCTAAATTGAACATAGTCAATGTTGAATACAGTGAGAAGCTAATTACTTCTCTTTTATATATTCAATTTATGTTATTTCATCTTTTTACTTTTTCCTGAACTTGCTCATTCTGTTTTTCTTCATTTTTAGAAATTCGAGCTCAGCTGATAGAGCAACAGAAATGCCTGGAGCAGCAGACCGAGATGCGGGTACAGCTCCTTCAGGACCTGCAAGATTTCTTCCGCAAAAAAGCTGAAATTGAGACTGAGTATTCCCGTAACCTAGAGAAGTTAGCAGAGAGATTCATGGCCAAAACACGAAGCACAAAAGATCACCAGCAGTACAAGTAAGGACCCATCAACCCAGGCATCCCATCTGTGGCGTTGTTGAACAAGCAAAATGTTGATGTTGAAATAATAACAATATGCAACTTTTGCCACAAAATTATCCCTTTATTGAATCTTATTCATTTGATAAAATAGCACATGTCTTCAGAAGTAACTGATGGCAAATTAACACTTGGACAGTTTTACAAGTATTGATGTATATTACTTTAAGGCTTACAGAGCTTTGCAAAGATTATTATTTATTTAATCTTCCTGACAAAGCTTTGAGTAGGTCAGTTCTATGAAAGTTATGATCCCCATTTTATAGATGAAGAAACTGAGGCTTCTTGAGATTCAGTGATTTGCTTTGTTAACATGCTTCAGAGGTGATATTCAAACTTAAATCTTCTCTATGAATAGATTCAAAATTTATATTGCTGTTCAAGTCAAATATCTTTTCATTTGTTAATCTGATTTCTGTCTGTTGTTACCTTTACCTTTCTATTATTAAATCATCTTCATGTTTATCACAGTTTGCTCTGTCACTCATTTTATCTAGATACTTTCATAACAATGGAGTTGAATTCAAATTCAGATATAAAAGTAACATCTGAATCCTAGCACTGGGTTTTCTCTCAATCACTCAGACCTACTTTAAATATTTGAACTCAGCAGTGTATGTTTGCTTTCTTCATTTGTACAGATTTTAATTGATACACCTCTTCTCATCTATGTGACTCTTGTCCATATTCTCCTTCAGGGGAGAATCTAGCCAGTGTGCTAAAAACCCACTTGAAGATCATTTTGCATTTTATGAACTTCAATGAAATACTTAGTTTGACCATATCTTATCTTTCAGTTTTGCTTCATAGTGGCCTACTCCTTCTTTCTGTCATTTTTTTCCTTCCCTCCCTCCTTCCTTCCTTCCTTCCTTCCTTCCTTCCTTCCTTCCTTCCTTCCTTCCTTCCTTCCTCCCTCCCTCCCTCCCTCCCTCCTTCCCTTTTTCCTTCTTTCTCTCCTTCCATATTATTTGAGTGATACAGATAACATGTGCTATGATTTCATGAGCATTGGGTATTAGAACAATTAGTGAAGGAGGTTAGAATAGCAGAGATCCTGGAAGAGAGGGGGAGTCAGATTGATAGAAAGGTCAGTGTAGGCAGAGGGAATGGGGCACATTGAAGCTTCAGATATGAGAATGACCATGACATGGTCAGGATAAGGGAAATTGAAATGTATAGAAGTGTGTCCATAACATGACTCTTACTAGACCTGACCTTAGCTTTAGAAATGACTCTTCTATAAGAGTAGTCAGTTTTTGAAATGGATACTTTCTACTAAGCTAGACAAGTAATTCTCAGGACCCCCCCCCAAAAAAATGCCATTCTCACACTAATTTCCTACCTGCCTGTGTTTCCCCTTCTCATCCTTGAATTAAACTCATATCTTTCCATGGGGTTCTTGTACCAAGCTTAAGAGAAATTATACAAAACATAAAATATTTAAGAAAAATAGATTTGGGGGGGAAACCAGCAACTTATATGAAGAAAAAAGAGCATTTATGCTATAAGGAAATCAATATTGCTGTTCCTTATAAATTCCTGATGATGTCAGTTGCTAAAGGCCACTTCAGCAGAAAATTTAAGCTTATCTGGAGAAACAGAAAACCCCTTAATCTCATGTATTGTCATACTTAAAGTTGCTAGTTTGAGGCAGGTAAAATAATAATGAAGATTGAAGCAGAAACTTGATCTGCAGCCAAAATACTTTTGAGAAGGTAAATGACTGTGGTATATAAAAAAAAAAAACAATGGTTTGTTATTAGTCTTCAGGACTTTTTTCAGTAAGATACTGTAAATTTTCTTTATTGATGAGGAAAGACTGTAGTCACCTCCTCCCAATGCTTCTGCTAATTATACAGTGCACTATAGAAAAGAACAATTTAGTATATGAAAGAACAGTGTAAGTGTAAGATATTTCTAAAAGAAGCAAAATTTCCCATTTCTTTCTCTCTCTCTCCCCCTCCCTCTCTCCCTCTCCCTCCCTCCCTCCCTCCCCTCCCCTTTATATAGATAGCTATAGATTTCAATCAGTAAAGATTGGTAGAGCTCTCTCTTTTCACATGCACGCACACACAGACAGACACCCTTATCTCAACTCTATTCCTATAGAAGTGTCTAGATAGAAATGGGACTGGGGGAACGGGCAAGCAAGAAGATGATTTTATGATAGGAACATGAGATATGATTTAACAAATAGAAATAGATTTAACAAAAGACTATATATTTATACTTTTATCTATCTATCTATCTATCTATATGTTTATATCATGTGAGAATGAGAGGTCTCTCTCTGAGGCGGGGGAGAGTGTGTGTGTGTGTGTGTGTGTGTGTGTGTGTGTGAGAGAGAGAGAGAGAGAGAGAGAGAGAGAGAGAGAAGGTTCTAGTTCTATATATCTTTATTGTTATAGACCTATAGCTATCAAGAAAGGGAAAGGGTAGTGCTGGTATGGATAGAGTTAAATTAAATGTGTGTTTATAATGACCCATTGAAATAGTAATATTCTTGCAAATGAAATGACATGTAGATTTGTTTATTTTGGTACATGTCAGCTATTATAACTTAAGCAAGTAAAGCAGATGTGTTTGTTTCATTACCAAGATTCTCCTCGAATTCTCCAAGATCTTCTAATTTGCTTGCTTTGTGTTATCTTGTGAAACTTTTAAAACTTAATAAAAGAAGGCACAGATAAAGTATAACCTCAGTTGAAAATAATGATGCTCTGTTCTTGGTTTGTTATTAGAGCTCATTGAGCACAGGTTGAATGACCATTTTATAAGAATTTTTTTAGTTGAGGATTATAATGTAGATGAGTAGGATTAGATAACCATTGATGTCTGTCTCTCAAATTTTATGATCCTATGGAAAATCTCAGTGTTATGGGGATGATTGTCCCTAGTAGATTAACACTTCAAAAGGAGATAGAGGGAGAAAATAATTTTCTTTCCCACAGGTTTCCCCTCAAGTTACTTGTCAGAAATTAGTTCTTCTACCTAGGAACTTTGATAGTATTCTGCCTTTATATTTATTGTCCTAGTTTGTATTGTAGTTACTTATAGGATTTTAGGATTTATATATATGAACTTTTCTCTCGCATTGCAGCATGACAGCTTGGTGGTGGCCTGGATTTGTATCCCATTCCTGCTGTTTACCAGCTCTGTGGTTTGGGGCAAATCTCCAAGTGTCAGTTTTGCCCTATTGTAAATGGATTTATCATTACTTGTAGGACCTACCTAACTCACAGATTTGTTATAAACAGCAAATTATTAGATATATCTAAAGTGATATATCCATGACATCCCTTATTAAGATTGCCCTTAAGCTGCTTATGAGTAGAGACCATATCTGACTTTCCTTTGTTTCTCTTGGCACAGTATCTTGGACAGTTGGCACTTAGTAGATGTTTGTTCAAAATGACTCTTAAAGTTGGTAGTACAAAAAGTCTTAATTAAGTCAATGATAAGATTCCTTCACTCCACCTAACCCTTGTGATTCTTGCTAAGAATATTTTTAAGAGCCAAAAAGTAGTAGGAAATTCCTTTGAGTTTTTTCTAACTTTGAATTCTTAGCTGTCCAATAATTGGCAATAGAAAATGTTTTCCAAGTTTTTACAAAAAGAGACTAAAAGCATGAATAAAAATGAAATTGTGAAAAATCTATAGAAATAATTAACCCATGCTTTCAGATGCTCTGAAATAATATGAATTTAGATTGTACTTACTTGATTCATGAGTTATTGTGAACACAGAATTCGTTATTTAGTCTCCAAGCTTAGGTAGGTTGGTTGTTTAAGGTATATGCTCAATAGACTTCCAGGTTCATACTTGGTATTTCCATTATGGTGGAACTCAACAAAAGTTTACTTGTAATTGAAGTAAACAAGAGATATCCTTCTTAGCTCCTTCTGTTTATAAATGATACTGTTCTGATTACATAAATCCTATTAATATTATAGGATCTTACCAATGAATAAATGAATGAATGAATGAAAAAGTAGTTTATTAAGTTCTCATTTTGCATGAAAAATGGTGCTAAGTACTGAGGATACAAATACAAATCAAAGAATCCTGCCATAGAAGAGCCACATAGTATTAGGGATGGGAGAGGTAATACTTAAAGGGGAATAATGATTAGGAAGGGATATTTGGGTTTGGAAAGTTACAGCGATGGTAAATGCAGCCATAGGGAAATAGACATAAGTTTTCCAAAAATAATGAAACCAGTGATTATTTAAAAGAAATTGGTGTAATTATTTATAGTTGGAAAAATAAATGGTTGGCAATATACTTATTATTCAAAGAATGACATATGTTTGAACCAATCTATTATATTATTATATTTGAGAGAGTCATGGTACTTTGGCAGTTGAAATGAAAGGGATCTCCAGTACATTATCTCCTAGGTGTGTTTTCTATTTCTCTTTCAATACAGTTCAGGGCCTCTCCAAATGTCTGCTAAGAATTCATATGTGGTTCAGTACCCAGAGAAATAGCAAATGTAATTCTCTTTTCTTGACTCAGGGAGGAGAATAAAGTTGCAAGAGCCTTTGTCTCTTTATCTTTAAAAAGGAAAAAGTTTGAAGTAGACAATCAAAACTCATATTTTCTTTAATGCTTTGCAGATATGATCTTATTCAATTCTCACTGTACAAAATAGGGAGATGCTGCTGATCAATACTTTTTGCCACAATGATGGAGATCTAGAAAGATGTCTAAATTGAAGAGGGATTCCCTATAGATGGTGGGGTTCTTCATACACTTCTATTTGCAGAAGACATTGTGCTAATCGCATCTAGACATAGAACCCCTGGAAGAAATTCATAAGAATTCAGAAGAGTTTGACTTGACCAAATGTCTCTTGCCCACGTTATAAAACGTGTTTGGATCACCAACTTGTTGAGTCTGTTCATTAGTATATATGTCTGGGATAGGTATTGCTGGTGAACAGTGGTTCAGAGTTAAGCAGAAGAAAAGCAGATTGTATTGTTTTTAGGAAATTATAGCATTTTTTTAGGTTTTTGCAAGGCAAATGGAATTATAAATGGCTTGCCCAAGGTCACACAACTAGGTAATTATTAAGTTTCTGAGGCGGGATTTGAACTCAGGTACTCCTAACTTCAGGGCCAGTGCTCTATCCACTGCACCACCTAGCCGCCCCACAAAATTATAACATTTTAAAAAAAATGACCCGAGCATCTTCCCTAACAACACCAGTTCAAAACAAAAACCTGTATTTTAATGCCAACATTTGATCTATGTTGCTGTATGGTCATGAGACATTGTATATCGTGGTCTCAACAGATTTCAAAATAAGGTGACCATGGCAAGCCTGCAAATTATAATCAATGAAGAACATCAGAGAAAAGGCTGGAATAATATCACTTGATTGATGAGAATGAGTAATGATAGGTAATTAGTCTGTAATGCTCCATTGATAGCAAAGGCCTCTATCATGTCACATGGTTCCCTTGTAGTAAGCATGGGGAGGACATGGGTCAAGAGTCCCACAGGATCAACTGGTGTGGTTGAGTTGCAGTTGACATTGCTGGAGGGAACAACCAAGTAAATAATTAATTTATTTGAATTTTGAGAATTAAAATCTTCATAGAAATAGTGAATTAAGTAGTGCCAATATTATTACCCTAATATTGCAGGTGAGGAAAACAAGATTCAGAGTAGTTATGGGACTTGCATTCATAAAGCTAGTGAGTGTTGTAGTGACTGAAACAAAATCTTCTGATTCAGCATCTAATGTTCTTTCTATAATTTTTAAAGAACTAGTCCTTCTTAGCCCTAGGGGAAAAATTAACTTGTGAATGATATAGAGAATAAATATTCTAGAATATCAGTGAATCAAAATGGCAAGAACAAAGGCATGGAGGTGGGAAATTACAAGGCATTTCAGGGAAAAATAAGTTGACCAGTTAGGCAAGAGAAGAGGGACAATGATCTCTAACATCCTGCCAATTCTCATTTTATCATCCTTTGATCCTTTGTAGTGATAAAGTTATTCGATGCTTTTTGTTCCATGATGGAAAGGTCCATGTTTTACCTTATTTTTATATCTCATCACATATTTATAGAATTGAATTAGAGGTAGGGACCGTGAGGGGGGGATACAGATATAGGCGAACTCTAGAATAAGGAGATGAAACTTTATTATGGGGACAATGTGGAGTTAGTGACAATTTTTACACTGTAGGGATAAAGTATAGAAAACAAGCAGTCTCAATTCTAAAGGACTTTTGATGAAAAATACTATCCACATCCAGAGAAGGAACTATGTAGTCTGAATGCAGAACTATTTTCAATTTAAAAAATTTGTTTTATGTTTTATGACTTTTTTCCCCTCTTATGTTTTTTTCCCTTTTTGTTATGATGCTTTTTTTCACAACATGAGTAATATGGGAATATGTTTAGCATAGTTATACGTGGATAAACCTATATTATCAGGGAGGGAAGGGTGGGAAGGGTAGGTATCACCAGCGATAGTTCTGGTATGTGTCTAAACATTTGATGAGAGTCAATAGAGATGTACACATAAGGTCATGATACAAACTTTATTCTTTGATACTCAGACTTTTATAACAAAATTTATCTCAGATATGACAGGTTAGATGAGACCCTGCTGCATCACTACCTGGATAGAATCCATAATTTTTATCCTTTGAAGTCCATAGACTTCCTTATCAGAAAGTTTTCCTACACACCTCTAGCTCCACAGATGTTTAGGTCAGGGTTCACTGATGAGCCAACAAATCCATTTAATGAGCAAGAATACATTCATATCTCTGGTGACCTTGGCCACCAGAGATATGTGTATATCAGTCTCAGGAGCTGGTCCTTAACAGGTGGGAAGGAGAAAAACGTGAAACTTGAAACCTTAAGAAAACGTGATTGTTGAAAACAATCTTTGCGTGTAGTTGGCAAAATAAGTAAATTAATTTAAAAAAAAGAACAAATGGCCTCTCAGGAAGTTTTATATTTTCCAGCATAGAAGATGAATTATTATGTAAAGGTAGATATAGAATTATAGAATCTTTCCTTCTCAAAAGAGGACCAATGACATCGAAAAGGTGATCGATTTAAATGAGGCTGAGCTGAGCTAAGTTGTCAGCCCCATTCTCTCCTCCAGAGCCAGCGGCAAGACATAGGTCAAGACTACTGCTAACAGTCCAGGGTACAATGCAACAAAAGACCTTGATCTTTTCAGGCTAAGATCTTTCCCAGGTCTCAGTTTGTTTGGGGCAGCACCCATTCAGTAGCAACTAAGTAAGAAGTGAGGTAAAAGATGGCATAGTTTGTTTGCCTTTACAAAAGAATCCATCAGATTGGGGAAGACCTTCAGAGTTTCTGGCCAGAAAAGAAATAATTGTTAGTCATCAAAACTAAAACAATGAGCAAGTGAGACTTGGGCTGAGGCCTATTAAAGTAACAACAACAACAACAATAGCAATAATAATAGACTGGTGGAAGTAGATTGTTATATTAACAAGGTGGGATGTGAATTGAATTAGACTAAGATTGTGGCAGTGGAAACAGAACGGATAATTTATATCCAGTGAATATAAACTGTCCTAATAAGCAGAGTGAACTTGCTAGATTTTGTTTTGGTTTTCCCTGCTCTGGGAATCTTAATTGCTCTACTTTTAAGTCATCATTTAGAGCCTAGTGGATGATTTCCAGATTGGGAAGAGAAATTCTGTACCAGAGTTGAGCTGGCCCCACCCTTCATACTTTCATCATTCATTCATTTGTCCATTTAACTCTGATCTGACCTTATCCTTTTAACTGGGCAGATGGGATTGTTTGAAAAACAGATGCCATAGAATTTTCCTTCTATTTTCCAACTGATTAGCTTAAATTCTACTCACTCATTTGATGAATGCTTATTATATATCTATGCAACTTTCTATGCATATCACTCTTAAAGGTGTTATCCAATAATTTTGTGTGTGTGTGTGTTTGAGAGACAGACAGACACAGAAGATAGAAAGACAAAGACTGCCAAAGATTGACACCTGATAAAAGATTCTAATAAATTCAAGATGGTTGTTTCAAATTTTTGTTAAGAATAACAAGTCACCAGATATAACTCATCTGCTGTTTTAAGGCTCCATTTTAAATAAAATAAAAATTATATGTATTTTTAAAAAGTCTATTCTTTTGTTATGCTAGTTTTTAATGTTTCTGTGAAGGAGGCAAAGAACAAGGGGTGAGTTTAATTAGAAACATAGCATTTTCCTTGTTAACTTAAACCCTGTTGCTATATTATCTATTTAAAAGACAAGAAGAGCTAGGTGGCATAGTGAATAGAGAACTGATCTTATAGTTAGGAGGACAGAAGTTTGAATCCTGCCTCAGATATTTACTAGTTGTGTGACCTTGGGAAAGTCACTTAACCCTGTTTGCTTCGCATCCAGAGCCATCTTCAGTCATCCTGATTAAAATCTGAATACTGGATCCAAATGGCTCTGGAGGAGCCCCCTCTCTCAAATCCAATTCATGTGTTTATTATGGTATCACTTCTGACATCATGGTCTTCTTCAGGAATGAAGGACAAAAAATATTATATCATTATTATTATTTAAAAGACAAGAAGAAATAGCCACTGTTATTTGTGAATAACTACTCAGGAATCCTACAGATTAGATAAGAAAAAAGAATGTCAAATTTGAAGCTTTATTTTCATGACATTTTAAAAGTTAGGAATTTCCAGAGGTCTGTTATAATACTTCCTTCTTATTGGAGTTTTCTCCCAAAGAATAGCTGTTGACAGAACATCATTTATTTATTTTTTAAATCAAGAGGATTTTTTAAATTAACAAAAATCTCTTTTCTTTCTCTTTCTCAACTCTTCCCTACCTTCATTGGAGGGAAAAAAAGAAAAGCAAAAGTCTTATAGTAGATACTCATAATCAAGCAAAACATACCCACATTGGCCATGTCTAAAAAATATGTATGCCAACAAAGCATATTTTAGATCAATGAAATAGAATTTTGGTTTCCTGGGAAGTTAAATTGTGAACACTGTAGCTGAATAGGCAGAAAGCTCTGCCTTCATCAGCCATTCTATCCTGACTACATTATAATTCAAGGACCATAAATGACCATGAGGAATAATCTTCTAAATCTGAGTCATAAACAGATCTTAAGGGTATCACTCCTTAAGTTGAGGACTGTTGTGTGGTTTGTATGGGTGGTTTTTTAAAAGTTCTTTGCTGTTGCCTCACCGTAATGAGAAGAGTTTTGCTGGCTACTTGAAAGTGATGTCAGTAGAATATGAGTTCTATTTTGTCCTACTAAGATGGAAATTCTTCAAGGAGGAGCCATTGATGAGATGTATGCCTGTCATCTTAGGGCCTAATTAACTAATTTGGATAATACTCATCATAATACTAGATTGGTTATATAACCTTGAAATTTTCAGCCACAAGTCATGATTTTGTTAAGTTTCTCTTTACAACCTTTACTCAACTCATAGAGGTGTTGTGATAGATGTTAGTGGAATAAGTATCCTTGTTGATGAATTCATAGATCTTTGAAGTATTTTCAAATATAAGCAAAAGATTAATATTTTGAAATTGTACCATAAAGCAATAATACCTTATCAATATAGACTTCTTTTTTGAAGTTTTAAAATTTATTTTATTTTTAATTTATGAAATAAAACAGAAAACAGGAATTTCTATAACAGTATAGTAAAAAAGATGATTGCTTATGAGACTAAATCTTCTATGTTCAACTTGCTTATTCTTTTAAATATGCAATGAAATTGTTATATAAATTGCTTTTTTTCTTCTCCCCTTCCCACCCTAGAGATATCATCAGATATATGTGTGTGTGTGTATGTATATGTAAAATTTCTTTTTACATACTTTTATTTATCACTTCTTTCTCTGGATACAGATAGCATCTTTCTTCATTTGTCCTTTATAGTTAATTCACTTATTTATAATAGTCAAAAATAGCTTATTCACTCAAAAGACTATTCTAAATGAATAAAATATAAGTTCTAATATTAAAACTATGCTTAGCTAATAATTCTGCTGGGGGGATGGGAAATCAGTGTGGTCTTATGAATTTGAATAGTCTGTGAGCCAGCAGTCACCTTACTCTCATGTATGATATTGTTAAGTCAACAGGTATTTGTTAGGTGCTTCCCATGTGTCAGATACTGTACTAAATTCTGGGAATACAAATTTAAACAGAAAGATAGTCCCTTCCCTCTAGGAGCTTGCCTTCTAATAGGGAATAAAAGAAAATTAAAAGAGGGGAGAGAAAGGAAGGTATCCAAATTGCCAAATTGGTTGTGCATGGTCCCATGCATGGCAGAGAAAGTGCCAGAAAGTCAGGAGAGGAGCTGGAGAAGAATGAAGTCATGACTGGCTTGGGCATTTTCCTTAAAATGGTAGTTCTGGAAGGAGCCACTCAATCAGAGGAAGATGCCATGTCCCATTGTAAGAAGACCAGCAATGAAGTGAACTTCCAAAGAGAAGAGGCTTCTGTGACCATTTCTGTGGTAGACAAAGTGCAAAGTGAGGATACTAAACATAATAATTTAGAGCTTTCATTTCTGGGCATTATTTGAGAGAACAGAGATATGTAACACATTCCCACCGGAAGCATACCTAGCCAGATCTTTTCTGACATGCAATGGAATGATTTTTCCAAGCAGACTATGAATAATGGGAAACCACATTCTTTCTGTGAGACTGGAGCTTATTGATTTAAATGTAAACATAAACTGTCTTTCTTCAATGAGATGTTTAAAACTAAGAACTGAGCTCTATGGATGTGAGGGGTCCCATGGCACTTTTCTAAATAGTGTGGGTTTTGACCAGATATTCTTGGCCTGAGTTTTCTCTTTCCAAGCCTGAGGATCAGTTGGCCATGTGCCTTCTACCACACAGAAGTAGGTAGTGATGCCAATGATGGTAGAAAGGATGTTGTCTCGGACAACCTGGGACCTGACTAAGACTTTAGCTCAAAAAAGTCCAAGGTTTCCTACTATATCCAGTATTATCTCTAGTCATCTTGGTCCATATCTGCCATGGAACTCGACTGTGTAGGAGAGAGTGAGGCTGGTGATTTTATAAGGCCCCCCTTCACTTAAATCCAATTCACTTGCAGTCATGGAACCCTTTCTGATGGTCATTAGTCTTCTTGGAGATAGGACAACTAGCAGCAACTTGATATATTCCTTTGATCTACTTTATTTTTCTATAACTGATTTGAGTGTACTTTGACCACTATTTATAATGCTACATTTCTTTGAATCCTTAGGAAAGACCAGAACCTTTTATCTCCAGTGAACTGCTGGTATTTGCTGCTGAACCAAGTAAGAAGAGAAAGTAAAGACCATGCAACTTTAAGTGATATCTATCTGAACAACGTCATCATGCGCTTTATGCAAATAAGCGAAGATTCTACCAGAATGTTTAAAAAGGTAATACCATCATTTATGCCACATTGTGCTCCCCTGAACGGGTATTTTTAGTTGGATGCAGTTAGACTCATGCAATTTTATAGGGACAAACTCTTGGAGTGTTGTGCCTTTCTCCTTTGTAACATTTGTAGAAGCAGGGGTCTGATTTTAAATGAGAAAAAAACCTGGTGGGATGTTCTTGGTTAATTACAGCCCCTGCCAAATGGAGAGGACTGTCTACAGCTGGGAATATTCAGACTGGAGACAGAAAACTTTAGTTTCAAGCAAAAGTGAGGACTAAAGAGAGAATCACATCTGCAGCATTATCTACCTGAAAAATACCAGGGAAGACTTAGTCCTCTATACTTATGTCTTCTCCCTTCTGCTAGATAACTCTGTGTCACCAATACAAATTGGAAAAGAAGTCAGACTTTCAAAATTCTTAATGCACAACTGACTTCATTGTGTGAACATTTTCATTTTGAGCAATGAATAAGTTGGCTCTCTCCCCATGTACAAAGTGCAGCTCCTGCCTAGTAACAAAGCTGGCCTCTATTTTTGATGTTTACATGACCCAGAATTTTTTCCAGCTGTGTAGTGCCATGGTGGTGGGGCAGATGCTCATACCTACTATTCACTAATTAATCATAAAGTCTTAAAAAATGAAAAAAAACCTCACTGAATATTAATGACATATTTATAGTTTAAAGTTTTCAATCAACAAAAGCATAGTGTTAATAATAGACCAGCTGGAAATTTTCCTTCTGATATTTGGGGTGGCCATTTTAGCTTTGACTTCTGAACTAGAAATGGAATTTGATAAAAAAAAAAAAAACCTAATGATCTTTTTCTGTAATGGGGAAAATGCTGCTTGTCAAAAGGGAAAGGAGCAATGGAATCTAGAAAAAACTCCAAAGTGGAGAAAATAAGTACTTTTTATTTTGTTTTAAATCTTGAGCTTTTTAAAATGTCATCCTATAAGAGAAATTGAAGAGATATATTTATGTTCAAATAGCAATAATGACAACTAGCATTCATGTAGTACTTAAAGCTTTCCAAAGAACATTAAACATACCAACTTAGCTACCGTGATTTTATATCAAGCATATGATAGAAAACAGTCTTTAGAGTAGGGGTTCTTAATCTTTTCAGTATCACAGACCCCTTTGGCAGGCTGCCGAAGTCATGAACCCCTTCACAGAATAACATTTTGGAGTAACTGAAAGAAATGCTAAATTTCAGTTAGAGATTAATTAAGTCGATTTATTGAGTACTTACTATGTGTTAAGTACTGGAGTTACAAAAAGAAGAAAAAAAAAGGAGTCTCTGCAGATTAGTGAAATGAAGATGCATTTTTCCCCTCAATCCAACTTCATGAGCTCCATGAAATCTATCTACTTACCCCATTGGGTCCATGAATTGCAGGTTAAGAACACCTGCTTTAGAGTAAGAAGAATACATCTTAAATACTCTACTGCACAATGTTTGTTGCTAACCAGGTAAATCTCATACCCATGGGTGCTACAAGGATATAGTTGAAGTAATAACAGCCAAAATTTATGTAATATTTAAGGTTTACAAAATACTTTAGACACATTATCTCTTTTCTCTCTAGTAACCCTGTGAGGAAAATATTACAGGTTTAATTATATCCTTATTTTACAAATGGAAAAATCTTGAGAGTCAAAGAGATTCTATGAGTTTCCTGGGGGCTTAAAGCTAGTAAGTATCCAAAAGCAGAATTCCTAACTGTATCCACTACATTAGAATGACTCACTTTTCATAATTTTCTGCCCTTTATCATATTAGCCACCTGTCTGATCTTTGTTTATTCAAAAAATTTTAATACATTTCCTAGGATTAAGGATCTCCATATTTAACTGTTGGTGTTTATTACTATGGATTTGAAGACTTTAACTTGTTGGAGGAATGTGTTGCATGGAATCCCTTATGCTTTAATTTCAAATGTATTTTGTTGTTGATAAAAAAAAAAATTTTGAACGGGATGGTACGATGTGACCAGCTCCATAAGTGTAACTTCCTATACCACAAGGACAATCTTAGAGACACTATGAAGTGTTTTTCTGGATCCTAATATTCTGTATGATTTAGGCATTCTCCTGAACCACCTGTTTATTTATTTTATACACCACTCACCTCCTCAAAAGGAAATGAAGTTAACTTAATTATAAATTGCTCTTAGTGAAGACTTGCTGGTTCTTTGAATAGAAAGCCATAATTATGTGGTCACAAACTTTTTATAGAATGATCTCTAGGATTTTGGTGGAGATTGATGATAAACTTGTGGCTTATAGAATCTACATTTTTCTCTCCTTTTTAAAAAATCAGATTTTTGCCTGTCCCTTATTCTGATATTTCTTTTTTCTTCATAATATTTTTTTCAAGCTGCCAGTGGTTTCATGATCTTATCTACCAAGCTTTTTCAATACAAAGAATATATTTCATATGAGTCTGGAAACATGAAACTACTTAGTGTTCTTTATCTCCTTACTTATATTGGTTTACAATTCCATTTTAATATTGTTTTATCACTTGTGACTTGAAAATTTCCCTGATGAAAAAGATGGAAACAAAATGTTCTTTTTGTTCTTTGTCATTTGAATTCTTGAAGCAATGGCTCTGTCTTTTCCTTGTATTTATTTTTGCTCTAAATATGGCTGAAAAAACATTCCACCCTTTTTTTTGTCATTAGCATTCATCACAAACCTTGTGTTATTCTGGATTTTAACCTTCCTTAAGCTCTTCTTATAAGTGACTGCTATTATTTCTTATTTATCTGCTTCTTTCTTATACATCTGTTTAAATTATCTCGTCAGAGAGCTCTTTATTCAGCCACATTGATTTCTTAAACTCCCTCTTTTTCTTTATCCAAATCTTTCATAGTTGTATAATCAGAATTCTATTTTTGAGAATGCTACTTCGGGCTTGAGTTGAATTCCCTTTGATAGTTTCTAACCATGGATGATATTTATTCATTATTTGATTAGCATTTATGGCTTCCATTCCCTGAAAGTATTTGAGATGGCTTATAAGTGAAACATAATAGCCTCCTAATTAGTCTCTCTACCTCAAGTCCCTTCCCCATTACAGCTAGAAAAGTGATTTTCCTAACGCATAGGTACAACCATGTTACACATACCACCACCCCATTCCCATATAAACTTAATTGAACTTGATTATCAGATCTAGTATAAACGCTTCTTTTGGGCATTTAAAGTTCTTCAAAACCAAATAGATGACATGGTAGATGGAGTGCCTAGCCTAGAGTCAGGAGAGGCTGAGTTCAAATCTGTGACCCTAGGTACATCACTTAACAAATTCCTGGAGAAGGAAATGTGCTAGGCACTATACTAAGAGCTGGAGTCACAAAAAAAGAGGCAAGATATTGATTAATTCACAGAGAAATTGTATTTTTCTGTTACTGTATGTCAACCAGAAATTTACCATTGTGGATCCTTTTGTAAGGGGCAGTGAATAAAATAGAGCATAGGTATTTAAGATGGTTATTAAAGATGGTATGATCCTGCAAAAATGAGTTATCTTCCTACTAACATTTTATGAAATAAGAGAGGATGACATGAAATCATAATTCAGGGAAGGCATTTCTATGGAGAGCTGAGATAATAGGGCCCAGCAACTTGGCTTATTAATGACCTAACTTCATAGACAGTTGGACCTTGGAGATTGTAAATGAATAGGTAAAGAGTTAATATGCCTATTAGACTGTCTCTCTCATTGATCAGATATGTTTAAAAAGTCTTTGGCAACTGTTGGAAAACAGCATGGATTGATTGAGCTATCTGACAAATGTTCTAATCTTGCTTGGGCAGAGAATGTTGTTATTATTTTGGGAAAGCTTAAGAAACTAACTTTGTATTCCTGCTCAGGAAGAAGGGCAAGCAAATTCAATCCAGTTAGTGGACATATTAGATTTTTGAAGAAAGACTCTATTTTCCTCTGAAAAAAAACTGTAAAATTTCTTGTTGAGGGGCAGCTAGATGGCACAATGGATAGAGCATTAGCCCTGAAGTCAGGGGGACCTGAGTTCAAATTCAACCTCAGACACTTAATAATTACCTAGCTGTGTGACTTTGCACAAATCACTGAACCCCATCACCTTGCAAAAAGCAAAAAGTGATCATGCTACCACCATCACCATCCTCACTACCATCATCAGAAATCTTCAGTAGAACTTTGGCAGAAGGCTGATTTAAACCTGAAAAAAATTTAGAGACAGCATCAGTTATTAATTCTATCCTCCATATGAAATGCAATTCTTGTTTTTAATAAGGATTGCATCTGGAAGGATTACCATTCTTCATTCAGTAAATATTCAAATGAGAACCACCTCCAGGGATCCTGGTCTTTATCTTGTCATTGGACCAAGATGATACCAGAGGAAAAAAGTGAAGCTGGCGACTTTGCCCTCCCTCACTTAAATCCAATTCACTTGCCTGTCATGGCATCACCTCCCTGATATCATAGTTCTCTTAAAGAATGAAGGATAAACAATAAATGTTCATTCATTTACTATGTCAAAGGTCCTAGGGAGAATACAGAGAAGAATGAGACAAGGTGTTTTCTTTAAGGGAGCTTAGTAATCTAATAGAGAAGATAGGACATGAATATAAACAAGATTAAATATTACAAGCATCTTTGAAAGTTGAAAGCATCATATAAATGTTAAGTATTATTATCATATCTAAATATAATTATAGTTATAGTAACTTATAGTTATTTGTGTGTATGTCTTATCTCTCCAACTAAATTACAAAGCTATTCCAGGAATAAAATACAATATAGAGAGGAGAATCAGCTTGGTGAAGTATATCCAGAGTTGAGCTTGAAGTCAGAAAGACAAGGATTCAAATGCTACTTCATTTGCTTGTTTGCTGTGTGTACTTGGGTGAGTCCTGTACCTTTCTAGCCTCCATTACTTTATGTGTAAAATGAGGGAGTTGGACTCATTGGCCTTTAAGATTCCTTAGTTCTTGACATCTATGAAACAATGACATGGGTTCTAGTCTTGCTCCAGACACAGATTGCTTCTATGACATTGCTCTGGAGACTTGAGGAAACTTGCCCTAGACTCTAAGGTACAGAGAAGGGGCTGAACTGCACTGGTAAAAAGAAGCTCTGCAATAGAAAGTCTTTTCACAAGCAAAGTCATAAATCTTGTCCTGACTGTATGCTATTGTCTGAAGAATAGCCTCACTAGTGATGGATATAGTATTTGATAGTATATAGATTTTGTTTGTAATATAAATCTGTGTCATATATGAATGAATGAATGGAAAACATTTAATTGCTTATTATGTGCCAGATTGAGAGTTACCCCAAAGTAAAAATAAAAACGATAGTCCCTCTTTTCATGGAACTTACATTCTGCTTTCACATGATACCACAAATAAAGAAGTGGTAGGAAGGAGATTGTGTCACAGGGATGGTGAATGTTGTCAGAGCATTGATGTGTACTAAAAAGGATTGGTCATGAGGATTTGAATACTCTTCCCAGAACTAAATGGGAGCAGTGGGAAGGGTCTGTGAAAAAACAATATGACATGATGATAGCTAAGGAACAATATTGGATCTGGTTCAGGATAGTTATAGTTAATGCTTATCAGTAGCAGCTCAGGGTCCCAACGTGGTTCTAGAGGACCAGGTTAGAGCTGGAGATTGGTGTCTGGAGCATAGGAGCATGAGGAAGCAGAGCTGCATGTTCCATTTGGCTCGAGCAAGTTATGACAAAATCAGTATCCCAAGGACCTAAAACTATGAATGTCTCTCTGTGTGTGATTGGTTTGTTTGTATGTGTGTGGTATGTTACATATGTAATTTAATTTAATAAAAATATCATACTACAAATAAACTAATATTCTATATCTGAGATTCTCATATTGGTTTAGGAAAGTGCAAATTAACATCTCCATTGTATTTTTATTTATTTTGTTATACATTTCCTAATTAAATTTTAATCTGGGTATTCTGTATTCTGAAGGGTTTTTTTGGAAGGGGGGATGTATTTGACACCTCTGATGAACTATATGTAGGGATAGGCACTGAACTTGTGATTTTACTACTGTAGGAAACACCCTGTTGTAGAAACGTCATCCACCAATGTGGGGGTGACACCTTGTCCCACCCTAATAGCAAAAAATATAAAACAAATATGTCACAAAGATTGTAAATTATAACCACATTGAATTTGTACCAGCAATTCAGAATTAGTGAATAGTGATTATTAAAGACTTAAGTAACCAGATTAATAACAAATCACCAAAAAATATATAACTAGGTGAAAAACTTTTGACAAAATACTATACCCTTTTTAGCTTAAGAAAACAAAAACGTAAACACTAGGAATAAATGAAGGAATAAGATATGTTCTTTAAATGGCAAATGGTATATGTCTAAATCCAAAAATGAGCAGTTCTGTTCATTGAAATAAACAGGAATCCTTTCCAGACAAGTCAGGAGTAAAATAAGAGTGTCTTTGTTACTACTTCTGTAACAACTAGAAATACTGGCTATTGTCAGTAAGACGAGAAAAAAGTTGAGGAAATAAATATAGGTAAAGAATTAAGAAAATTATCACTTTTAGCAGATGATATGATGGTGGCTTAAAAAAACCCCAAAAAGTTTAATAAAATTTATTTTTGATTATTGAGATATTATACTAAATTCCTAAGTTAAAGATGCTGTAGTATTGACTTATACCTACTCACTTTCTCATCCCTTACTCCATATCCAGTCCTGTCATTTCTTTCTTCCTATCATCTCTGATGTATGTCCCCTTCTCTCTCTCTGCCACTTCTACCACTCTAGTGCAGGAGGTCTTCACACCTGGAGTATTGCAATAGTGTGGCTCTTTGGTGGCTCTTTCTGCTTGAGGTCTCTCCCCTTTCTATTCCATTCTCCACTCATATTGAACTTCTCAAAATAGAGGTCTGCCCATATCACCCCATTTTCACCTGTTGCTTCCTGGATCACATATTAAATCTTTAGTTTTTAATGTCCTTTATAAACTCGTGCAGTTCAAATCCAGCCTCCACTTCTTTCTACCTTTCCAGTCTTTTGGCACTTTATCCCCCTACTTTGCAATCTAGTCAAACTCACCTCCTTTGCTCATCCTTAACACAACACTTCATTTCCTGCCCAGAATTCACTTCCTCTTCATCTCTGCCTCCTAACTTTCCTCAAGTTTCAGCTGAGATCTTTTCTGCAAGAAGCTTTTTCTAGTCCTCCTTAATTTTAGTGCCTTCCTTCTGAGACTAGCCCCAGTTTGTCCTTTCTACATCTTGTTTGTACAGGGTTGTTAACAGTATCTTGATGACAGGAACTGTTTCTTCCCCCTCCCTTTAGCCCCATACTTTGTATGCATAATGCTGAGTAGAGTGTCTAGCTTATACTAGGCAATTAATAATTGTTAGTTGTATTCATGGTCACTTTCAAAGATCATCTACTATGGTACAGCAAGATTATGGTCATCTGTATTGGTGACCACAGTGGCAGGGTCATAAATTGATGGAATACTGTAACAGGTAAAACCATCATCTTCTAATTATTCTAAAATAAATAATAACTATAATAAAGATAGCTAATATTTTTGTGGTTAGCAAGGTACTCAGTGGAAAGAATGCAATAAGGAAAATTCATCTTTCAGAGTTCAAATCCAGCCTCAGACATTTAGTAAATGTGTGACCCTGGACAAGTGGTTTCCTTACTAACTGTGTGACCCCTGCCTCAGTTCTTCATCTGTAAAATGATCTGGAGAAGGAAATGGCAAACCACTCCAGTGTTCTGGCCAAGGAATCTCTCCTCAAATTGATGTCACAGACTCAGACATGACTGAAAAGACTAAACAACAAAGCAACAAAACCTTTATATAGACCCTTAAAATTTGTAAAGCCCCTAATGCATATTATCTTATTTGATCTTCACAATGACCCTAGGAGGTTGATGCTATAATTAACCCCATTTTGCAGATGAGGAAACTGAGTCTTAGAGAGGTTAAGTGACTTGCCTAAGGACAAAAAGAAGAGGAATCAGTCAGGTTTTCTGTGCAATTTTTCTTTCTGATGCCTTTTGAGAACTTAATTTGTGGGAGAGCTGGGCTTCTCTAGCATATTTCCTATTACTAGCTTAATAAGAAATCTTTATTTCAGCTTTTTTTTCATGGACAGATTTTATATTTAAATGATCAGTAAGGACACACTTACTCAGCACTTTGGGGCTTACAAACACTTAAAATAAATTATCTGACTTACTCCTCACAACAGTAATAATATTCCATAATTCAAGTTGTAGCTTCTATTCTATAATAGAGCTATATTATTGATATTCTATAATATACATATATTCAGTAAGAGAAGTATGAATGAAGTTCTGTGAGAACTTCTAGGAAGGAAAACCTTCTACTAGGCATGGTTTTGAAATTATCAGAAAAAAAAAATTCATGGAGGGAGTGGCATTTGAGCTGATTATTAAGTGATGGATGGGAATTGGAGGGATGGAGCTTGAATACATCCCCAGGGGAGGAAATGGTATCAAATGTACCAATTGTCTGCCCTATATCCAATCCTATTTGTGCATTGACTTATTTAAATTCATATTTGATTCTGGTTCTAGAATTTTTAAGCTTGCAGATCTGACCATCCTTTTCAGCTTCTAACATCAGCTTCTCTCTGTATTATTGGCACTCCATTAGTCATCAAGATAATTTATGTCTTCACTTATGATCTTTTTGGCCTTATCATTTGTTGCTCTGAGATAATAACTCAGGCAATTTTTCTTTTTCCTTGGCACCTGAACAAGTGCTTATCAATTTTTTTTCTGGATTGCCCAGGGAAAAGTCAACGTCCTGCTAGGTGTAGACTATGTTGAAGAATTCATCGTTGTCTCCTACCTACCCTGGACACCCTTGCCTCTGAATATTGGCATCAACCTTTGCAAGTTAAAGTATGGCATGGTAGTACTGAAAATACTTGTTGTGGGAGGCATGTTAAATCTGGGTTTGGATCCTTCTGCTACCATCTGTGGACTGTGTGAACATGGCCCGGTCATTCTAAGCTTCATTGAGAGTAAGCTTTAATATATTAACATCTCTGTACACCATGTGATATGATTGGTCCTTTTTGGAAACAAAAGAGGAACACCAACTATGCCTGCCTCTTGGATTGTTATTGCTATTGTTAGGAATAAATCAGATAATTAATGTAAAGTGTTTATAAGCCTTCAAATGCTATGTAAGTGTAAGCTTTTATTAGTGTCCTCATTGATCATTTAAGTATAAAATCTGTCCATGAAAAATAGCTGATATTAGGATTTCTTATTAAGATGGTATTAAGAAATATCCTAGAGAAGCCCAACTCTCCCACAAATAGCTAAAGTAAAGTTCTCAATGGGCACCAGAAAGAAAAATGATACAGAAAAATCATAGCCTGATTAATTCCTGTTTGTCCTTGGGCTGAACTTGGCAAACCAGTCCAACAACTACTTGAGGTGATTCCAAGTCAAAAGGTAAGATGTTCGATTAGTATAAAGAATGAAGCTTATTTCTATCAGCAGGAAAACATGTAGTATACAATTATTGCTGAGGAGCAGGAAAGGACCTCAGAGGTCCCCTAGTGTAATCTATGCAGGAATTTAGGATCTTAGATTTAATAACTGGAAAGGATCTAAAATCTCATCCATTTCAAAAAACCTTCATTTTACATATGAAGAAACTGAGGCTGAAAAAGAGGTAGTGACTTGCCTAAGGTCATGCAAATAGTTAAGTAGCAGAGACAGAACTTGAATCCATATTCTTTGATCACAAGTCTAGTGTGTTTTCCACTGAGCCTGGCTCTCCTCTGTCAATTATTAACACAAAGACATTTAACTTTTACTTGAGGAACTCTAGTGAAGAGGGCATCGGTATCCACTGGACAATAAGATTGTTCAGCCATTCTTCAGTCAAGTCCAACTCTCTATGTCCCCATTTGGAGTTTTCATGGCAAACATTCTGGAATGATTTATCATTTTTTGCCCATCTCATTTTACAGATGAGGAAACTGAGGCAAATAGGGTTAAGTGTCTTACCCAGAGCTGAGTATCATAGTTTCATCAAGTTTTTATCTAAGATTTGAGAAATAGAGATACTGAGAATGTTTTCTTGAGATCATTGGGACTGCATTTATCATGAAACCACACCTTTTTAGTCTTTTTAAGGGATAATATTTTGATATCAATATCAATAATAATGAAATTTCAGTACAGTTCTAGTTCTGCCTGGATACTGCAGTATCTGAGCAAATCATTTAATTTGGAGGGTTTTACTTTGCTCAACCATGAAATATTGATTAACCATACTCTGTTCCCATTCCAAAGGAATTACACCTCTAAAGTTAGCCAGGGTAAGGCATGTGAGACAAAAATTGCAGCCTAGATTTATGAAGTTTTAGAAAAATTCTGTTGTTATGAAATCTCCAAGGACTTTTTATAGTTTTATGTGCTTAACCAGAAATTTTAGAGCAAATTCTTAGTTGGGAAGAGCCCTGAAAACTACCAAGTCCAAAAAGTCAGTGGGAGAGATGTATAGTAAGGTAAAATAGCACAGCTAGGCATTAATAAAGCTTTGAGCTTCCATAATCCTTCTTATGTAAGGTATGGTGTGAGCAACAATGTCCCCAAGTCCATATTCATTGCTATCCCTAACAGCTGGGTCCATTGACTTCCATGGGATCTGTCATAATTCTAGTTTTGGTGTGTGTTTTTTGAAAAAGAGGTGTTTGGTGATTTTTTTTTTCCATTTGTTTTATTTTGGGGTTTTTTCCCTAGAAGGGCAGAAGTACCTGAACTTATACATTTCTTCTGATTTTTCACTTGTAGTATTGCCTTGGTAGTTGATTTTTCCATGACTTTTAAAAATGTATAGAAATTTTACCAAACCCAAAATATATGATACTCAAGCAGAGGGAAATAAAAGGGGGTAGGGAAGAAGGAAATGGAACAAGCCTTGTGAAGCATATGCATTCCAGTTTCTAATGCCCAATGCTTTATCCAAATATCTGGAATTATTATTTCCATTGTACATTTGAGGAAACTGATGCAAAGAGAAGTTAAGTAACTTTCCTTAGAGACATACAAGTAGTAAATATCTGAGGCTGGATTTAAACTGATGCCAGGATCACTGGATTTACCCACTGTACCACCAAAAGCTTCTAAAAGACTAATTTCAGTCTATTTGCTGTGTGTTGGTATGTAATTAAAGGGGAAGTTTCTCCCAAAAGATATTGTGGGCAGAATGCAATATAATCCTTAGACTTCAGAATGCTTAAGAATTAGAGAACGCCTTATTCTACCATACTCATCTTAATCTCCAAATCTCACTATTTGAAATACGTACATGACTAGCAATGTTAAGAGTCAAAGTAAATTTAAGTGGGAAATGATTACTTTCTGATGTGGTCTGTGATGCCCAGGTCTAAAATGGAGAATAATAGTTGAGGGCTAATAAGTCAGTAAACCAGACCCTTGATTAGAATTATATTTGTAATCATTTCCTCTCGAGGTTTATCCCTCAGGCTGCAGTTTGCCATTTTAAGGGTTAAGGTAAATAAAAGCTGTTTCAGTAAATTTTCTCTCTTTTGATTTAAATAGACATACTTACATACACACACACACACACACACACACACGAGTGTGGTGGCAGAGTGCATAGACTTGGAAGAGCTTAGAAGACCTGAATTCAAATTTGACTTCAGACACTTACTAGCTGTGTGACCCTAGCCAAGTCAATTAACCCTGGTTGCCTCAGTTTCCCCATGTGTCAAATGAACTGGAGAAGGAAATGGCAAACCACTCTAGTGTCTTTGTCAAGAATATCTCAAAAGGGTTCATGAAGAGTCAGATATGAAGACTGAACAACACACACTTGTATATGTTCTAACCTACCCCCCCAACCCCCAAGTCAGATGCAATATTCTTAAACCATGCTCTTATTTTTTAGCCTTGAATTCTCCTGCTTAAACACTTAATTAGATGTCCCTTGACATGAATTGAGCTGTTGAATTAAATATGGAATATATATTATGCCTATAGTTCCTTTTTTTGTTTATATAGTAGTCTCTTGTAGTCTAAGATTTTTGTCTTCTTTGATAACAGCTCCCTTCCAGTACTTAAATTCCAGTGTTCCTATCCTTCAAATTTTTTTTGGATCAGACCTCTGATTTCACTTGTATAGGAGAAACCAATGGGGAAACTCTCTGTAGTGCTACTGATTAGCATTTCCTCTGCTTCAAAGAAAGGCTGTGTGTATTTATATGAAGAGAGTTTTCTTTGGCATTGAAGAGTTAATTGATTTCAAATTCAAGTTCCACCAGCATCTTTCTTTAAGGTTCTAGTCATTTCTCTATTAGCAACCATTCTATTCTTGTTGACAGAAAGTAATCTCAAAAAGTAGTTGCTTTACAATTGTGACTTTAACTTTCTAAGAAATGAAATTTTCATTGAGACAAACATTTCCCTTTTATTAGCTTGAGACTTCTATCAAATAAATGTTCTGGCAGTTGATATAATCCATCCCTAATGTAGATATTACTTCTAATATAGGTATCTTTGACCTCACTGAAGATGGGTGATCTTTTCAATATGTCTTATTTATTTTTCTTCATCTTGCAGAATTTCAACAGAGGATCAGAGTTTTACATAAATTTGGAGCTTAAAAAATTTCTGAACACATCTAGTCCAACCCCATTAGAGGTTGGTGTATATTGTTTGCTTTACAAACTTAAAAGATAGAAAATTTGCACAGTTGACATTACTCAGTGTTTAAAGTAGAATTTGAAATTTTTTGTGTTTTGGTATCTATATATACATACATATATGTGTATGTGTGTGTGTGTGTGTGTGTATTTCTATATTTGCTATTTCCCTCTTCCAGATGTATTTTGTTTTGTTTGTTCATTGATAGGTCTCACATCTCTAGGCTCTCTACTTCTTGGTTCTCAACAAGGGTGTGATATGTTTTTGTTTTTGTTTTTGCTGAATCTGCTTATAGAATTTGGGATATTCTTATAGGATATGGTTTTGAACTCATTCCAAGGGATTAAAAATTCTGTAAACATTTATTATGTCCTTATTATGTACAAAATTTTATGTCAGGAAATAAATTGAAAAGAACATCACAATATTGACCATCAAAGATTCTACCAGAGGAGACTGCAATCTACCAGAAGATTCTCCATAGGAAGAGCTTTGTGCATTCTGTATTTCTTCATTAGTAAATGGTTTCTTTTCCTTTGCTTTCTATTCTGTATCATATTTTTCTCATCACGAACTTTCCCCCACTGATTTTGGTTCTTTTAGAACCAATCATTCTAGATCGTTATTGTTTCTAGCTTCCTTATCAGATGACTTCTTCTATCTCTATCCATGTTAGCTCAGAATTCTCTCTAAAAAGTTTGAGTGTAAAGATTTCTCAAGCCCTCATCTCTTCTCCAGTGGACCAGTTTCATACCTTATGTAATTGTTGATTTCAGACAGAAATACATAGCATTTATTGATAATATTGAGAACTTTCATTTATTTATCACTTTGTGCTTTCCTTCTATTAATAATACTAAAAACTCCCATCTTTAAAAATCACTTTGTTCCTTGTCAAACCAGCTTTTGTGTAAAGTACTGAAAGTATTGGTCCATTTTCTATGGATCAAAGGTTATGAGCTTCCTGCTCAGAGATAAATAAGTCTCAAAGAGATTTTGACTTGCCCATATTTACACAGGTCTATTGACTCCAATTCTAGTGCTCTTTTTACTATACCATATTCTTCTGAATTCTGTTTTTACTATACTATATTCTTCTGAATTCTGTAGATGGGTGTCTGTTTGGCTTTTGCAGGCTGAAGGTCAACGCCCTTGGCTTCCCTTAGAAACTCTTGACTACAAAGATTTTATTGTAAGCTTCTGGTTTCTCTGAAGGCTCATTTAAGTGTCCCTGGTCTCTTCTGAAGTACTAACATCTGCTAACCTGCTAGAGTATTAGAGATGAGCAAAATAAGTGGGAATTGAATTTTGCTTACTTTCAGCAAAGCAGCAGACCAGTGTGTATATACACACACACACACACACACACACACACACACACACACACACACACACACACACACACACACCCCACTCCTCTTTCCCCACATATTTATAGCCTACTCATAAAAGAGAAAGAATGAGAAAAAAGACCATAGTGAAGCTCAGAGAGAGAGAGATCAGTTGTATTAATGAGGAATCCTTCAGGCACCACATTGTCAAAATGACAAGATATCAAAATCTAGGTTTAATAAAAGGTTGAAGATTCAAGATTCCATCTTTTGCCTCGCTTCTCTATTAACCTCTTCCACCTTAAATTTTTCTCCCATTTCAATGATGCCAGAAACTGTTGTATTTTTAAAATTCTTTTTATTAAATCAATTATATTACTTATGGGCCATGAATGGTGATAAATGTTGGGATTCAAAGAAAGACAAAAATAGAACTAGCTCTCCAGGAACTCATATTTTGATTGAGGAGATGATATGTAAATTAGATTCTTTCATAGGTATAAGGTTTGGGAGGCAACTGAACCAATCACCACCATTTAAATAAGTAATAAATTGCCTCTACTATATTTCTAATTAAAAACATCAGTTATGTTTAATGTTATTGTACATATATAACCTATATTAGATTGCTTTCTATCGGGGGGGGGGTAAGGGGAAGGGAGGAAGGTAGAAAAATGTGAAACTAAAAACCTTGCCAAAAAAAAAGATTGTTAAACTATCTTTGCATGTACTTGGAAAAATAAATAAAATATTTTTTAAAAAAATCAGTCAAGCCAAGGCATTGAAAAAAAAAGCACAGAAAAAGCTCTTAATCATTTTTGAAGGAAGGTTGAAATTTAATGAAGCTATGCAGGTGATGTATTGGTGTTGGCTATAGAGACTCAGCCTCACCCTTTGGGGATTATGGAAAGAAATGTCATTTCAGAAGCCAGGCATTCGAATAGCAAATGAACCTAGACCATAGACAAATCCAACCCAAACCCTGAGAGAGGGAGAGTTTCTTGGATTAAAACAGAGAGAAGAGAAGAGATCTGTCTTTTATGAGCTCAAAAGATCAGAATATTTCAGACTTCCCATGGGCATTCTAGTAGTATGCCCAGATTCACAGAGGCTGATGATAGTGTGGGAGAGATAGTCTTAGGAATCTATTAGAAGTATAGGTAATAACTGCACTATTATCAAGAGAAATTTCTTGAGGTCTCCATGGGGGGGGGGATTTCCAGGAGATTTTACTAAATTTACCATATTATATGCTCTAAATTTGAACTGATTTTTCCCAAACTTTGCATTTGCTAGGGGGAGAGTGTGAGAGTGTGTCGCCAGTTTGGGGCTATGTTTTGTACCAACTATTCCTACTATACCATCTTAGTAATGATCCATTTCTAAAAGCTGTGACTGGATAATTTATATCAATGGGTGATCAGCAGAGGAAGTATGGGGTGGGGGGCTTAAGCATTAGTAATAAAAAAAAAAGCCTTCTCCTGAAGGGAGAAGTAATTTGATTGAAATGTCTCAAAATACTGGATTTCTAAGGCTTGTGGATTTTCTAAAACATGATCATTGAAAGTTCACATGAGAATTTAATAATCTACAAAATTGTTTTAACTATTTTTAACATTTTTCTCTAATAATCTGCTAATGCCTTTTATGTGAAATTTATCTCTAAATTGATGCTATCTGGTTTTCTTGCTAATTTCTTGTTTCATACACCTGAAAGCTGTTATATGATATTACCTTAGGACTTGTACTAAATTCTCCCAAGATTTGAAGAGATAGATTTAGCAAAAATATTGTAAAGATGTGACAGACCAAAATGTGTTGATACTTCCTAATTTTGCTCCTATGCAGTTCCATGTACAGTACTCATAGAATCAATTAGATAAATGTATCACTTAAATTACTTTGCAGACTTGAAAGCACCAAAGGGATATGAGTTGTTTTTTTTTAAAGTTGTTACTCTAATTCCAAGATATATAATTTTAGCAGTACAATCCCTTCCCTCTCCTTCTCTGCCACAAATAAACTTATTGTACCTCCTACCTGCACTTCTGTTTGTGAGATTATATGTCTTTTAAGATTATGAATACACCAGCTCATTATGTTGTGTTTCTTAGCCCAGTGGGATAGCAGATGGTAGCTAGGTAAAAAACCCACAGTAATTATTCCAGGTGGATATCTCTTTTACCTTCAAAACCTCATTAGCCACTTTAAAATAGTTAGTTTGGCGTTCTTTTTCCTCTTGCATGTGGTCTTTGGTCTTGACATTGACTGGGAATGGTATACCTCTTGGTCACATTCTGGAGCCCCACTTCTCATTTTACAAAGACTCCTGCCTTCTTACCACTTACGCAGTGAGCCTTATCCTTTCAGAGTAAAAAGGTGCTTTTTCCCCTTTGGTCCAACTCTACAACCAAAACAAAAAAAAAATACATAAAAATGGGATTGGGAAAATGTGACTAAAACTCCCTATAACAGTCAAATTTGTTGTGAAAATTATTTCCAGCCTATGGAAATTTATTTAATTATTTAAATATTTTATCACAAGGTCTTACCAGATCAATGAAAACTGGTTGAAAATAAATCATTTGGAGAAACATCCAAAAATGGCTAGAATAATGAAATAGTTGTTCCCATAACTTGGATGAGCAGAAATCATAAACCTCAATACTACAGATTAGATGGAAGACTACCATGGTCATATTGCTATGACCTTTCACACTCAAATTTCCCCCTCAACCTAGGCACTACCATCTGACCTGCTGATGGATAACCTAAATACTAGCATCCCATAAGAGTTTCATAACTTTCCATTTAAATATAGTATGACCCTTTCAAAATGTTTACATAAAAAACTGGATTTGCTACAATGCTGTTCCTATTTGAATTCATCTCACATAATGTTTAGAGCAGGAGCACCCAACTTTTTAGCTCCTCTGGGTTGCCTTGACCAACAAAAATTTCTCAAGGGGTCCCCCCCTACAGTACTTAACATTTATTTATTGATGTATGTGCATATCTTTATTCATTTATTTGTGACTGCAATGGTCACAATGTAAATAAATAAATATTGAATTCTGTATGTAACCCAGAAGAGCAAAAAGATTGGACACCCCTACTTTAGAGCATCTTAGTTTCATTGTACTTTGGGGTTGAAAAGGAAAGAAGAAATCACAAATTTATTAAATGCTTACTATGCACTATGCTAAGCATATTTTAAATATCATTTCATTTATTCCTCACAGCAACCTTGAGAGGTGGGTGCTGTTATGATCCCCATTTTACACTTGAGGAAACCAAGGCAGTCAGAGGTTAACTGACTTGCTAGGATCCCATAGCTAGTACACTTCTGAGGTCCAATTTGAAATCAAGTCTTCCTGATTCTAGGACAAGTACTCCATCCACTGTCCCTGAGTAGTGTGCTGAATTTGAATTGGTAGAAAATTTAATTTCAAGACACATCCCTTCTTAGCATGTTTCCTTACCCGTAAAGTATGGGTAGTAATAGTACCTACTTAAGAGAGATTTGGGATACACAGTGTAGGCTTTAGAGTAGTTTGTAAACATGCACTGCTATAATAACAATAATTAGGAGTGGTAGTAGGACTTTATTCAAATCAGAGATGGTTAAATATCAGAAGTGAGATCAGTTCTAACCCCTTTTCTCTTGCAAAAAACTTAAGAGAAAGTGGTGGTTGGGTGGGTGGGGACAGTAGCAGGACAGTGGGTGTGTGAGCAGGCCTCCTCTCTGGCGTTTGGTGTTAGCTGCCAGTAATTCCCAAGGGAAGTTTTCTGGGAGCAGTATACTAACAGAAGTAGCAACGTGTTGTCTTGGTAGCAGGAGCTAAGAGGTGCCACTAAACCAAAATTCTACTACCTTGGGTAATATGTCACAGGTGCTAGAGAACGATTTCTCTTTCAGAATTGATGAGGAAAGACATGGTGTAGTAGAAAAGCATTTAAGTTAGAATCAGAGAATCTCAATTAGAACCCTTGCCAATTTCTTCATCTTTCAGTGAAGGGAGTTAGACAAAATGCCCTTTGTGAGTAGTCCCCTCAAATTCTAAACCCATGATGAAAGGAAAAAAAGGATTTATTAAGGATTTATCATGTATCAGTCACTGTGAATTCAAATAAAATTCAGATGGTCTCTGTCCTCAAGAAGCTCACATTTAAATAGGGGAAATATAAATAGAGTAGCAGCAAAGGAGTGATATTTTGATATGGGAAGTCATTGGAATATTATTAAGTGCAGCCATAGGGGAAAGGATTGATATATATGTTTTCCAGAAACAATGGTAACCATCAATTGATCTGATTAAAATTCCCAGAAGTGGAGAAAACAGCAACAGGGCTTTTCCTTGAAAGTTCTAAAAAGTAAAAAAAATCTCCCAAAGATTTTTTATGTGATTCAAGTAATTTCTGTTTCCCAGAAGTCTAAAGGGTAAAAAAAAAGCTAGCAAGACATATAAACTGGAGGAAAATAAAATATTAAATTTTTAAAAAAGTAAAAAGCTAACAAGAAAGGGTAAGGGGAAAACTAAAAGTAACTAGCTACAGTTATGGTATTTAAATAGATTTTGTACTATTATTATAAATGTATAGATTCTCCCAAATAGATGCTATTATGCATTAGCTAATACAAAGACTCTTTACATTGGTTTTTGGTTTGTTTTATTTTTTGTAGAGTAATAGGGTTAAGTGACTTGCTCAAGGTCACAGCTAATAAGTATCAAGTGTCTGAATCATATTTGAACTCAGGTCCTCCTGACTCTGACTGGTGCTCTATTCATTGTACCACCTAGTTGCCCCCAGACTCTTTACATTGTTATAATAATATAAAAAGCTCCATTTCTATTTGACCTTGAAGGTTACATATAATTTTCCTCATAAAAAGCAAGGAATGTTTTTCTTACAAAAGAAAATTTTGCAGTCTGCATTTTAGATATAAACATACTTGAAGCAATTTTTTTAAATTTCTTACAGTAATCTTTCAGACTAATGATGGGCAGAATTATTATTGTTGTTTATTCTTGGTAACTTCATTTGGAGTTTTCTCGGCAGAGACTCTGAAGCGATTTGCTATTCCCTTCTCCCGCTCATCTCATATATAAGGAAACGTGAGGCAAAAAAGGTTAAATGTATTGTCCAGGAACATACTGCTAGTAACTATCTGAGACTAAATTTGAACTCAGGTCTTTCTGACTCCAGGGCCAGTGCTCTATTCACTGCATCATCTAGATGAGCTACCTCATCATTTTAAAAATCTCTGACAAGCCATTTCCAAATTATAATTGGTGATATTCCTGAACAAAAAAAAATTCATAATATGATAAAATATAGTTTTTGAGCTCAGGGAAAAGTTCAGTTAACACATTGCTTCATCAGACAGAGCAGTAGTCACATAACCTTTCAACTCACCCTTGAAGATCATTTTCTTAAAACTATGCAAGCCCTCCTCTTTGACCACTCCCTTTAAGGACTGTCCTTTCCAGCTGACCAAAGGTGAATTACTTCCATAACAGAAGTAAATTAGACTTCCTTCTTTCAATCTGATCATTACACTAACCTGTTGAAGTAAGTGTTAACTCTGGGAAGAATCCTGCCTTGTCTGAATGGGAAAGGGGCTAGTTTTAAAGGTTTAAAACTAATCAGGACTTTGAGAAATGTAGATTTCTGGATATTGTTTCAAAATGATCCTTAAAGAAAGACCAGTGTATTAGATTAATCCAAAGGCTTCAGACTAGGATAAATTTCAGATGTTTACTAAGAGGGAGAGGAGGATTAGTTCCCTCCCCCAATTTTATAGATAGCAAATATATAATATTATTATATTATGCTATATTTGTAAAATATTATATATCACATATAATAGAATATGATGATATATCATTAAATATTATATTAAATATTATAATATAAATGAATTTAAATATGCTATATTTTAAAATATATACTATATAACATAGTAATAGAAATATAATAGAAATTTACCATATATTTTACAAATATATAAAACAATATAATTACAATTAATATAATTATAATATTATATATAATATATTATGTATTATAATATATAAAATTATAATTAATATAATATGTAACAATATAATAATTAAAAATGAATTCATAAACATCTAACATTTATAAAATGATTTTTGCTTTGCAAAACACATTGCACACATTTCATTTGATCTTCACAATAGTCCCTAAAGATAAGTGCTATTGAATATCTGTGTTTGAAGTCTAGAGAAACCTGCTAAGGGTTGCATAGTTAATAAGAGTCTGAAGAAGGAATATTCCTGACTCTAAATCCAGGGCTCCATCTACTATGCAGCTGACTTCCTAGGACACTGAGTTTCAAGAGTGGCTGAGTGACTTGCTCATGGTCCTACAATTCCCAATTTTTTAGTTACGGGAATCCAATCCAAGTCGTATGCACCTTCTGCTAAGGCATCCAGATTCTCTTAGCATTAGATGATATTTATAAGAATTAGGATTACAGACTCAAAGATTTTTGAAGTGACAGGAAGCATCCTTACAGATCACCTAATCCAGCCCTTCAAATTTATAGATGAAGAAACTGAGGTTCAGAGAGATGGAGTGACTTTCTCTGAAGGTCATGTAAGTTATAAATACAGAACTTTTTAAAAAATTTCTTTCATGACTACACAGTTACTCAGTTGGGTTTGTCAGTCATCTAAAGGACAAAGTTGTGGTGATGAATGCTGAATTCTTATAAGGAAACATGACCCCCATCAACTGAGTGACTGACTGTTGGACAAGAGAAACAGGAGAGAGAGAGAGAGAGAGAGAGAGAGAGAGAGAGAGAGAGAGAATGAGAATGGTGAACAGGAAACCACTGGAGTGTTGGGAATATGAGGAGACCCAGCACCCCAATATACCCTTTGATTCTCAGCTCTTACACCTCAGAGATTGCTAAGAATAGGAGAGATCATTCTCTCCTTTTTTGAACAGAATTTTCATCTTGTTCTTAATCTTGCTCTGAATCTTACATGGCCTATTGCCCAAATTAAAACTGTATGACTCCCTAAATTATTCTTTTATTGCTAACTTTGATAACTATATTTGTTTACTATCAATGATTATGCTTTGTATAATAAAACATTCAATGGAAGGGAAGTTAAACTGGCTGAGATTAAATTAACTTTAACTCTCCAGATCTAGGAGGAGCTAATCTCCCCTTCCCCAGGTACCACTTATCAATCCCTCCCTTACCACCAACCTCTCTCACAAAAAAAGTCTTCTGCTTGACTGCAAATAACTGATGTCTAATAGTTATAATTAGGTTAGGAAGATGATAGAGCCTGGAGGTCTAAGTTCAAATATGACCTCAGATGTGTGACCCTGGACAAGGCACTTAACTCAGTTAGCCTCATTTTTCATATCTTTCAAATGGGCTGAAGAAATAAATGGAAATTACAGTATCTTTGTCAAGACAACACCAAAGGGGGTTGAAGAACAACAAAAACAAAAATCAATATTATAACCCAACACCCCTCTTGAAAATAGGGGAGAAGGGATAATGATCCAGTAATAGCCATCTTCCGAAACTCCATTTTCCTTGATATGTATTTCTTTATATATCCATGCTATCCATAGGTTACTCAGTCCACTTGATACATACCATTGTCTACCTGTAAATACCAATAAATAAAACTAGGTTTCAGTCCCCTGTCTCCTAATTCCAAGGCCACTATCCTTTCTAGTTCACAAGACTACCTTTAGATGAACCAACTTTTCATGTGTTTTAGTGATCTTTTGTCAATACCTGATCCAGTGGATGAAATCCTTAACTTTAGAGCTGTTGGCAGCAAGATATTGGATAATGAGTACGATGCCCTCAGAGAAAAGCACTTTCTTTTCTTAAAGAAAATCACTTAGAAATTTCTACTAATATTAAGTAATTGCACATACTTCATTCAAGAAATTTGAATATTTTATAGGAGAAAGGTTAAACAGAAGCCAACAGGTTAAAGGAACAGATTGATTCTCTAGAGAATCTGAAGGTATAGTGGAAGGAGTACCAAGACTGGAGTCAGGAGAAATGGGTTCAATTCTCAACTGCACTATGACTTGATTTACAGTCATTCTAGAAAGTTTGGAATTAGCCTCAAAAAGTCACCAATGTGAGCCAGGTTTACCACCAGGAATGACCAGTAAAGCACATAACTCAAGGATGTAAAAAAAAAGAGGAAAATGACCCATATATCTAAAAATATTTATAATAATTCCTTTTGTAATTAAGGAAAAAACTGAACACTAAAGAGAGTGCCTACTTATTGGAACAGCTAAAGAAATTATGAAACACAAATGTTAAGAAGTACTATTATTGTGTATTGGACATTTCCTCTAAACGACCTCCCAGTTCTGATTCTGAAGACCAATTAATGTGTGTAAATATCATCAACCCAGCATAGTCCTTTCCCTGCAAATTTCATAAAGCTAACTTTCATCTTCTATGTTTACACATTTTTTTAAAGCATCCTAGAAATGAGTATGTGTTTGATTACTTTGATTATGACAGACATATGTACATTTGGCTGAGGGGTCTATATTCACCAGATGAGTTTCTAAAAGAATATATCAAATATTCTTCATGAAGCTTTCCCCAAATTTTTCTTTTATTAAAGGGGAAGGAAAGGATAGATTCAAGCATATAGTGCTTACTATTTTCCTGGTACTTTGCTAACTATGAGCATTACAAATATTATCTCATTTGATTTAATCCTCATAGCAATCCTGTGAGATAGGTACTGGAGAAGGAAATGGCAAACCTCTCTAGGATCTCTGCCAAGAAAGCCCTAAGTGGAGCCACAAACAATTGGACACAACTGAAAAATGACTGAACAAAAATGATACTCTCAATCTTGTGTTGAAGAATGCTGATCCACATTTTGCAGTTGAGAAAACTGAGCAAACAGAAGCTAAGTGACTTGCTTAGGGTCACAGCTAGGAAGTATCTTAGCCCAGATTTTAACTCAAGTTTTTCTGACTCTTAAGTCTGGCATTGTGCTACCTTTAAACAACTGGGCTCAGTTGTTTAAGTTTTTATTGTCAGATGCTTTGGTCACAAAGAAGTAAATGAAACAATTTCCTTCAGATGTTTTGGGCTCAAAGAAATAAATGAAATAATTGTTTCTTAAGGAATTTCTGTACTAATAGAGGAAATAACATATACATAAAAATAAACATGAAAAATATAAAAGTCATCAGTCAGTAAATATTTAAGCATTGTACTAAACACTGAGGATACAAAAAGAGACAAATTGAAAATAATTTTGGGTAGGGGGAATGTACCTACAGTTGGAGAGATCAAGGAAGAGATTCGCTTTGATTGAATTTAGATATCTGAGAAATAGAGGTAAGGCAGAGAGTGAATTACTAGTATGAGTGACTACCTGTCTTATACTCCAGTGTGGTTCACAGAGAAACTCAAGGGGAGTAATATGTTATAAACCTGGAAATGTAGGCTAGAACAACATATTAAATAGCAAAAATATTTGAAGATAATAGGCACAGAGTATTGTGAGCAGGGTAGTGACATGATCAGAGGCAGAGAAGTGGTACAATGGATAGAGTACCAGGTCTGGAGTCAGGAAGATTCATTCATGTATGACCTCAATTGCTTACTAGCTATGTGACCTTGGGCAAGTCACTTAACCCCATTTGTCTCAGTTCTTCATCTATAAAAATGACCTGGAGAAGTAAATAGCAACCACCCCAGTATCTCTGCTGAGCAAATCCTAAATAGGGTCCCAGAGAGTTGGACAGGATGAAAAAATGACTGAACAAAAGTGACATGATCAGATCTATGTTTGAGTAAGATGCTTCAGAAAACTGTGTGGAGATGGGCAAAACCTGTGGGAGGGAAAAAAAACTAAGAGGAATATGGTAGCAGTCCAGACTAAAGATAATGAGGGCCTAAACTGAAGGGATGACCATGACAGTAGAGAGAAAAAGCAGATGCAAGAGATGTTGTAGAGGTCAAATCAACAAAAGCTGGAAAATTATGTGTCTCCTTAACAACATAACATGTTAAAAAGAACCACATGTAACTAAGTTAGATATTTTATCACATGATAGTCTTTCATAGCGTGGTGGTGCTAACTGTTTTGTGTTAATAGTTGACCTAACAATTACATTTTAGAGAAAGGCCATAAACAACTTCCCAAATAATAGTTTGTAAATGCTAATTCCTAAAGCAAAATTGGCTCCAGTGAAAATACTATTCACTGTTTATTGTAAAAAGAGGGAGGAAAAGCCAAGCCCAGTAAATATTTTTTTATCCCGTAATCCTGCCTGTTTAACAGAGAATTGAACAACATTTCAACACTGGTTGAAGGGTAATCTTATATTGTATTTGGTTGGATTCCCTTGGTATTTTTATTTAATAATTAGGATTAAAAATGAGTTAAGCTTAGTCATTAAAAAATGGAAGGGTAGCAACTATAAGCAGTAAAGCTTCTCTGGTTCCCACAAGCTAAGAAGGAAATTTACTATTTTTTGAGAAGAACCGATGAAGGAATGAACAAGCTCACAATGAGTTGACATTTCTGGAGTGTCTAAAGTTGACCTTAAGAATATTCTGGTTGGGGGCAGCTAGGTGGCGTAGTGGATAAAGCACCGGCCCTGGAGTCAGGAGTACCTGGGTTCAAATCCAGTCTCAGACGCTTGATAATGACCTAGCTGTGTGGCCTTGGGCAAGCCACTTAACCCCGTTTGCCTTGCAAAAACCTAAAAAAAGGAAAAAAAAAGAATATTCTGGTTGGAGTCTTGACATAGAGCCAAGATAATGAGGTAACAGAAAGAAGTGCATTCAAGTTCTTCCACAAAGAAAACACACAGACCAAATACTGACACTGATTTAAAAACATGATTCATATTCCTAGCTCAGGTTGGCATAGAAAAACAGAAAAGTCTGTCAATCTTGGGGATAGAGTCTAGCCAACTACATGTCATACAAAGCATTCCAACATTCCAGAAATAAAAGAGGACAAAAGCTGAGTACCAGAGTAAGAACAGGTTTCAAACCCACAAAGAAAAGTCTGACATTGTATGAGAAACTGTTGCCAACTGATACTTCTGTTGTTCGCTTTCCAGTTCAAAGTCTCAATCCAGGGTAGATGAGGGAGTTCCAGGGTGAAGAAAAGTGAAGAGCTATAGGTGATATACTGAACAAGGAGTAATGTCAAAAACTTAACAGTAACTGTGGGACTCTGAACCAGGAGCTGGGTCTCAGTTGCATCTCCTAGTCTAGTCAGCAGAAATCTCAGATCAAAGGGTAGGGTAGCCTGCAACTCTGTCATTCTGAACCTCTAGACTTTTTCCAGTTGGCTGATGGTAGCAAAGGCCAGCAACATTCTATTGGAACTTCAACCAGAAAAGGGACCCACAAGGATATTGAACAGACTCAAACCAGGTCAGAAACTTGAAGAGCTCAGACCAGGAGAACAATGATTAGACTTTGCCCTGTTAAAGACCACTCTGCAAGTGCTGAAAGCTAGCAGGTCCCATACGTGAGTTGTCCCTGAGATGCCCCCCATCCAACCCCCCCAGGAAAATAGTAGAAGAACCCAAGAGGGTCCAGGCTCAGTTCAGACATTTCTTCCAGAAGCATTCAGTTACCACTTCATGAAATATAAAGTCAGGAAGTAGCCTGGAAGAAGGAGCAAACATAGAAAAAAAATACCACCCTAAAGAATCATTAAAGTTGGGGCGGCTAGGTAGCACAGTGGATAGAGCACCGGCCTTGGAGTCAGGAGTACTTGGATTCAAATCCAACCTCAGACACTTAATAATTACCTAGCCGTGTGGCCTTGGGCAAGCCACTTAACCCCATTGCTTTGCAAAATCTAAAAAAAAAAGAATCATTAAAGTGGCTTAGTCAAATCACAAAGGTAGAAGAAGAGAATGACTAAAATATTTCCAAGCAAAGTCTTGAATTAAACATACCTTGGGTACAAATCAACCAGAATTTCTGGAAAAATAAGATAAGAGTTAAAAAAAAGGATGAGAGAGCTAAAAAAATTTTAAAAATCAAATGAGAGTGCTAACAGAAAGCATAGGGAAAGAAATGAGAACTAGGGGGAAAAAGGGTTGGAAAGAGAATCAGTAGCTTGGAATGAGAAGTATATAGGAAACATACTCCTTTAAAATTAGAATGGACCAAATGAGACAACAAGTAATATTAAAACAAAGTCAAAAGACTAAAGGGGAAAAAAATATATGTGGTATCTCAAAGCATAAACGATTAACCTGGTAAACAGAGAATTTACTTTAAGAGAGTTACTTTAAGAATCATTGTACTATTCAAAAGTTATGACCAAAAATAAGAGAACTTAGATATATTTCAAGCATCTTAAAAAAAGGAGATTATGTAGACCTCATGAGCCCAAATAACCAAAAAAGAACCTAGAAAATAGAAAAAATCCTTTGGAGGGATATACTTGAAAGAAATTCCAAATTAAAACTCCTAAGATTATCAGAACCAAATCCCAGGACTTCCAGACCAAATAAAATTACTGCATGAAGTCAGAGAAGCTGTAGGCTAGATCACTCATACTACTTGAAAGGAATGGAAAACTTAGAATACAGTATTCCGAAGGCAAAATTTTACAACCAATAATAACTTAATCAGAAAAAAAAGGTATTTTCCTACCAGAAAAAAGTATTTTTCATGAAATAGAAGGTATTTAAGCATTCATGAGGACAGCTAGGTAACATAGTGGATAGAACACAGTACATAGCACTTGGAATAAAGAAGATTCATCTTCATGAACTCATAGCTAACCTCCGACACATACTAGTTGTGACCTTGGGCAAGTCACTTAGAGCTGTGTGTCTCAGCTGCCATTTCCTTCTTCAGCAAACCATTCCAGTATCTGTACCAAGAAAATCTCAATATGTGATCACAAAGTATTGAACATGACTAAAATGACACAGTGATCATTCCTGATTAAAAAGACCAGAGTTGGAGCAGTTAGGTGGTGCAGTGAATAGAGCACCGGCCCTGGAGTCAGGAGTACCTGAGTTCAAATCCGACCTCAGACATTTAATAATTACCTAGCTGTGTGGCCTTGGGCAAGACACTTAACCCTATTTGCCTTGCAAAAAGTAAAAAAAAAAATTTAAATGAAAATACAGGTGTTAAGAAGACCAGAAAAACAATTAACTACTTAAGTAAAATTTATAAATTTACAAAATAAAGTTTATTTTTTATAAATAAAATAAATTTTATTTAATAAATTAAAAAGTTATAAAATAAACTTACATATATCATTTCTGGATATAGATACAACAAATCCATCAGAAAATTAGAAAGATAAATTCCATTTAAAATAACTACAGAAAATATAAAATGCTTGGGAGTTTAATTGAGAAAATATGCACCAGAATTTTATGGGCATAACTATAAAACATTCTTTACACAAACACAGACCTAAATAGTTGGAATAATGTTAATAGTTGGAATAATGTTAACTGCTCAGTGGAAGCTGAGCTAAATATTATATTACCTAAAATAATTTATTTATTCATTGCCATACCAGGAATGATTTTATAGAACTAGAAATAATAACAAAATTCATCTGGAGAAACAAAAGGTCAAGAATCTACTACTGCATAATAAACACAAATTAGGAAGTAAGGGGAGGTTCAGCAAAACCAAGTTTCAAATTTTGCTACAAAACTCAAATCATCAAAGGAATTGAATACTGGTTAAGAAATAAAAGAGATTGCTTAGTGGAACAGATTAAGTATTGGGTATAGAAGCTGAGAAGCCTCCTATCTGATAATACCAGAGATCATAGGTATTAGGGCAGGAACTCAAAATTTAATTTTAAAAAATTGTTAGAAAACTGGAAATGGGCAGAAACTAAGTATAGAGGAATTCTAGATTTAGAATTGGAAGGGAGAACAACTAGGTGCTTCAATGGATAGAATACCAGTCCCGGAGTCAGGAGGACCTGGATTCAAATTCACCTTAGACTGTGTGACTCTAAGCAAGTCACAACCCAGTTGCATCAGAAAAAAAATTATTGAGGATTCTTAGAGTTGGAAGGAGCCCTAGAGATAATTGACTCTAAACCTCCCGTTTTATAGGTTAGAAAATTAATGCAAATAAGTTAATTGACTTGATACAGATAATAGGCATTCTGAAGCAGAATCCAAACCCAGATTTTCTAATCTCCAAGGTCTCCCTGCTACACCATGCTACCTCATCAATGTATTAGACCACGTGACAATTTATACATGCCAGGTTAAGTGGATTCATGGCTTATATTCTCTAATTTCTGCTGTGTTAAACCTCACAAAAAAAGCTTAAAAAGTGACTCTAAAAAAAAGATTGTTTTTCTCAGATTGAAACTACTGATGGTAATGCTAATCATAAGCCAATAACAAGAAAAGAACAGAACTAACACTTCTCTTGGTATGGGATCTTCAGCCACTTTACATAGAATGACAAGAACTTCATCAAAAGCAATAGAAACTGAAAATGCTTACTAAAAAAATGTTTACTGAAATATGGATTTCTGCCTCCTGTTGTTAAGGACCTTGCTGTAGACATTCACTCATAATCATATGAAAGTGTCACGATTATCAAGACAGATGTACTAACGATGCTTTTGTTGTTAAAAAAAAAAACAATGTGTGGCCTCATAAAATCTTGCCATATTTGTACACAGCACAGTAATTTTCAAGCTATTTCAAAATCTCCCAGTGAGTTTTAGTGAGTTTTGAACCCATTTGTTTAAACAAATAGTGCAATACCCTCAATTAGTTTACACGAATAACAGACTAACATCAGGAAAGATGGAATTTTGCCTGCTGAATTTCAACAAAGATCTTTGCATAAATAGCAAATAACATTAAAAATATTTCATGACTTAGTAAATATAGGCAGTCTTTATATCGTTTTGAAGTAGTAGTATTTTCATCCATGACAGCCATTAAATCCAATCAAAATAAACTGAAGGAAATTGTCTGCATGTTGTCTCTTCCTCTTTCCCCCAACAATGAGCTCTGTGAGATCCCAGGCTGTTTTTTGCCTTTTGTTGTTATGCCCAGCACTTAATCCTGTACCTGTGTCAACTGGTGCTCAGTAAATGCTAATTGACTCATAATCACCAAGACTCGGTCCTTTAAATTTTTTCTATCACAAAATGTTAACCCAAGAATTTCAAGAATAATGAAACATAATTCATTCACATTATTCTCACTATCTCTGATAATTAATCAAAAGGGGAAAAAAAGTTTTTTGTTATCTTGACCTTTAAAAATGTCTAATATATATATATATATATATTCTAAAATGCATAATATTTTAAAACTGAATAGCTTATACTAAAATTCTATTGCTAAAAACATGTTTCACATATATTTAATATATATATATAATATTTTTAAATCTGGACATTCAAACTTTTAAAATCTCAATGTGATATAATGGGTTTTGAGCTCATCTATTAAACATATAATTCAAAACCCTCAATTAGTCTTATTGCTAAAAGCAATCTATATTTCCCATAAATTCCCTCTGTAGAATTTTTAATGGCTTAGGACTTCACTATGGTTTCCTGCATTATTACCTTTAAGAGTGTGTTTATACAGGTATTTATATATATACATGCATGTTTTTATGTATATAGGGTGTACATATATATATATATGTATATATACATGCAGGTCTAGATGTATGTATATATAATTTATTATATATTGGGATATATACTCAATATTTTGTTGATAAGAATATAGTATCAAAGCAAGTTTAGAAGTCACTGCTTTAACATTAATGAGCTAAAAATGATGCTCAGTTATCTTGATGCCGGAGTAAGAGGAGGAGGGGCTATAGGCCATATGACAAAGTGACTTTAGTGTCAAGTTGTTGATGAATGGATATGATAACTTGGTGGGGGGGGGAGATGGGTAGATAGATAGAGGTGCACACATAAATAATATAAATAGATGTTAGATATGTATATACATATACTCAAATACACATAAGGACATATATCTACATGTGTGTATGTATATCTATTTAATTGTTACATCTGACTTTAGACTATCTTTAGAATATCTTTAGAGTCACTTTTAAGAGATATTAGCTAGTTTTAGTGCTAAGAGCATGTTAATACTATTCTAAAAAGTATTCAGTGTGCTCACATTTGGGTTCTGCCCCTCAATACATTCATGACCTCAGGCATGTAGCTTAACTTAGCCTCTCTGGACCTTTGCTCCCCCCTCATCAATAAAAGGAGGAGGTCAGGCTAGATGACCTCAAAGGTCCCTTACAGATCTGAATCTAGAATCCTATTTATATGACATATTTGAGTCATAAATGTTGTATTTGTCTGCTCCAGGCTCTATTCTTAATGGTCTGGTCAGTTAAACAAAGAATTCTTTACTTATTCCAGATGATGTTAAATAGGGATCTGTTAGATTTAGATCATTGGAATTATAGACCTTGTGTTTCATTTCAGTTAATAACTTAAGCTTTTTTAAAAAATTGATTCTAGTTTTATTTTTGTGAAGACTTGTTCCTGGCTCCCTTGGGGACCAGATACCTTCACTCACTTTCATGAACTTGCCAGTTGTCTTCCAAATTGGTTGTATAAAAGGGGGGGGGCTGGGCAAGAGCCAGGGAGAGACCTGAAGGTCAGACATGGTATTGAACATGATTGAATAAATCCATTGGAAAAAACAATGGAAGAAACTATCCTAGTCTAAGAAATAAATGATCATTCTTGTTATTAAACAATCATGAGGGCAGAGCCAAGATGACCACGTGAAGGCAGGAATTCCCGGAAATTCGTTCCCCCCAAAAAACTCCAAAAGCCATCAAATTATGACTCTAGCCAAGGGACAGAACCCATAGAAAGACTGAGTAATACAATTTCCCAGTCTAAGACAACTTAGAAATTCTATGGGAAAGATCTGTTTCACCAGGACCGGGGACTTGGAAAAAGCTACTGCAAGGGGCAGAGCTGCCAGATGAGTGCCTAGGCACTCTGGGTGTGCCTGGGTCCATGGCAGAGGGGGTGGTTTCCAGACCTCCTGGTCTAGGGATCACCAGGAACAGCTTGAAGAGGTGTGCGTCTGAGTGTGGAGCACCAACCTCAGAGCAGCCCTGTGGTGAGAACTTGTAGGAGGAATCAAAGATGCCAGCCTACAGATCCAGAGCATAGCCCACAGATGTTAAAGGGGGTCAGAGGAGACTGCAGAGGTCTCTCTGCTCTCCCTGGAGCAGGACTCTGCTTTTTCCCCCACACTCAAATCCAGGTTGCAGTTTGGGTTCCCATACCATGATAGAAAAGCAGGGACTTTCCTCATAGCTCCAGGGCAGAGGGGAGGACCTGTGGTCATCCACATAACAAAACACAGTCAAGAGTACAATCAGAGCCTCTCATAAAACCTTGGAGGAATTAAGGTCCCTGTGGGTTGACCCAACCCCCCCCCAAAACCTTAGAAGTGCAATAAATCAGTCATAAGCTGAGGAAATGAGCAAACAATAGAAAAAAATAATCTGACCATAGAAAATTACTTTGGTCTCATGTTTATGGCAAAATTGAGGCTTCTGTACCCCAAAACTTCCAGAGAAATAGAAAATGGGCTCAGGCTATTGATGAGCTCAAAAAAAGACTTTGAAAAGCAATTAAGGGAGCAGAGGAGAAATTGGAAGGACAAATGAGAGCAATGCAGAAAAATCACGAAAACCAAATCAGCAGCTTGGTGAAAGAAATACAAAAAAATACTGAAGAAAATAATATGTTAAAAACCAGTTTAGGCCAAATGGAAAAAGCAACACAAAAGGCAAATGAGGAGAAGAATGCCTTAAAAGGCAGAATTGACCAGTTGGAAAAGGAGATAAAAAAAGCTCTCTGAAGAAAAAACTCCTTCAAGTGAAGAATGGAACCAAAGGAAGCCAATGACTGTGAGAAATCAGGAAGAAATAAAACTATTCCAAAAAATCCGCAAACTAAAAGAAAATGTGAAATATCTCATTGGAAAAACAGCCAACCTTGAAAACAGATCCAGGAGAGATCACCACCAGGAAAAGAGCCTGGACTTCATTTTTCAAGAAATAATACAGCAAAATTGCCCTGAGAGCCTAGAAGCAAAGAATAAAATAGAAATTAAGGGAATTCACCGATCACCTCCTAAGATTCCCAAAAGAAAAACTTATAAGAATATTTTAGCCAAATTCCGAAATTCCCAAGTCAAATAGAAAAAGGATTCACAGGATATGGTAGGATCTACATTAAGAGCTCATAGGACTTGGAATATGATATTCTGAAAGGCAAAAGATCTTGGTTTACAACCAAAAATCAACTACCCAACAAAACTGAACATCCTCTTTCAGGGGGAAAAGGTGGAGCTTTTTTTTAGGTTTTTGCAAGGCAAATGGGGTTAAGTGGCTTGCCCAAGGCCACACAGCTAGGTAATTATTAAGTATCTGAGACCGGATTTGAACCCAGGTATTCCTGACTCCAGGACCAGTGCTTTATCCATTGTGCCACCTAGCCACCCCAAAGATGGACTTTCAATGAAGCAGGGGACTTTCAAACTTTCCTATTGAAACAACCAGAACTGAACAGTAAGTTTGATCTCCAAGTACAGGACTCGGGTGAACTATGGAGAGGACAGATGAGAAGGATTAACCATGAGAAACTTAATGATGTTGAACTGTTTGTATTCCTGCATGGGAAGAAGATACTGATAGCTTATATGAACTTTCTCATAAGAACAGTTAGAAAGACCATATATAGACAAGGCACAAGAAGGAGCAGAATATAATGGTATATAGTTAAAAGATGGAGTTAATGGGTGATAAAGGGAAGTACTGGGAGGAAGAGAAAAGAGAGGAAGGAAGGGGCTAAGATATTTCACATAAGACTCAAGAAAAGGCTCTTTCAATGGAGTGAAATGGGAGAAGGTGAAGGGGAATAAGTGAGCCTTCATACTCATCAGAAATGGCTCAGAGAGGAAATAACATACAAACTTAATAGGGTATAGAAATCTATCTTCCTCTAGAGAAAAATGAGAAGAAAGTGATGGGATAAGGGGGAAGGGGGTGAGGGAAGGGGGGAATAAATGATAGAAGAGAGGGAAGATCATGGGAGAGGGTACTTAGACACAACATACTTTTGAACAGGGACAAGGTGAAAGGAGAGGGAAAATGGAGTAGATGAGAGTGGAGAGGAATGTGGAGGGAAATACAGCTAGTGATAGCAACTGTGGGAAAAATATTGAAGCATCTTCTTTGGTGCACTTATGATGGAGAAGGCAACTCATCCCAGAATACAAACTGAAGTATATTTTTTTTCTCTCTCACTGTTGAGGTTTCTCATCTTTGGGGGGGGGGGGTATGTTTACTCTCACAACAAGATTATTATAATAATATAAAATAAATAAAATAAAAAAGAAAGCAAACAATTTGATATAGGTTACAAATGTGTAGTCATGTAAAGCATTTCCAAAATAGTTAAGTTGTGAAAAAAAACAGACTCCCCCACCATAACAAAAAGAAAAAGAGTTAAAAGTATGCTTCAATCTGTATTTAGACACCATCACTTTCTTCTGGGGACGGATGGCATTCTTCATTAATCGTAAGTCCTTCAGAGTTGTTTTAGGTCACTGTATTGGTGAGAAAAATCTAAGGCATTCATTCACAGCTGACCATCATACAGTACTGTTGCCACTTTGTATACAGTTCATTTCACTTTGTATCAGCTCATCTAAGTTTTCCAGGTTTTCTGAGAGCATCCTGCTCATCATTTCTTATAACAGAATAGTATTTTATCATAGTCTCATAACATAATTTGTTCAGCCATTCCCCATTGATGTGACCTAGTCATTATTCTTTTTTGGCAAGGCAAAGGGATGGTTGGGTGACTTGTCTAGGGTCACACAGCCAGGTGATTGTTGAGTGTCACAGGGTGAATTTGATCTCTGGTTCTCCTGACCATGCTCTATCTACCAAGCCACCTAGCTGCCCCCAACCCATTCATTCTTTAGAATTGATTAGTTCCCAAGTAAATTTTTAGTTTGTTTTAAAGGTCTTTAATGCAATGTAATTTTTTTTTTGCATTAGGTCAGAAAAAGATGAACTTAATATTTATTTTTGTTTGGAGGGTTTTATGACCTAATATACTGTCAAGTTTTGTAAAGATACCATATACAGTTGAGAAATAGCTATACTGCTTTCCATTTCCATTCAATATTCTCCAAAGATTATCATATTTAATTTTTTAAAAAATTTATTCATCTCCTTAACTTCTATCTTGTTTGTTTAGATTTTTTTAATAGATTCATCCAGGTCTGACAGGTATAAATTGAGAAATAAATCCCCCATTCACATAAAAAAAATCTAACAAAAACCCAATCATGAGCTTTTTGTAGGACATGCATATATGCATATGTCAACCATAAGCAATTGGATCTTTGGTGATACTATTTAGCAGCAGGAGAATGGTAACCATAACTGATTAGCTTGTCACAGGATGACAAGATCATAGTTTTAATATTGGAAAAGGAATATTAAAAGGTCATCCAGTTGTTTCAAGATTTTCCCTTATCTGGGGGCAGCTAGGTGGTACAGTGGATAGAGCACCAGCCCTGGAGTCAGGAGTACCTGAGTTCAAATCCGGCCTCAGACACTTAATAATTACCTAGCTGTGTGGCCCTGGGCAAGCCACTTAACTCCATTTGCCTTGCAAAAAACCTAAAAAAAAATTTTTCCTTATCTGCAGGATCACAAATCCTCAAGATCCTCCCTGTGACTTATTGGTGTGTAGCAGTATAAACCTGTTAGGTTATAAATAGTTTAACCTTATATGAGGCTAACTGACATTTGCATGATACTTTAAGGTTTATAATGTTCTTAACATATATTCCTTCACTGGAAGCTCAACAACAGTCCTGGGAACTAAATAGTACATTTATTATTTTTTATTTGATTTTATCTTTAACTCTTTTTAATTTTACTTATTTATTATTCCAACTATACATAATGATACTTTGCACTTTTCAGCAGGATTTTGAGTTCACATTTTTCTTCCTCCCTCATTTCCTTCCTCCTTACCCCTAACATCAAATAATCTGATATATGCTATGCATGTGGTATAGTTATTATCACCATTTTATAAATGAGAAAACAGAACATATGAGAAAACTGGGACTTGATTAAATGATTTGTCAGTGATCACAAAAATAGTGCTAGAGGCAGGATTCCAACCCACGGCTTCTTGACTCCAAGTAGTGATGTTGATGACCATGATGATGATGATGATGATGATGATGGCAGCATTTATATAGAGCTTACTATGTCCCAAGCACTGTACTAAACACTGTACAAGTAATATTTCATTCGATTCTTAGAATAACCCTGGGAAGTAGATATCATTGTTTTCCCCTTTTTACAGTTGAAAAAACTGAGGTAAACTTTAAGTGATTTGCTAAAGAACAATAAGCTACTAAGGGTCTGAGATTGGGTTTGTACTTGGGCCTTCCTGACTCTAAGTCCAGGGTTAAATCTACTATGCCATCTTGGCCTTCATTCATTACCATTTATCTTCAAGCTAAAGCCTATTTTGTTGCTTGTTATTCAGTTGTTTCAATTGTCTGATCTTCAGAACATCATTTTGGTGAGTTTTTTTGGCGAAGATACAGGAGAGGTTTGCCAATTCCTTCTTCAGGTTATTTTATAGATGAGGAAAATGAAACAAAAAGGTTAAATGACTTGTCCAGGATGACACAGCTAGAAAGTGGCAGAAGTATGATTTGAAAATAGGTCTTCCTAACTCCAGACTGGTAATCTTATCTATCCACTGTATCACCAAGCTGCTCCTTAACATCAACTCTCTTCTCTCCAGGTATACTCAAAGTACAAAGTACCATAGTTGCCTAGTTCTTACATTTTCTTTTGTCATTTTTAGCTTTATTGATTTTGTTTTGGTTTTATATGACATTTACAGGTTTGTGAGACAAAATATTTAAGTCAATACCCAAATATTTCTTTTTCTAAGTTAGACTTCAACTTGCTGGGAAATGAGACCATTGTTTACCTCCAAAATTAGAGAACTATGAATTGGTCTTACAGAACTATATCTAATTGTAAAATGAGCTTTTCTTGAAAGTAGTTTCATGCTCTGGTAGTTAGTATCTTCTTTTTTTTTTAAAACATGATCAAACCACAACACTTAGAAGATAGAATGCAAATGTGCCAAAAAACATGTTATTAAATGTTATCCAGAAGTCTGGTTCAGGTCATTAAACCAGACACAACTTTCTCAAGACAGACCTTTGTCTTTAGAGTGAAAGGGAAATCTTTCCTTTTGACATGAAGTCAAGATGAGAAAACTTTAAAAGGGTACAAGTCATAGAAATACAGTATGGCCTTCTTCCAGAACTGATACTCAAGACTTAGCAAGTGTGAGAGACTGAAGCCATCTGAAACCTTCTCATTAAAATTTTAATCTCGTTTTCCTCTTTCTCTCTTTACTCTCCCTCTTACTCAGTGTAAGGTCATTCATTCTTCTTCTGACTGGTCATCATAGGGAGTTTACTTTAAAAATACTTTAATGGGAGTACCCAGAGGCTCTCAGCAAAGGTCATTTAATCCAACCAGATATCTCACATGATTGATCACTCAATATTCTTTTCTTATTGTTTTGACTGTGCTCATTATCTCCCTAGCTGTATTTTCCCAAGGATATTTTATCCTCCCCAAGAATACAGCTGCCACACACCAGGAAAGGAGTATACCATATATTAATAATGGGAACTTTGCTGCAGTTTTCTTTAATTCTGATCTTATTATGCCCACTATGCCCTTTTTCCAAATATTGTTTCCAGAACTTAATACAGTATCTATTATATGGTAGACATTTTTAAAAGTGTTGACTTTACATGCCTTTTTATTGTATTTAACCCTATTCTAACTCATTTAGTACCTGCCCATAAATTACAGAAATGTTTTTCCCTTCCTCTAGCACCTCCACATATGAGGCAACTATGGGTGGACTCACTTTTCATGCTCTGTTGTCCAAGTGATTTTAAGGGCAAGGAAAATATTTAATTTAACATTTGGGTTACTTTAAAAGATCTTTTTTTATTCTTGTTTTATAAAAGGTCATTATAGGCTTCCTTAGTGTTATCCTTTGGATAATGCTCAGAATTCTCTATTTGCTTTCTCAGGTTTTAAAAGAAAAACAATATAGATACATGCTACATAAGTTTAGCTGATCCTTTGATAATTAAGATATTCTTATTGGCATCTGTGTTTTTCCTCTAGGTTACTGAAACATTAATGGCAGCATTTAATTGGTTCACAACTATCTTTAGGGTAATAGCATGGACATGAGGAAATGATTGCACTGGGGAGAATAAAAGTTGGCCTTTAAAGGAATGCTGAAAAATTGAGGAAAATATTATTTTTAAAACATTTTCCTTACCTGTCCCTACCAAAAAAAAAAAAAGAGAGAGTGTTTTCTGTTATTCTTGGTGTCATTCAACATATTTCATAGAAGATTATGAAATCATAGTCTATTCCTTAATATCTAAAATTAGGGTTTGCAAAGCACTTTTATTTTCTCATTTGACACTTTAACAAATCTGTAAGTTAGGTTATTATTATTATTATTAATTATTACCATTTAACAGATGAGAAAACAGACTGAAAGAAATTAAGTGACTTGCCTAGGGTCATATAACTAGTAAGCATTTGGGACAGGAGCAAAACCAAGGTCTTTTTGCCTCCAAGTATGATGTCCAGTATGATGGAATGGGAGTCCAGGACCAGTCTCACAAGTAGATAGAAAAGATAGACATTTAATATTATGGAATTTCCTCTATTAGCCTCATTTCTTAAAGACCTTCATTATAAGGTAATATTTAGTTTTCTGCAAGCTAGTTAGCTAATATAAGCACAAAGAAACTTATTTAACTGATTTCATTTACTCATTACCTCCTAGGGTAGAGGGGAATTACAAAGAAATGGGATGTAGGAAGGTACATGTTAATAGAGAAAATTAATAATTATGCTTATGACTAAGGGCTACAGGGAGCCTGTGGAACACATCAGGGCCTGAGAATATGGGACATAATCAAAATAAATTGATAGATATTAAGTTCCAATTATGTCCAGTGCACTTTTTTAGATGCTATAGAACAGTGGTGTCAAACTCAAATAGAATTTGCTCCAATAAACCATATGGAAAGATTCCTGACAACTGGATATTGGCTTTGAAAACCACATATAAATATTTATATTCTATTGCATTTTATTTATTTTGTTAACTATTTTCCGATTTTGTTGCCATCCCCATGTTGAATTTTCAATCACATTAGATTCTTTGCGACCCTGGGGTTTTCCTTGACAAAGTTACCTTCTCCAGCTCATTTTACAGATGAAGAAACTGAGGCAAACAAGGTTAAATGACTTGCCTGGAATCTCACATACACAGTTAGTAAAGGAATGATGCCAGATTTGAAGTCAAGAAGATGAGTCATTTTTACTCTTAAGTTCAGTTTTCTAAACACTGCACCACCTAGTTGCTCACTGTAAAGAATTCAAGGGGATAAAAAAGCCAGCCCCCATCCTCATGGAATTTACAGTCTCTGAAAGAGGTCACATTTAAGCATATCCCCAAAAGGTTCACTAAGGAATGCAAAAAAAAAAAATTGCTGAAACTAAGTAAAATTTTGCCTACTTAACAATTTCCTGAAGTCTCCCTTTAGAGAAGCTAAAAAAACAATGCATAGGTAAGCTCCTTCTGGGGGTTGACCAGATGGCTCCTACTGAGGGTTGTTTACGTTCTAAGCGTGTCTGTTAGTTTGGTTTTCTTTTCACTGTATATCTCCAACATCTTTATCTATTAGGCTGCAGCAGAAATAAAATTTGTATGGTAGAATAGATTGATTGCTAGCATCTTAGGTCCATTCCAATGTGCAATCCAATTATTGACCTAGAGCAGGTTGAAATCCTATGGAAGTCTTGACTCCTTCCTTGGATATTGTTGTCTTGGGACAAGGGTCATAAGAAAACAAATCCTAAACATAAATGAAGTATCAAACAAGAAAACTTTCCTTGCTTGCTTCCGGAAATCTAGGGTTACTTGTGAAGTGAAGGGAACAGTTTCCAAGTGACCTTTGATTTAAGGGGTTTTGAATATGTAGTTTGGATACTGGAATGAAATTTGATATTGAAATGGTATCTAGTAAATGCTCTGGAAAATTTTGATAAGATTGATCAGTTCATGATGCCTGGATTTAGAAGTAGAATTTGGGGTACTTGGTTTTCTCTCTTTCTCTTTGCATTTCCTTTGATCTTTGAAAGAGTTTTGCCTATGGCACAGAATTTCAAAGGGTAGGGCACCCTGATGAACAAAGTCAACAAAACTTCAATTTTTTTATTTGTAAAAAAGAGGAAAGAAGTTGGACCCATCTGAGCTTTGCAGTCCTTTCTAGTTTCAAATCCATAATCCCTCCTTCAAAATTGCCCATTAGGAAGACATCAACAACTAATATAAAAACCTATCTTTCCATCTCAGTACATGAAGAACCAGTAGTAGGAAAATTTGATCAACAGATAGAGAATGCCTTTAGTTCAGATGCTTTTCCCATAATTCTACTCACATAGTGTCCCTCTTCGCCTTTCTGTGTTTTTGTTTCTTTCAGAGGGTTTCCAGAATCTCATAACCTTGTTCTTATAGATGGATGTGCATGTGCCTGTTACTTAGCAATTTCTTGTCTAGGGACCTCTCTTCTTGTTTTGTGAGTAGGGCCAGGGATCATTAGTAAGCAATGTCACTGATCAAACAACTACACAAGAGTCATTATTCACCTTTGCAATTTATGTACTTATGAAAGGAGGGTTTTCTCTAATAACAATTTTGGGAGAAAATGATCTAAAACAAAATACTGTATTCTGTCTCTCAGGTTTGGATGAGTAATTTTACCATTGTAGGGAATTCGTGGTGAGGAAATGTTCTTTAAAATTTGGATATGTAATTGCTTTTTTGTTTGTTTGGTTTGTTTTGCAAGGCAATGGGGCTAAGTAACTTACCTAAGGTCATACATACAGATAATTATTAAGTGTCTGAGTCCAAATTTGAACTCAGTTCCTCCTAACTCCAGGGCCAGGGCTCTATCCACTGTGGCACCTATATAACTGCTTTGCTATAGAGTCAACCTCTTAACTGAGAGGATAAGATCCTTGCCCAGAGTTTCATAATCAGTATGTGCCTAAGGTGGGGCTTAAGCTTGAGTCTTCCTGACTAAGAAGCTAGCTCTCTCTCTCTCTCTCTCCTCTATACTCCCTCTTTTTATAATAATAAAACTAATGTAATATATCTTAATAACTGGCATTTTTATAGAAGGATTATAAAATCCTTTATATACATACTCTCACCTGAACTTCTCTATTATTCTGTATAGTAGCCATTAAAGATCTTGTTATCCCTACCTTATAGATAAGAAAATGGAGATCAAGATAAGTTCAATGAATTACCCATGATGACACAGCCAGAAAGTGTCAGAGTTAACATTTTAACTCAGTTCTCTCTGACTCCATGTCTAGCTCCTATTAAGGAGCCCAATTCTTTTATGACTCCAGGTCTACAGTTATCCCTTCTACACTGTGCGACTTTCCTTTTCACAGTTTCAGTATATTGTGGGTTGGCATAGAAAATTAAATGGAAAATTTTGGCGAGATTTGTGGAAGTGATAGACAACATGCAAAGGCCAGTCAGTAGCACAGAGAAAGTTTAGAAACTCAGAAATACAGGATTGTTATTTAAAAAGGCATTCTGATAGATTTGGTATCATAAGAAATCATGGAAATGATTTCAAAGAAATCAAGGAAAATGAAGATGAATGGTCTACCCCTACAGATTTTACATGGAAGAGATGACTGTAGTTTTCTTTCCACTAGTCCTGCTCCATCACTTCACTATGGATACATATATACATAGAGGTGACCCTGGGTATGATGACCATTCCTGTGGAATACAAATTGATAGGCTCCACCATGTTAGGAAATATGGCTCCAACAACAGCTAGCTGAGGTCTAGCTTCAACTAAGTTCCCAGAGTAGTGTTTCACTAGGAAGCTGGTCACTTGGTGATGAATTCAATGGCTATAACATCCCATGTATGTAACAAATAACAAGATATTGTAGAATGTGTCATAGAAAGAAAACATAATAGACTGTAAAGGCCACCTGATATGAAAAAGACTTTTCCAGTGAGCAATTAGTAGTTATATAACCGAGCCAGGTGTCCTCTATGTCTCCATCTCTCTGCCTCTCTCTGTCTGTCTTTCTATTTTATCAATTATTGGACTACAGTTTATTAGAAACATTTTTAAAGCATCTGCTGTGTACCAATCACTATATTTAATGCTTGGGGATACAAAAAAAGCAAAAGAAAACCTTCAAGGAGCTCATAGTTCAATTCACTTAGCACAGGATCTGGTACAGAGTAAGAACTTAATAGATATTGATTGATTGATTGGAAGAGGAAACAAGCAAACAAATAGATATGTATATATGTACACATGGATACATTTACTACATGTATAAATACATTTATGTATTTGTGTGTATATACCTAGATATGTAAGAAATAATTAAAAGAGAGAAGAAACTAGAATTAAGAGGGGTTGGAAAAGACTTCCTTAGAAGATGAGATCTTATTTGAGACTTGAAGGAAGCCAGGAAAGTGAGGAGGTACAGATGAAAGAGAATATTCCAGGCATGGAAGTGGTGGTAGTAGTAATAATGGTAGTGGTGGTGGTGGTAGTTGTAATAGTAGTAGTAGTAGAAACAATGATAGTGGTGATACTTATTGGTGGTATAAATGACAGTGATGATGGTAGTTGTAATAGTAATAGTGGTAGTAGTGATATTAATGGTGCTAGTAGTGGTAGTAGTGGTAGTGCTAATAAGAGTGCTGGTGGTTGTAGTGGTAGTAGTAGTTGAAATGGTTGTGATTTCAGTGCCAAGAGATAGAGTGTCTTATTTGTGAAAGAGCAAGGAAGCCAGTGCTACTGGATTGAAAAGAATATGGTGGAGAGCATGGTATGAGAAGACTGAAAAGATGGGGGAAGGCTAAGTTATGAAGAGTTTAGAATGCCAAATGGAGAATCTTGTATTTTTGATCCCAGAGATGATAGGGAGCCACTAAAGTTTATTAAGAAGGAGAGTGACATGATCAGACCTTTGTTTTAGGAAAACCATTTTAGTGGCCGAGTGAAGGATGTATTGGAGTGGGAAGAGAATTGAGGTAGGCAAACCCATCAGCAAGTTATTGCAAAAGACTAAATATATATTCACACAATGTTACAGAGGTCAAATCAACAGATCTTGGCATCATTCAATATGGGGAAGGGGATGACAAGTTGAGAGATAATGAGTCAAGAATGATTCCTAAGTTGTAAGCCTGAGTGATTAGAAGGTCTACAACTACCACTACCACTATTACTGCCACTTCAACCACTACTACCACAACCACTTTCACCACCATTTCTACTACTACTACCACTTCATCCACTACAACAACCACCACTCTTACTACCACTACTACCACCATTACTATCTATTATTAGATTACTACTAGTAATTTACTGACTATTACTACTATCACCACCACCACTACAACTACCATCACCACTACCATTTATACCACTACTATCACTGTTTCTACTACTATTACAAATATACTACCACTACCATTAGTACTGCTATCACCACCACTACCACTACTATCACCATTACTAACACTATAATCACCACCACCACTAATAATAATAATAATAATAATAATAATAATAATAATAATACCGAATATCTAAATAATGCTTTAAGATTTGCAAAGTGCTTTACAAATATTGTCAGATTTGTCCTCATAACAAGCCTGGCAGATAGATGCTATTTGTATTACCATTTTACACATGAGGAAACTGAGGCTAACAAGAGTTAAATGATTAGATCCAGGTTCCACAGTTAGTAGATGTCTTTGCTAAATTTAAACTCAGGTCTCCGTGACTTCAAGTCTAGCATCCTTTATTCCCAGTACCATCTAATTGCCAATGAAGTCACAGTATCAGTCCCTATCTTTGTACATTATTCAATGATTGCTTTTGAAGTATCTTTTACTTTTTTTTACTACTACCTTTGGCTTTTAAATTGATGTCATATTCTAAAGACAAGGACCCATTATGGCAACATATTATTTTTAAACCCCCCCCCTCAGTTCAGTGGATTGATTTAGATTGTAAATAATGCAGAAACTTTCTATTGTTTTAAAATGTCCTTTCCTTAATAATGTCTTCTTAATTACAGAGCAAAGAGATTGCATTCCAGCTTCATGAGGATTTAATGAAAGTTCTTAATGAGCTGTATACGGTAAGCTTCTGTTACTTTGCTTCTGCTACAAGAATTGTTTGGTTCTGAATCCTTGTTTGCATAAGCCTGTTTCATGTTAGAATTTATTCCAAATCAAACCAATGATGCATGTTTGCCTGGTGGAATATGCTTGCTAACCTAGTGGAAAGAGATGCTGCCTCTGTTTGCTTCCCACCCCTTGCATGTATGTGGTGAGTACTATTTTTTAAATACTGTACTTTTTAAAATCCTACCCATCTTAAACGGGCCATTTCCAAGATTACAACAATTTGAAGTTATTTTATCTTGATGCTTTTGACTTTTTTCATCCCTGTTTCAAATAAATTGGCTGTTTAGTTAATGACTTAAGTAAGTTTTATTTGCTTCTCCTTCATTTTTTTCCTCTCTCTTCTTTAATTTTGCATGGAAAGAGAAAGCCAGTTATTCAGTTTTATTAAAGATGCTATATGTAAGGAAATTAAAATCTTAATTAAAATTACTTCATTCAAGCATAACCAAAAATCTGTAAAGAGAAATTTCGAGTGCAAAATAAACTTCATCCCCATGTTAGTTTAAATAGAAGTATAAATTTTGAATTTTGAAGATTCTCTCCTATATTATCATCATGTATCACATCAATCAAAATTCTTTATGGAATCATAGAAACCTGGATTTTTCTAGGTCTGTAACCTCACTGCTATCCTCAAATCCCCCCTCTTCCTCAGTCCTTACTTAAACAGTTGACAAACCTTGTCATTTTTGACTTCATAATAAAATATAAATTTCTCTGCTTGGTTTCTGAAATCCTTCACTTTTCATTAGATTTTAAAGTCCTTCACTTGGCTCCAACCAGTCCTTTCAGTCACTTTATATGTTAATTTGTGGTCCAGGTACTTGATCCTCTTTCTCTGTTCCTCATAAATAGCACTTGCTCCCATTCCCATGCCTCCCTACTTTCCCTAATACTGAAATGCATCACACTTAGCCTCCTTTCAATACACAATCCAATCACCATCTTCTACCTGAAGTCTTTAAAAGTTAGTGCTTCCCTTCTTTAATTTTATATGTATTCTTTGCATATTTATGTGTATGTGTATCAACTAGTAGAATATAAAACTCTTGAAACTAGGATGTTTCTTTTTTTCCTTGATATCCATAATGCTTAGCCCTACTTTTGGAATATCGTAGGTGCTTAATACATGCTTGTCGATTGATTGATTAATGGATTGATTGATTGATTAAATTTGAGGAGCCTGCATGTTGGTTGCATGTAACTAACAAGTACCAATCTGGCCTTTACTTGAACAGTTCATTGTCAAAGAGCTTAGAATATTAAAAGTTGTATTTTTGAACAGTTCTGATTGTTAGGAAGTTCTTCCTTATAATTAAAGCTGTTTCCTTGTAATTTCACAGTTTTCTCTGGAGCCACACAAAATGAATCTGGTACCTCTTTCTTGTGTTCTCTCTTGTAAGGACTATTTTCTGATTTTCAGGTTAACCATCTCCAATTCATTCCATTGATCCTTAAGAAAGTTTCAGATCAAATCATCATCCTAATAATCTCCTCCCTCACAAATTTGTGAATAACCTTCTTTGATTTCTATCAGTTTTGTTTTAAAAGATAATCATGGAGCAGCTAGGTGGTATAATGGATAAAGCACCGGCTCTGGAGTCAGGAGTACCTGGGTTCAAATTCGGTCTCAGACACTTAATAATTACCTAGCTGTGTGGCCTTAGGCAAGCCAATTAACCCTATTTGCCTTGCAAAAAAACCTTTAAAAAAAAGATAATCATGGCATACAAAATCAGTTTTTAATTGTGAGAATAATACAAATTTGTGTAGACTATAATTATATAGGATTATTCCTTCTGGGTAAATCTGTTTGAATTGACACATAATTGAAATATAAATACTCCTTACTAAATCCTTAAAATTCTGAGAAAATTTTTTTGGTAAATAAAATTTTTGAAAATTGGATCATTTTGATGAATTAAATGCATTTGCTCTTTAAAGAAATCCTGGGATCAATTTTTTTTTTGTAAAACAAAGAAGGCTGTGGTAAAATGAACAGTCACACTCCCCCCCACCTCCTATTCATATGTTATGCAGATCTGGATTTTCAATTAAAAGTTTTGGTTAAATCCTAATATGCCTTTACTTAAAAATAAGGATTTTTTTAGAAGGTGTGTTCATCCTTAGAAGAAGTTAAGATTTCTCATGGTGTCATGATGATGACCATTAAAAACATTATTTGTTATGGTTCTGCTTGCCTTGGAAAAGTCATATTTATTCCTAATCAGAAGTAATGAAGTTGAAAGTTGGCTAATTAATAATGTGTGACTATATTTCTATGGTTTACTTATTTCTGATTACCTAAGATCTCAGCAATTTCCTGAAATGTTCATTTAAACTTTAATTAAATGTGTGATGGGAATTTTAAGTGGCTGAACAAAAATAAGTGCAATAACTAAAATCCCTGCTTAATTTTTGCAAAAGAGGGAATTGTGTTGCTTTTCCTTGTGCTTTGTTACTTGTGTTTCCTTATACTTGAAGAGGATTCTCTTAAAAAGGAGTAGATCAGAGCCCATCCAGGATTCTTGTCCCTGGTTTCCACTTTCTTTATAATTTTATAACTAGTTCATTTGAAAAATCTAGGCAGGCAGAGTTGGAAGGGACACTATATAGACATATATCTAGGAATCCCCTCTATAGACTACCTAAGTAGACATCCAGACTTCACTTGAATCTTCTAGTAATCCGGAAACCACTTCTTCCTAACAGAGGTCAATACACTTTTATATTGTTGAAACTGTGAGAAGTTCTTCCCATATATTAAGATTAAAATGAACGTTTACTAGATGTGTGATCCTGGGCAAGTCACTTAACCCAGATTGTCTCACTAAAAAAAAAAAAAAAAAGATTAAATGTTCTTTTAAAAAAACATTCATGCAGTATTTCTACTTCAACCTTCAGGGACAAATCTAGCCTCTCTTCGATGTGACAGCCTTTCAAATACTTGAAGAATGTTCTATCATACTTAGTAATTGATAATAATAGCTAATATTTATATATAGATAGAGCACCATGCCTAGAGTCAGGAAGGCTCATCTTCCTGAGTTCAAATCCTGCTTACTTACAAACTCTGGGCAAATCACTTAACCCTGTTTCCCTCAGTTTCTTCATCTGTAAAATGAGCTGGAGAAGGAAGCAGCCAATCAGTCCAGTATATTTACCAATACCAAACGACCTCAGGAAGTCAGCATAACTGAAACAACTTAACAACAACATAGTGTCCCTGGAAGTTTGCAAAGTTACTTATAGATATTATCTCATTTTATCTCCAAAATAATGCTGGAAGATAAGTCCTATTATTGAGACTGATAGTTTAACTGACTGTTCAGGGTCTCCCATCTAGTAAATGTCAGCTCTTCCTGATTCCAGACTCTATCTACTGTTCTACCTAGCACCTTCACTTTAAATTTCTTCAATTCTTTCAGCTAATCCTAATATAATTCACTATCCAGTCCTTTTACCATTATAATCATCTCTTCATCAACTCCTTTGATTATATTGCAGTTTGACATTGTCATCCCAAAAAATGTGATGAGCAAAGCTAAATATTATACTCCATATATAGCACATGTGGTCTAGCAGTGATAGAGTACAAGGAGAAAATTACACCCCTCATCCTGAGTACTGGCCCCTTTTAATGAAGCCTAAGAAGATGCGTGAAGATGTGTGTGTGGTGCGCGTGCGTGCTTTCTGACTGCCAAATCACACTAGCGTTCTCTAGATCTCTTTTTACATAAACCGATTTCTATCCATCTCTCCTTTCTTCACTCACTATGAGTTGTAGGGTTGTTGTTGTTGTTAATGTTGTTCTTAAGTTCACGTAGGTCTTGACATTTAATGCCAGTCAGTTATATCCAATTATATTTGACCTGTCATTCTAAACTTCTGGTATATTTTTTGGATCCTGACTTAGTCATCCATTATGTCAGCTGTCCTATCCACAATCATATCACTTACAAGTTCAAAAAGTGCCATTCTGACCTTTATCCAAGACATTAATAAAAATACTAAATAAAACAAATTTCTGGTACATTGAACAGACATTTCCCTCCAAGATGACATTGATCCTTTAATGACTACTCTTTGAGTCTTGTCACTTGGCCATTTTTTAACTCACCCGCTATACTTTCATTTAGTCTTCAAAGTTAGTTTGCAAGATTTTTTCCAAATCCTGTTCTGAAATCTAGTTATACTATATCTGTAACATTCTCCTAATTTTCTAATCTAGTAATTCACATTCCAAAATGTAATGAACTTGGCCAGGCATGGCCTATGTTTGAAGCTATCTTAGCTCTTAATAACCAGTAATCTTGACTTTTCTCTAAATGTTAAGACACTATCTTTTTTATAATACACTCTAGAAATTTGCTAGTCATCAAGTCAAGCTAATTGGTTCACAGTTTGCCAATTCTACCTTTCCCTTTCCCACTAGTACCCTTTTGAAAAACCAAGACAATATTGAACCTTCTGCAGTTCTCCTTTTTTCAGGCATCACTGTTGATATCTCAGTACTAGTTAGACTGGACTTAATGGATTGAGTTTATCAAAGACTTTACCATCACCTCACTTATATCAGTTCTCAGCTCCATGCTAATCAGCATTTTTGTGTTCTTCCCAATCTGAACATTGTCCTCCTTGACAGAGAAAATAAAAACAAGAAATAAAGAGTTTTACTTTACCATGGATAAAGTGCTTGATTAGCAAATTGGCCTGTCTCCTTGGGATTTTTTTTTTGCAAGGCAAATGGGGTTAAGTGGCTTGCCCAAGGCCACACAGCTAGGTAATTATTAAGTGTCTGAGACCGGATTTGAACCAAGGTACTCCTGACTCCAGGGCCAGTGTTTCATCCACTGCTCCACCTAGCCGCCTGTCCTTGGGATTTTCTTTCTAAGATCTTGGAGTAGTTTGCTATTTCCTTCTTTACTGGCAAAGAGGAGTTAAGTGTCTTGCCCAAGGTCAACACAGCTAGCAGGTTTTTAAGGCTATATTTGAATTTGGGTCTCCTGACTCCAAGCCTGTGCTCTATCCACTGTTATTCCACGATATACATTACATCTATTCAGTAGATATTCAGGATCAAAATAGAACACTGGTGTTGGGAAATACAGATTAAAGCAAACAAAGATAGTCTCTACTCTCGAAGAGCTTATATTCTAATTGGGCAAAACAACATATAAAAAGAAGAGAGGGGTGAAGAGATGGAATTAAGAGGATGGTACTTTTGCAAAGACAAAGCACGAGACAAGGAAGAAAGAACATAGAGTCCAAAAAGTGATGAGTGAAGTGAATAACTGAAGTCTTTCCTAAAATGGTGGTCCCAGGAATTAAATCACCAGTCAGGAGAATACAACTATTAATAATATCACCATCATTATAGTTGTCTTCCCCGAGCATATCTTTTGAAATTCTTCATAACCTCTCCCAGGCGCCTTGGTTTAAAAAAAATTATTTTGCAATTTTTTACAAAAGGAAAACTGAAGGGGCAGCTAGGAGTCGTAGTGGATAAAGCACTGGCCCTGGAGTCAGGAGTACCTAGGTTCAAATCCGGTCTCAGACACTTAATAATTACCTAGCTGTGTGGCCTTGGGCAAGCCACTTAACCCCATTTGCTTTAACAAAAGAAGAAAGGAAGGAAGGAAGGAAGGAAGGAAGGAAGGAAGGAAGGAAGGAAGGAAGGAAGGAAGGAAGGAAGGAAGGAAGGAAACTGAAAGCATAGTTGGACTTCAGAACTTTTTGTACCAGGAATTGTGTAAGTATTCTCTTAACTTAGGAAAGCTATGTGATGGAGGGAAACATTGAACATACAATTGGAAGATTAGATCCACCACTCACTAGCTCTAGTGGCCTCAGCAAATTAATTAACACAAACCCTTCTGAGTTCCAACCTCCCCATCTGTAAAATGGCCATAATGCTCATACTACTTACCCCTCCAACATGGTTATTCAGAAAGTACTTTGGAAACCACAAAGTTAGCCATTATTTCATAAAAAAGGTCAAAGGCAAAAGAGAAGTTTGAAGGGCAGCTAGGTGGTATAGTGGATAGAGCACGGGCCCTGGAGTCAGGAGTACCTGAGTTCAAATCTGGCCTCAGACACTTAATTACCTAGCTGTGTGGCCTTGGGCAAGCCACTTAACCCCATTGCCTTGTAAAAAAAAAAAAGAGAGAGAGAGAGAAGTTTGATTGCAATGAACTCAAAAGGAGAGAGCTCTGTGCCATTTTTGAACTGGAACTGATCCTAGACTAGGATTGCAAATGGAAATTGAGATTTATTGATTATATTTTCAGACTTGAATAAAAGAAGCCAAAGCTTCCAAAGACTATGATCAGAAATAGTCAATTAAGGTGAATGCATTCTCAGTGAGGTCACTGAAGGTTGCTTGACCTCTTCCAAACCAATTCACCTTTGTGTTTCAGTCTTCGAATCAAAGAATAATGTGAGTTGTGATGAGGTTTGAATTAGATATTCTGTACAGCACTTCAACCTCAAGAGAAAAATTATGCCATAACTCTGTGGCACTGCTCCGGCAAGACTAAGGGTCAGTCATGTCCAGGGGGAAGAAACCTTTGGATGATGCTCATAATTCCAAAGAAGCAAAGAGATGATATTTGGCCTCCCTTGTGCTTAAAATGGAAATGTCATAATGGATCTTTGTTTCCATGAAATTGATCTGTCCTGGTTTATCATTTGTATAATTTGTACTGGAAGGAAAGGAAAAAAATATGAAATATTAGAACACTGGATTCAGGGTTAGAGAAACTGGATTAGTCTTTCTTGCCAATGATGAGCAGATTGACTCCGAGCAGATAATAGTCTTCCTCTATTTCATCACCTTTTTATATGACCTCTTTATTATGGAGACTGTGGATTTTTGAGGTTATATACTTAGTGTAATAAATGCCTGGAAATAAAGATGCTCACTATTGACCAGGGATTCTTAACTTTTTTGATATGATGGAACCCTTTGGCAGAATTGTTCTTTTAACTATATAAAATAAAAAATACATAAAATTATTTAAAAATCCATTATATTTGAAGTATTTTTAATTTATGGAATAAACAAGCATTTCCATAACATAGTATAATACTAAAAAAGTGATTTTTTTTCCATGAAACTGCAAATCTATTATGTGCAGTTTGCTATTCGATTTAAATATATGATAATGTCATCATGTAAATTTTTAAATTTATTTCTTCCTTCCCCCCAAAATAGAATTAACACAGCATTGCGGAGGGAAGTTCACATACCCCAGGATAACAACCCTTGTTCTTGTGAATATAATACAAATATTGTTATTATAATTTACTTTTCCCTTACATTGAATTTTTTTTATTTTTTCTTCTTTTTTTAACATTGAATTTTTATAGCATTTTTCTTATAGGTAGTGTTTGCTGACTGACTGAAGTAATGTTACAATCCAAACTTACTTTATTAATTAAGGGAGGTGTTGTCTGTGCCTGTGTGCATACATGTTACATGTATACCTTTACTATATCCTGTATACTCTACAGTCTGATTTAAGTTTTAAGTCTGGAAATTTCCAAGCTTTTGTTTTTTGGGGGGGGAAGGAGTTGGATAAGGTCTCTTCCAAATCTAAAATTCCCTGGTGTTGGATAACAGTGATAATTGCATCTCCTCAGGATTTTATAGATCGTCGAATGCTTTACCTACATTATACCATTTTTTTTATGTAGTTATCATTATTTTGTTTGTTTTGGGGTTTGGTTTTTTTGGTGTTTCAAATCAAACCCCAAACCATTTTGTAAGAGCAGTTTTAGGGTTAGGAAGTGTTTCTTTCAGAATTTTCTAGAACAGGGCTGAAACCTCTCATTTAACTTTCCTGGTGTGTGTGTCAACACCACCTGTTTGGCTCTGCACTCAGAAACTGCTGATTAGTGCTAAGTATATACAACATTTCCCACTCGTCTCTGTTTTCTTCTTCCTGGACTTCTCTATTGATTCCCATGACATCCTCGAATGGGAGTTGGAAAGAGTTTCAGGATAGCCCATTAGATTGCTAAACCTTTGTGGAGGAGGAAGTTTGAAGACAGCCTTGCCAGTTGTAATCAGATATTCTCCCCTGCCCGGACATGCCTTTGAAGCCCCTATCTCTTTGGAATGCTGACATGAAGGAGCCAGTTGTTTTTAAGAACTCAAGAGAAATCGTTTATCATCTCTAACCCTTCCTAGAAAAACCCCAGTCTTCCACAGCTAAAGCCATTGCTCTCTGGGCCTCCCCAAAGCCAAAACATAGATAATGCTGTTCAGTTGTACCAAAGAAACTTGCCTGAGGCAAGACTGAAAATGGTTTTGAAAGAACCCAAGGTACTTTCTATTCCTCAGGACAGATTTTCTCTGAGCTTCAGTGACTTTTGATTTCTTTTTTTTTTTTTTTAAATTTCCTATGTATTGAGAGGGGGAAGTGAATTTTATACATGTAAATACACACAGGTACATACATAGTAAAGCTGTATCCTCTGTCCTTGGGAGTGGGTTGTAAAGTAATATGAGTGAACATTTGTCACCAAATGCCAAACCTAGAAGAGCAACTATGGAAATGAGATACATCACCATCGTTCCCCCTTACCCCACCCTCTATTCCCATGAGAAACTTGCTGGAATACCAAATCTCAGTCAGACTACATGGAAAAGTTTAGGGGGGAAAAAGCAATCTATTTAGAAATAATTGACCTGACAAATTGTTTTCCTCTCTCCTTCCCCTGGTTTTGATTGGTAGATGTCTGCTGAAAAATGGAGAGGTTGATGTGCTCCTTTGAATTTGTGTCCAGTCACACATCTGAGTTCACATCTTTGTCTTTCCTCAGCTTCTGAGTTTCTGGCAGGTCATTTAACCAACCTGCATTTTGCTTTTATATGGAGTAGGGTGCTGTTGAGCCTATTATATATTTAGAATTAGAAGGGACCAGAAAGGTCATCTAGTCTATCTCCCTCTTTTTCACCATTGAGGAAAACTGAAGTCAAGGAAAGGGGAATAACTTCACCTCAAGTTGTTTTCAGGTTGGCCAAGGTCTCTTCCAAATCTAAGATTCCCCGGTAATGGTTAATGATGAGAATTGTTATTTACTTAGAGTTTTAGAGAGTGTAGAGAGCTTTACCTTTATTATGCCACTTTTTTGGTTTGTTTCTTTGAAGATGAAGAAACTGGTGGTCAAGGAGGCTAATCAATTTGATCTAGGTCACAAAGTTAATGTGTATGAAATATAGGGTTATTTAGTATTTTGTTCTGATTTCAAACCCATTAAATGATTCATGATTCTGACACATCAATTTTATTAGTATTTCTAAAACTGTTCCTCCTTCTTGAAGTACTAGTGGGTTGTTTCTTTATATCTAAAATAAGGAGGAAAGAAGTATCACACCTACCCAGAAATTATGAATTCATTGAAAAAAAAAAGCCAGGAAATGTCAAATACTGTGTGTTAATAGTAATTACATATTAGAACTGAAAAAAATCGAGAAATAAAAATAAAGATACTTTTTATAAGTTGATATAATAGAGATCATCTTTCATAACTAACTGAAGTCTTTAATCTATTTGGTTTTGTTGACTCTTGCTGGAAATTGAATTCAACAAATATTTACAATATTTATTGTACAGTACTGCACTAATGGATAGAGCTATGAAAACAAAAAATAATATAGTCCTCAAAAAACTTTATTCTATTTGGGGAGGGAAAACTATGCAATATACAAAAATAAACATGATAAAAAGGTAATTTATTAGTCTTGATCAAGTCCTGCCATCATTTTTTGTGATAAGTATTGAACCTTTTATTTTGATTCCAAATTATGATTTTATTAATATGGAGCACGTCTCATTAAGAAATTCCCTTTAACCATAGCAAATGTTTTTCTACCATAAATCCCTAGAGATATGCCTGAGCACTGAGAGTTTATGTGAGAGAATATCTAGTGATGGATCATTTTGAAAGGCAGTCATTGCAACTCCAACCATAAAGATTAGCACACCTAACAACATGGGATTCTAGAATTTAATTCCAAACCCTGTTTTTGATGACTCATGGAAATAGAGCTAATAATATCAGGGTCAAGCTGTAGACCTCAATTGAAGGTAACAAATACAGCAGTCTATCCTTACAAATATAAATCCTGTAATTTTTATGTCATAGAATAACATTTCATGGGTTGCTGAATGTCTTTGGTGCCTATAGAGTATAAATGTAGGAATGCCCCCCCTGCCACACACACACACACACACATTGGGTGAGGCTTCTATGGAGGATTCATGGAAGGACAGAGGCAAGAGTTATACAAGATAAGAAGACATGGAGATGTTAGGGTCTGCACCATTGAAAGAAATAACCACATTAAATGAAATCTCAGATTCATTAAAGTATAAGTAAAATATTCATTCCCCCTTAGGATAAATTATCTCTCAGTCATGTGTTGAAGTATTAAAACTAGGTGTGATTAACTGTAGCTTATATGCCTAATTAGAAATTGCTAAAGTGAAAACTTGTTTTTAAAAGATGACTGGTGCCATCCTATTGAACTATGACAGTCATATAGAAGAAGCCTGTAACAGATCTGTCATGGGAGCAGCCCAGCCTATACCAAGGAATATCTTGACTTTCCCTCTTAATGAACACTTAATGACTGATCAATAGCCAGTTGGGGGACTAATTAATGTCAGTGGGGTGATGGATACTCCTACATTATATCCCATCAATATAACAACATACTAGATTACAGGGATATTGTTCATTTCTGTTCTTCGCAACAGATTAAAAATGAACACAGAGACAATGGGGAATCCTAATATGAATTATAGCATCCATGAAATGGTGTATTGCTTTGTTTTCTCTGCCTTAAATCATTCAAAGATGACTGAGCAGATACTTTGTTTTTGTTTTTTATTTCCAGTTGAAATATTGAAATATTACTCTACCACCTACTACTGAAAAAAGACTGGTATTCCTATAAATATATTATTAATAATACCTTATATATATATAACTTTCCTAAAATAATAATTCATATAATGATATGGCTAAAAAAAATATTTCCTTATATAGGGATAGATGAATGATTTGTGATTTCCTTCAAAGTAGGTAAGAACCAAAGTGGAAAGTACTTAAAAATTCCCTGAGGCACAAAGAAATGATGTAATTTACTCATGGTCACAAAGTTCATAAGAGAGAGAGAGAGAGAGAGAGAGAGAGAGAGACAGGCAGAGATCTGAACCACAGCTTCTTATTTGCAAATCCAGAGCTCTTCCTGCTGCACCACACTGATTCTACTTTTTCTTTATGAAATAATTTTGAAACTTAAAGAAAAATTCAGTATATTCAGCACATAGAGTTAATTTTCCTTATTTCCCCCCTTCCACATGTAACATACAGGTTGCCATGGCAACCATCAAAAGACAGCAAAGAAGATCCCCAGCATATTGGGTAGACCTGACCTCTCCCCCCTTTACTATGATTGACTTATGGAGGGACATTGAAAAGATGAAGGAACGGATGAGATCTTTGCCTCCATCTGAGTATTTTAAGAATGCAGTTCACATATTATTTCCTACATCTTAGAACCTGTTAAAATCTCAGCTTGGCACATACTAAGTAATTAAGAAATGCTTTTTTTCATTTATTAATTCATTCATCTTATTTATCTGAAGGACTGATTAAGGCAATGACATCTCTTCTTTTTAATACTTTTTCATTCATACTTAGCCCTGTTCCTTTATGCTTTTCAAATTATTTTCCCATGTAATAATTCATTTGATCCCTCAACATGGGGGAAAGAGCCCTAAATTCAGAAGACCTAGAATTTGGACAGTAGGTTTGGAGTCATTCTCTATAGGAGTTGCACTTAGTAGTAGCAAACTAAATGTTTATTGAAAAAAAATTTATTCAATTACAAAATAATGCATATGTAGTAATAACATGAAGCAGTTTTTTCCAATAGTAAGGAAAAAAACCATTTCATGGTAGATGGAAAGTAAGACTAGGAAAAATGAGGTGGGGAGGGACTTCTTGGCATCTAATTATTGGAAAAGTAAGCTCCCTGTCTACAACCCAGCACATACCTGATTCAAACGTGTGCTTCCTTTTGTTATCATTCAGGGACCTGCCCTTGACTCATATCTGTTCTCTTTTATAATGGTATTTTTCTTTTAAGAACAGCCCCTTTTCTATCCCAAATATCAACTCAAGGCTGATTGAGAACCTTATTTGGAGCTAGATACATAGAATTATTTTTCTTTTTTCAATTGATATTTTATTTTATTTTTCTAATTACATGTTATGAAAGTTTTTCAGCATTCATCCAATTTATAAGTTACACCTTTTTCTACCACCCTCCTTTCCCACCCCACCCCACCCCATCCCTTCCCCTTGGCAGCAGTCTGTACTCCTATTAATAAAGTTCTATATGGTTTACAAGAGTGCTTTCTTCCTGCCAACCTGTGTGATCACCAATATAAGAAGACCCAATTTCATCCAGTTTCCCTGGGACTTGAAGTCATTCTTACTTCCTTTCTTTTGGTAATTTTGACTTGAATACTATAATTGAGCTAGAAGTTAAGATGCTGTGCATCCCTGACCTCTATAGTTATCTATTTTTGTTATTTGAATTTTTGTTATAAGTAATATTATTGTAAGTAATATTTGCATGTATATGCAAATAGAGGTACTTTCCATTTAGCCTCATTTTAAAATAAAAGCTAGCACTTATAGTTGTGTTTTAAGGTTTACAAAACACTTTACTTATCTCATTTGATTCTCACAAGGAACTCTGGGGTAGATACTATTATTATCATTATGTCTATTTTACAAATGAGGAAATTAAGGTAGATAAAAATTCAGAGATGTATTCAGCATCACACAGTTGACATATGTGTAAGGAAGGAATTGAATGTTTTTCATCATGAGTCTTTTACAATTATCTTCTTTCATTATATTGATGAGAATAGCCAGTTGATTATCTTTATAACACTGCTGTTGCTATGCACAATGATCTGGTTCTTATATCACTTTGCTCAGTTCATTAAAGGTAATGCCGTGTTTTGGGGGGTTGTTCTGTTTTTTTTTTTCTGAAACCACATCCTTCATCATTTCTTATAGTTTTTCATCACAATAATAGGCCATAACTTGTTCAGTCATTCCCCAATAATGAAGTTTCCTAATTTCCAATTCTTTGTACCACAAAAAGAGCTACTGTTTATATGGGTTCTTTTCTTTGACTTTGATTTCTTTGGAATATAGACTTACTTGGTAGCAGTATTGCTAAATCAAACAATATGTACAGTTTTAAACTTAACCTTTAAGCCTGATTCAACCCCAGCAGTTTCTCAAGTATACCCTTTCTCCCTCATCCCCTTCAGAATTTGTCATTTGTGATAGGTGTGAGCTGGTTCTTTAGAGTTGTTTTAATTTGCCTTTCTCTAATCAACAGTAATTTAGAGAATTTTTTCATATGACTATGGATAGCTTTGATTTATTCTTCTGAAAAATACCTGTTCATGTGCTTTGTGTATTTATCAATTTGAGGAATGGCTGTTATTTATAATATAATATATAATAAAATTTTAATATAAATGTATAAATAATATTGAGAAATGATTACTTTGTCAGAAAAATTTGCTTAAAATTTTGCACTACTACTTCATTGTAATGTAGTAATAATGTTAGCAAAATGTAGTTTACCTCTTATCTCTTTTAATTTGATCTAGTTTTGCTTTTTGCTTTGTTTGAAATTATATCACCCTGCCTTTTTTGTTTAGCTTCAGTTGAAACATAATAGATTTTACTCCAGCCTTTTAATTTAACACTGTGTGTGTTTTTCTATTTCAAGTGCATTCCTCATATATAAATTTAATTAGATTCTGGTTTCTAATTCATTTTATGGTTTAACTTATCCAATTCACATTCACAGGTATGATTATTAGCTCTATACTTCCCACCATCCCACTTTCTTTTGTTTATACTTCTTTCGCTTTTGCTTCTAAGCACTGCCTGTCTTCTCCTTTTTTGTGACCCCTCCTTCTATATCTCTTATTCCCTTCCTTTTCTATTTCCCTGTTGAACAAGATAATTTCTAAAGCCAATTGTGCATATATGTTTATATGCTTTATATGTTTTCTTCCTTGTAGGAATTCTAATGAGAGTGGTTCAACCACTGCCTGCTACCCCACCCCTATTTTCGACTATATAAATGCTCTTCCTTACACACCTTTTTTAGTGTGAGAAAAATTTCCCATTCTGCCTCTTTTTTCCCCTTTATTCAGCATCCTTCTTTCTCAACCCTTTTTTAAAGATCATCTCAACATTAAAGACTTATGAGAGCCCTCTATCTATATAGACTTCATCTAATTTTCCTAATAATGTTCATAGGTTTTATGTATATTCTTCCCAAATAGGAATGAAAACACTTTTAAAATTTATTGGATTCCTTATGATTTTTGTTTTTGTTTACCTTTTTATACTTCTCTTGAGTTTTGTGTTTGAATGTGAGATTTTCCTCCAACTCTGATCTTTTTTATCAGTAATGCTCAAAAGTCCTTTATGTCATTGACTATCAGTTTTTTTCACCCTAAATAATTATATTCAGTTTTGCTTGGTAGGATTTTTTTTTGGGGGGGGTTACAAGACAGTGGAGTTAAATGATTTTCCCACAGTCTCACAGCTAAGTAAGTATTAGATACCTGAGGCCAGATTTGAACTCAGGTCCTTCTGACTCCATGGTTGGTGCTCTATCCATTGTGCCACCTAGATACCCATATTCTTGATTATAATACTTGCTCCTTTGCCTTTTAGATTATTATATTCTACACTCTTCACTTCTTTAAAGTGGAAGTTGCTCAATTTTATGTGATACTGACTCTGGCTCCATTTAAATTGTTTCTTTCTAGCTGTTTGCACTATTTTCTCCTTGATCTGGGAGTTCTGGAATTTTACTATAAAATGTTCCTGGGAGTTTTCATTTTGGGATCTCTTTCAGGAGGTGAGCAGTAGATTTTTTTCAATTCTATTTTACCTTCTAGATCTAAGATATTGAGACAGTTTCCCTTGATAGTTTCTTAAATTAGGGATTTCTTGGTTCTTTTTTATCAGGACTTTTAGGTAGTACAATAATTCTTAAATTAGTTCTTCTCAACCTATCTTCCAAGTCATTTATTTTTCCAATGCGATATTTCACATTTTGTTCTTTTTTCTTTTATTGTTTCTTGCAGTCTTATGGAATCATTAGTTTCTGCAATTCTACTTTTAAGGATTCATTTTCTTCAGTGGCCTTTTGTACCTCGTTTCCTGTTTGATCAATTCTGTTTTTTAAAGTGTTCTCTTTTAACTGAGTTATTTTTGTTCCTATTCTGTTTTTTAAAGTAATTCTTTAGTGAAATTTTGTGCCTTTTTTTATCATTACAATTGTTTTTAAGGTGTAATTTTTCAGTATTTTTGTGCTTTTATAAAGTTGTTATTTTTCTTTTCATAATTTTCTCGCATCATTCATTTCTCAGTTTTTCTTCAACCACTTTTATCTCTTTCTTCAATTTTTTTCTGGAATTCCTTCTGGCCTTGGGTCCAATTAGTATTTTTCCATGTTGCTTTGTCTGTTGCTCTTTTCACATTATCATTTTCTGAGTTTGTCTTGATCTTCCCTGCCACCATGATAGATTTTTATGGTAAAGTTCTTTTTTGTTGTTGTTGTTATTTGCTTTTTCCAGTCTTCATGTCAAAGTCTCTGCTCACCTAGGGATGTGTCAAGCATCAGGCCTTTTCATGCTGCTATTTTTCAGACCTTATTCTGGTGATTTGCAAGTTTCAAGTTCTTCCAAGATGCTATGATCTAGGAAGAGATGTAGTCACTATCTCCTGGTATTTACCCAAGAAGGACCTCTGCTCCCTTGTATTCAAAGGTGTTAGTGTTCCTCAAGGCCCTAGAAGTCTGACCAGGTATCCAACTTTCTTGCAACTTAAGCTAGTATTCCTCTCTGCCTTGTAACTGTGACCAGGGCCCCTGCTTACTTGTAACCACAAGCATTCCTAGAATTCTGCCCCGGAGTTAGGTATGGGCAATAGAATTGCCAGTTGTTGCCTGCTAACACCAGCAAAAGTTCTTTTGTAAGCCCTTTCTAACTAGTTATCTAACCTTCATACTGTTTTCTGGGATAAGAACTGCAGAAATATGCTTCAAAAGTCACTTCCAAGGCCCCTTGCTTGTGTTGCTGCTGCTGCTGATCTTTGGGCAGGCTCTCACCTGGTGTCACAGGCCTTTCCTGGCAACTTCCCAAGTTGTCTTAAATCGGAAAAATGTCTTGCTCTAATCTTTTCTTGATTCTGCTACTCCAAAATTTGATTTGAGAAGTTAATTTAAAGATGGTTGGAGGGTAATGTTGGGTGGCTGCCATTATTTGCCATCTTGGCTCTGCCCCCAAGGTTATACCTCTTTTTTTTTTAGTTTGGTTTTTTTTTTTTTGCAAGGCAATGGGCTTAAGTGGCCTGCCCAAGGCCACACAGCTAGGTAATTATTAAGTGTCTGAGGCTGGATTTGAACTCAGGTACTCTTGACTCCAGGGCCAGTGCTCTATCTACTGCACCACCTAGCCACCCCTATAGCTCTTCTTTTTAATGATACTTTTGCCAGCCTGGGTCTCAGGAAGAAGCAGCTGGGAAAATTCAAAGGTTTCTGCTCATCTTCATTTTATTCTTTTCTTAATCATATAATACAATTTCCTAGTAAAATGAATCACCCCAGAAAAAGCAGGGCAGCTGCCCCAGCCTCACAACTCAGAGGTCGCCAAAGGCACTGCTGTTTAATTTCTCATTGGAGATGAAGTTCATTATTTCACCTCTCCAATGCAGCATCCACCTAAACAAGGGAACTCTGCACATCAACATATGAGCTTATATCTGTGATATAAGCTTGCAGATCTACTCTAGCCCATGGAGACAGCTTAGGCTAAATGGAGAGGCTACAGCCACCAAGCAGAGAGGCAGCAATTAGGGACTGTGGCAGACAGCTGATGGAGCCAGGCATCTTTTAGAGCCACCCTCCTGGGACACAGGAAACTTAGCCTAGGGTTGCCTTAGTATCAAGGGAAACCATTGCTTAGTGAGAAGGAACAATCAAGCATGCTGTTGTTTGGACCCAAAGGAGGGGAAATGGGAGAGGCAAGAAAGGGCAAGATATATGAATAATAGTGAGTGGTACAATTTGGCTGGGACATGAAGTAGAAAAGGAAGAGTAATTAGACATGAGACTGGAAAAAAAATGAACCCAGATTGTCAAAAACCTTGAATTACAGATAAAGGAGGCTTCATTAATAAGAAGCTATAAAGATTTTTGGGCAGATAGGTGATTTAATCAGAGTTGTGCACTAGGAAGATAAGAAGGGCTATGGTATAAAAAAGCAAGGAGAGAGGGAGGCTGTAAGAAACCCATTTGGGATGCTGTTTTAAAAGTCTAGGTGAAAAGTGATGTCTCTAAACTGGGATCACAGGATAATGAGTTAGAAATGGGAAGACCTTAGAAACTACCTAGTCAAACCCATTCATTTTACCGATGATGGAGCTGAGATGGTCAGGGTTCAAATGATTTATTCAAGATCATCTACCTAAGGGTTAATGATGGCTCGAATTTGAAGTCTAAATCCAGCCCTTCCAATTCCCTTGAGAGTTGACCAAGCCATAAGAAGGGGGTTGACCCCTTCAAGCTTTGAAGTTGTGATTCTGCAATCAGAGAAGGTTGCACAGAGGAAATGACAGTTTGAGCTTGACCTTTAAGGAGAAGGAAGGGAACTTACCCATAGTTATATTGCTATATTATGTGTCAGAGGGAGGAGAGTGGCAAGAAGAAGTTGTAGAAGGGCGACACATTTTGTTTTGCTTTTACATAATGGAAGACAGCTTATTGGAAGAGATGGTATCTTGTTTTAATAAATCAATTTGCTCTTTTATAATCAGCAAAAATAAGCACAGTGGAATTCTATCTTTCACCTACATGTATGGCTGCTTAAGAATATTGTTTGCTAAAAGCATACCTATCTTCTCAGACTTTCATCAGAAACAATAAGCAGATAGTTTACTCTCATAAAGATTAGAAGCAATGGAAAGGAGGTATACGAGTCAGTAATTACTGGTGTTTTTTCTGTTGCTTCTCAGTAATAATAAAGTCTGACATTTTTGCCCCAATCGTTGAGCTCCTCCCTTACTTTTCTCTTTATTTTGACAATTACTAGGTTGAATTTTTTTTTAAAAAATAAATTACTCAAAAGCTTAGAGGAAAAAAAACCAAAAAAGCAATTTTAGAGAAGTTTAAAAACTGAAATTTACATAGTTCCACTTTCTTATAACTTTGGTATATTGAAAGGAGGATCAGTCAGTATTATGGGTGTGTGTGTGTGTGTGTGTGTGTGTGAGAGAGAGAGAGAGAGAGAGAGAGAGAGAGAGAGAGAGAGAGAGAAATATGCAGCCATTTCCAAAAACATAATGTCTCATTTTATATATTGCATCCATCACCTCTCTTTCAGACATTAAGGAACATCATCACTGATCATCTAGCCTGATTGGTCATTGTGCAATTTAACATTTCCTCCTTCTTCCTCAAAAATTACATTGATTTTTCCCTTGGAATAGAAGTTCTATTATTTACTTTTATGTATTATTTTCCCCCAGTGGGATATAAGATATTTGAGGGTAAAATTATATTCATCTTTGTCTCTGTATCACCAGCACCTAGGACAGTGCTTCACGTATATAGTAACTGTCTAATAAAGAGAGTTTTAATTAAATAAGTTGGTCAGAGAATATAACTTCAATGGAAATCATATATGATCTTTAAGTAGCCCAGGAAAGACTGAAGGAAATGTATGATTATCTCCAGCCAAAATAGGTGCCTGATCAATTCATTATCCTTACATATACAATCTTCATAACAGTCTTTGAGTCCATAAGGACCTAAATGTTAAAGAGTGAGGTAACAATGCAGCCTGAAGAATTTAGATTAGAATAAAAGAAGTCTTTCCTTATGTGATTTCTAAAGTCTAGACTAAGATACTGAAGTTAGGTGTGAAATCTTTCTTTTCTTAGTGGGAGGGTATTGTTTTCTTTTCAACATTGGTTTTTAAATTGATGCCCTTTTTTTGATCATCAAAATTTCCCTTTTTTGAGGGAATTTTACTTCCCTTGGCCTCTTTGAGAAACTCATCCCATATATCAAATAATTTTTTTTAAAGATGAAAATGATTGGGATAGCTAAGTGGCACAGTGGATAGTTTTAAATCTGGAGTCAGGAGGACTCATCTACCTGAGTTTGAATTTGGCCTTGAACACTTCCTGGCTATGTGGCCCTGGGTAAATCATTTCACCCTGTTTGCCGCACTCTATTTGTAAAATTAGCTGGAGAAGGGAATGGTAAACTATTCCAGTATCTCTGCAAAGAAAACTCCAAACAGGGTCAAAAGAGTGAGACACAACTGAAATGACTGAACAAAAAAAGCTTAACCCCCCAAAAAAAGATATGAGTAGACACCCTTTCTCTAACCCTTTGCAGAAATATGAGATCCACAAGTGGTATGCATTGCACATTTTCAAACTTTTTCAATATCTGGTCAATTATGCTGATTTTTCCCTTCTTTCATTTTTCTTTTTTCTTGTCTTTATAATAACTTAATACTTTTGAAAGTTCAGCCTTGATATGATGAAAAGAACATTGACCAAGGACTCAGAAGGCCTGGTTCAATTTCCCTTTGTGATATTGGCTACTTGTGTGACTTTGAGTAAATCACTTCGCCACTGTGGACTTTCATTTCCTCATCTGTAAAATAAAGGGATTTTATTAGATGATCTTCAAAGTCTAATGATATGTGACCCTCATGGAAAGGACCCTGATTTCGAAATCAAAGTATTTGAATTAATTGAATTCTCCTTTTGTTGATTAATAATTGTGTGATGTACTACAGACTTAACTTCTTTGGGTCTCAGTTTAAACCCTCCTTCCCTCTTTCCCTCCCTCCTTTCCTCATTCTCCCTCCTTTTTTTCCCTTTTCCTCTGTCCTCATAAGGAATCATACCCTTACCTGCCAGTTCTCTGCCCAAAGAAATATAAATTTTGATCTTGATAGCTTAAAATTCATGAAATATCTTGGAGCTTACAAGTTACAATTCTTTTTTAAGGATCATGACTTAAATCCAAATCACTTTGATCATTGATCAACAATAGTTCCCAGGCCAAGCCTCACTTGGTCATTCATTATTTGGACTTCGGTATTTCTGAGCAAGTGTGAAAATTGTTCTTGAATTGGCCAGAAACCCTAAGAGACTTCCCTTCCCAGATTGTTTTTTTTTAACTAGGTAAAAGAAGCCTTTCTTTACCTCATTTCTTACCTAGCCTTATCACTGACATTACCTTAGTTAAACCAAGCTCTTGGAAAGAACTTAGCTCTAAAAAGACGAGGTCTTCCATTGCATCCAGCTGTCCTGATCTATATCTTGAACCACTGGACCCAGATGACTCTGGAGGAGAAGTGAGACTGGTGACTTTGCACAGCCCTCCTTCACTTAAATTCAATTCACTTGCCAGTCATGACATCACCTTTCTGATGTCATGGTTTCCTTTAAGAAGGAGGACAAACAAGAACTCATCCAAACAAGGAGAAAAGTAAACATGGACTTCTAAGGTCTCTTTTAGCTCTAAATCTGTGATCCTATAAACTTTGTTGAATATGTCTAGTTAGTTGGTTGATTGGTTGTTGTCTTTCATCTCCAAGAGAACCGAAATGACATCACTCTGTTAGTGTCTTGTGGTGTTTCCAGCTGTAGCTAAACAAACCAATACAAGTTCCAAATGCACTACCATAGGTCATGCACACCCAAAGGGCAATGAAAATGTGCATACCCTTTGATCCAGCTGTACCACTACTGGGTCTATACCCTGAAGAAATCATGAAAAAAGGTAAAAATTTCACTTGCACAAAAATATTCATAGTAGCTCTTTTGTTGTGGCAAAGAATCGGAAATCAAGAGAATGTCCATCAATTGGGGAATGGCTTAATAAACTGTGGTGTATGTATGTGATGGAACACTACTGTTCTATTAGAAACCAGGAGGGATGGGAATTCAGGCAAGCCTGGAAGGATCTGCATGAACTGATGTTGAGCAATATGAGCAGAATGAGAAGAACATTGTACATCCTGACAGCAACATGGGGGTGATGATCAATCTTAATGGACTTGCTCATTCCATCAGTGCAACAGTCAGGGACAATTTTAGGATATCTGTGATGGAGAATACCATCTGTATCTAGAGAAAGAATTGTGGACTTTGAACAAAGACCAAAGACTGTTACCTTTAATTTAAAAAAAAAATCTTATTATATAATTTTGCTATCTCTTATACTTTATTTTTTCTTCCTTAAGGATATGATTTCTTTCTTATCACATTCAACTTAGATCAATGTATAACATGGAAGCAATGTAAAGAGTAACAGACTGCCTCCTGTGAGGGGGGGCGGGTAGGGAGAGGGAAGCAAGATTAGGGTAAAAATTGTAAAATTCAAAATAAATAAATAAATAGCTTTTAAAAATAGACTATGCAAATACCTGGAGTGGATTCTCTAACCCTGCATATCTCACCCCTGAAACTCTAAAAACCTCAAAAATATAGGGTTAAAATAAAATGGGCTGCTTCATTTCTGCTTTGCAGAGAGCATAGCCCCTGCTATGATGAGGGCACACCACTTTGGGTAGTCCTGTACCTGCTTCTCTCATGTTGTATAATCTTATCAGTACTCTAGAAGATAAGATTTTTTAATGTGGGTACCCCCTCCAAAGATTTAGAGACTAAAGAAGTTTTTTTAAGCTACTGATTTTTCCTAACCATTTCTTAAGTTGCTGTGGCCAAAACATTTTTTAATTACCACCTCATTAAAGTCATAAAATAAAGCATCCTTGAAGACAAAGACAAGTTTGACTTTTGTCATATTGCCAGAGGCACATAGTCGGAGCCAAATGTTTGTTGTTTAGTGGTCCCATTTATTGGGAATACAGTGCATTGCTGTAGACCCATAATTGGACCCTCCCCATCTTGGGTTGGACCTAAAAGAATCTGTGCTTCAGTAGCAAAATCATTGAAAGCCCAGGTTTCTCTTTGTACCATCATAAGTCATGGGAGGAAGACTTTTGTGGAGGACTAGAAAACTTTGGTTAAGATAGAAAATATTAAATTGGAATATTCCTTTGGCAGTCTCAGAGTCTTCTAATGAAAGGATTCCATAGTACAGGCTGTTAGATCCAGGAAAAGCCTAGATTACATAGCCTTTGTTATTTCTCAGTCACTAAAGCAAAAACAAGGGAACTCAATGAGCAGATCAATAGACTTTTAAGACTGTCAAAGTGTAATGATTTCTCAAAACTATATATCCTGGTAAAAGATTGATTTCTTTTTTTAAAGGTTTTTGCAAGGCAAATAGGGTTAAGTGGCTTGCCCAAGGCCACACAACTAGGTAATTATTAAGTATCTGAGGCCGAATTTGAACTCAGGTACCCCTGACTCCAGGGCTGGTGCTTTATCCACTGCACCACCTAGCCACCCCGATTTCTTTTTTTTAAAGGACTTGCCCAAGGTCACCTAGCAAGGTAATTATTTAAGTGTCTGAGGTTGGATTTGAACTCAGATCCTCCTGACTCCAGGGGGCTGATGCTCTATCCATGGCACCACTACCTGCCCCCAAAGATTGATTTCTTTAGAGAGTCTCATATCAATAAGTAAGAAATTGAGACTCCTGAAGTCTCTCCCTATGTCAGGAGGACAAAGATAAGGATGTTGGAAGTCTTGTCCTGCCAGGAAGAGGCAACAAGAGATCCGATAGTATTGTACAAGAAAGAGTTTTTGAGAAACAATTTGGGGCAGAGATGTTATGCAACTTTCATAGTTAGACCACAAAGAAGATTAATAATTTTTTCCTCTTCTCTGTTTCTGTATAAAAATCAACTCTTTTTCAGTTAAAGAAGTGGTCATTTTTTTAATGGCCTCCACCTTAAGGTTTAAGGGGTAAGATTTTAGAGAATTAAATTTAAAATGTCTAACCTATATTTTCTGTCATTTTATTTTAATCCTATGTTTTTAAAGTTTCATAGTTGTAGGGTTGAACATTCTTTCCTTTTTTGCATTATTTAAATGTCTATATGGTTATGGAAAATTTTACTAATGAAGAATGGAGATGAAGAAGACATCTGTCAGTTAAATTTAACTGGATGTTTCCATTCTTTATCATTTGGTATGCAAAGGATTGTGTATAGCATTAAGCTGACATAGAAGCTGATATTTTATTTGCAATGTATATTCAAAGAGAGACCACTTGAGGTATTGAATAGATGGCTGCTGCCTTTGGAAATACCATAACTAATAGTCCTTACGTGGATGAAATTTCTAGTCCATTCTCAAACCACACCCCCAACCCAGTTAAAAAAAAAGTATTTGAAATCCAGCTTTAAAAACAAAAGGTTTCTTTTTATTCCTCAGAAAAGAAAGATGCCTTCTGTTTAATTTTAAATACAAAGCACATTTAACTTCTGTCATCAGTTAGCATTTTAAAGCTTGTAGTTTGCAGGCCTGCATGCATTATCTATAATTAGGGTTCCTGAAAAGCTTTTAGCATTTTTTCTTTCCAAATTTTTAAATACATTTATTCCACATTGTTGACATTTTAGAGAATGTTAAAGATCTTAGGTCAAATACTAAACCATCTTTGAACTGAACAGTGAAACTCCTTTATTACCAAATAGCATCTAACTGGATGATACAATTGAGATGAACCATCGGGGAAGCCATTGATTGATCTAACAGCTATTCAGCACCTTACCAACATAATTTCTTCATTCTGTCTTGTCCCTTGCTCTAGCCAGCTCACTTTCCACCCATACTGTCCCCATCAAAACAATAGTGGGTGAGACTAAGAGTCAGCCAGCTTCATATTCTAGGTCTCTGCCCCCCCCCCCAAGAGGTTTTGTGGGAACAAGATTCTTAGCTGAATTACCCATAACCACTAAGATGGTCGCCATTTATAAAAAATAAAACCTCATCTTTATGTAGAATATTAAAACTTGCAAAGCACCTTGCTCCTCATTTGATCTTTACAAGTAGCTGAGTCTTATCTGGCCACTGGGTCTTAGATGACTCTGGAGGAAAAAGTGAGGTGGGTGACTTAGCACAAAACCCTCTCACTCAAATCTAATTCATGTTCTTGTCACGGCATCACCTCCCCTGATGTCATGGTCTTCTTTGAGAATGAAGTACAAACATTATCATCACTATTATCATTATTATCATTATTATTATTATTATTACAATGGAGAAAATTGTAGTTCATATTAGTTAAAAGATTTGCTCAAGGTCATAGAGCTACTGAAATTGAGCTGCTAATCTCCTGACTCCATATCCAGTATTATTCCCACTACCTCATAGTACGACAGCCAAGTGGGCAGGTTGGTAGTAATTCAGATATTCTCTGTGATCCCATTACTTGTGATTTCATTGATAAGAGCCTTCCCTTTAGTGATGCAAATTTCAGTCCATCTTACTTCTTCTTCAGTTGCTCTGGCCAAAAGCATTTGTCATCAATTGGTTAAGCCTCCCTAGTCCTACCTCCTAGCATCCATAATTCCCTTCAAGGTACCACATCCTACAAGATTCCCCCAGTTCTTAGTGTCCCCTTTTCCCAATTAATTTGTATTCACTTTTATATGTATGTGTATATATACATATATATATATATATATATATATATATATATATAATTCCTCCAGTAGAATGTAAGCTTCCTAAGGGCAAGGATTATTTAATTACTGTCTTTACCAAAAAAAAAAAATCCTTCTATTGAAGTAGTTTGGCACTTTCTCTTCAATTTACATTCTTAGAAGGTTGCCTGTAACCTTGAGAGTTAACCTCAGATCTTGTCCAGAGTTACACAGTAGACTTGATCCTAGGTCTTTCTGACTTGCATGGTGGCTTTCTGGTCACTCTGCCTATTTCCTTTATTGTGTTGTTTTTCATTTGTGTCCGACTCTTGGTGACAAGGCTTCTTTTTTTGTTTTGTTTTGTTTTGTTTTTTAGGTTTTTTGCAAGGCAAACGGGGTTAAGTGGCTTGCCCAAGGCCACACAGCTAGGTAACTATTAACTGTCTGAGACCGAATTTGAACCCAGGTACTCCTGACTCCAGGGCAGGTGCTTTATCCACTGAGCCACCTAGCCACCCCCATGACAGGGCTTCTTGACAGATATTATAGTAGCTTGCCATTTTCTTCTTCAGCTCATTTTACAAATGAGGAAACTGAGGTAATCTGCTTAAGTGACTTGCCCAGGGTCACACAACTAATAAGTGTCTGAGGTTAAATTTGAACACAGAAAGATGAGTCTTCCTGACTCCATACCTAACATTCTATCCACTACTATACTGCTTCCTGGCACATAAATACATGTTCTTAGATTAAATTGAATTTTGTTGATCAGTCTCTCTGAACTTAAAACACCTGACTTAAGAACACTTCTAGGTCTATATCTCATAGTCTTTCTGGCTTATGCCATGGGTATGATTTAAGTTCATGGCTATGCTCAGACCTTAGATTTAAATTGAGCTTTTTTCTCTAATATATCCTTTAAAAAATAAAGATGTTTGAGGACTATAAAGAAGCAGGTCATTTAAATCAAACGAATATTCCCTTTTCTGCCATTCTAATGACAGTCAAATTTCTTCACTTCACTTGACCTTCCTCTACTTCTCATGCCTGTTACTTGAAGGAATACAAATGGCTAAAAAAAAGGAAGAAGGAAAGAGGGAAAGAAAGAATGAGAGAAAGAAAGAATGAGAGAAAGAAAGAAAGAAAGAAAGAAAGAAAGAAAGAAAGAAAGAAAGAAAGAAAGAAAAAGAAATTTGGAAGAAAAGAAAGATGGAAGAAAGAAATAAAGAAAAATAGTAAGGAAGGAAGAGAAAAAAGAAAGAAAAAAGAAGGAAAGAAGGAAGGAAAAAGAAAGGAGAGATAAAAAGAAAGAAAATTTAGTTTGTTTTCCTGTTAATGTGCATTTCATTTTGTTAGTATTAAAAAGTTTCTGGAACCAGAACCTAGATGGCATGTGGATTTATTCTCTATTTATGGCCATAGAACCCAGTCTAAAAATGCAAGGTGTAAGGGTCATTTGACCTGTGCTATTTGCCCGGCTGCAGGGTAAGTTCCTTCTCATTTCCCAGCTGCTCTTTAGCTTCCTAATACTGTTTTGTTTTCTTTTGAACTTGAGTAGCAGGCCCAACTTTCCCTGGCTGGGTCTGATTACTGCCCAGTTAGGACAGATAACCTTCCAAGTTACACTTGGCCCAGAAGCATCTGCTGCTGTTTTCAGTTTCAGCCTCGATTACATGCTTTCTGACTAGCATGAGAGAATGAGTGCTTTTGACCCCATTTTCTAGGTTACATTTTTAGGGAAGGTCTCCTTCCATTGATTCTAATCCCCAGGTTCTTGCCCATTGAGATCATTGGAATTAAATGAGACCTTTGGATTCTTTTAATGCTATCCCTTTATTCCGCAAATGAAGAAATGAAGACTCAGGATAGTAAAGCCAATTATCGGAGTTCATAAAAGTAGGCAGGGTCACAGTTGCCAAAATAACTTTCTCAAATCCCAGTTCTGACCATGTTACCCTCCCCTTTTCCATCTCAACTCACTCAATACATACACACACACACACACACACACACACACACAAAACCTTTTAGTGGTTCCCTATAGCAATAAATTATGAATTCCTTAACTTGGAAGTTAAGATTCCAACTCATTTTTCACTGTTTCACTGCTCTTCTTTACAAACCCTCCATTCCAGAAAAATTGGGTTATTAGCTTCTCACATTGCATTAATGCTTCCCACCTCTCTTGCCTGAACATACTCCCTCCATATTTGTTGAAATGCTTCCCTTCAGAGCTCATCCAGTGACCTAGATACTCCCAAAGTTTTCTCTGATCCTTTGGAACTATGAGAAACTTTCTAGAGTTACTCCCCCATTTTACAGCCAGAAAAACTGAGATCCAGACAGGAAGTGACTCAAAGACACACAGATAGCAAGAGGTAGATACCAGTCCCCTGACTCTATATGTAGTATTCATCCCCATACTTAGGACCTCTTCCCCAAAAGTAAGGGTAGTGCAGTGGTACCAGGCCTGGAGTCAGTGAGACTCACCTTTGGCAGTTCAAATCTAGCCTCAAACATTTACTAACATTTACCAAGTTCATGAAAGATTTCTATTATATTAAAATTCCATTTTTTATCAGGGTAAATTATTCTTGGTTTAAAGTCTCTATCTTCTTTTTTTTCTCTTGTAGGATTATATTTAGGGCAAATTATTCTTGTTTTGAGGTTTTTTTTGAAATATCATAAGATTTTTCCTCCTTTCTGTCAACATCACCAAACAAGTCTAGTCTATTTTGATTTGTTCCTTGGTATTTGAATTCTTTCTTTCTGGCTCCTTGCAATATTTTTTCATTGATAAGTAAGCTCTGAATTTCGACTATGGCATGCCTGGGAATTTTTATTTTCAGGTTTCTTTCAGGAGGTAATTTTTCTCAATTCACTTTAACCTCTGATTCTCATAGCTCGGGACAGTTTTTGACAATGTTTTACATTTTTTTATAATATTAAACTATGGAAGCCAGAGCTTTTGCTTGATTGTGGTTTTCAGAGATTTGGATGATTATTGAATTATTTCTCCTTTCCCTCTTTTCTTCACGCTGAAACCAAGAAGAGAAGGAAAAGATTATCTTCTGATTTCACCTCATATAATGAGGAAACTATAGTGTTTTTGACTCCTTTTGAGGTCTTTATGATCAGTATTTCTTGTATAAATGTTCAGCATATTGAACCTCTTCCCAGAGGTTCCTCTGATCCCTCCTTATGGCTGGGTTCCTTGCTCAAAGGCTGTGCCCATGGAACAAGACTCAGGCTAGTTTTCTACCAACATAGCAAAGGATTGAGTATCCACAATGCTCTGTATATCAGTTTCCTGAATGCCAACCTAGCTATGTTTGGAGAAACTGATCACCATTGGATTCTGAGTTCTTAAAGTCCTCAATCACATTATAAGAGGTTTTGAACTTTTTTAGGTTGTCAAATTCTCTAAATGATGAACTCAAAGCATGGCAGTAAATGCTAAACTTTCCCTTATCATTTTTCCTTATTTCAATCTGAAACTAATGGTGGTAAATTGGGGGGGGAACCCTACTGAGACAAGGAAATGAAACTTCAAGATTCTAAACTAATTAAAGTACTAGAATTTGTTTCCCCATAATATTTGCACAGAACTTGTTCATGTAAAATACCAAGACATTTTGACAGGCAGAATTTTATGTAATATAATTAAATTAATGAGACTTTCTATTCATTTGGAATTTGTGACTAATCAGAGACAAACTGGCATGAAATTTACCTTTCTAGTGACTAAGAAAAAATGAGTGACCAAGTAATTTAGCAATGTGAATGTGATTGAGGGGGAATGTATAAACTTAGGAAATGCAATTTTTAAGTATTTTCATGTATCTCAGTAACATCAACATTCATAATTAGCATTAATGTATTAAATTAATCAGTCTTAACTAATTCCCAAAGTAGTCTCCTTCTAGATAGTTTTTTCATTTAAAAAAATTAAATTGATACTTATTTTATTTTTCAGTTAACAAATATTTGTTTTTCTTCCCCTTTCCCCCAGAGTTGTAGTGGGTCAGTGTTAAATAATTGGTTTGGAAAAAAAAAAACAACTGCATACTTGTAAGTGTAATCTGCATTATCCACATTTTCTACATCAATTTTTTACATTTAGAAAATTAACAAAACAATCAAGTCCTGATTTGTGTCATTTGCCAATTGAGTCAAAATGAAAATTTTGATCTGTTCTGGGAGCCCCAAATCTACTCTAATTAAAAAGAAAATCGCAACTTAGGTTATTTTTCCAATTCCAGTTTCTTTAAATTTTAAAAAAAATGTAGATTTAAAGGACACTATACATAAAGTGTTGTGCTAGGCAAGATGTGAGCCTAGCTCTTTTTACTGTATATAATTCAAAGTAGCAAACTACATTTCAATCATCAATAGGTAGTAAGCAACTACAGGTTCCTGGTGTCTGGATAACAAATCCAAAGAATAAAATACCCTCAAGGAGAAGGTGGTGAAAGATAATGTGTTTTATTTTGGATATGTTGAGTTTGAGATATCTCCAGGACATCCAGTTCTAAATGACCAATAGATTGTTGATGATGGGGGAATTGAAGCTCAAGGAAAGATAAAGAGATCTATGAGTCACTGGCATAGAGATAATGATTAAACCCATGGAAGAAAATGAAGTCACTGAAAGAAGTGTGGAGAAGAGGTCCCTGAATGGAGCCTTGAGTAACACCCACTTTTCAGAAGTATGATATGGATAATTAGCTATTGAAGGCAACAAATCGAAGTCAAGATAGATAATGAGCTTTTGAGGGAGACAATTATGAGGGCTGATATGGATAGTGAATTACTGTAGGAAAGAGAGGAGCACTCAGAGGTTGAAAGGGGATAGTGGTTTCAAAGTGGTTTTGTGTATATTGAGCCATTCTTGGAATCACAAAAACTGTATGTTGTATAAGCCTCTGGTTTATAGCCAACTCTTTGATTACTCAAATGATTATTGAGAGACTGTGTGATACAGTGAAAAAACTTTGAACTTAAAGTAATGGACTTGAAGTCACTGAACTTGAGTTCAATTCAGATTTTTCCACTTATACCTTTGTGACCTTGGGCAATCACTTAATCTCCCTAAATTTAATACTCACAACAACTCTGGAAAGTAGGTGCTATTATTTTCATTCCAACTTTATAACTGAGAAAACAGAGGCAGGCAGAGGTTAACTCAGATCACATAGCAAGGAAGTATCTTGAGTCTTAATTTGAACTCCAAAGTTTCTTACTCCTAGTCCAGCATTCTATCTAGTATGTCATTTAGCTGCATTAGTGAAGGGATTTTCTCACAGTAAAAGGATCAAATTATAGGTTTGGATCCAAGAATAATTCAACAGGTTTTTCTAGTCATCCATTCATATATTTATTTGTTTGTTTAGAGCTAATATAGTGGCTTCCCTCTATTATCTGAATTTGAGGTTTTTTTCACTACATATTACAAATATGATTGTTCCAAAATAGTGGATTTTTGTTTTTATTATTAATGTTTATCTTTGCTCATCTCATTCACTATTTAAATCATAGTTGGATTTTCATCATTCTCTGACTTCCTTTTCTCCACAGGTCATGAAAACATACCACATGTATCATGCAGAAAGTATCAGTGCAGAGAGCAAATTAAAAGAAGCAGAAAAACAGGAAGAAAAACAAATTGGGCGATCCGGGGACCCAGTCTTTCACATCCGACTAGAAGAGAGACATCAGAGGAGGAGTTCTGTGAAGAAGATTGAGAAAATGAAAGAGAAGGTAAGTTACAAACCTGTTCCAATGGAAAATCTATGAGCTCAAAAAGACACTGAGGCAAGAACTAAGATGAACATGTTTGGGCTTTATTTTGAAACTATCTCTACTCTCAAGAGTATGATAATTGTTTTAGGAACATAAAAATCTTATAATAGCAGCTGGACATCATTTTGTGTTGAATACAAAGTATTTCATTCAAGATGTAGAGAACTTGAAAATTAATTAAGAGGCTTTCATTGCACATGGGCCTGTGGCCAGCTGTGTAACTGTTATTCCCAGTCGTCAGGGTAATGTGGACTTATAATAAATCAAATTTGAAATGTTCTTTTCTCTAAATACTTTGAGGCTTTCGTACTTATTAGATATACAGTTTAGGTTAATAAAAATTCCTAGGGATTTTTCAGTCTTTAAAAAAAGCTATGATTTTTTTTATCTTCAGTTTCTATATCTTCATTCACAGCGACAGGCAAAGTATTCAGAGAATAAATTAAAATCCATCAAAGCACGAAATGAATATCTCCTAACCCTAGAAGCAACAAATGCCTCTGTGTTCAAGTACTATATTCATGACCTCTCGGATTTAATTGATGTAAGTATTTGGAATTTTGTCTATTTCTCATATTTAATCAAAATGGAGAAAACAAAGTTTCAGTTGCCCATTTTATTTTTATTCTTATTGTTGCATCGTGTTCTAGTTGTGCAGGAAAGGAAGGCAGACTTTTTTTGAAGAATGACCTAGAAAGAGCTGTTGATTAGGAAATGTTCTGATAGATGAAATGAAATAATTGAAGTGAAAGCACCCCATTGGTTTACAAAGTGAAGTAGAATTCTGAGATGGTAGTAACATCTACCATGATGGCAGCAGTCACCACGACCAACTATGAGTTGTTCTCAGTCAACATGCCAACTTCAAAGAATCTCCTCTCACTTAACTGCCAGTGAAAAATTGTTTTAGGACTTGGAAAGTGTCATTAAGATCAAAGACTAAATTCTAGGATTTAGAGCTATGAAGGGATCTTAGTCATAAAATAGCAAAATTTCAGAATTGAAAAGAACTTTGCCAATGATGACAACAACATAAGTGTTTTATTAGTAATTTAAAGTTTCCAGAGTATTTTACAAATGTTTCAATTAATTTTATCTTTACATCAACCCTGGGAGGTGGATACTATTTTTTTTTTCATTTTATAAATGAGCTAGTTGATATTCAGGGTATTTTCCTTGATTAAATTTTCAGTTTCTTTAGGGCAAGAATGGTTGTTTCTCATCTTTATATCTATAGCACCTAGCCCAAGGAATGCATAGAATGGGTGTTCAATCCATTTTTTTCTGTAATTTAATTGAAGTTGATTTGAACTTTAATGGAGGAGTCTGCAAAACATATAAATTAAAATTTTTGTAAAAATGAAATTAGATGAAGTTAGTACAGTGTTTTATTTTTCTGCTTAATTGTTCCAATAAAGTATTTTCACAATTAGCTAGAACACTTCCATATTGAAAACAAAGCATTGATATTGAGTAGTCAGTTGTTACTTTAAATGAAGCAATGGATTGGAATAGACATATCAAAATGGCTGCTTATTTTATAGGAACTCAATTTATATAGCACTTCTGAGCCTTAAAAACATTATCAGGTGTGACCCATTTTGGTGGAAAAAAGAAACAGTATATATATATTATATTAGATCTGGAAGGGACCTTAGATTAGCATTATTATTATCATTATTATTCTTATTCTTATTGTTAAAAATAATAACAATAGTTAACATTCATATAGTACTTTATAGCTTTAAAAACACTTCACAAATATTGTCTTTTTTGATCCTTATGACAACTCTAAGAATCTTATTATTTTTTCCCATTCATAAGTCCTGGTCCATTTTCTGTATCGCTTAGTTGCCTATAGATATTAATGAGTCCACCCCCTCCATTTTACAGGTGAGGAAGCTGAGGCCTATTGATTAAAAGTGACTTGCTAAATGCCAAATGGTACAGCCAGGATTTGAACTCATGAATTCAATTATTTTTCTGTCCCTTTTGATAATCTATTATGACAGTCCAATTCACATATTCACATAGTTAAATACATTAGCTTTAATATGAACTTCAGAGAAAATTGTCTCCAAAACTAAATATGATGTTCCCCTATGAAACAAGTCAAAATTTAGGGCAAAACTATTTATACATAAGCTTTTTAAAAAAATTCCAAATGAAATAGGGAGGTAATAAAGGTTCTAACCTGGATCTAAACAGAAAAATTCTTCTGAAAATCCTTGAAAACCTGTCATCCATTCCCTGCTTGAAGATCCAGTAAAAGGGAGCCATTTACTTTTGAACATCCTCAATTATAAGGGACTCTTTCTGTACATCAATTTGGCCTTAGCCTCTTTTCATATGGTCTTTCTTATTAGATGATCTTTAAGATAAGTTGACTTAATGATTAGGGAGAAAAATAAAAATTTTACCATAGATTTGATTTGCTTTAAGTATCCTCCTGAAGTATCCTCTTTAAAAGCATGGCAAAGGGCACAGTGGATAGAGCATCAGCCCTGGAGTCAGGGGGACCTGAGTTCAAATGTGACCTCAGACACTTAATAATTACCTGCCTGTGTGGCCTTGGGTGAGCCACTTAACCCCGTTTGCCTTACAAAAAACCAAAAACATACAAACAAACAAAAAAAGCATGGTAGAGTGGATAGGGAGCAGGCTCAGAGACTGAAAGACTTGAGTTGTAGTGCCATTTATTGTACTTACTGAAGGTATAACCCTGGGTAAATCACTAGATAATTCTCTAGGACTATAGTTACAGAGAACCTATATTAATAGAAGAAGTTTCCCTAGCCTTATCTCTATTATGAATTTTTTAAAATAACTCAAAGTTGAGCACATTTCCCTATCTTAGTTATAGTTCAGGAGATATAGTAATACCACCAAGAAGAATGTCATTAAAATTTTCCTGTAACAAACCATTCTTTCATAAATTTGAAATTCCCACTTGAGCTAACTTTTGGATAATGTACTCTTTTTTTGGAGTGCAAATTAATACAGCCTCATATCATGTCATCAACTAGTTCCATTAAAACATGATGTTGGATGAAATAATATTAGAGAGGACTGAGGAGAATTAACATCAATGGAGTTCAAATATCAATGCAGATTACCATAAACACACCAAATTGTGTTAGCCAAATAACATTTTCAGACAATCATTGGAACTTGCTCTAGTGTGTTAGTGATATTATTGAAAGATGACATTGGTCAGGGTAATGTCATCTTGGATATGCTTATTCTTTAAACAAAACTATAATGGCAATATTTAAAATATTTCAGAATTTTAGAGGCATCTGTGTAAACAAATGATGTCCTAATTTTGACTTTCATCTATTTATTAAAATGATTTCTTGAGGACTTTCATTACATAACATTTTGCTAGCCTTTGAATATTTTTTCTTCTTAATACTTTTAAAATAATAAAATATATTCCTTTTAGATATTTAATGATGCAGATGGTTAAGTGATTCAGACAGAACCTACCTATCATTAATTATATTTCAGTGAGGTTTTGTTATTTATATATATATATATTAGATCATAATGTTGGCAAATAATTAGATATGCACAGTGATGTCTATGGACACTTTATAGTAGATATGGAAATTTTTATTCAGGATTATAGATTGAACCACTCCCTAGTTATTAAGTAAAAAGTCAGTAATCTTAAATAATAAGGAAGAAAATATTTAAATTTAAACAAACCTGGAGCAACAATTTTGTCTGTCTTTTTTTTACTGTTGCTATGTGTTTATTGGAATTTGTTTTCAATAAATCTTGATTCCCTAATTGTTTAATTTTAATGTAATCATCATATGATTAGCCTTTTCTAATTGTGAAGTAAGTATTTCAAAGAAAACTTCATGTTAAGACCAAATTGAAAGTGTTTGAGGTCTAAACTTTAAACACCGGTGAAAACGTTTGGAAAGATATTCACTTGGCTGATAGAAGCATTGGGGAATTTTATAAGTAGACAGGACTTCAGAGGTCTTCAGTCAATAGATATATATCAAGACTTATGATGTGTCTCATACTGGACTAAGTACTAAAAGAGTTTACCTTCTAATGGGGCAGACAACATGAACATCTAGATACAAACAAGGTATATATTCAGAGTAAATAGAAGTTAATCTTAGAGAAGAGGTCTCTTATAACTCTGAGTAACTATTAAGAGGTCTGGTGAAGAAGATGATGGGTGAACTGGTTCTTGAAGATGCCAGAGATTCTAAGAAGCAGAGAGGGAGAAAGCTGCTGAATGATGCTGTATAGAGGTCTTGAAATAGCAATGGAGAGTAAAAAATATTATACTTTTGTTACTGTCAAAGAAGTGAATCAGAGTATGAAAAAAATGAGGAGCCAGTACTATCAATGATGACCCCCAAATATAGTGTCAGTCCAAGTCTCAGTGATGCCAGAAGAAAGAACAAGTCAGAAAATAGTGTAAATTAAAAGAAGTTTTTTAATTGTGGAAGAAGCAATCCAGAACACATAGAAGGAATAGAAAGATACGAAATAGGACGTAGGATGCACATCTTTGTACTGCTTTGAGGATATAGGGTTAATGAAGGAGGAAAGAGAAAGCTGTAGTTGGAAAATGTGGGCTAAGCATATTTTTGGCAAGCAGAGGTTCCATAGCACTGAGCTGGGGAGAGTAGGAGAAATTGGCAGCATGCTAACTTTTGGGGAATGAGTGACAATGAATTCTCATCGTGAAATCAGGTGATTAGAATGGTTAAGGCTAGTTCTGGGGGTCCTAACAAACATTGATTAATGCTTACCAAATGAGCTAAGTCCTGGGGATACAAAGGATAAAAATAGATCTTTGCTTTCTAAGAACTCACATTTAAATGAGGGAGACAATATGCAAATTCTTACATACAAGATACAGTTAGATGGATGGATACCTAGCTAGATAACTAGAGAGAGAGAGAGAGAGAGAGAGAGAGAGAGAGAGAGAGAGAGAGAGAGACATGATAGATCTATCTCAGATGGAAGGGATAAAGAATGAGGGGAAGAGTAGAGGAGGAAAAAACCTTCTGTAAATGGTGGAATTTGAGATGTTTTAAAGAAAGCTGGGGAGGATAACCTTCCACTGACTGACTTGCCCTATTGCTATGAGCTAGAAGGTGTTTTCCTAGTCAGAAGACAGGAGCAGCTGTGTCTTGGGGCCCCATGTGGTCTACCCTGGATCTAAAAAGAAAAATCCTTCTGAAAATCTCTGAAAACCTGTCATCCATCCCCTGCTTGAAGATCTCCAGTAAAGGGGAGACATTTCACTTTTAAACAACTTCAATTAAAAGAGACTCTTTCTGTACGTCAATTTGGCATTAGCTTCTCTTCAATTTTTAACCTTTTTCTCCTTTTTCAGTAATCTGGGGCAGAGCAGAACCCACTGCAACTCCCTAGCTTCCAAGTAGTCCTTTATCCAGAAAAAATAGCCATGATTCTTTCTTTTAAAAAAAAATTACCCCAAAAAATCCAAACTTCACAAACATCAAAGGAAATTAATATTTCCATAAATAAAATAGATCAAAACACAAACTTATATTTGAAACCATGAACCCATAAGTATACCATGAATTTTAAATACATAGATAATACATTAGTATAATATATGTGCATAATATATTATGTTAATACATTATAAATACATAAATACATAATAAATCCAACATGTTAATTTCAATTAACTGGCAATTATTTTCTCTCTTCACCTTCTTTCTTCTACTAAAAGAAAAAACAAAACCCTTGCAACAAATATGCAGAGTCAAGCAAAACAAAATCCCAGTGTTCGTCACTCCAAAAACATGTTTCATTCTGCGTTATTGAGCCTATTACTTTTTTCAGGAAGTGGCAAGCATTCTTTTTCAAAAGTACTCTGGAATCATGCTTGGTAAGTGCATTGATCAGAGTTCTTAAGTCTTTCAGAGTTAGTCATTTTTAATTACATTTTTTTACATTAATTTTAAAGTTGTCACATCCATTTTTCCTTCTGAACTTATTTTTCTTCTGAGCATTAAAACTGCACAATGATCCTTTTTTTCCTTTTCTTTTTTTGGAAACATTATTATACTCCTGTCTAAGCCTCTAAATCCTACACCTTGTTGAAAAGTGTTGTATATGTCCTTCCATTTTATCTTCTTAAAATTTTCCTTTCTTTATCCACTACTCCCTCTCTACAAAGAAGAGGGTAGTAAGGGAGGAGAGTGCTCAATAATGTTCTCAGTTATGCTGTCTTTTCTTCCCATTGCCCAGCCCTGATCCCAGCTTTTTTCCCTTTTTTTCTTTCCTTTTATTCTCTCTTTTATATCTCCACTGATGTTGGGTTTGTTTTACTTATGACTAGTTCCTCCCTGAATAGACCTTTCCTTTTAATTCCTACCTTTTTATCGACTTGAAAATAGTTTTACTGGGGCGGCTAGGTGGTGTAGTGGATAAAGCACCGGCCTTGGAGTCAGGAGTACCTGGGTTCAAATCCAGCCTCAGACACTTAATAATGACCTAGCTGTGTGGCCTTGGGCAAGTCACTTAACCCCATTTGCCTTGCAAAAAAAAAAAGAAAATAGTTTTACTGGACATGTTTAAGGAATAGGATTGATATTGACTCATTAAGCGTTTTAGGGTAGTGTCTATGAATAGTCCATAAACAGGCCAGCTCACATAAGACTTAGTAATACAGTTGTGAATATATTTGTGTGTGTTTGTGTGCAAATATATTTATGTGTGTGTGTGTGTGTGTGTGTACATATAGATATATTTATGTTGCCCAAGGAAATCAGCCATCTAAAATATTTTATGCAAGCTCAAGTGAGTCACCACTAATAGTGGGATTTAGTCTCCTAATTAATTGCAGTACTAATTAGTAGAATTTAATTAGTAAAATAAAATAAGAAACTATTTTTAATTTGTTTTCTTCAATTTTCTAGAATTGTCTTAGAGAAAAAATGTAAACTACAACCTTTACTTTCTACTGATCTTCTTGGAAACTGTTAGTGTAACTATCCTTGAGACTTCATTCTCAGACCATTAATGTAGCTTCCTGGGGGCAGAAGTACAAAAGCTAGCACAAGAATCTTTAATTCTCTTCCATTTGGCAAGACTTAGACTCCCTTAGGCACACCAGCACTGCCTACAGAATCAGGGAAGCTCCACCCAACTAAACTGGGATCTAACCCTATGGCCTCATGCAATGCCAAAGTAACCTCCTTTGGTTAACTGTTAGATGGTTTGTGAGTCTTTCATTTCATTCCACTACTGAAACTCATTCACCAAATTAGTCCAAGTCAGCACCGGTTTACAAATCATCAATTTAATGATGCTCAGCAAACATTTCCTCTTTTATTAGTCAGAATCCATCCAGAATAAAAATCAGCTCATACCTTTCAGAAAATGAAAATATCATTAGAGTCAAGAATTTATTAACAGATCTGCTTTTAGACCTAAAGCCAGCTGAATTACCTTGTCACTATTATGATTTACTTTTTTTTAAGGTTTTTGCAAGGCAAATGGGGTTAAGTGGCTTGCCCAAGGCCACACAGCTAGGTCATTATTAAGTGTCTGAGGCAGGATTTGAACCCAGGTCCAAGGCCGGTGCTTTATCCACTACGCCACCTAGCTGCCCCTATGATTTACTTTTTATGAGGTTTATGATCTGCTTTCTAAACTTATCACCCATGCCCTTCTGAACAGACTGTAGTCCAGAATATATTCTCAACCAAAAATTACTAATGTTTCTTGTTCTATCTGTTAAATGAAGAGGTTGGATGAAATGACTGTTAGGGTCTGTTCCCGCTCTGGATCCTAGGATCTTTTGACTAGGACTCCCTGAGCTGCAATCACAATCATATTTCTCCAAATCTGAGCCTCAGGTACTTACTAGCTATATAGCAAGTCACTTAACCCTGTTTGCCTCAGTTTCCATATCTGTAAAATGATCTAGAGAAGGAAATGGCAAAATCATAACAATATCTTTACCAAGAAAACCCCAAATAGGATCACAGATAGGAGTGAAACAGTTAAAAAAAAAAGCTATGGGGGAAAAAATACGCTAGGCACCGTGCTAAGTACTTTACAATTTGATCTTTACAACAGTCCTGAGAAGAGGTATTATTATTGTGACCATTGGACAGATGCGGAAACTAAAGCAGAAGAGGTCAAATGACTTAATGTTACATAGCTAAGTAACATCTGAGACTGGATTGAAGTAGGGTCTTTCTAACTCTAGATCCAATCCTCTGTCCACTGTACCATCTTGTGGTGGGTACTTGTACCCAGTGTCTTGAATAATGAAGCATTATTAGTACACTGATCATCCCACTCATACAATAAAAGCAAAATATTTGTCATCTTTATTGTGCAACTTTCTAGCTGTTAATGATTCTACATAGAAGTGCATGGATTATTTCAGGAGTTAAGAGAATAAATCTTACTAACCATCATGGATTATTGCAGCTCAATAACCTCCCACAGCCCACTAATTAGCTTTGTAAAAATGTTTGTCATCTGTTTTATTAGCTTTTCATGTAGAGGGAGGTTCTGTGCAGGCCATCATTATATTGTCATTTCTGAATAATGAGCTAGGTAGCATCTTTTGGTTGAATCTTTATGTCTCTGGTGTAATGAGACTGCTTAAAAAACAACTTACTCAGAGTGAAGAATTTTCTTAATGAATCTGACTGTTTCCCTACATTATAGGAATTTCTTTAAGATTTATCATTTGAAATCAATCCAGTTATAGTGATGTGTGCTCCCAATTAGAGCTGAGTCTTTATTAAGGCAGTCACAGAGAGACCATGGGTTGAGAATCTGAAGGATTGAGGAACAATGATTCTGTCATCTTATCCTTCTTTAAATCCCCAAATTAGTTAGCAGAAGAGTGTGGAACCCTGTTTTATATAAGATAACTATTCTTAGCCTTTTCTGATTGCTTTGGTAAGCTGGAAAAACCAGTGGACCCTTTCTCTGTGTGTTTAAATGCTTAATATATAGGATTATCTAGGAAGCCAATTAGATTGAAATACAATTATCAAAATAATTTTTTAAGTTCACAGGTTCTAGGTTTAGAATCCTTACTTTAAGGAAATGAATGTTTTACAAGATCCATAATAGTTTATTTCAATTCATTGGTTTTAAGGGCACTGCCATCCATCTATTCATTCAAGTCCATAAGCTCATAATCAACCTTGATTCCTCATTCATCCTGCCCCAATATATCTAATCAATTGCTATCTTAACTGTTCTACCTCTGTATTCACCTCACTTTTTTTCCACAGTTTGAGCAATCATCCCTTTTCATCTATACCATTCTACCTAACTCAGTTTCAACCCTTCTCTCTCCTTTGAAATCCTTCCTCACACCAAATATGGTATCCTAAAGCACAGGTTTAACCATGCCACTCCCTTTCTCATTAAACTTTAATGACTCGCCCATTGTCCAGGATTAAATCTATACTCCTCTCTTTAGATTTTAACTCTTCATAATTTTTTTATTTTTATTCATGTAAGTCAATGGGGTTGAGTGACTCACCCAAGGTCATACAGCTAGGTAATTATTAAGTGTCTGAGACTAGATTTGAACTCAGGTCCTCCTGGCTCCAAGGCTGGTGTTCTATCCACTGTGCCACCTAGCTTCCCCCCTCTCTTTAGATTTTAAAATTTTTCATGACCTAAAAGCCTCAACCCACCATTCTTATGGGTGCTAACTACAACTCCCAGTGTACTCCCAGTGTACATTTATCAAACAATAAAGACAAAGGCAACTGGGGAGGGATAGGTAACAGATATATACCAAGACCCTATAGAAGCTAAGGTAAGGTCAGTCATGTATTATTATACCTTCCAACTTGGACTCTGCTGCATCTCTGCTCCTAAAAAATGCCATTTGTGATAGAGAATATTATAGCAAGATATACTGAAGGAAGAAAAGATAGATCATTATTTCAAAAACATATTTCTGTCTTCATTCTTATGTATACCTGGTTAGTCAGGGAGCTTTAATGATACGATTCTCTTCTTAAAGTCACCCCTAGATGACATGGTAGATTGTTCTTTGAGGGCGAGGACTATCTTTGTATTCCTACCACTCAGCAAAGTTATCTTGGCACATAGTACTCATTTACTAGGTGCTTTTGACTGACTGGATTCCTGTTGATTGTTCAGGCTGTTAGAGCCACGCTTTTATTTAGAGCCACTGAATCGAAGAGATAATGAGGATTTGGGGAGATGATTCTTGATCAGAGCAATTTGAGTGATTGACATAAATCAGTGAAAAGGAAAAGGAGAAGAGAGCCAGTCAGATGTAGGAGGATATGGAAAATACGAATCTCTCTCCTGTTTATGAATCCTCCCATGTCTTTAACTCTCATGAATCATATGATCATTCAATACAATCAGTTCATTAAGCACTGACTTCTGTCTATCTAAGCTGGGCCAGACCCAAGGAATAAATCAATAATGAGACAATCAGAAAGGTTTATTTACCCTCAAGGAGTTGACATTCTATCATGGAAAATAATGAGTACTTATATAAGCATATGCAAATGTATATAAGAGAAATACTGGCCCTTTTGTCAACTAGATGGAGCAACTAGGTGGTACAATGGATAGACCACCAGCCTTGGAGTCAGGAGAACCTGAGTTCAAATCTGTCCTCAGACACTTAACACAGTAGCTGTGTGACCTTAGGCAAGTCACCCCAGGGTCATTTCAACTCCTCCCGATCCACATCTGGCCATTGGACCCAGATAGCTCAGAAGAGAAAGTGAGGTTGGTGACCTTGCACAGCCTCCTACCCTCCATTCACATCCAATTCACGGCATCACCTCCTAATGTCATGGTCTTCTTCAAGAACAAAGGACAAACAATAACGGATTGGTTTTAGCCTGAGCTTTGAAAGAAACTAAGGATTTTAAGAGGAATAGAACAAGGATGTCATTCCAGATATGGGAGACAGCCCAAGAAAAGGCACAGAGATAGGACACCGAGAAGGGAATTGTAGCATACATGAAGGGGAGAAATGAACAAAAGTAAGAAAAACAGAACTCTTAAGCCATTTGGAAGCTTTGAGCTTTAAACACACTTGAATACAACGTTTTGTATTCATACACAGTCCTTCACCTTACTTTTTTTTTTATCCTGATCTCTGATTTTGCTATTTGGAACATCAGTCAGTCAACAAACATTTATTAAGCACTTATTATTTGCTGGGATTTTGCTAGGTGTGCTTTAAAGACTCAAAGAAAGGCAAAAACAACTTTCCATGGCAAGGAAATACAAATCAACATTTCAGGTTGCCAACTCATCATTAATTCACAGGCCCAGAGAATTGATTAAGGTACTAAAAGATAAAGTGTTATTTGCCCTGATGATGCAGATAGTATATATCAAGTCCAGAGCTTAAATTCAATTCTTCCTGATTCTAAGGCCAGCTTTCTATCTGCTATATCTATTGGAAACATGGTACCTAGCCAACTTATTTCCCATGAGCCTCTAAAACTGTAAAAATGCCTTTTCAATACAACTTCTACTACATTCCTCATTCAATTCTCCTTTTGTTTTTTCACAACAACTTGGCTGGCATCATCTACATCCTGTTACCAGTTGTAGTCCTGATCCATGAGCATGAGAATCTACTCTGGTGATTCAGGATAATGGAAAGTGAGGGTCTTGGTAGAAGCTTATGAGATTACATTTATTCTCTCCCATAGTTGCTTCTTCCTCAGTTTTAAACTACAGTTATGGAATTCCTTCAAGAAACATTATTTAAAAATTAATTTTAATTTTTCCCTTATTCTGAAATTGATTACCATCCACATATGAGGACATTTCAACAAAGGACAGCAAGAGAATTTATTTGTGAAATTGCAACTTTCTATTTCATGCACTTAAAAAATGTAAAAAATTCATTTTTGTTACAAAATTATCCTTTGTTTCTATGTATCTCTGAACTCCTTTCTGTTTTTCTCTAGTTTATACCTGTTTATAAATGTTTGCTATCCTTTTCTTTTTTTTATTGGCATCACTATTACCCCTTTACTTTCTTCTATCTCTTCTCCTCTATCTATTCATCAACCCCCCCCCCACACACACACACACACACACACCAAAAAAAAAAAAAAAATCTTCCTTTGTTCCAAATAGTCAAGTAACACAAAATCTACTGTACTGCTGTATGCATTTGTTTCTGGCCCTTGTATACCTAATCTGTTCAACTGATCAAATTTTCTAAATTTTTATTAAACCAGTACCAAATAATTTTGACTATTTTATACTGTAGTTCAAAATCTAGTTCTGCTAGACTCCTTTCTTCCCACTGTTGTTCGTTATTTCCTCTGAGATTTTAACCATTTGTTTTTGTCTAGTTCTATATAATAACTTGTCAGTTTGATCACTATGGTACTAATAAGCAAATTAATTTACATGAAACTGTCATTTTTATTATATCATTACAACCTAACCATAATCAATTAATATTTCCCTAGTTATTTAAAGCTGTCTTTATTGTGTTATGTGCTTGTATTTATATAATTCCTTTGTGTGTCTTGTAGGCATATTTCAAGATATTTTATACATTCTAGAGATATTTTGAATATAATTTCTCTTTATATATTCCTGCTGTGTTTTGCTACTGAAGTAGAGAAAGGATTATGATTTATATGTGTTTATTTTGTGCTACTTTGCTGAAATTGCTTCAATTAATTTTAGTTGACTCTCTAGTCTTCTTTATATAAATCAGCATATCATTTGAAAAAGGTGACTATTTTATTTTCTCTTTGTGTCTTGTTATTCCTTCAATCTTTTTTTTTTTCTTGTCTTAGCATTTTTGAACCTAGATGATTTCTCTCTAATCTTATTGGGAAGTCCTCAAGTATTTCTCCATCACAGATCATATTGGCACTTGATCTCTAGAGAGAAACTTATCTACCATACCAATAAAAAATGCATATATTCCTATGATTTTTAATATTTTTAACACAAGTGGTATTTTATCACTTTTTTGAAGGTATTGAAATAATCTTGTTTCTTTTTTAATAAATATGGCCTATTATAGTTCTAGTTTTCCTAATACTGAACCAACCCTGCATTTCTGTTATAATTTCAGACTAGGGTCTATGATTTTTTTAATGTTTTTTTTTTAGGTTTTTGCAAGGCAAATGGGGTTAAGTGGCTTGCTCAAGGCCACACAGCTAGGTAATTAAGTGTCTGAGACCGGATTTGAACCCAGGTACTCCTGACTCCAGGGCCGGTGCTCTATCCACTGCGCCACCTAGCTGCCCCTGATCTTTTTAATGTTACTGTTATCCTTTTTTGATATTTTATTTGGTACTTTTGCAGTGACATCCATTAGGGAAATTTGTCTATAATTTTCTTGCTCTCTTTTGCCTCTTTTTTAGTTAGGTATCAAAACTATACTTGTGAAAAGAATTTAATAATTCTTTTCTTATTTTAGAAAGCATTTTATGTAACATTAGCATTAGTGTTTCTCTGAAGGTTTGATAAAATTCATTTATAAATCTAGCTACCCCTAGTTTGCTTCTCAGGAGTTAATGGCTTTTCAATTTATTTTTCAGAAATGAAACAATTGAAAATTCTTTCTTAATTCTTTTATTGTATTTTAGACTTCTGCAAATATTCATTCATTTCTTCTAAGTTATCAGTTTTTTGGTGTATGATTTTTTTAATATTATTGTATTTTTGTTTTTTCCAATTACATGCAAAGATAGTCTTCAACATTCATTTTTTGGTAAGCTTTTGCATTCCACACTCTTCTGCCTCCCTCCCTCTTCCCCATGACATCTGATACAAATTATACATGTACAATCATGGTTTGGGTATTTTTTTGTCTTTTTTGTTTTTATAGGGCAATATGGTTAACATATTTTTTAGAATAACATATTGTAACATAACTTGCCCAAGGTCACATAGCTAATTAGTATCAAGCGTCTAAGACTGGATTTGAACTCAAGTACTCCTAACTCAAGGTTCAATGCTCTATCCATTGTACCACCTAGTTGTCCCATGTCCATTCATGTTTAACATAATTCCATAGTCATGTTGTGAAAGAAGAATCAGAATTGAAGGGGGAAAAAACTACGAGAAAGAAAAAAATAAAACAAATTTTAAAAGGTAAAAATAGGGGCAACTAGGTAGCTCAATGGATAGAGCACTGGCCCTGGAGTCAGGAGGACCTGAGTTCAAATCAAGCCTCAGGCACTTAATAATTGCCTAGCTGTGTGACCTTGGGCAAGTCACCTAACCCCATTGCCTTAAATTAATAAATAAATTTTTAAAAGTGAAAATAGTATGCTCTGATTTGCAGTTTTGTTCTCTGCATGTGGATAACATTTTTCCATCACAGGTGTTTTTGAATTATCCTTGATCACTGAACTGTTGAGAGGTTAAGTGCATAATAGTTGATGATCATATGCTTTTTCTGTTAATGTATTCAATGTTCTCCTGTTTTTGCTCACTTCATTCAGCATCAGTTCATGCAAGTTTTCCAGATCTTTCTGAAATCCTCTTGCTCATGATTTCTTACAAAACATTATTACTCTATCACATTCATAAACCATGATTTGTTCAGCATTTCCCAATTGTTGGGCATTCCCCCAATTTCCAATTTTTTTGCCACTCCAAAAAATTTGGCATGTCATTTCTAATAATTTCCTTTATTTCCTCTTCTGTTATGAATATTCATTTTTCATTTTTTGATATTATCAATTTTGCTTTCCTTTCTATTAAAAAATTCAAATTAGCAAATGGTTAAACTTTTTTATATTTCAAATCAGTAGACTTTTGCCTTCAGTTTCATTATCTTTCTTCCTTGATTTTTTTATGATTTCTAATTTGATGTTTACTTGGGAATTTTGATTTCTTGCTTTTGTCTCTTTTTTCGGTTCAATGCCAACCAAAAAAATGTGTTCTTTCTCTATTTTATTGATGACAGTGTTGAGAGTTGTGAATTTCCCCTGATTGCTTTGCTTTACATTATGGAAGAATTGTTACACTGTCTCCTTATTTTCTTTGATGAAATTATATTTTCTACTATTTTTCTTTGACCTTTTTATGATTAGATTGTTTAATGTCTACTTAAAAGGCAATAAAGCAGTGTGGTGGATGGAGCAGTGGATCTGTGGTCAAGAAAGCCTACTTCAAAGTTGTCCTCAGGGGTGGTTAGGTGGCTAGTGGATAAAGCCACCGGCCTTGTAGTCAGACCTGGGTTCAAATCCAGTCTCAGACACTTAATAATTACCTAGCTGTGTGGCCTTAGGCAAGCCACTTAACCCCATTTGCCTTGCAAAAAAACCTAAAAAAAAAAAAAAAGTTGTCCTCAGACACTGTCTGACCCAGGGCAAGTCACTTTCCTCATCTGTAAATGGAGAAAATAGTATCCACCTTCCAGGATTCAAGATCAAATGAAATAATATTTATAAAGCCCTTTGGCAACCTTAAAGCACTATTATAAATAAATAGTGGTGGTAGTGGTAATAGTAGTATCCAAACACATTGATTCTCATTTTCATTTTGCTATGGTCATTAAAGCGTATACTTTTAATTTTCTGAATTTGTTTAGGAGGTTTTTATGCCCTAGCTGTTGGTCCTTTTTTTAAAGGATAAGTAATGTGTATATTCCTTTCTACCACATTTAGTAATCATAAGATTTATCTTATGTAACTTTTCTAAAATTCTATACAAATCATTAGCTTTTTTCTTCTTTAGTTTTTCACTAGATTTGTTTTAGTTTAAAAGAGATTCCATCAATTATAGTTTTGCTGTCTATTTTCCCCTGTAATTTGATTAGTTTTTCCTTCATATATTAAGTAGGATAATATGCATTTTGGTTCATATATATGTATATGTTAACATTTTTGTCTATATTTGCTTTAAGAATGATTTAGTTATCTTTTATTCCCATTTCTCCTTTTTCTATCATATAATAATATAATCATAATATATATTACCTAAAATTTATATTGCCTTACAAAATATTTTCCAATTATTTTATCATTTAATCCTTACAACAACTTGGGGATGATAGTGCTGGTATTATCCCCTTTTAACAGATGAGGAACCTGAGGCAAACAAAAGTTAAGTGACTTGCTCAGGGTTACATAGCTATTAAGTGTGAACTCAGGTCTTCCTGACTCTATCCCCTGAATCATGATTTTTATGTTTTATCTTAAAAATAATTCTGTTATAGCCCTTCATTTGAAAAATATATGAATGTTTGTTCCAACTGTTTTTCTTTTTAAGCAACTTTTTAGATTCTGCTATTTAATCTTTTTTGTTGTTCTTTTTTCTTTTATGTGGAGGTTCATCCCATTCATGTTCATGCTTATGATGATCAATTGTGTATCTCCTCCCATCGTATCCTCCTATAAATTATTTTCTTTCATCCTCCTGCCCCTAAAACTTCTTTTCAAGGAAGATGATGGGAATATGATTTGTGCTACTAATTTATGATTAAAAAAATCTCTTTCACTCTTTTACATTTCCATATTTTATTGCTCCCATATCCTAATCATTGATTTTTACAGTTTTTTCATCACCCCTAAGATCTACCTTCCAAAGTTAATGCTTATTTTGCTTGTGACTTGTCTTTTCTGAGTCTGCTTACCCTCTGAAACCTTCATTTCCACTCTTCCTCTTCCCACCTATTTGCCAGTTGAAGTTAATTTATTTCTACACTACGCAAATTCTGTGTGTTCAACCTTCCTTTGTCTAATTCAAATAAAAGTGAAGTTTACATGATTTTCACTCCCTCTCTATTTTCCTCCTAATTTGCATATTCTTCTTCTCTTGCACTCCAATTATAAGAAATATTAAATTCTACCCCTTTCTTCCCTAATGAATTTCTTTCCCCCCCCTCCCTTTTCATTCCCTTTTTAAAACCACACTAACACAATAAAAACCACCCTCCTGCCTCCCTATTACAGTTAACTCTGTGATGATTGGAAGATTTGTAGGGGGTAGTATATCTTTTCTTCTATTAGGATGTAAGCACTTCATCATTTGGTCTCTTTCCAGTGTTCAAATTTATTACTTTTCTAAGTTTCTCTTGATTTTCTGTTTTCATTTCAAAGTTTTTGTGCATTTTTTTTTTTCATCAAGAATACCTGAAAATCAGTTAAAGATCCATATTTCCCCATAGAAGTCTTGCAGAGTCAAGTTATTCTTGTTTGAAAACTTTATCTTTTTGCCTCTTTGATAGTAAGAGAACTATAATCTTTAAGTCCTTTTAAGCATCCTCTAGTCATAGTGCAGGTGACTTCTAGCCCTCCTTTAGTGTCCCTGGTCAAAAGACTTTTGACCTCCCTAAGTCAGCCACTTGGAGTACCCCTGGAGGTCAGAACTCTGTAAACATTAGGTACCCTCTGGAGAATGTCTGATTGGAATACTGGCAGGCTCCCAGTGAATTTACCTACATTTTTGTTATCTTCCCTCACAAGATCCCTCTCCCAGTGAGCACAAGTCATCTTTTTGTTTAGTCTTGGGCTCAGTGAAGGAAACCGTTGTTTTCTCTTTCAATTTCTTGATCATTACTTGACCTGGTGGTTTTGAGATTTTTGCTAGAGTATATATGGGAGGGCTGAGCTCTTATAAGACTTTCCCCATATTAAGTAGACTGATTCCCCTCCAGAATTTTCCATCCTCTCAATATGCCTCAACTTTGTTTTCATTAGCTTTTTTATTGGTTTCTCATGTACTCCATTAAATGTGCTGGGGTTATAACTCAACTCTTTGTAGAGAGACTGGCTTTTCAGATCATCATTAATAATTCATAGGCTCTGTGGAATTACATTAGGTTCTTTTAACCAAATTTCTGGAATCTGAATGTGTGCAATCTTGTTTCAAATTCTGATATGGAAAAAGACAATTCCAATGTGTTGACCTTGCTGTCACAGATGATGTGCCCTTTAACAAAGAAGTACTTGAATTATATCATTTTTTTTGAAAGGTGCCCCAAAGAAAGGCAATTAAAAACCTATGATACAGCCTCAGAGTCAGTATTTTTGATTATTTACAGGCTGATGGAAGGAGTTAGGGGAAAAAAATCATACCCACCCAGCAGCTAATTGTGACAAGAAGGATGGATGAGTGTCTTGTTCATCTACTATGATTTTCCAGGTTTGCCCTAAGGAGTTTCATGAATCTGTTATTAAGCAATATCACTGAAGTCATAGAAAAAATCAAGATGTATGGTCATTGCTGTTGACACTCAATATATGTGTGTTATTAATTAAACTTAATTCATCAGATACACAAATGCAGAGATATAAATCTAAATATAAATCAGTATATTTGCATCTGCCTATCTGATGAATTCAATTCAATTAAAGAAACATTTATTGTCTAGGTTGGGGGGGTAGAATTCCTTATCTAGTGATTTAGATCCAATTGCAATAGTTTAATGTTTTACATCTTCCAAATTCCACCAGGTAATCTTAAGGGATGAAAAATATATATTTTTATAATTTATGTACTAAAAAATATAGCTTATATTACCTAGAACTTAGAAGTTAGGGTTTTTTTTCCAGAAAAGCCTAAAAGAGCAGCTTAGCTTCTATTGTAAAAAAAAAAAAATCAGACAATCTATTGTGTAATTTCATTCCTCCGGTTTGAATTTTCGACCAAGTCCCACTGGATTCCATTTTCATAAAATATAAAGCAGCTGGCCTGATCAGCAGGCAGCTTAATTCCTTTAATTACTAGGAGTCTGTCAATATTCACAAAAGTGAGGTAGGTGTATTCAATACATCTTTTGTCCCAGAGAAATTTAAGTTCACTTCATATACAGCTAGATTTTTTTAGACTTGAGTTTATTTTTTTAATTTGATTTATTTTTTCCCCTAGTTACATGCAAAAACAGGTTTCGACTTTCACTTCCAAAACCTTGAGTTCCAAATTATCTCCCTTCCTCCAACCCGACTCCCCCTCATTGAGAAAGCAAGTTACTTGATACAGGTTAAAAAATATGGAGCCATGAAAAACATTACTACAATAGTCATGTTGTAAAAGTAAACATAAGTCAACATAACTCTCCCCGCCAAAAAAGAGAAACCTCAAAAAACAAATAAAGTGGAAGAAAAAAGCATGCTTCTATCTATATTCAGACACCATCAGCTCCGTCTTTGGGATAGATAGTATTCTTTATCATAAATCCTTCAGAGTTGCCTTGGGTCACAGCTTTGCTGAGAAAAGGTAAGTCATTCACAGCTGATCATCCTGCAATATTACTGTTACTTTGTATAAAGTACATTTCCCATTGTGTTTGCTCATGTAAGTTTTTACTGAGAGCATCTTATTCACAATTTCCTAAAACAGAATAGTATCTCATCTCAATCATATACCACAATTTGTTCAACCCCAACCACTGGACATCTACTAAATCTCCATAGACTTGAGCTTATTGAAAGATAATTTAAAATTTTAAAATAGTGGTGGCTAGGTGATTCAGTGGCCCTGGAGTCAGGAGAACCTGAGTTGAAATCTGACTTCAGACACTTTATAATTGCCTAGCTGTATGACTATTGGGCAAGTCATTTAACTCCATTGCCTTAAATAAAATTTTTTTTAAAAATTTTTAAATAAAATTATTTTTAAATTTCCATAAGTTCCATGTAATAACACTTATGGCTGTTGCTTTTTTTTTGAGCAGGAAAAATAAAAAAATTGTTCTGTTTATATGTCTAAGACTGAAACTTATAAGATAAAATAAAATTCACTTTTAAAAATTACTATTGGCCAACCACCCATTCAATAGATGACCAATAACTTGCTTCTAATAGGCTAGTTGTAACTATTATTAATACATATATACATACATATATATTTTTTGGTATGATTAAGGAATATAACAAGTTTTTCATAATTGAGAATTTCTACTGTATGGCATTATATTTTGACTGAGCTTAAAGCTAGTATTTCCAATTTGGAGAAGGTAGTGGCATATCCAAAAATTCTGGAGCCTGGGGAAATTAGGGTAAAGAATCTGGAGAGAAGCAAGTCATGGGAAGAGAATAGAGCAGGATCAGAGCAAGCATTCACTCAAATAACAACAGTCTGAAGGCGCCTCATCACATAGAGGACAATTTGGACATTATCTTGGTAAACCAAGTTCTTTTTACCATGCAACTTCCTAGTAGTAGTCATACTGCTTTGTCCTAGAACAGGAAAACCCACATCTACGCTCATCAGATATTTAAAGACAAAGCTTCTGTCCTCTTAAACTTTCTCATCTTCAGATTTAAACATCCCTAGTTCTGAAAGAACCTTTATATGACAAGGTTATCAGAGCAATTCTTTTTTTTTTTTTTTTAAGGATTTTGCAAGGCAAACGGGGTTAAGTGGTTTGCCCAAGGCCACACAGCTAGGTAATTATTAAGTGTCTGAGACCGGATTTGAACCCAGGTACTCCTGACTCCAGGGCCGGTGCTTTATCCACTACGCCACCTAGCTGCCCCATCAAAGCAGTTCTAATGAACAAATCTATGCATTTGTTTACTCCTGTATGATGAATTAGGTCTAGAGTGAAGTGATCCGGTTTTGTTGTGGTACATTAAACCCAGTAGTTTTCTTTTGAATACAACATTACCATCCATTATGCACACATCACTAACTTATCAGAGCCCTGTTTTTAAAATTTACTCCCCTGAGAATAAAAAGAAAAACATAACAAAGGTAAATAAAAAATGATGATAATTGAAGAATTACACAGTCCCTCTCCTCAAAGGTGGAACTAAAGAGGATAGCATCAAGGCTAAGGGAATCAATAGGAAGTGATAATTATGTTATTTTTCCAGATTTAATTCTACTCTCATTTTTTATACTTCCTTTCCATCTTTGATTTTCATCTATTCAAAAAGCGATTCAGATGCCACACTCTAGAGGCAACTGGTGACTGAATGGAATGTGGGGAATCAGTAAGATCCAAGTTCAAATCCAGCCATGTGTAACTCTGAGCAAATCACTTTAATTGCTGTCTATCTCAGTTTTCTCAGCTGTAAAATGGGAGCATTAATAGCACTTACCATACAGGGTTGTTATAAGAATCAAATGAGATAATGCTTGTATAGAGCAAAGTCTAACACATAGTGACTCTAAACACAGAAGCTTTCTAGGTCTTTTTTTCTATAATACTTATTAAGTATATAATGAATAAAGAATGCTATTATTCCAAGTGCTATAAAAAAGATCTAGACTTTAGATAAGACAGCTCCTTCCCCTCAAGAAGCTTATTAATAAGGGACACAGAAAAGGTTATCTATTTATTGTACATGATATTACATGATAACTGCATTAGAGAGTTAAAGAGGAAATTACTGAGGAAGATCTGAGAGGAAAAGTCATTGCTAACTGTTGCTCTTGTTCGGGAAGACCCAGCATAATAGAAAGAACATTGAATTTGGAATGAAAGGACAAGGGTTTGAATTCTAATTATTTTTATCCCTCTGTAAAACAGAAAGACTTGGATTAAGTAATTACTATAGGTCTCTTTCAGTTTTAACTCTATGATCTTATGATTTCATAGGGTTTGGTGTAACATGCAAAATCTGAAATATTAATATAGCTTTACCTTCCCCTAGGATTTATTGGCAAAATCATAGAGTGAGAGAGGAATCTCATTATATGTATAGAAAATGTAAACAATCCTGTTATATTGCTTCCTTCCTGTGATTTGTTTCGTTTTTGCCTCTTCCTTTCTTTAGTGCTGTGATCTTGGATACCATGCCAGTCTGAACAGAGCCCTAAGGACATATCTCTCAGCAGAGTATAATCTTGAAACCTCCAGACATGAAGGCCTGGATATTATTGAGAATGCAGTTGATAATTTAGAACCCCGGAGTGATAAGCAGAGATTCATGGAAATGTACCCTGCCGCCTTCTGCCCACCAATGAAATTTGAGTTTCAGTCTCACATGGGTGATGAGGTCTGTAATTGACTACTTGAACTTTGACTACTTGAGTGATTCTCCTCTTGACATTCTCAACACCTATACCAATACAGTGTATTGAGTCCAAAATTTCACAAAAAATGTTATTAAATCTTTCTAGCCCTCCCTCTTACATTATTTGAAATGTGCAAAGTTCAACTACTACTGACTACCATTTAAAGAATATCATGGGGAGAACTCATTTCAAAATGGCAGGGAAAGTTGGAGAAGGAAAACTATTTTTCCAGAAATTTTTCCACAATGGTAGAACTAAAACCTTACAGAGATAAATATTCTGTTTTGAATTCTTGTTATATTCATTTTCTCAAAATCCTAGTTGAAGTGAATTTCAAGAATTAATCATTTATACTTCTGTCCTTGGATAATATTTCAAATCATGAAAGCTACCAGAAGAACAAATTATTTGGAATTTACTGGGCAGGGTGAAATAGACCAAATATATAAGATAATACTCGGGGGGATCTCAATTACTTTGTTTATACTGACAAAACTTATGTAATATATGTTTTGTTAATATCATCTAAGGAGATTAAATTTATTATCATATTTTTCATATAAGATAAAGTGTAAGAGCTGAAAGCAGAATGCTCTATTTCTTGAGTATTTCTAATTTAATTATTTTATTTTTTGACTCTGGGTGAATGACTGGTTTGGAAATACCTCAAACCAACAGTTATATGCTCAAAGACACAACATTCTGAATAGGAAGATAAATTAAATGTAAAGTAAGTTTTTTGAGGAGACAACTATTTTACTTTTGTCTTTGTATGCTCTGCATAGTGCCTTGCAAACAGTAGGTACTTAATAAGTGGATATTGAATTGAATTATTGGCCTGTGTTCTATCAAAAAAAAAAGGAGATGGTTACTATATTTTTATTTTTCAACCATGACCAAATGTAAATTGACCTGAGATAACAGCATGTCCTAGACAGGAATGACTATAGTCAGTATCTCCTGAACTCAAAAACAATCAATATTTTGTTTTTGAAACTGATAAACCTAAATCTCTTTTCTACATTAAAGACAATGGCAAGAAACCTATGAAAACTCAAGAACTATCCTATCTTTTATACATCTCCTTCAGGTTCTGACATTTGCTTCCAGTGCAATCTGAAATAAGTCACTTAACATCTCTAGTCCTCAGTTTCCTTATCTGTCAAAAAGAGGTTGAACAAGGGTGGCTAGGTGGCATAGTGGATAAAGCACCAGCCCTGGAGTCAGGAGTACCTGGGTTCAAATTCAGTCTCAGACACTTAATAATTACCTAGCTGTATGGCCTTGGGCAAGCCACTTAACCCCAGTTGCCTTGCAAAAACCTAAATAAAAAAAAAGAGGTTGAACAAAAATTATCTTTCACATAGCTCTAAATAAATGTACCTGTTGAACATTTCTGAGTAGGGTGTAGGTTCTAAGGGACCTTTTGAAAAACTTGGTGAGGGAGGGCACAGAATTTTAACAGTTAAAAACTCAGTGAAAAAGTGCCAAGATTGAAATCATATAGATAGTGCTTAAATATCTTAGCATCCAAACCTAAGTTTTTATTAGATTGTGAGCTCCTTGAAAGCAGATTATTTTTACCTTTATTTGTATTGCCAGTGCTTACCTGGCACCTAATAGATAATAAATGATTGTTTAATTGATTAATTGTTATCTTGGGAAGAGGGAAGGGAAAGAAGTGACGGAGAAAATTTTGGAACTCAAAATTTTACAAAAATGAATGTTGAAAACTATCTTTACAAATAATTGGGGGAAAATACTGTAACAATTTTTTAAAAACTCAAAAAAATGATACTTAGCTCAGCATGGGCTCTATGACTCAACTGATCCTTAGTCTAGTTGAAAGACATTTAGATTTTGTTCCCCTTTTGTGTGACTCTCTAACAATATTTTCAGTCATTAAGAAAGTTCTTGGAGCGTGAACTTTAAAATCAAGACCTAATCTCCAGGCATCTTTGAGCTAGATTCCACACAGATGTTTTTCTCATAGTAATACATAGGCCACATCATTGCATCTGGTCCTTGCCTTTTCTATAAGAGGAGTTAATGTTAAATTGAGTGTTTGAGCTGACTATTAAGAGATGTATAAGGGGGATTCTTAAGGGACCAGCAGTGACTCATTGGGAATTTAAACAGAATGGAATAATCTCTGGTTTCTGAAATTCAAACTCAGGCTTCACCATGCGCTGTGATTCTTTCTCAGGTCTGTCAGGTCAGTGCCCAGCAGCCAGTACAAGCGGATCTCATGCTCAGGTACCAGCAGCTGCAGTCACGACTGGCCACGCTCAAAATTGAGAATGAGGAGGTGAGATTTCTTTCCAAGGCATGATATATTTCACCATTACCATGCTATTGGTCGCCATTTGTAATACATAACAACAACAGAATATTAACATAGTTAATGCACTATCTTCATAATACAAAACATCCATCGAAGTATTATTTACAATATCTGTAAGGAATAGCATTATCTACAAGGATTAAATCTAAGATTCTTATGTGCCTCAGTAGGTAAAAGGTGTAGGGGTAAAGTATTGATCTAGCTATCAACACTGAGCTCAAAACCTACCCAAACTCTTAACAACTGTGCAACCCTGGGAAAGTTACTTAATATTTCTTATCTTCAGTTTCCACCCCCCCCATAAAATAGGAATAATAAAAATAAAAACCTTCCCAGGGTAATTGTGAGGCTCAAATGAGATGATATAAATAAAGCAGTTTGCAAACTTTAAAGTACTATATAAATGTTAGTTATTATTATTATTATTATCATCATCATAAAAGAAGACTCAGACATTCTCTTCACTTAAATATAAATTTATCTCTTGCTTGGAGCATGTGATGTCATCAGTGTTGGTCCTCCCTCCATCAATCCCTATCATAGTCTTTCTATACCTTAGTAGTCTTCAGGAGATATTAGCGGTCAGAAAAGATCATCATTTGTTGACCAACTTTATAACATTTGAGCCTTGCTAAATCTAGCTTAAGTGATCCTCAGATAACAGATAAATGTCCATCACTGGGGCTGAATCTTAAATCTTATACTTAAATTAGGTTAAATGTTGGAAAACTCAGCAAGAACAGCCTCTGAATTATCACAGATAGCAGTGAAGTTCAAACTAAAGTAAGTTCTATTGGGAGGAAAGATTTGCTGTCCTGCTATCATGACCAACCAAGCATGAGTCTAGCTAAGTACAAAGAGATTCATCTTCAAAAGTTGGCTGAAAGGTCACAATAGCCAAAAGATTATCACATCAGAAAAAAAAATAGGATCCATTGAATATGCCGGCCCCTTCTTGTTTCTTCAGTGATAGTGACTTCAGTGATGTTTGTCCTTCTTTGCAGAAGACTATGACAGGGGAGGTGATGCCATGACAAACAAATGAATTGGATTTGGAGGGGGTGGTATTATGCAAAGTCACTAGCCTCAGTTTCTCCTCTAGAGTCATCTGGGTAGAGTAACCAGATATGGATCTGGAGATGGCCCTAGATACAAGGCAATCAGGGTTAAGTAACTTGCCCAAGGTCACCCAGCTCTTAAGAATCAAGTGTCTGAGGCTAGATTCTAACTCCCATTCTCCTGACTCCAAAGCCAATGCACAGAGCCAAGGATACTAAGAATGACACCATTTTTAGACAACCTGGAAACATTGATTTTAAATGCTGGTACTTTAAATGTATAAAGTAGCTAGGTGATGCAGCAGCTGAAGGGCTAGGCAGAGAGCCAGGAAGGTTTGTCTTCTTGAGTTCAAATCTGATCTCAAACACTTATTAAATGATCCTGACCAAATCATAACCCTGTTTGCCTCAGTTTCCTATATTTCTATAAAGTGAGCTGAAGAAGGACAATCCACTCCAATCTTTGCTTAAGAAAATATCATAGAAATCAAAAAGAGTTAGATGTACCTGAAAAAGACTAAACAATAACTCTAAATGTATAATTTTGATACAAACCTAATCAGTACATTGTGGATAGTACTGAATTGTGTACAAATATAAGCATTCTCATTTTTAAGCAAAACCAGAAACTTCATATTGTAGCAAAATGAAATGCTAATACAATTTTACAAAGAGAGGTACATTGAATAGGCACTGACTCAGATAAGTCGAATCCTGGGAAAGACCTCAAAAGATTTTAAAAAGGCCAAGGTCATCCACAGCATCCTGGGCCATCGCCAGTTGTCTTCACTTTTATCTTGCATTTAGACTCCAAGGCTGACACAGCTCTGCCTCACTTAAATCCAATTCACACATAAGTCAACATATCACCCTGGTCATATCATTGGAAGTATTTAAGAACTAATTATAACTAATAGAGAATCCAGGAATGAAAGCGACTTAAAAACTGGAAGACTGATCAGAAATCTTACAATCATCATATTTATTTTCTTAAGGAAGATACTAAATATGACATATACCAAACATAAGGGGAAAACTATGATCATGGAAGTCATATTAGAATCCGCTGACTGTGCAGTTGTATTTTTGACTAGCACAAAAGTGAAAAGCAATGCTAAATTAGTGAGGGAAAGGATTTATAAAGATGAAATTGTATTCTGCAACTATTTAAATAAAAAATGGGGTGGCTAGGTGGCACAGTGGATAAAGCACCGGCCCTGGAGTCAGGAGTACCTGGGTTCAAATCCGGTCTCAGACATTTAATTACCTAGCCATGTGGCCTTGGGCAAGCCACTTAACCCCATTGCCTTGCAAAAAAACCTTGATAGATAGATAGATAGATAGATAGATAGATAGATAGATAGATAGATAGATAGATAGATAGAAACTTCAAAGTATAGGGGAGGGACAAAAGTTGAGAAATTGACTCTGGCTGTCACCTTTTCTTAGAGAAATATAACTGATACAAAACAATTATCTTTACTGTTCCTCGTGTTTTACAAATTAACTTGTCTTTTCAGTTGGTACAGTCTGTAACCGCTGCATCTCTTTACTTGGGCAGAAAGATCAAATGTTTGCCAACTGAAGCAATTTCTGAGTTCTTTTGGCCTCATCACTATGAAGGGATTTTTTTTAAAGGTGGACTAGTCTTAGAGCAAAAGTGTGAAGTTTTCACTGAATCACCCTTTATTTATTCAGGTATCTATAATCTATTAAAAATAAGAAGGTCTCTGGTACATCCTTAATGAAGGATGTGTGGGAAAACTTGAACAAGAATTATAAAGGGATGGGAATCTAGAGATGAACTGCAGCCTGGGACAATCTACACTCGGTACCCACCTTGAAAGAGTCATGGATTTTGAACTATGTTGTATAATTGTTGAAAATTGTCCTCATATAGACACAACAATGCTCATTATGAAATTCACTGTCAGACTACAAAAAAATAATATTCATCATAAATGCTAAGGATCTTTGAGCTCATGTTTTCGCTTGTTTTTCCAGAATAGTACACACAAGTATAAGCCTGTGCTTAGAGAATGAACATGTGTTCCATAAAATGCGAATTATTATAAACTCATAGTTATCAAAGAGATCACATGATAATTTATCATATCAGCAAATGGTTGCTGAACACTAGATACTATAAAGGTAAAATAGTCCTTGCCCCCAAGATATTTTATTGGGGGGAGTCAAGGTAGTTTTTAGAAGCTGTGGCATTAGAGGTAGAAGGAGAGGAAGGAAAGAGAGAGTAAACCTACTATGTGCCAGACACCGGTTGTGGAGGGATTTTTTGGTTTTTTCTTTTTGTTTTTTACAAATATTATCTCATTTGATCCTCACAGAAACCCTGAAAGGTAGATGTTGTTAATATCCACATTTCATAGTTGAGAAAACTTATTTGCTTATATTTTATTTTTATTTATAATTTGAGGCAAACAGATTAAGTGACTTTCCCTAGATCACACAGCTAGTAATTGTCCAAGGCTGGATTTGAACTCAGGTCTTCCTTACTCCAGAAAGTGTCATATGAGCTGAGTCTTAATGATAATTAAAGATCCTGAGAAGTGGATATACAATCCAAGCATGGGGAACAACACAAAGGTGGAAAAAGAGTCAGGAATAGAAAGGAGGTCAGTTTGATTAGACTGAATATGCTATGTGTGAAGAGTAGCGATGCTCAATAAGGCTAGAATTAATAAGATGGTTCAGATTGTGAAGGAATTTAAATCCCATGAAGAGACTTATGTGTTTGCTCTTAGAAATAAGTTTATTAAGTAAGGGAAATGGGCACATTGGGAAGTAACTGGAAGCTATATGAAGGATCTATTGAAATGGGGTCAAGATTTAAGACAGAGATCCCAACTTTAAGATTATTGTGATAGATCAAACCCGAGATGATAAGATCTTGACTAGGGTGCTGTCAGTATTGATGGAAGATGAGGGATGCAAAAAATGTAGCAGGTGTAGAGAGTACATAGTGCGTGGAGTGAATGAATGAGGAGTTGAAGTTTACAATAAGATTATGAACCTGCTGATTGGAAGGACAGTGATTCTAAGGATCAAGTTTGAGAAGAAAAAGTGAGTTCTGTTAACTAAATCTGAGATATCCATGGGATTTCCAGACTAAAAGATCTAATAGGTAATTGATGTTGTGGAGCTAGAGCTCAAGAGTGAGTCAGAATGGATATATAAATTTGAAAATCGTCCATAGAGATGATAATTAAACCCATGGGAACCTGATGATTCTGCAAAATGAAAGGAACCCAGGACCTTTCATTCAAGACCTTAGAGGTCATTTTTTTTTTCTAACTCCTAACTACTTGTGTCTGAAATGAATCTAATTAAATTTAGTAAATGCCAAAATAAGAATTCTGAATAGTGAATACTTCCCAGAAATGATTCTTATACCATGTCATTTTCATTCTATTTAAATATTTCTAATTGTACATATATGTATGTCTTTGTTGGTATTTTATGTGTAAAACTTTCTTAACCAATTTATTTGAATTTGAACCAATGTAATTTTTGACTCCCATTCTAACTACAAAAATTAGGCCACCCTTATTGAAACTGGTGAATTTATGTTGAACCCAAGGATATATATATATACTATCAAACTGAATTTTTCTTGAAACTGAAACTATTGGCTTTCCTTCTGGCCATAGTACCACATAGTTGGGGCTTTGGCAAGTCTCCCAGTGCATTTTACGAGGTCCCATTAAGCCTAGATTTTGTGTGTCCAGGAACTTTCAAGTATAAAAAAACCCCACACATACCCTTATTACTGCTGCTATTATGGAACATTTACTGAACTCCCCAGGCAATGATGTGGATAAGCACAATGTTGTTACAAACTGAATAAGACAGGCAATACTTTAAATATTAGAAACAAACCTGGGGAGGAATTAAATATATTTCTTTTGATGTTTCTGCAAAATATGTCCAGAATTTTGCATCTTTGGTTGTCAAAATCATGTTCCTAAAGAATTCTTCTGCTCCATAAAGGGGTAGGCGGGGGGAGGGGATTCTATGGCCTCCAACCAGGGAGCAGGTATGTAAGTGATGTATGAGGATATAAAGGTCCATCGACAAATACCCCCAGTATCATCAGAAAAGGCAGCATTATGTCATTTTATGTTGGCCCAGCCTCCACTCTCTCTAAATACCTATTGATCTTAATCTAGGAAGCAATGGAAGCGATTTTAGCTTTATTTCGCAATAGCAGAGGCAAAAAGTCTTTTCTTGTATTTTCAGCTGTAGCTATTTATAGCCTACTCTTCATTGCTGTTCCCGGGTACACCTTATTCCACTGAAGGTGTTCTAGTCCAGCTGACTAGAATAAATTAGAACAGTCCATTCTGGGAAGAGAGAAGATGAAGGGTGAATCAATCATCTAGATTTATAAAATAATTTATGTTACAGATAGGGTGAGCATGCTCTTTTTCATTACACCTTAGGAGATGTGAATTACAGGGACCTTGAAAGTAGTTTGAGGACAAACAAAGGGAAATAGAAATTATCTTAATGAATCGATGGAATTTATGAGCCCTAAGAAGTGGTATAGGCTGAAAATAAAAGTTGAGGAAGTGTTTGGATAAAGAATGAATAATGATTTATCATGCTTATGTTGCTTATTACTAGTTTAGATCTTTAGATTTGCAGATTCAACCTTTAAAACAACTGTTTCCACCATATGATCTGAACTAGGAAAACATATGTTTTTCCCTGAGATGCAAACTCACTAATTTATAAACTTGAATTTTTAATGTTTTTAATTGTCAAAAATAGGGGATATGAGGGTACTTGCTCTGTGATTTCATTGCTATCAGAACTTCCCAGGTGAGAAAATTTCTTCTATCACATGCAGATTAGCACCTTCTCAGGATTTTGTGTCTTAATCTGGAGTATATATGCAAGATTTTGTTGTGGGAAAAAAAGTTATAAATAGCTATTTGAAAATAATTAGTTTCCTTTGTAATCCTTTATATTTTATTTTATGCATTTGAAAACCACCCTGAGGAAGGACCCATAGGCTTCACTTGACTGACAAAAGGGGACAATAACAAAAAAAAAAAAAGTCTTGACTTCAGAGAGTTGGTTAGGCTATTGACAGGTTAAGTGATCTACTCAGGGTCCCATAATGTGAGCCAATATGTGTCAGAGGTGATACTTGAATTTGAATTCAAGTCTTTGCTCTGAGGCCAGTTCTGTGACCACCATACCTTGCTGCATCTTTATTAAATTAACTTAATTCATTCATTAGCAAACACTTTTTTTATGACCTAACATTTTCATTTATTAAAAATGTGTTTTTTCTCTTAAATGAATGAAAAAAATTATCTGCCAATTTCTTTTTTCCTTATTGATATTTTGTTTTTCCAATTACATGTTATTACAGTTTTTCAACATTCAACCACAGGCATATTTATAAATTACACAATTTTCTTCTACCTTCCCATCTCCTTCCCCTCAGTGGTGAATAGTCTATTGAAAATTGTACATGTATCTTTGTATTTAATATGTTTACATATTAGTTATTTTCTGTATGAGTAATGAAGACTAAGGGAAAAGAAAGAAAACCATGAGATAGGAAAGAAAAACAAAAAAATTAAGTGAACATAGTGATCATTCAGATTCTATAGTTTGTTGGGTTTTTCTGGGTGGTTTTGTTTTCTTTGTCAGAAGTGGATGGCATTGTCTGTAACAGGTCTCCCAGGGTTGCCCTAGCTCTCTGAACTGCTGAGAGGATCTGCATCCATCAAAATTAATCAACTCACATATGTTGTTGCTAATATGTACAGTGCTCTCTTGGTTCTACTCCCTTTCTTCAGCATCAGAATTTGTCATTTTTTCCATGCTTCTCTTATGTCTGACTACTCATTATTTCACATAGAACAATAGTATTCTATAACATTTCATATACCATAATTTGTTCAGCCATTCACCAACTGATGAGATACCCTCAATTTCCAATTCTTTGTCACTACAAAAAAGAGCTGCTATGAATATTTTGAAATGTGAGACTTTTCCAAACATTTTTTATGATTTCTTCTGTATATAGGCTTAGTATTGGTATTGCTGGGCCAAAGGTATGATCAGTTTTATTGCTCTTTGGTCACAGTTCCATATTGCTCTCCATTATGATTGGATTAGTTCACAACTCCACCAATGGTTATCTGCCACTTTCTTGACACAGCAGACACTTTTTAATGAATAGTCAAACAAATGCCTTCACAAAGTGCTATCTAAAAAAGTGTTTTTCTTAAAATTAGTGTTAAAAAAGAAAATAAGAATGGACTATTTAATTTTTTAAAATTTTTTTAAAGTTAATTCCAAAATTATTCCAAATAATATTTTATTTTCCCCAATTACATATAAAAACAATTTTGAATTTCTTTAAGTTCCAAAATTTCTCTCCTTCCCTCCCCTCCCCTATGCCTGGGAGAAGATAACTAATCTATATGTTATATATGTAGCAAACACTTTTTAAAGATGATATCTTACACTGAGATGAGTTTTAAAGAAAACTAAGTCTAGACTAAAATTTGATATCTTTTCCACTATTATGTCAACTTGTTCGAAACTTCATTTCATATGAAGTCCCTGGCAAGAAAGTTCTTCTTAAACTTTTTTACTTAAGCCAAGTGACTTGTTGGGAGTTATTGCTTAGAGGAAGTCTCTCTTCCCAGTAATATGTCCTTCATTTGGACACTGGTTCAACAACAGAGTACCTCTGACCACATATCTCTTTGTGTTGGCTATCATGGGGAATGGGAATCATTACTGGGACTGGCCTCCTTCAGCACTTACTGCTTGAGTAATTCCATACAGAGTTCCATTTCTTCCTGTGAAATCTTTTTCTCCCTTTCCCTTCATGACATAGAAGAGAAGTAGATTATTTGAGAGTATGACTTTCCCTGTCATTAGGTTCTCTATTCACCCATTTTGGCCCAAACTAATTTACATATAATATATATAATTTCAACATAGCTTCACCTAAAATAGATCCTTCCAGGTTAATTTCATTTCCTTTTGTATAGGATTCTTGAACTGTTACAAGATAGAAGGGATACTATATATAAGTAGTTTATTCAAATTTCAGCATACCATATTAAAATAGCAGACACTATTCTCATGAAGAACATGGAGAGATGTAGATTAGATGATAATACCATTAGATAGATACAGAATTTCAATGGATGACTGACTTCAAAGAGTCGCTATTAATAGTTCACTATTAATGTGGAAAAGCCCAGGGATCTGGACTGTTGAGCATTTTATTAATTCTTTTGATTAAAGGCATAAATGGTAGAGCCTCAGATTCACAGATTTCAAAAAAAAGCTAGGAGCATTACTTAACACAGAAGTTGAAAGTCAAGATCCAAAAAGATCTTGGTAGGCTAGAGCCCTGGAATAAATCAAATAAGATGAAATTCAATTAGGAGATAAGCTGATAGGTAGATTGATAGATGATAGATATTTGTAGAGGTTGATAGATAGGAGATATATATGTATATATGTATACATATACATACACACATATCACCTCTCATTTGAGTAGAAAATCATCAACTTTACATGTGTGAAAAAGAACTGGGGTTCAGTGAATGGCAAGTTCAACAGGAAGCAATAGTGTGATATGATGAATCCCATCTTGGCTTTATTGAGAAAGGCATAGCTTCTGGTAATAAATTGTAATGGTCCCATTCACTGTGTTCTGCCCTTTTCTAACCTCATCCAGGATATTATATTCAGTTCCGGATCTCATAGTTTAAGAATTAATTTGATAAACTGGAGAATGTTCAGATGAACACAAGTAAGTCGGTAAAGGAAGCAATATGAGTCCATCTCACATGAGAAACAGTTAAAAGGGTCTACTGATGTTAAGCTTGAAAAAGAGAAAACTCAGTGAGGTAAATGATAGCTCTCTTCAAGTAATTGATGGTCTTCATGGAAGAGAAATTAAAACTGTTCTTTTTGGTCCCTGACAAGAGACTCAAGAGCAATGGTCAGTAATGATTGCAAAGAGGAAACTTTAGGTGTGATATCAAGGAAAGCTTCCTAATTAAGAGTGGTTTTAAAAGTGAAATGAACTGTCTCAAGTGGTGGTGCATTCATCCTTCTTAGAATTTTTCAAGCAAAATTGGACTACCATGGGTTGAACTAGATAGCTACTGAAATCCCTATGAAAATGCAAGGAAATTCTATGTAAATCCAAGATCATAGCCTATGTTGTCTAAGTATTTCTTGGGGCACATACCCCTTGAGAAGGGGAGGGCATCAGCTTCCCTTATAGACATTATAGATATGAAGAGATGATTAGAACAGATGAATCATCAGCTTTGTAGCTTTCTCCAGTGATCTAACTGCTTTTTGAAGAATGAAAAATGTCAGCAACCTACAGCAGTTTTCCAAAATGATTCTTCCTTGAGAGAACAATTTGTACAATAATAATATTGTACGGAAAAACGACATTAAAGCTCTAATCAATACAGTGACCAACATGATTCCAGAAGAATGTTACTCATCTCCTGACAGAGTGGTGGTGGATTCAAGATGCAGGAGATGTATATTTTTTGAACATGGTCAATATGGGGATTTGTTTTGTTTGACTGTGCTTCTTTTGGCAAGGCAACCAGGGTTAAATAACTTAACACAGTAAGTGTTAAGTATCTGAGCTCATATTTGAACTCAGGTCCTCCTGATTTCAAGGCTGATACTCTATCCCTTGTACTAGTTAGCTATCCCAACTATGCATATTTGTTAAAAGCTTTTAATTTTTTTTTCCCCCTGTTGGGGGTGAGAGAAGATGGAAAAATTTTAAAAAAATACCTATGAATTAGCAACCACTTTCACAGAATTCTATGATAGTTGTTACTGTGTGGAGAAAGATTGACAAACTGGTGAAATATTGAAGGTGAATATGTGGAGGATGTTACTGTGTGAAGCAACTGCCGCTGTCATGGCTAAAGGATTTGATATCCTGGGTATAAAACCTGTCCAGAGGATGTGACTAAGCTTGTGTTTGAGACATTTTGTATTTTTACCAAAATGATCATTAGCACTCTGTGTTTTTTTTATAATCATATGGAGAAGATATTTTTTAAAAAATTCAACTTTCTCTTTAAGAAAAAAAATCCCTGTTCATTGAGACAAAAATAAAAACCTATAGATAGATAGGTCAATGTTATTCTTCTTAATATGTGGTCTGGTGGTGCATCTTACCCTGAGTATATACTAGTTGTTAAATTTATTGGGAGATCTCAATGTCTTCCTTCTTGAGATTTTTGTGTCTCCAGCCACAAAAATAAAGGCTTCTCATTTCCACTGCTAATGAGGAGTTACCAGGAATGCTACATGAGCTGCTTCATACTTTTTTATTCTCCTGTGACTTGTAAATATGGCTTTTCTATATAAAACTGTGCTGTTCTTTGTTGAGACTATCCCATGGGATAATAGTAACAAAAGGCATGCCATTCCCCATTTCTAATCAATCTTATTCAACCAGACAGTTCAGAATTGAATAGCTGAATCGTTTGTCCTATTGAGACTTAGCAAGGTCAGTTAAATTCATGGGGAAGAGGTATAAGCTGAGAAATTTCTAATATGTCATATAAATAAGTACATATATATGGCATTATTCTTTTTTACAGAAGAGGAAATTGAGATTCAGAAAGGTTCTCTTCTTTGTCAGTAGTTGCATGATTGGTTAGTGGCAAAATCAGAATTTGAACTCAGGATTCCTGAATCCACTCCTCTGACTACCCAACCACACTGCCTCTCAAAATCAGTATCTCAGAAACATAGAGTTTTATAATCAGGTAGTAGCTCAGAAAACATCTGTTCCAGAAACTAGCAACCTTTTAAGGGAAAAACTTATATTATGTCACATCATTATGTATGTATGCTATATGCACAGATAGTTTAAGTCTTTAAGGATCTATATTGGTTTTGCTGGAGCAGGAAACACACACATTCTCCACCATCCCCCATTACTAAATAAATGATCCCTGAGAATTTCTATAGTCAAAAAATATATCACTTAGTTGTCAACTCACTGTTGAACTTCTAACTAGACCTAAGCTAAGCAGTCCTTAAGCATCAGACAATACAGTTTATTACTAGGCCTATCCTTGACATCTTTCTAGCTTAGTAGGACTTGACTAGGTTTATATTCTGATAGCATAGCATTTAAGAATTTCACAGAACATATGTTCAAAATAATCATAAAAGAGGGGCGGCTAGGTGGCGTAGTGGATAAAGCACTGGCCTTGGAGTCAGGAGTACCTGGGTTCAAATCCGGTCTCAGACACTTAATAATTACCTAGCTGTGTGGCCTTGGGCAAGCCACGTAACCCCGTTTGCCTTGCAAAAACTAAAAAAAAAAAAAATAATAATCATAAAAGATATCAACTTTACAATAAAATAGAGCATTAGAGCAGGAATTCAGGTATTATTGTTGACATATCTACATTTATACCTACATGTTAAATAAATGTGTTGTAATTAATGTCTATGAAATTTTACATAGAATTTATCTTTATAAGTGTATATATTTTAATGACTATTTTTATATGTAGATTAATATAATAAAACTAAATAATTATTATTGTTTATAGGAGTATAATTTAATGCAGAGGTGTTACCCTACAAAACTCTCCAGTGCAGTCTGAATCAGATTAAAATGTATTTGGGAAATATTTAATAAGATAAAAATACAATTAAACATAGTATTAAAATATAATTTTATCTAAGTCGATTTGTGGTCCTCTCTTCTCCTTAAGTATACCACTACTTCTAAGAACTGAGACAAAAGATGGCCAACCACTGGTGAGGTTGAGGTCAGGAGTTTTGGGTTCAAGTCCTACCTCTAGGTATATAACCATGCACAAGTCCCTTAACCATTCAGAACCTCAGTTTTCTCAACTGTAAAACCATGGTACTCTTAGCTAATAAAGTGATTATAAGAAAAGTGCTTTTCAAATTCTAAAGAACTGGAAAATGTGAGGAACAATTGTTAATATGCATATATGACTAAGGAACTAAAAGAGATGCCCTTGAAATTTCTGTGGCCTTCTTCCATTTGTATATTAATACAAAGAGCTGCCCAAAGTCACATGGTAGCTTAGGCAGGATTAGAACTCAGGTCTTCCTGACTTTCAGATCCAGCATTCCATCCATTGCACCACTTCCTGTCTCAAGTGCAATGGGTTACCAACATCTGATAGTGGAATTCTCTTTCCTTCTTAAATACATATAGATGAGAAATTAAGTAATTTTCACTAAAGCTCATGTAGTACTTCAGCCAGAACACTTAGGCTTCTAAACTCTTATTCCACTGGGTTTTTACGAGATATCATTTTGTATATATAATACAGTTCAATTACTTCTGTTTGCCCTAATTCTTCATCTTGTTTCCAAATCTCTTCACCCCTCTGAATGGTATCTGAGGTCACTTTTGTCATAATTGTTATTTTTTTCCTATGAGATGTAGAAAATGTATTTTTGTCCCCAGGTTAAGAAAACGACAGAAGCCACCTTACAAACAATACAAGACATGGTGACCATTGAGGATTATGATGTCTCGGAATGCTTCCAGCACAGTCGGTCTACAGAGTCTGTAAAGTCCACTGTCTCAGAAACATACTTAAGTAAACCCAGCATAGCTAAAAGAAGAGCCAACCAGCAGGAAACTGAGCAGTTCTACTTCATGGTATGTCCTTCATTTCCCAAACCATAGTGTCCACTTGAGATAACACAAAGATAATAATTTGAAAATATTGCCTTTTGTGATCATTTTTTTTAAATCCATCTTCCCAATGTGCAGAAATTCAGAGAATACTTAGAAGGCAGTAATCTCATTACAAAGCTTCAAGCCAAACATGATTTGCTGCAAAGGACACTGGGAGAAGGTAAGCAATATAAAATTATTAGGAAGGAGGTGATTCACTAAGATGAAAAAAGTGGTCTGGAATTGGAATCAGCTTTAATACCTACTAACTAGGTGAGGGGTCACCAGATTCATCTGAGCCTTAGTTGCCTCATCTGTAAAATGGAAAGAATGATTCCTAATACTAACTACTTTATAAGATTATCATAAGACAAATCTAAGCCTTCAAATGCTATGTAAATGTGAGTGTTAATAATAATAATCAATCTACACATACATGCATATATTTAAATAATTATACAGTGGTCACATATATGAATTCATAAATGCCCATATATATATATATATATATATATATATATATATATATATATATTGCATCATTTGCATATATATGTGTATAAATAAGTATCCACTAGATTATAAATTCCCCGAGGACAACAGCTATGTTGTCACTTCTATGTTTAGTACATAGTAAGTAAGTAACAAATAATGAATTGAATTGGGTAAGATGAAGAACATGTATTATTAATAGAAAGGGAATTAGAGAGGGTAGAAAGGGTATGCAGATGGTGTCTAAAAAAGGATGATAGAGGTAATGTGATTCCAAAGGGATTTCAACTGATAAACCACACCTAGCTTCCCTTCCCTATAACATATACAACCTACATTACCTCTCTACCAGTAGCTTATTTTGATTTTGCAGAGTGTTTTTTATGGGTTTAGGGTTTCATTTTCTTCCCTAAAAATCCAATTTTTTTTTCAGTATGTTGGTTTCCTTTAAGAACTCTCTTTATATTGGGTTAATCTCCTGTCTAAGAATAAAACTATTCCAGTGAAAAGGGGACTCTATAATTCAGATTAAATCTTTTTAGGTTATTTGTAAAATTAAAAATGAAAATAGAAATATAAAATCAAATCACCACTTTACCTGCCCCTTAGCCTGTTTACCTAAGCTCTCTTTTATTCATATTGCATAAGCCCTGAAGAAATTTAATTGAAAGTGAATGGAGGATATATGTCATCCTCTCTTCTCTTTTCCCAGGAAGTAAACAAATTTCCTACTTTATTTCTTAATATCTCTAAGCACACAGTCATTACCTTTCACCTGGACTATTGCTATAGCCTTCAGAATCTCAAGTCTCTCCCTTCTTCAATCCGTCATCCTACCCTCAAGTACCAAAGTGATTTTTTAAAGTGCGTTTCCTAACATGTCCTTCTGCTATACAATAAGTTCCAATAGTTCCCCAATGCCTCTAAAATCAAACAGAAATTTCCCTTCACCACATGGCCTCTGCATTCCTTTCCAACCCAATTCTATATTACAGCACTTCCCTTGCTTGTGGTCCACCTGAACAAGGCTTCTTACTAATCCTCTCACACTCTTCTTATCTTTTATCTCTAAGCCTTTGAACTGATTTCCTCCTCTGTCTAGAGTGTACTCCTCCCTCACCCCAGTTTCTAAGAATTCTTTATTTTCTTCTGAATCTGATCTTCACCTAACCCTGGAAGATAGGTTCTGTGATCAACTCGGTTTTACAGATGAGGAACCTGAGACAAATAGGCAAATAAGTCAAGGTCGCAAAGCTAGTAGGTGTCTGAGTTCAGATTCAGCTGCTTATGTGTTCTCCCCCCAAAGATATATAAGCTTCTTAAGGTCAAGAACAATTTGGTTGTTTTTTGTTGTTGTTGAGTCATTTCAGTCATGTTCAAATATTCATAACCCATTTGGGGTTTGTTTGGGGTTTTTGACAAAAATACTAGAAAAGTTTGCCATTTCCTTCTCCAGCTCATTTTACAGATAAAGAAACTGAGTCTGATTTGAATTCAGGAAAAGTCTTCATGATGTCAGACTCAGTGTTCTATCAACTAAGCTGCCCTTGTAGTCTCATAATAAGCATTTGCTAGATGATCAATTATACTTCCAAACTGTAAGGTAGAATTTGTCGCCTAAGAGGGAAGAAAAACACTAAAAATGACAAGTTTTTGAAAAACCTGGCTGTATATTTCTTTGCCCACTTTTCTTGGCTTTTCAAATCTCTGTCTCTCTCTGTCTCTCTCTCACACAGAATGCCTAATAGAGCAGCATACCCCTGAAGTCATTTCTGAGCACAAAGGCACTATTTATCCTCAGTGAACATTAAGGCTTAGAGGAATATTCTGCATTCTACCTAGAGGGTGTGATGTCACTTTGCAAATGGTACTCTTATGAGACTTTGCTCTGTGAATTCATTCTTGGCACCAGACACTGTATGAGTTAAGACACTTGAGGTCACATTCAGAGAGTTTTTATGGAAATGATTCACTGTCTAGAATGGAGTCTATGTCTTCTCAATAGAAAAATCAAGACTTAATATTATTTTAGTATGCTTTTATTAAATAATGCTATATTCTGGTCAGTTGTTGATCTATATCCCAGATTACATCTTCAGGTGCCAAACTGCGCTACAACTTACAGACGCATTGTACAAGTTTATCATTTCATCATTTAGAATCAGGGAATTCACCCTGAGCTATTGTGGCCAAGGATGCCAACACCTCATGGGACCATATCTCTTCTGTTTGAGGGCCCTGGATTCCCTCCACACAATAGGATGTCTGTTCTTTGTTTAAGATACTGCTACAATGCCAAATATAGATCAATCCTCCAATGTAGGGGAAAGAGAACCAACTGGTCTAACCTGAATGTAACTTAAGTCACACACACACACACACACACACACACACACACACACACACACACACAGACACACACACACAGCTGCTTCTTTAAATAAATTTTGTTCCTGATTCCATTTTCCCTTTTCTTGTTGATGGAGGAGAACATCAGACCCTCCATGGTAGATATGGTTTGTATGGTCCAGGAAAAGCCACTTTCCAGTGAGATTAGTATTTCAGATTGTGTGGTTTGGATCTTGTTTACCCCTGAGGTCTTAGGAGGTCACAGGAAGGCTTTTTCTTCATTCAGTATCATTTAACAAGTATTTATTGAGTAATGACTAAGAGCATGAGAAATACAAAGATAGCACATAACCCATATCTTTGAGGCATTTGAGACCTAATTAGGGACACAAGACACAAGAAATATGCATATGAAATATTTAACAGTCCAAGACACTGGGTGATAAAGTGCCCAGATGACTGGTAAAAGGAACATGTGACCTGGGAGATCAGAGGTGTGAGAGATAAGTGAGAATTAAATAGACCTGAAGGATGGCTGGGATTTTGTTAGGTACAGACGATAATAGAGATAGGCATTTTTGGCAGAACCCGTAGCTTCAGTTGTGTAGAGTCTGGTATGTTGTGAAAGCAAAAAGGAAACCTTTCTGAATGTCACAATTAATTTGGGGCAGGGGTTATTTTTGCAAGGCAATGGGGTTAAGTGACTAGCTCAAACTCACATAGCTAGGTAATTATAAAGTGTCTGAGGTTAGATTTGATCTCAGATCCTCCTGACTCCAGGACTGGTGCTCTATCCACTGCACCACCTAACTGGTCCCTAACAATTAATTTTTTTTTAAATTTTATTGCTTCCTATAATGCAAGGTTTTAAATTTCATACTTAGTATACCAAGACAGAAGTGAAATAGGGGCAAGTGAATAGTACAATATGAGGGGCAAGGAAGAATGATCCTGGAAATGCTTCTTTTTGAGGTGAAAGAGAAAACAGCATAGGATAGAAGGAAAAGCTTCAAGGAAGAAGAGGTACTTAAGTCAAGATCTAAAAGTAGATAAGGATGGTCAGGGAATAAAATCTAGGCACAGAAAGTTGTATTAATGGTTTGAGGTGGAAGAGGTGGTATGTTCAGACTGGGAAACAGGAGTTCAGTTCAGTTACAAAACAGATTAAGTACATCAAGGAGGGCAATATGTAATAAAGTTTGAAAAATTCAAGACAAAAATAAAGATTTTGTATTTCTAAATGGATTAGGGGAGTCACAATAAATGTTTTAACAGGGGAATAAGATGATTAGAATTATACCTTATGAAAATTATTTTGGTAGCTTTGTAGAGGATGAATTGGAGAGGGAGAACATTTAGGAGGCTTTGAAATATAAACCCAAGTAGAGTTAATAGGTAAATGAACTTTCATAGTGGTTGTATGAGTGGAGATAAAGAGATGAATGCTAAAAGAAAAAGTAAGGAATTGAGGATGACATTAAGTTGTGATCTCAGGTAACTGGAAGTATGATAACACTACCTGTGACAGAAATATAGAAGTTTTTGAAGGAAAGAAAATCATATAAAACAGAGATGAAAAACTACATGATAAAGTAGGATTGTGGGTCCACAGACTTCTGTCTTTCTGTCAATGGGCTAGTGAACCGAAAGGAGAAGACTGCTTTCTGCCCCCCCCCCCCCACCGCTGCGTATTATAGTCCATGATCCCAAGGTACACATCTTTTCCTTGAGCTGCAGGTGAAGGTAGTTTGGGACGATCTCCCTGACACTTTCAGAAATCTGGAAGGGCAAGTGGAAGGAAGTTCAGAAGGTGGCTGAAGCTAGTTGATTCCACATAAAAGCATTTGATTTAGTTTCTTTTATTTTAGCTTTGTTCAATAAATTTTATGACATTAGGCTAAATGTATGAATCTATGGGTATTGGAGGGGAGATGTGACTAAGAATGGAGAGCACAGACAAGGTGAGGATTTGCCCTCATGAGCTCCCTATAGACTATATATTTCATATTTTACTATTTTGAATGATGTGCCATTTCATCTCTTAGATTAATTTCTCTCCCAGCTAGCACCACCATTTAAAGCTGCAGACTCAGTAATGTAAGTAACTGTCTAGACATCTTCATTCTGAACACCCTGTAATGTTTAGTGGGGATACTATAGCCTTTTAGGAATGCTATCCTATACATACACTAAAGAGCTCTGATGCGACCTGGGTGGGCAAGTCATATTTTGTATTCCCTCACTTAATAATTATTAAAGAAATACCTTGCCTTTATGAGCAACGAGATGGCACAATAGTTAGTGCACCATATCTCAGATCAAGAGGATCAGTCCAATCTGGCCTTGGACACTTACTAGTGACTGTGGGCAAGTCATTTAATCCTGTTTACCGAAGTTTCTTTCTCTTTAAAAGGATCTGTACGAGGAAATGGCAAACCAGTCCAGTATCTTGCCAAGAAAACCCCAAATGGGGTCACAGACAAAAAGACATAATCAAAACAACTCAACAACCCAGCATTTATATAGGTTAAAGAAAGGTATAAGTAAACCTGAAAGATGTAAGAACACCATGAAAAGGCCACAATGGTCTGAGGTAGCATAGTAGAAATTGTGTATTTGAGTTATTTTACAAAAATTACCTTTGTGGTAAAACAAATAGCTCTTAACTCAGATTTACCCAATAGATCTTATGCAGGTAGAGTTATAATTAGACATAGTTTGTCTTTCTTATGCTTTGCTTTTTGACCCTGTTACTTTCAAGGACATTATTCTCCTTCCAGTCATCCAGTTTTACAATTCTGTTATCATCCTCAACTCTTCTCTTCCCCCACATAGACAATCAGTTGCCCAATTTTTTCATTCCTTTCTCCATAACTCTTATATAACCCCTTCTTTCTACCCACAGAGTCACCACCCTCATTCATTTCCTCAGGTCTTTGTCAACCTCTTCTCTGGACTATTGTAAAAACTTGCTAAATCCATCTTCCATGCTGTGGCTAGAGGAGTTTTCCTAAAGCATGGTTATGACTATTGTCACACTCTCTCTTTAACTCTTTACTAATATCAAGATCAAATATAAAATCCTTTGTTTGACATTTAAAACTTTTCACAACCTTGATCCTTCTTATCTTTCAAATCTTGTTATATTCTACTTCCATTCACTCTAATCCTACTGGCCTGCTTGTAGCCTCATACACATCACAACCTGCCCTCTTCTTTCTCTGCCATTCTCTCTCTCCCAACTTCTGACTTAGAATCCTTAACTTCCTTTAAGACTCAGCTCAAGGGGCAGCTAGGTGGTGCAGTGGATAGAGCACCAGCCCTGGAGTCAAGGAGAATCTGAATTCAAATCTGTCCTCAGACCCTTAATAATGACCTAGCTGTGTGACCTTAAGCAAGTCTTAACTCCATTGCCTTAAATAAATATTTTTTTTTAAAAAAAGAGCTCAAGTGATACCTCCTTGTGCTGGCATCAACCCCCCTGAGATTACCTTCTGACAGCTCTTTATTTATCTTGAATGTTCTAATTTATATATGTTATCTTCTCCATTGGAATGTAAGCTACTGGGGCAGCTAGGTGGCACAGTGGATAGAGCATGGACCCTGAAGTCAGGAGGACCTGAGTTCAAATCCAGTCTCAGACACATAATAATTGCCTAGCTATGTGACCTTAAGCAAGTCACTTAACCCTACTGCCTTGTAAAAACTAAAAAAAAAAAAAAAAAGAATGTAAGCTACTTGAGGACAAGGACTATATCCCCAATGTTTAGCATTGTGTCTGGTACAGAGTAAGCATTTAAAGAGTGCTTATTTATTGATTTACATTTTGCAAAGCTTTTTTGCTGTTCTCCCAACTACAACGGTGACATCACTGAAAAAATTATCAAAAGTTAATTATCTAAGTTCACTGAAATTTAGAAAGAAGCTAGATAAGGAAGCCAAAAGAAAGGCTTCCTTAGAAGGAGCCAAAGAAAATCTTATTTTTTAATAACACATAATACAATAATAGTATTTTAATGGTATAAGGGTTTGTATTTCTTATCAAAATTGAATTTGATGAATAGAGCCAGTGCATATAAGAAATTAATTTGGACTTTTAAAAAATTGAACAAGGAATTCTTCCAATCAGTGTCATATTTAGGTTGTGTTTTTTGTTTTATTTCATTTGGGGTAGTGTTTTTATACTTTTTGATGTTAAGGGAGTTAACTTTAAGTAATCAGAACAAGTTTAGGGTTGTTTTTTTTTTGCTTAATACAAAAGGTCTGACACCAAAAGTTTAATTCCTTATCTCTGTTTCTAATCCATGACCTAAAGCATCTGAAAACAAAATTAAGTAGGTTGTACTTTTTTTATTGCCATTTGAGTAAGTATATTTTCCCCAAAAAACCTGAATATAAATAATTGCTTTCTCTTGAACTGTACCTCCACAGATACTTCTCACTTTAAGGAAAAGAGAAAAATTAGAAAATGACATACAAAGTCCTTGTCTCAGGAATATATGGTCAACATCATTCTATCTCCATCCATTTTAGCTCTTTGACTGTTAAAGCTTCTATTCAGTTTCAGTTTTGCATTTTTGCGTCTTAGAATTATTAAGTACTCTACAAATTATTTTTCTGAATTAATATTCAAGGGAATTGATGCTAGCAATGATGCTATAGGAGATGGAAATTAGGCCTATAATTTCAGTGGAATAGCGATGGGGAAATCCCGTGTACCTATGTTGGTCAATACCTTAACTTCAACTTGTAGTCTTAGAGAGTGACTAAGAATTAAGAGACCTGCCCACAATCATATAACCACATAAAAGGCAGGATTTGAACTCGGGGATTTTAAGACTCTGAATTTGTCTCTATGTTTACTTTGATATACTGCTTTTCCTGTAAGTGTATGGTGACAAAATATATTTGTAAAAGATAAGAATGAGGTTCAACTCTCAAAATACACCGATGAGCTTTTACAGATATCTGTACCTAGTCAATAAATCAAGTGCCTACATGTTTCTATATGAATGATAAAGCCCTGCTTCTTCCTGGCTTCATTGCCAGTCATCCTCTCTATAACCCTGTTGATCAGGAATTTCTAGGTCATGGATGCCCTTTGACAAGGGGTCATAGTGTAATCTCAACTTCATGGTAAGTATTCCAGTCAACTCATACAATAAAGGGGAGAACCATTACAAAGTTCTTTTGTTGTTATGGATCATTCATGTTTGACTCTGTGACCCCCATTTCCTTCTCCAGCTCATTTTACAGATGAGAAACTGAGGCAGAGTTAAGTGACTTGGCCAGGGTCACACAACTAGTCACACAACTAGTCTGAGACAGGATTTGAACTTTCAAAGATGAGTCCAGGTCCAGCATAGCTGCCTATTATAGGTTCTTACTGCTTAATAATAAAGACTTCTCTCTTTAATAATGATTAGAGGCAGCAGCTAATAGGGGGGGAAAATCAATGAATTTGAAATCACAGGATTTGAACTTTAATCTCACGTTTGTTATTTAATATTTGTGTCCTTTGACAAGTAACTTCTTTGGGCCTCAATATCATCTTAAAATGAGGAGGTTAGACTAGTTGGCTGCTAATTTCCCTTTCAACTTGAAACCCTGTCATTTCAGGTATGTCTTTCAGTGAGTCAGCTCTTTCCTACAAGGTAAACTGGCTTAGTATTCTTCATCAAATGGAGAATTGTCAAATAGTTGATGGGCTGGTTAGTAGATAAAAGGGGATACTTGGCTAAAAATCCTCTAGTGGCCTGGTAGAGTTCATTCATCACCTATAACAAGGCAGTTAAAAACCATCAATTTAATATCCTTTCATTCTCAATTGAAGTTGCTCAAGGGACTTCATGGATTGGAAAGGGATTGGGATGGATGGTTGGCAGGATACAAGCGATATAACTTGTATACAGATACAGATAGGTAAAGTAGAAAATATATACAACACACAGAATATTGGGGCAGAGGAAATCAGGAAAGGTTTCATGTTGTAGAACTAAAGATTACAAAAAGCTGAGAGGTAAAGAGGAATACTGCAAAATAACCTTCTTGAGGAAGGTCCATTTCCAAGCTATTATAGAAGAATGTAGGGCAGTTAGATGGTACGGGGTGGCAGACCTGGAGTCAGGAAGACTTACTGTGTGACCCTGAGTAAGTCACTGAACTCTGTTTGCCTCAGTTTCTTCATCTGGAGAAGGAAATGGCAAACCAGTCTTGTATCTTTGCCAAGAAAACCCCATATAGGGTCATGTAGAGTCAGACACAACTGAAATAACTCAACAAGAACAAAATAGAAAAATGTTGGGCTGTCTTAGAGCATAAGGTGCATCATTTACACTCTCTTAGACAACCCTGAAATATCAGTCAGGTGGCAACCTTAAATCCATGCAAACTTAAAATTAGCTTAGATTGTGGGAGCATTATTAAAAAAAAAAAAACAAATCGTACACGAGAACAAAACTAAAGAGACAATTTCTAAAAAAAGGATTCATCATTTTAAGTGACAGGGAACCCAAAAGGAAGGTTTTTAGCTCATGTCTTAGCAAAAGTAGCTGTCATACTTTAATGTCAACAATCAAAATGTCATTTGTGATTATAAACTCTAACTACCTCCCAATTTTTCAATTGCATACTGCAATAAAAATATCAATTTAAAGTCAAACTAGTGTTGTTCAGTTTTCTTGACAAAGATACTAAAATGGTTTTTCATTTCTTTCTTCAGTGGATTAGGGCAAATAGAAGTTAAGTGACTTACCCAAAGTCACAACTGTCTGAGACCAATTTTGGGTTTAGGTTTTCCTGACTCTAGGCTTGATATTCTATTCACTGAGCCAACCAGTTGCCTTAAAGGCAGGTTGGTCTTTCTAAATAAATTTATGTGCTTTGTCCCTGCCCCTAATAAAAACTGTTCAAAATAAATAATTGGAGTTTGAATCCTGGTTTCACTTTGGTAGTCTTTCTTTTTATCATTTTATTATCCTTAGCTGTAACGAGGATCAAGCAGAACAAAATGCATAAAAGTAGGAATATCAGACCTTCCTCCCCATTTCTCAAAAATGCCAGTTCCTAGCTTGTTTTTCTTCCTTTAATTGGTCCCAGGCAGAAGATACAGAGTTGAGTTCCCAAGAAACCCAACTGCTTTTGAACTTTCAGATTTGTTTTAAGGATTTGCTACATTATTCTCTACTATAGATTTGCTGCATTATTCTCTATTGTAGCATATACTGGATACTATATACTGTAGTGCAAATATGTTTATAGACCAAACATACTAAAGATTGGGGATCCAAGGGAAATTGTCCCTGTCCTTTAAGAGCTTACATTCAAATCTCATGGCACAGCATTTTTTTCCTTTAATACCTGAGCAGGGGGATATGTGGGATATAAATCATTAAAAGTCGGTCTTGGGGGTGGCTAGGTGGCGCAGTGGACAGAGCACCTGGAGTCAGGACTACCTGAGTTCAGATCTGGCCTCAGACACTTAATAATTACCTAGCTGTGTGGCCTTGGGCAAGCCACTTAACCCCATTTGCCTTACAAGAAAAAAGTCAGTCTCATGAGAAAGCCTCAATTTATGACTGATGTAATTCAATAAAAACATAAGCTGGTCTAATGATTTAGAGATATTATGCATGATTCCAAGTTGGTCTTCAGAAAATTTTTTAAGTATTGCAAAGAGTATATTGGAAATATTTGCCTTGGAATGTGTTTCTAAGTTTATGTTAACCTCATATTTTCCAATAGGAAACTAATATTTACTTATGTGTAAGTAATTGTAAACTTGGTGTGTGCAAAAAAAAAAAGAAAAGAAAAAGACAAGTATTTTAAGGGTAAGTGATAAAAAAATAGAAAATAGGTTTCATTTTCTGTTTCCATAAACTTATTTTCTTTGTGTTCCCACAGGCCACAGAGCTGAATATATGACCACAAGGTAGGAAGATGTTTGAGTTTTGTTTCAAGTGGAAAGGGTTTTACCAATGTATATGAAAAACCATTGATCAATGTGGCAGATTCAGGTTTCTAGTAAAACTGGATTTGCTTTTATGTATATCTGAGGCTTTCCCTGTGGGACAGTAAAGTATTCTGAATCAGAGCACTTAGAGGCTCCAGAAAGATTCCAGACAAAGGGGAAATTATAGGATTTAATCATTATATTAAGAACCATTATTATGTGAAGAGCTATTCTGCTAGGAAGCACACACACCAAAATAAATGAATAAATAAATAAATAAATAGATAGATAGATAAAGATAAATAAATAGATAAATAAATAAAAAACAAGCAAACAAATAAATAAATAAATGGATGGATAAATAGATAGATAAATAAATGGATGAATAAATAAATAAATGATGTTCCTTCCCCCTCACCCTCTAACATTATTGTGAAAAGAGAAGGTTAGGGAATCATAGAATCTCAGAATTGGGACAGATCTTGGAGACTGTCTAGTCCAACTCATACCTAAATAAGAATTCTGTCTATACCATTGAAAATAAGTGATCCTATAGTCTCTTGTAAGAAAAGCTCTAGCCAAAGAACCACTCCTCCAGGAGCACCCTTTTCTATTTTGGGACAACTTGAATTGTTAGGAAACTTTTCCCGATGTCAAGTCAATATACATATATAATAATATATATATATGTGCTTTTTTTTCAACTTTGACCCATTACTCCTGGTTGTGGCCTACTCCCTTTTACCTATGATATTCATTCTAATAGCTGGAAGTAGCTAACCCCTCCACCATCCCACTACCCCAATCCCCAATTATGTTACAGATTAAATATCTATAGTTCTTTCAACTGATATCAAGTCATTGATGATTTTTTCCTAAAATGTGGCACCCGAACTAGAATGCTCCAGATAGAATCTGATCAGAGCAGAATACTGCAGAACTACCCCCATTCTAGTCCTAGACATGCAGCTCAAGGTAATATTTGCTTTTCTGGGGGTCTGGGGAAAAAATTATTCTTTTATACTCTTATGTAAACATGAAAGCCACTAAAGAGCAACCCTGTCTTTTTTCATGAGAACTGCTATCAAGTGCTGTCCCATCTTGTCTTTGTGGAATGACCCAATTGGGGTAACAACCCTCTGCTCCTTCAAAAACCATTTTTTTCCATTTTAATCTCTTTCAGATAGTTGTTGTTTTTATGTTATCTAAAGACTTTGAAGTCACAGCTGTGGGTGATAGATGACGTTATTGTTAAAGCAGATTCCACTTCAGATTGGGAAAAGTTAGGAAGGTTTATTTTTCTCTTTAAAGGCTGATATAATAACACTGGGAGCAATTCTAATCAGCATTAGAAATATTTTACAATGGGATGCCCAATTTTCCTTGGGCAAAGAGGTATATTTAGGAAATGGCTATGTCTACCCTTCATCTAGATTGACCAGATGGTTTTCAGAATTTTAATAATGGACCTATTTGAGAATGAACCCGTTGCTTTTTCTTAATGAATTGACTAGACAGAGTTATACAACTATTGTTTTTTCAAGGTTTTCAAAAAGAAAACAAGACCAAGTCTTTAAATTCTGTGAAAACTTAGTAGTAGCAGTTTTGCTTTTTGTACCAATCATTTTTCAATATTGCACATCTCCCAATGACAAAAGCAACCAAAATGAATTGCATATGACAGAATACATATCAATCCATGTCCATGGAACTCCAAGTCTCTAGCAAGGTAAAGGAAATGTGTTTTGTAATTTGTCCACTAGAACCAAGACCAAGCATTGCCAGTAATCTGAGCTTAGCTGCCTTTTAGTGTTGTTTTTATTTACATTATTATAGTCTTCGAGAATGTGGTACGGCTGGTTCATCTTACTTGGCTCAGTGTCAAAATCTTCCAATAATTCCCTGGGTTCCTCATGTTCAGCATTTCTTGCAGTATGATAATGTCCCATTATGTCCACAGCCCATAATTTGTTCTGCTAGTCCCCAATTAATGGCCAACCATCTTATCCCTGCTAACCCTAGAAAGAATTCTTTGACGTGGACTTTTTTCTTCTCCTTTTCTGTACCTAACACAGGACACTCCATTATAATCTAAAACTTCCTTTGTCAGGCTACTATTAGAACATTAGCTCTGTTTAAGTTCATTTCAGATAATGACTTCTTTTAATGAAGCAAGTGTCAAGCCTTGAGTATAGCAGTTAGAAGTCATTCAAGGCATTGGTGCCAGTGACCTGTTTCTAACAGTTTTACCTTTAAGTCTGAAGTATTAGCCATATTCTTAGACCTACATTGATCAGATATTTCAATGAGATTCTAGTCTTCTTATTTCATTTTCCCTTTAATCAATGACCTTCCCAAAACAAACTCCTTTAAAGGGGCATTTCATAGTCATGAACTCAAATGAAAAGGAAGCTTTTCAATCTGTTTAAAGTGACTGAAGTTAGATGTCACCCGCTGTCATATCTTTGCTACTCAGAGAAGCACTGGGCAGAAGTTGAGTTGTTTCTTCCCCCCAAGGACATTTCCTATTCAGTAGTCCACATGCCTTTTCTCACCTCCTAATTAAGATTGCAACCGCTAACACAATAATTATAGTGATTGAAGAAAATCCCAGCCTACAAACTAAGAACTTAACATTTGATCATAGTCCTTTTTCATTGTCCTCATTTTCTTCTGTTGATAAAAACAAAAGCACAAATTACTGCAAGTCAGAGGATTTAAGACCTTTCCCCCCTTGGTCAGGGGAGCATGCCTGCAGATGAATATGCTAGGAAGCTAAAAAACAGATTGCCAATGAAACCATCATCTGTTGGTTTCTCTCCTTAGTGGTCAAATTTGTTCACTTTCAAGGCAGAGGGACACAACTAATTCTTGATTTTTATATAGTTATTCTATATACATACCCAAGTTTCTCGATTGTAATGAATTCATTAGCAGTTTTTCTATCAGAAGACTTATAAATTTGTAATATCTTTTATTAATTAAATATGTACATTTCTTCAAAAGATTTAACTTTGCTGTATTTCCCAAGCTATATTTTCTGCTGTACCTTATTCAGTTCTTTTTACTTTTTAAAAATGTATCATAAAACCCTATACATCTGCAGTAACTAGAAACAAATGCCAACCAAATGTTGTAGGCCCCTTCTTCTGTAGCTTTATATTTAGTATGATTGTAAATAAATTGAATTCAGATTGCCTTTTCCAACCCTCAGTTTGGAAGACAAGAATCTTTGTTTATGAGTCCCAACTTTGCTTAGCTCTCTGGTCTTCATGTTTTCTCATCTGAAAAATAAAGAGATTGGACTAGATGATCTCTAAGCTTCCTTCCAATTCTAAATCAATGTACCTTATGAGATTTACCATGGGAAATAGGCTGAAAAGATCTTTTTAGTGGCATCCATTATATAAATAAGTGTAATAGCAAAAATAAATATATTGAAAATGGGTTAGGAAGCCCCCACCGTGCAGTCTCAGCTTTTTGTACAATGAAATAGTCCAAATAAAGAATTCAAAGAGGAAACAAATTTGTACTGTACATAGATTTATGGGAAGAAAATACTGAATTTGAAGCTAGACTACTTGGGTTCTAATTCCAGCTCTGCCCTTTGGTCTCTGGTTGTCCATGGGTGGGAAGATTTTGCAGGATCTCAATTTACTCATTTATGAAATTATTTATTTGAACTAGGTTTTTTTCCTGCCTCTAAATCAGTGATTTTAAGTGGATAGATGAATATATATATATGATTAATGATACAGACTCAGTCATGTGGAAAAATTATATATTGAGCACATTATAATTGTTATTTGAAAAACACATATTTAGATAACATGATGGTTTCCTTTTTAAAAAAAATGATATAGTTGCATGTGCTTCTTTACCCAGAGAAAATATTGAATTGAATTGAATCTTCCAATTAGTCAGCCTTGGGGATGCAAATGCAAATTGGTGCCATCTCTCTCTTCCTTCAAGGAATTTATTTTCTAATTACTAGATACAACACAAATAGGGGCATGGCTTTTTGAAACCTGCTTTGCATTCATAATTTACCTATAGCCACAAGTGCCCAAGATAAAAATCCCAGAATTCTCCTGAGGTATTTTTATTATTAAACATTGATAGAATAACCATAAATTATTTCATTTAAATCTATAAAAATTTCACCCCAGTTACTATTTTAGTAAGCTCTGTGATATCTTAGCACCAATTGATATGACTTATGCCCTACCAATCCAGATGGTCCATAATACTAGTTACCAAATATAGGGGATACTAAAAGTCTGATTTGATATATTTTCGGTCTTATTAATAAATAAAGTCAATGTGGAGGGATGGAATAAAGGCAGAGAATAGACAATGTGCTTTTTATGTGGGTGGGCAGTGGTGAATACTTAACAGAGGTTCCTTATATGTGTAATTTTGACATGACCTTTGGGTGTTTCATTTATTGTTTGATTTGTTCTGTACTCAGTAATTATATTCCCTTCCCTTAGGCCTCCAAATGTTCCCCCTAAACCCCAGAAACACAGGAAGCCCAGACCCCGATCCCAGTATAATGCTAAGTTGTTTAATGGGGATTTGGAAACATTCGTCAAGGTACTGGCACCAGCCATTTGGGTGGCTAATCTCCACTTATTACTATAATGGTCTAGGCCTCTTATAAAAGGAGGCAGATCATTATGTACAAGTCTGTTCTGAGGCTCTTTGCTTTCCCAGAAGAGCAATATAATATTTCCTGAAGTCAGAGGGGAAAGAAGAGAATTTGATATTTGGATCAAATTCCCTTGGAGGAGGGGTTTGGTCCTATGTGCTGTTAGTTTGGTTTGGTATACCAGGTAAACCTGGTATTGAGAGTTCTTATTATTGTTGTTTTTAAGGCCTCCATAAAGAGAGGTTACATTATCATTTATAAGAATTTGATTAAACGTAATTTTCCAGCTTGCAAAATTAGTTCTACAAGATAAATGATAGGGAGGGATGGGGCAGCAGCGGACTCAAAAAATGAAATTTCTTGGATTTCCCATGACTTGAGGAATTCATTATATTGGGTAAAATTGTGAGCCCTTATAGTCTGTACCTTGTATCTCTGCCGTGTTTACTCTCTATCTCCTTTTTCATCCTGTATTTCTAATAATGCTTCTAGCCGAGGACGAAGGAACTCGCACACAAGACATCAGGTATAGTGCTAGTGGGAAGAGAGGGCAGCCTGTCTGTCTCTCTTGCTCTCTGCATCACTTTCAGGTTGGAGATGCTTGGCTATAATTAGGTCTCTCCAATACATTCAAAAAGAAAAGAGAAATGTTTGCCTTCAGAGAGTTGATTGATCCAACCAGACATTTTCCTTTAGACTGGACCAGTGAAATTTAAAACATATAGAACTACCCAATTTCTTTGAGAAGGAATTATTTAATTACAAATGGCATCTTTCCAAAGTTCCACTGTTCCATTACATCTAAGTAGAAAACATCTCATACTTTCAGTATGAGTTTCGGGAATCAGAATTTTTGGTAAGGTGACTCAACTGCTTATAGATTGCCATCTTTGTTGACCTGCAATTAGAGTTGAGAAAAGGGCACTGATCTGAAGTCTTCACTCTATTACTCCCCTTTGAACCCATGATTTAGTCAATCACTTTTCCTCTCTGGGCCTCAGTTTCTTCAGCTGCAAAATTAGAGGGTTCCTTCCCCCTCAGAAATCCTGTGATCATGGTATCAATCAAGTTCATGAGTAAATCTGAGGACTTTCTGTTAGAGCTTTGGTTGATTCATCATGAAAAAGAAAAGCTGTTTCTCCTCAGTGAAATGTATTATATCATATGAGAAGAGAGTATTTCATGAAGGGTTACACTGTCAGCTGTTAAACCCATAGCAATTTTATTTTCTTTAGCTAAAATTCTATTTACTGCATAATTACATTATCCCATTTATCTGAACTTGGGGCAGCCTTGCCACTAAACTTTTAAAGAAAAAGACCCATGTCAAAAATTACATCATAAATTTTCTGCACTAACACTTTTTACTTTTTTAATACTTAATATAATGAACAAATTTGGTTATTTTACTTTTACACTTATAAAAGATTAGCAGCTACAAATGGAAATGGTGAGAGGGAAGACTGTAATTTCTAGACCAGGGCAATAGCCTGACAAAAAATTTAAAAAAAAACTCCAAAGATGGTCTTAAGACCAATGTATATTGCTATAGAGTGAAAGAATAAAGTTTTATAAGGATCCTAAATCATCAGAAGTTAACAAGAAAAGATTAAATTTTCTTCAGTGTTCTTTGTCTACAAAGACAAGGAAGAATTTGATATAATTTAGGAAGATTTCCATCAAAAATATTGTCCTAAGTAAATATTTGACAATTGGAAGGATGAGTTTTATTTGTCCAGAAATTTATGTCAGTGAAATGGTTCATTCCCCAATAATGCCAGATAAATAGGAACTGGCATTTGTATAGAATTCATGCCTGCATTGTGCTTTATATACAGCTAATCCTCCAAGCAACTCTGTGTGGTGGATATTTGTCATTGTTTTTGGTTGTTTTCACCCTTCATGACCCCTTTTTGGAGTTTTCTTGACAAAGATACTAGAGTGCTTTGCCAATTCCTGCTCCAGCTTATTTTACAGATGAGGCAAATTAAGGCAAATAGGGTTGAATGATTTTCCCAGGATTACATAGCCAAGTAAGTGTCTGAGGTCAGATTTAAACTACGTCTTCCTAACTCCAGACGCTACTGCACTGCATTTTACCTAATGAGGAACTCAGGCACAGAGAGATTGTCACTAGTCTGTATTCATTCAGCTGGTCAGTGTCAGAGGTAGGATTCAAATATCCTGATTTTCAAGTCAAGTATTCTTTTTGCTGGACAAGATACAGCAGATGTACATTTATTCTTTTTCCCCCTAACATGCCTGTGTAGTAATAAGAGCCATATGATTTTTCCCATTGTACAGTTGAAGAAACTGAGGCACAAGAAAATTGTTCAGATTCACAAACCTGCTTGGTAGTGCACAAAAACACATCCCCAAATTCTTACTGCTATAAATATTATCTGTTAAAGCCTAAGCTTAAATACTTAGAACTTACAAAATTCATGACTAGCAATAAACTGGCTAAATAGGGAGAGAATGCATACATATTTTAAGAATACAATGAAAAAATGATGTGTTCTTTTGGAACTTTCTTAATGCAAACATTTTCCTTTTGATCACCTTTGATTCTCTGCATTCTTTCTTTTTTTTAAAGCATTATATACACCAAATGTGCAAACTAATATTTTACTCTTTTTGCTTGACATTTAAACACAATGCTATTAAAGATTACACCATTCTTTTATTTGTTTCTGTAAAAGGTTACTCCCTTTAAATGATATAAATGTACTGTTTTTTAAGATGAATCAGCTCATCAAAACTATAAATCTTTGGTGCTAATTACTGTATTGCTATTGAACCAACATTCATTGCCCAGTTCAGAGCAAAGTCCTGTTTTCATTGCCAAAAACACTCCTTAAAGAAAAGGATGAAATTGATACACTTAAAACAGACTCATGATAGTTATTCAGGAAATTGAACAGAATAGTATTTACAGAATCACCCTGAACTATCAAAAAAAGAAATGTAGAGCGATTAAAGTGTTTCTCACATTTTACATTAAAACTACTTTCTTCCTTGAAATAATATTGTCCACCCCAGAAATCAGAATTCATTCAACAAGCAGTTGTTAAAAGCTACCAGATCCTTTGTCTGATGTTAAGTGTATAAAATATATATACGCAGATAGACAGACAGATAGCTAGGTGGATAGGTGGTTAGACAAATGGACAGACAGTCAAATGGATGGATGGATGGATGGATGGATGGACGGATGGACGGACGGACGGACGGACGGACGGACGGACGGACGGACGGACGGACGGACGGACGGACGGACGGATGGATGGATGGATGGATGGATAGAAACGAATAGATGGACAGACAGACAGACAAACAAATAGATGAATAGATGGACAGACAGATGGATGGATAGATAGATGGACAGACAGAAAGACTATCAGATAAAGAAACAGACAGACAGAGTGGCAGAAACATGGTATATCCAATTCTTAACCATTCCTATAACAGAAAGGTGTAGTTTGAATTGTTTTAAGATATTTAGAAAACCATGTTCTTCCTGTGTTTCATATTAAAAATTCTTTGTCAATTAATATCTGATGTAAACCATCAATTTGAGTTAATATTTCCATAAAAGACCAAATTCATAAAAGAGCTAAGTTTCTAAAAGTACATGAAAAATGAATTTTGTAGGCAGTAACCTTTTTTTTGAAACTCTAGGTAGTGCATGACATTAGTACATGTTTAACTGAGACTGCAGTCTCTTGTGTCTCCTTTATCAGTAAATACTTATTTTAAAATACTCTCAGAATTCATATTTACTCATACACCTTAAGCTATTACAAGATATTAAAATAGAAATTGCACACCAAATGTCAGTAATAAATGAATCTGATGTGCCTGAGTGTGATTTTTTTAAAATAAATAAATAAAATTTTGAATCATGGAGAATGAGCTTGGGGTGGGGGGGAATCCAACTTCACAATTGTTTATGAATAAGTTCTGATGCAAACTAAACAAATATAGTAAAAGGAGCCCACAGGTGCAAGCTCTTATCACTGAATAAGGATACAGTCTGGTGTGGAATCTTTATCTGATGGCAACAAATTTGTGAAGAATTTCTCTTTGAACTGGGAGGTCAAACTGGATGACTTCTAAGGTCCCACCCAACCCAGATTCTGGAATCAAATGGGATAAAAATTTTAAAAAGTATCTAGCACATACATAATAGACATTATATAAATGCTAGCTAGTATCCCCTGGAATTATTTTCAATATCTTTATAAAATATATGGCATGGAGTGTGCTGGCAAATTTTTAACAAATGATTCTTCCAAAAAAGCATGAACTTTTAAATTTAATCTGCATTATCATTTTAAGTTGGAAAAAAAAATCACAAAACAATGAATCAAGCCCTCACTTGTAGCATTTCCAATTTCCATGGTATGAATGCTCACAGAAAAATTTAACAATCAGCTTTCCCAAGCAAGTACAATATTTCATTTGAAAAATATGTTACTTTATGGTGTCATTTGTAGTTGTAAGGAAAATTTTGATTCATATGCAGACACAGGGGATTTGAGTTAGAACTGGGACCATTTCCACTGTGTTTGATTTGGCTTGCTTCAGAACTGAAATACACCTTTATATAAGTTTAAATTAGTTCCTCTCCCTCTCTTTCCACCTTAAAAGAGCTTGTGGTGGAGAGAAGGGGAAAAAAATAAATTATTTTTAAGTATTGAGTTCTTTGACTTTAATTAAGTTGAATGAAACTCAGACATTAATTTTGTATGTGATTATGTGTTCTCAATTGAGGTCAATTGATTTCCATTTCTTTCTGTAGGATTCAGGGCAAGTCATCCCCCTCATTGTGGAAAGCTGCATCAGGTTTATCAATCTGTATGGTAAGCTGCAATCATTAACTAATCTGTGAATTTTAAGTAAGCTTGTCTTCTTATTTGTTGAGAGTCATTTGCAAAAGGGACTCTGAGGAATTTTTCATCTTTTTCCCCCTGCCTTTCTCTCTTTTTTTTTTTTTTGCAGGTCTTCAGCATCAGGGGATTTTCAGAGTTTCTGGCTCCCAGGTGGAAGTCAATGACATTAAAAATTCATTTGAGAGAGGTAATTGCATTTTTATCCATATGAGCAAAGGGAAAGACAACTTCTCAAACGCTGTTAAAAATTCATCTTTTTCCTTCCTTTTTCTCCACTATATGCAGAAGCATGGCCACTCTGTAACTCTCTACATAAAACTTGGAGTGGAGGGGGTGGGAAGAAGGGAGAGAAGTAATTTCACTTAGAAAAATGGTACAAAAACCTATGCAGGGAAGTTGGTAAATTGAATCATTTGTCTAGCAAGTATTAAAACATTACAGCCTAATCTATCTAGTGCCTTCCTACTTCTTCTTTCTGCCCATCTTCTAATATCCTTTCTAAATTTTCACTTAGTTCTCAACTACCTAACCTCATTTCCATCATCTCTTTCAGTGAACTATCAATGCAACCCTGCTAAAATGTTATTAATTATTGATCAACATTCATCATTTTTGAAAGTTTATTCCCACCATAGAAATATATTTACATCTAAAAAAATTTGGTCAGCCACTGTCAATCTTTTCTTCCAAATATCCATTCCTTCCCTTTCTTCAAAGTGAAAGCTCAAGAATCGTCACTTGTGACATCCTGCTCTGTGGATAAGTATTTTGGGGAGTTAGAGAGTAACCTAGAGGTTAGCTGCCACTTCTTCTTTCTCTATGCTCACGAGTAAATAAATGGCAACTTGACAAAACACAGCCATGTCTGAAATGATGCTAATTGCTACAATGAAACAGCTACACTTAAGTTCAAAAACATTGTCTTTTTTTCTCCTTCATACCAGTTTAAGATAATGGATGGAAATCAGAAACAAGCAGCATGAGTCCCAGCAGAACTAAATGCACTAAAACATTTGTATAATTTGGTGATCACAGGGTCATAAACTGAATTTTACCAAAGGATATAGTTCTTTAGCTGGCCTTTAACAGAGCCCAGGTCCTAATAGTTCACCTCAGCAATTTGTTTGGGTTTTTTTTAATCATTGCTGAGGTTTGGGGTTTGCATCATAATGGAAAAAAATCTTAAATGTCAAATAAGAATATTTTTATGTATTAATTTAACAGAAAATGAACTATTCTCTCCTAGAAACCTCTCACCTTTGGAATATGTACATCACTGATCCTTTCAAGCCACTCTCTCTCTTTCCCTATTCTGGGTGTGAACTTAATTTCTAGTCATCTCCTTCACCTATGCTCCCCAAGGGAAAGTCCTTGTGAGTATGCTTGAAGAAAAACAGTGAATAATGCACATGAGTCCTCTATCTCCATTAAAACTGCTCATTAATGTATCAGACATTGCCTAAGCTTAATGGTTCAGATTCATACAACTAGATCCTTTCTCTTTTTTTTTCAGGAAATTATAAAATCTTTGATTCTCTTTCATATAGCTCCTGAGCCCCCATCCATTGAGATTTATTCTTCCCAGTCCACCTCTCATTCAAAGATATTCTCTCTCTCTCTCTCTCTCTCTCTCTCTCTCTCTCTCTCTCTCTCTCTCTTTTAAACTGCTCACATCTGAACTAGCTAGAATAGATCACTTTATACAGCCAAGAAATTCAAGCTAATTAAACAGAAATTATAAATATAGGTAGAGATAAGTTTTTAAACAGGAAGAGAAAGAATGAGAGAAAAAGAATCATCATTGTTCTTTTTGGCTGGTTCAAGGCAGCCAAAGGCTTTCTCTCTCTTTTAGCCCTGAGAATCATCCAAATGGCTTAGTCTCCTATTATAATAGTAGCAGTCACTTCCCATTACCCCTATATCACTTTGAAGGCACTCTCTCACAAACCTTCAGAAGCTTGATTTTACCTTTCTAGGCAAATTCCACCCTCCAGAAAGAGAGGGAAACAATCTGTTTCTGTATATATCCTCATCCCTGTTCAATCCAAGGGTCCTGGAAAAAAAACAGATAATTCTTTTACAAGAAGTAGAACCTCATTTTAGATTTCCAATTTCTCCATAATAAAGAGGTACAAAAGGTTATACATATTGGTAGTTTACTATTATACTGGTCCTAGAAATAAGAAAGGGAAATGAGAGGTTTGTGTATTCGGGACTCAAAGAGTTCTTCATCAAGCTTAACAAATCATAGATTGAAGATGAGTTTATTCTATGAAATAGGTAAGTGTCAGCATAATATATATGTGCCTTTCTAGGAGAGGAGCTTTATGGATAACAAACATGATTTAAACATGGGGTTGGTAATCAGCCAATGAGTTATTTTCCTGTTCTTGATCTTGGCTCTTCCAATTTATTTCACCAAATTGATTTGGTGTTTCCCTCTATAAACTGGGCAATCTTATAAATGAATGTATAATAGGGATTGGGGGGAATACTGGTCTATTCTGATGCCTCCAAAATGTAACACCATTATAGGGTTTGTAGTACCTTACAAATGTGAGGTATAACACAAAACAAAAAGTTAAACAATATCACACACACAAAAAAATCATTTTTTCTCCATTTCTAATAAGTTAAAGATATATTGGTAGCCTAAAGTTGCTACCAAGTCATCACCTCCTTCACCTCTACTCCCCAAGGGAAAGTCTCTGGTAAGTATGCTTAAAGGAGGGAACAAAAAGAAAAAAAATTTAAATGTTTAAAAAAGGATGCTTAAAGGAAAACAATGAATAACCCAAGTCTACTAGCTCTAAGGGAATTTTTCCCCTATTAAAACTACTCACTAATATCTTGTCTCAGCATGGCCCAAGCTTAATGGTCCAGATTCACACAGCTAGATCCTTTTTCTGTTTTTCAGCTGTTTCTCAAATTAAGATTCCATCCATTTAGAATAGGCTTATCTCTAGAGGTGTGGGGGTGAACATTTATATTCTTGACAAATTGCAATCAGGAGCAGTTTACATTACTTCTAAAACATTGAACTATCACAGGCACACCCATATTAGATTTTTATACTACAGCTTGGGGAATCTGGGAAGAGAATTCAATTCAAATGTTGATGTTAGATTGCTCTTTGGGAGGGGACAGAACCTTGGGTAACATTATGAATGCCACATTTTTTTTCTTTACATTTTGGTAAATTGTATGGTAAGATATAAAAACAACCTTATTTTAGCCTACTATTTTTAGTGTAATCACAGGGTAGAATTTCCAAACTAGTCATTTTAATTTTAGTCCCATATGAAATCTCACAAATCATAATTATAATTAACAACCTTGTAAAGAAATGTATGTGGTTTTGATCAGAATGAACAAAGGTATATGAATAATTTGGGTTTTTTTATTTGTTTTAGGTGAAAATCCTTTGGCTGATGACCAAAGTAACCATGACATTAACTCAGTTGCAGGAGTTCTGAAACTCTTTTTCCGCGGGCTGGAAAACCCCCTCTTTCCTAAGGAAAGATTTAATGATCTTATTTCTTGTGTCAGTAAGTGAACTTTTTTTTGCATTTTTTTAAAAAAATCCTTCTTTCGGCAGAACTATGAGTTTCAATTAATAATTTCCTGAAAAGGGCAAGAGATAGCCCCCTGAATTTCTGGGACAAGCTGTTTCCATTCTGGAGCAGCTCGTCTCCAGGGTGAGTCTTTGCTCTGCAAGCCAGGGTCACTCCCTTTTTGGACAGGGATTGAACACAGGCACACTCCCAGAGTGGAGTACAGTTGTGAGAGCATTTCTGAATTGACTATGAAATATTGAAGCTTCCAGGGCTGTTCATTTTCTCTCCAAATGGAAGAATGGGTTGAGGCAGGCTTAGGAACAGAGGAAAGTGGGATTCATATATTAATAGTTTTGTTTAGTTTTTTTCTTTGGGCTCATGATTCTTCTCTCAGCTCACCCTAACCCAACTTAATGGCAACATTTATGTAACCACTTCAAGGAATCCCTTTATATTGAAGAGAATTCCTATTAGTTCACTCAGTGGCACCAGGTGATTGACCAAGAAGTCAGTCCCTCTCTGTTCTGAGGAAACTATGCTATGTTCAAGTTGGAGAAAGAAGGACAGCATGGGACAAAGAGGCAGAAAGTTAGACATTGTCTGCCTTGGAGCTATTGGGAGATTCAAATGAGATTGTATATATCTAAACGATTTTACAAAATTTTATGCATATAGCAACTTGACAATGAAGCAATATTGATGTCACAGAAGACTCTGAAACTGGTCCCTTACATGTTTGTTTGATTTTTTTTTTTTTGGTTCTGGGCTCTCCAAAAGTGAAATGATGAGAGTGAAAACTGGTTCTAGGGATTGGGTGTTTTTAACACTATGTCACACAGCACATGTTTAAAAAGAATAGGTCATAGTCTTAAAGGTAGGTTGGACCTTAGAAACCATCAAGCCCAACCCTTTCTTTTTATAGAAGAGGAAACTAAAGCAGAGGTGTTACACAGCTATTTAGTGTCTGAGTGGGATTTGTACTCAGAGCTTCCTAACTCACAGGCCAGTGTTCTATCCACCACACCAAGTAACTGCCCAGTCTGGCAGACCTATATGTTTTGTTAATAAAGCCCCCTCTCCTACCCTGAGTTTCTTCTGAAGAATAAACATTACCATTAACATTAATGTCAAGGGTCAATTTTCCTATTTAGGCATGCCTGCTGGAGCATGCATACCACACCAGAAATGATGACTTAGAGAGCAAGAATATAAAAGTCCAGTGTCACAGTTCTTCCTTAATTCAATTCAATGATTATTTATTAAATATTTGCTTTATTAAATACTCATTCTGAGGGGAAAAAACACTAAATACTCAATTTATTAAATGGCAGCTGTATTCAGGGCTCTACATTAAGTCCCCAATTTCAAGATGCTTATTTTTTACTAGATGGGGGAAAGAGCTAGGAAGGGAAGGGGTATATAACACAAGCCAATCCAACTTCCTGATTAGTTCTGGAGAACTGACTAATATATTTTTAAAGAACTCTGTTCCAAAAAAGCCTCCTCTAGCTCATTGAGATATTGTGGTGATTCAAAATGTCTCTTAAACATTTCAGCATGCACACACACATTGCCTGAGTCATCCCAGCAGACTTTTGACCCAGCTGGAAAGAACTAGTAGGAAGGAAGGAAGGGGTGGGGGGGTTGAGAGAGAGAGAGAGAGAGAGAGAGAGAGAGAGAGAGAGAGAGAGAGAGAGAGAGAGAGAGAGAGAGAGGTCATTATCCTGGAATTCCCTTGCGCCATGATAAGAGCCTTCTCTCACATCCTAAAAATTGACCTAAATATGGGGCAATAAGCACTCCTGTATCTCATTCAGCAGATTTCTGATTGCACAGATCACTGTCGTCTTTAGGTGTCCCACATGACATCCCTACCCACTATATTGGGTTGAAAAGCCAGGAGCTTAGTCAACCCATTAGCAACACTTGTTTCCCCAATTCAGTTGCATTTTTCTTCTACTATGTCACCTCTCAAGGGCTTCTTACAAGAATCATAAAGTCAATTCACATCTATTAAGCACCTTCTATGTACTAGAGATACAGAAATAGGCAAAAAATAACCCCTGTTCTCATGGAGCTTACAATCTCACAGGGGAAACAACATAAAAACACAAATATATGTGTTTACCTAAATATATATACATAGCAAGCTGTCTATAAGATAAATAGGAAATAATTAAAAGCGAGAAGACCCTGGAATTAAGAGGGATTGGGAAAGTTTCCTATAGAATGTGGGGTTTTAGTTGGGACTTAAAGAAAGCCAGGAAGCAGAATGAAGGACAGAGGACTTTCTAGACATAGGAGACAGCCAGAGAGAATTTCCAGATAGAGTATCATGTTCCCTGAACAGCCAGAAAACCAGTGACAGCCAAATATGGACTTCTTTACTATTATGATTTGTCTCCAAATGAGAATTTTTGCTTTCCATATTTTTCTAACATTGTTCAACTGATCCCAGAATTGTAGATTTAGGATACAGCCACCCTCTTTTTATAAATGAAAACTCTGAAGCCGAGAGAAATTTATTATATATCCTGATCAAGGCCAAAAAAAAGGAAGGAATTGGGGTGGCTAGGTGGCGCAGTGGAAAGAGCACTGGCTCTGGAGTCAGGAGTACCTGAGTTCAAATCTGGCCTCAGACACTTAATAATTACCTAGCTGTATGGCCTTGGGCAAGCCACTTAACCCCATTGCCTTGGAAAAACTAAAAAAATAAAAAATAAGAAAGGAATTAACTGAGCTGGGATTTTAAATACAAATATAGATACACACACACACATACATGACTGACAACTATAACTTGAAAGCAAGACAAAGATTAATTCAAATGACTTCAATTTATCACTAAAGTTTTCCTCTAAATATATCTCTTCTTTCCTCTCCTCCTTCCCCTTTTCCCTCCTTTATTCCCCATCTTTCTAGCTCTCCTCTCTCTACTATAAGCTTCTCATACACATAACATAGGCACAAGTTATACAATGATTTTACATGCAACGTGGCAAAAATAAAATGTGAATATGTGAATTCTTGCTTAAATATATATATAACATTAACTAGTAAATTGATCTTGAAAGTCAAGTATTTAGCATTGGATGTTAGGAATGTTTGAGACAACTGCTATTAAATAAATATCTTCTCTAAATGCAGCTATCATGGAATTTCTATCCATGTCTTAATGCTTAAGGATAAGTTAGCAAGGGAAATAGCATATTGTAATTTAGCATTTACTCTCCGGAACATTCTTTAGAAATGGTGCCACCAAAGAGCTGATATTTGCCATTTTTCAGAATTCCAAGATATGATTTGTGGTTAGTTTTTTTGTATACATCCTCACAAAGCTGTCAAGCCTCAGTGTCAGAGTATTACAAAGATGGCATGTGAAATCTCCAGTTCTGAGACAAGAATTTTAATTCACTTAAAGAATTTTAACTAGAAACACCAAGTCTAGCTGAGAATTCCCCCTTTTCCCAAGTAGATGAGCTTATAATGTTTTGAAATAAGGTTTGACTTGAGAAAATAAAACAACAAAGCTTTTATCACAGCCTTTTCTAGGGGGAAAAAATGCCCCAAAGAAACATAGTAGGAATTTTCATTGAATGATTGCTTGACTCATCCTCCAATGAAGGAAGGCAAGAGAGCATTATACTCTAAATTCATTCACAAGCAGGTATAGACATAGACGTTTTCCAGGTTACCCATGACAACCATTAATGTTGGCCCCAATCCTGGATCCAGGAGAGTGTGCCAGTTTCAGGAGCCAGACCACAAGCCATGTTGGGCATGACTGTGTTTAACAGAGACAGCCAGGAGGAATTCTCAGACCTATCTACCACTGCCAGCTGGTGGCTTCCATACCACACTGCTGCTTCAGGAATGCCAGTCAGTTACATGGCACCCAATTTTAGGTTGACATAATGCACAGAACTTACCCTGCCAACTTCTATGTGCTGCCATCATTGTTTTTCCTCATCTCAGTTCCTTGAGCCTAAGATACTTTGGCTACTGTCACGAGAAAAAAGAAACTGGAACTCACCCTAGGCAGTTTAATACATTTTAAATCTTCTCTGAGGATGAAATTATTAGAATATTTAAGATGAAAGGATGTAGATTTTGAGCTAGAAGAGACCTTAGAGCTGATTTTAATTCAACTCCCTCATTTTACAGCCAAGGCAGCTGAAACTCAGGGAGAGTAGCCGGGTGGCATAGTGCATAGAACACCAGGCCTGGAGGCAGGATGATGTCATTCTGAGTTCAGACACTTATTAGCTGTGGAAAAGTTAGCCTGGGCAAGTCACTTTTACCCTGTTTGCCTCAGATTCCTCATCTGCGAAATGAGATGGAGAAGGAAATGGCAAACCACTCTAGTGAAAACTCAAATGGGATCACAAAGAGTCTGAAATAACTGAAAAACAACTCAACAACAACAAAAATAAGAACAACATAGGGTTAGAGCACATTTTGTGGAGTACGTTCAAGTCTGCCCTCAAACACTTCCTAGCTATATTCCTATCTACCCTGGGTAAGTCACTTCACCTCTACCTACCTCAGTTTCCTCATCTGTAAAATGGGAATAATAATAATAATAATAAACACCTGTCTCCCAGGAAGATTGTGAGGGTCGGATGAGAAAAACATCACAAAGTACTTAGAACAGTGACTTCCATACCATATAGTACTATATCAATGTTAGCTAATTATTAGTTATCATTGTGTGCTTTCTTTAGCCCAGGTACTGTTCAACTCTAGAAAGACAGAGACAAAATTCCTGCCCTTATGAAGCTCATTTGAACAGGAGAGACATGTGTGTATATATCTATGTATATTTATAACATGTGTTACTTTTTACAACATTCACAAATGTATAGATTATATAATACTGAAGGTGAAGCATATGTGCATATGGGTTATATGCTTATACAGCATGCATATAATTTATATTGTACATGAGTATACAGAATACAAGTATAGAAAAGATCACATTGACTATACACACATACTTGTATGTTGAATGGGTAGCATTAGATGTGGTTATGGGCTTATATGTGCATGCATTTAACATTTAGTATGCATGTGTGAAGAATACAGATAAGTATAGACTATATCATGTGGGCTATGTACACATATGCATATGTAGAAGGTGTGTGTACCTATGCATGGCTATGTGCTCATATGTATATGGACATAGTATATGTCCAATGTATGTATGTGCAGAATTTGGACATGTATATAACTGTACTATGTGTATGCAGACTGCATGGATGTACAGAATATACACTACATGTACAGGTTATCCACAACACTTGTATATGTGAATACAGGCTATCTATATAATGATTCCAAGGGATTTGGGGGCAAGAAGGATACTGGCAGAGTAGGAGTTTCAGAAAATCTTCATGGATCTCCCATCTCTCAGTCTTTACCCATCTCGTCTCTTCTGCCTGGAATTCATTCCCTCCTCAACTCTGATTCTTAGAATCTCTGCTTTCCTTTGAAACCCAGCTGAAGTACCCACTTATATATGGGACCCTTCCTGATCTTCTCCTAAAAATTATCTTATATGTCCTTATATACATATATTGTTTTCTCCAAGAGAATTTAAACCACATGAAGGCAGGGTCCATTTCTATTTGGGTCTCAACGCCTGTTATATGACTGGTGTCAATCAGGAATTACTTGGTTGGCATAGAAGGTGGTACCTGAGCTGAATGTTGAAGGAAACAAGGGATGCCAAGAGGCAGAGGTATCTACACTGCCCTAAGAGTTGACAAGAATTAATGAAAGGTTCTTCACTTGAAGATCCTAGACCTCAAACTGGAGGGAGCTTTTCAGAAGCCATCTGATCCAGCTCCCTTAATCTATAGATGAGAAAACTGAAGCCCAGGGATGTGAAATGATTCTCCCAAGGTCACAATGGCAGTAAACATCAGGGGGGAATTCGAACCTGAACCTCAGACTCAAGAGACAATGGTGTTGAGAACTGGCAGGAATTACTTAAAGGATCCTATATTGAGATAACTTTTCCATAGGAGAAGAAACTACAGCTTTGTATATCCTACAGAATAGTAATAATTGCTATATAATATAATAATAATATTAATATAAAAATACTAATATAACAATAATAGTGCTTTCTACGTGCTTGATTTACAACAACCACATAAGTGCTGTTATTATCCTCATTTGACAAGTAAGAAAAATGAGGCAATCAAGGAGTTGAGAGGTCACACAGCTAGTAAGTATTCAAAGTCACATTTGAACTCTGGTCTTCCTGACTCTAGACTGGGCATTCTATCCACTGCAGCACCTAGCTGCTAAGCTAGGATTTCACAAGGATGAAATGGGATGATGATAGATGATGTTGATGATGATGTCAATAATTCTTTGTAAAATCAGGGAACCTAAGATAGACTGGTGACTACCAACCCTTTCTGACTAACACAGCTACCTATCATTCCCAGCCCAAAGTTAGGTTGGTAGCTTAGAAAATAGTGCTCTTAACTTTTCCCACATTTCTCACATCCTAAGTAGTAGCAAAGACATTTTTTTAAAATGATTCATTCATTCTAGCTTATGTGGTGTCACTATGCTATTAATAACAGATATTGAGGCTGTTTCTTTGCCGACTGCTATCAGTCCCAGGGTTATCTTCACATAATTTATATCAAATTCTTCCTTGTCATGATTCATTTTGAGACAAAAACACCAAGGACAATTTACATTTCTTGTCGAGAAGAAAACAAATGTCGATAAATACCAATTTTTGCTTTTAAGAATGAATCATAACATGTATAATGTGACTTATGTTTACCATCAAAGCTTCAAAACATATAATTATTTCACAGTGTGACAAACACCCTAATTAGAGATTATATAAAAGTGCTGATAATATACTAAATATTCCAAGATCGCATTAATCATAAAATACTAAGTACAAGCTCTCTCAACAAGCATTTATCAAGTGTTTGCTAAGGCACTAAGCGTTAGAGATATAAAAAAAGTCCTTGCTCTCAGGGAACTTAAGTTCTAATTCAAGAGATTAAAATATATGATTCAGGATATACAAGCAGAAATGCAGAGGAGATGAAAAATGATCTTAGAAAAGAAGGTACTAGTTGCCTTCTGGAAAGACTTCTTAGAGGAAGTTGTGTTTAAGCTGAATTTTAAAGAATACCAGAGATACTAAGAGGCAGAGGTAAGAAGGAGACAGAGGGAAAATTTAGAGCTAAGGCACAGAAAAGAGAGATGGGGGTGCCATTAGAGAAACATCAAGTATGACAATATATCTGAAAAAGACTGGAAAAGCCAGTGGTGAAGAACAATCCAATTATAATGTTTTTCCTTCATTCTCGAGGAAGACCATGTCAGCAAAGAAGTGATGCCATGACAAACAAGTAAATTGTATTTGAGTTAGGAGAATGCTGTGCTAAATTACCAGCCTCACTTTCTCCTCCAGAGTCTTCTGTGTCCAGTGGTCAGATATGGATCAGGACAACCAAAGATGACCCTGGATTTGAGGCAGTCAAGGTTAAGCAACTTGTCCAAGGCTACACAGCTAGCAAGTTCTAATTGTTCTAATTTTTGGTGAGGCAATGGTGTTAAGTGACTTAACCAAGTATCTGAGGTCAGATTTGAACTCAGGTCCTCTTGACTTCAGGGCTGGCACTCTACCCACTGCACCATAGAACCTGTGTTTAAATCTGACCTCAGACCCTTGGGCAAGTCACTTAACACCAAAAATTAGAACAGACAGGGGAGATTATATTTTTATCATAAAGGCAGCAGGGAGCTAGAAAGGAGATAAGATCAGACTTGTGCTTTGTGGAGAATGGATTGGCATGGGGACATTGAGACAATGTCTATTGCAACCAGGTGGTACAGTGGTTAGAGTTCAAATCCAGTCTCAGATACTTAAATATGTGACCCCAAGCAAGTCACTTACCCTGTTAGCCTCAGTTTCTTCATTTGTAAAAATCTGGAGGAGGAAAAGCAAACATCTTCAGTTTCTTTGCCAAGAAAATCCCCAATAGGGTGACAAAGAGTCAGACACAACTGAACAACAATAGCCAAGGCAAAAGAAGAGAAGCATTTGTGCTATGATGGTTGCTAGGGTATTAGAAAGATGATAACACAGTTGTTGTAGAGATTGAAATAGCAATATTAAGCAACTAATTGGATTATAAAAAAGAGGAATCAAAGATGGTACTGAAGTTATGACTCAGTGGGTGACTGGGAAGATATTGGTACCTTCAATAGTAAAAGGGGAGTTTGGGAAAGGGGTGAGTTGAGGTGGAGGTAGAGAATTATAATGTATGCTCTCTTGGAGGTGTTCAGTTTAAGGTATTGTTGGAAGTTGGTGATTTATTTTTGGACCTGGATCTCAGAAGAGTGACTAAAGTTGAATAAATAGATCCAGGAATCCTCTATAACTATGATTCTTGAACCCATGGTAACTGATGAAATCACCAAATAAAGAGAAAACAGAAAAGTGTCCAGAACAGAGCAAGTCAGATCATCTCTGCCACTTCTTACTTCTCTGATCTTTGGGTATCTCTATAGACTTCAGTTTACCCCTCTAAAAATGAATGGAGTTGTATTAAATGGACTAAGTTTCTTTCAAGCTCTATTGTTAATATACATATATACACAAAAATGCACATATAAAGATACATAAACACGCACACACACACAAACACACATACACACACACACATCCCTCAGCTTCTCCTCTGTTAAAGAAAGCTTTAAATATCTGCCCCCATGGTACATGGAAGCCAATGACCTAATGGAGTTAGTTCTCATAGTGACCAGAAAATAAATTTCTTTCATTGGGAACATGGGTTAATTTTTCTAGATCACTAAGAGTGATCTGTACTTAGCATTTGGACCCTAGGGAACCTGAAAGACTTCACCCATCTCCAAAAGGAAAGTGCTTTACCTCCAGCAAAGCCAGTTTCTGAAAAGTACATCTGAAAAATACAACTCTAACCCATCTCCTTTATGAGGGTTGATTCATTCTGAAGCACTTTACAAATTGCAAATAGATGTAACCACAAAAATATCAGTTTCCATACTGCTCAAATGATAGTATTATCACTTTCTGAGTTGACATTGAAGGTAACTTTCAGAATGGAGAAGTGCTTTGGAAGTATGAATAGCATGTCAATTTTTTACTTCCATTTAGTTGGACTTTTTAGAATCCTTAGTCTTAAGATATGACCATTCCAATTCAAACTTTAGCAAAGTCACTGGTAGGAATGGGAACTTTTTTCAGCCAATCCTGCCTTATATGATGGATAATTTACTTGTACTACTTTGAACTCATTTGCATCCTGAAAAAGGACATCTGGGAATTATATATCCCTGTATTTCTTCTTTTTTTCCAACACCAATTAAAATTCTCCCCAGCTGTGCAGAGAAACAACTATCTGTCCATACCAGTAGTTTCTTATTAAGTGGACAGCAGCTCTAGATAACTTTCCCCCCCTCAATGTAATGGTTATTCTTGGAACACACTGAAGGAGCTAGGAAAAATTAGTTGATTAAATGTAGTTGTTCATGCATTTTATTTTTAATTTGTAGAGTTATCACCTGACTGGGCTAAATTGGCTTTTAATTGTACTAGTACTGATAGGAGGATGAAGTTGGAAAGCTGTATTATCTATTCTGATACATTTGTCAATTGTATTCTCTTATTATTATTAATTATGATGATTAAAGACTATTGAAACTCCTTAGGGGAGAAATCATGCCACTATTTTCCTGTGTTTCACAGAATGAGGCTCTCATTTGCACACTTGTCAATTCTCCCTAAAAGCTTGGCAGAGAAACAAAGTGAAAGAGCAGAAAGAATCCTGGACTGGGAGTCAGAAGATCAAATTCTAGCTAAATTCTAGCTCTTCCACTTACTCGATGATTTTGAAAAAAAGCAGTCAAGATCTCAGCTTCAATTTTCTCATTTCCAAAATATAATTTATTACACCTGTCATTTATGTGCCATAGGTTGCTATGAGTCTCTAAAAAGCTAATAGATTAGAAAACAATAAATAATAGACATAGAATTTTAGAATTTAGAATTTCCATCTATTCCCACCTTTTTGTTTTCTAGAAAGGAAAATGTAGGTGAAGTAATTTTGCTTGAGTTTCCACAGAGGGAAACATTAGTGGTCCCATAATTCCTAAGGCAGGATGCAAAATGCTGCCCCCCCCCAAAATAAAGTGTGATTATTACTTTACTCTTTCACTGGTGCTATATTTTTATTTGTGGGCATTCTTGCTGCTGACATTCTCCTTGTCTTAACAAAGAGTATTATGTATTACAAAAAAAAAAGAAAGAAAAACCACTTTATTCCCTGGTGACTGGTCTTCTGATAATCAACCTTGCTAAACTCAAATTTGTTTTCAGATATTAGAGATCTTTCAAACCTATACTCTATTTACTGAAACCCAGAGAACATAGTGTTACCTTAAAAGCAAGATAAGGCATCAGAATAGAACTTTAGAGAAAGTAGTATTAATATCATTGTTAGCTATATTATCCCTAAGAGTAATATTATTCAGAAACACCACTGTGCTGAGAAGCTTCAGAAAAGTGTGCTTCAGTAGAGAAGAAAACAATACTTGGAAATGCCAAGCACCAGGAAATCCAGGGAGCTAGAAAAACATAGCAAAGGAGAGATTCTTCCCGACACCCTAAAAATAAGGAAAATTGTTCAGAAGAATTTAGAAATGTCAACAAGTTTAAACTACTTTTACACTATATAAATAAGAAGAATCTTGTGTAAGGAACAAACTTTAGGAATGCAAATGAAAGGAAATATGGTGGTAGTGTTGTACCCTCATTCTATTTTACTTTTATGCCCATGGGGAATGTTTGAGGATCTGGCCCAAGAGCCATGAAGAGTCAACATATTTGATCATCCTTATAGAGCATATATGAATGTATAAGCATCATTCTAACTGTGTTTATTTAGGTGGAAGGATCTTAACTATACTTGCTATCTTCTATTGTAGGAATAGATAATCTCTATGAGAGGGCTCTTCACATCCGTAAACTCCTCCTTACCTTGCCCAGATCAGTCCTTATCGTGATGAGGTACCTTTTTGCTTTCCTCAACCAGTAAGTATCTTTGAGGCTTCTGTGGAAATACTGGTATTTAACTATTTATGCATTCCTTCTGAATTCTATCTGGTTCTCAGGTCCTCTATGAAACTGCCATTTTGGTTCTCTTCATCATTGGTAAGTGAATTTTAATAGGCAAAGTTGAAGCCTGGAAAAGTGATTGAATGTAGACTGAAAGGATGTATCTTCTTAGCAAATCAAGGTTACCATTAGATTGAAAACACCACCCTAAATGCTTCAGAAGCAGACTTTGGGAGAGAGTGGGCAACAGAAAGATCTAACATGTAGTTACAGTCAGACACTACTAAACAAATGAATGACAACCCCAAATGCAGAAACCAGGGCCATAAATCCCCAAATAGCTTCATCTTCTTAAAAGAAATAAACCACCAAACTAAGCTAACATTAATTAGCTTATAAAGGTTTTTTTTAAGTCAGAATGAAAAAGTACCTGTCCCCTATGGAAAGTTATTATAATCTTAATGCTTGGGGTGGTGGGGGGGGAGAATTAAGACAGATGAATATTATCCTCTGTATTAAATGAGAAATTCTTTAAGTTCAGTAGGAAATACTGAAGAGGTTTGGGTGAATTTCTAAGACTTTTTTCCCATTAATATTGCAATAGAAGTATAAAAATGTAGTTTTGATTTTCAAAAGAACATTTTTTTCCTATTTAGTCAATTTATTTTTCAGTTTTTAAAAAAGACAGAAAGGCTAGGTTTCTTATTTCCTGGTGCATATCCAGTACTTTAAAAGCATCCTGGCTAGGTCCTAGATAAGCTCTTCCCCCCTTCCCTACTCCCACCCCTTTTCTCCAATCAGCATTTCAAATAAGCAGTTGGAGCTACAGAAATACAATGGATGTTGGGGGGAGAAAGTTCACCAATGATTTACTGAGTCAGTTGGAGGAAATGCCTTTTCCTCTGTCCGGTGGAGATTGTCCATTTCTAAAATTAGGATATTCTCTTCTCTCTGCTTCCCTGGAGAGGGAGGGGGGAAGTTTGCAGATTGCTGCAAGCTCTCAGAAAAAATGGCAGGACAATTGTGGACATGGCCCTTTATGAAAATTTACCAACCTCAGTCCAGAGTGCCAGAACCAAGGTGTCCATATAGATAGGAAGAGGCTGGCATTCAATAAATATTTGTTTAAATTCAAATTTGAATAAAAAGAACTATATGACTAAAACTGTAATACCCATTCCTTTCTGAAAATGTCTGTTGGGATCTATTGAGGTCACAATTATTTTTAGACACAATTGTGGTTTCATCTTTTTTAGATATATTCAATCTATCACAGTGGTAGAAAGATGTTAACAATATGGTGAGAAACTATGGGTAGAGAAATTAGTCAAAGTCTTTAGCTTTCACTCTTAGATTCTTACTGCTTTTGCCTTCCATCCAGAAGAATAGCTGACATATCTTCTGACTTTTCCTCTCCACACTAAATCTTTCCTTCTTAAAAAACCACTGTGCTGATCTGTGCAAAGCAATTTGCAAATGTTAAGGCACTATATAAATGTCACATGTTTACTCCTTGTCTTTACAATATACATTGATTTTCTTGTCACTCCTTTCTCCAGTCCTTGAGCACTGATTAAAGCTAGTATCTTTCTAATCAAGTACATTCCATCCTAACTGAAAATCCTCTCAAATCTCATTCTCACAAATGATTTGGGTCTCTAAGAGTTTCGGATTACATCTTGCCTCCAAAGTTCTAGATATTGCTTCAGGGGTCAGGGATGATTCTCTGATGCCATAGTCTCACTGGTATGCTGCTTCTTCCCCATCCTACAACCCCAGCCGATATTATCAGTTAAGAATCATTTTAGTTAGCCACCTAAGCAACTTTTAGAAAGGCATGTTTGCTAAAGTAGTACACCAAGAAATTGGCATAAACCTTATTCCATCAAAATCTGACACCCCTCCTTCAGGTACATAGCCCATAGCAAAGAGGATACAAGCTTAGAAAGTCCATGTGCCAAATGGATACCTCATAACTTAGTTACTGCAAGTCCTTTTATGGGGTGCTCATAATAAAAGCTAAAATTTTGTATAGTATCTTCTATGGACTAGGCACTGTGCTAATACACAAATTACAGATATCTCATTTGATCCTCTCAACAACCCTCAGAGGTGGATAATGTTTTTATCCCCATTTTATAGATGAAGACACTGAAGAAGATAGGGGTTAAACAACTTGTCCAGTGTCACATATGTAGTAAGTGCCTGAGGGTGAATGTGAACTCAGATCTTACTGACTTTAGGCTTAGTACTTTGACCCCTGAACCTTAAATAGTGAGGTTTAGTGAGGTTGTTTCTTCTTCTTCTTCTTCTTCTTCTTCTTCTTCTTCTTTTTCTTCTTCTTCTTCTCCTTCTTCTCCTTCTTCTTCTCCTTCTTCTTCTCCTCTCTCCCTCCCTCCCTCCCTCCCTCTCTCTCTCTCTCTCTCTCCTTGGCTTCTGACACAGACATTGATACCAGCTGGGATACTTCTATGACTCCAGTGAAAAGATGGGAATTTCTGCTTTAGTGGGGGCATAATGCTAAATCACAAATAGATAGATCTCACACCTGCCAGCTCCTTGAGAGCCTTCAAAGCCAATAGGTCTTCCTTCCCTCTGTGGGAAAGGGGAAGATCATCTAGCCAATATGTCCCCCCTCCCACTGGCAGTTCCTTTTCAAGGGTTTGAACTAGAAAACTACAGTGCCCCAGCTAACTCACAGATTTTATGCAGGACCAGAGGATGCAGCAGTTTCTAAGGCAGTTGAAACACACTTCTTATCTAATGGAATTTTAGCTGTGAAATAAAACAAGTATTTCCATAACATAGAATAATACAAAGTCGATTGTTCATGAAAGCAAATCTAATAGGTACAACTTGCTGTTCTTTTTAAATATATAATTAACTTATCATATAAATTTTTTCTCCTTTTCCCCTCCCGACACCCCACTCTAGAGACGGGTTCTATCAGATACAAATACACACACACATGCACCCACACATATGTGTGTGTGTATGTATATATATATATATATATATATATATATACATCCTTCGATTTATTAGCTTCTCTAGATGCAGATAGTGTCTTCTTTCATATGTCCTTTGTGGTTAGGAAGAGTATTTATAATAATTAAAATTATTTAGTCACTCAAAATTGTTCTTAAAATAATGTGGCTTGATATTCATTGACTGATAGGCATGTTCTGACCAAGTTAGGTTGTCAGAAGTGCTTCCTGCCCTGCTACTACACTGGCAAATCAATCAGCAAACATTTATTTGTTGTTGGTCATTTCAGTTGTTTCTGACTCTTCATGACCCCATTTTGGGATCTTCTTGGCAAAGATATTAGAAAGGTTTGCCATTTCTTTCTCTAGCTCATTTTATAGATGAGGAAACTGAGGCAAATGAGATTAAGTATCTTGACCAGGGTCACCCATCTAGTAAGTGTCTGAGGCAGAATTTGAACTCAGGAAGATGAGTTTTCCTGACTCAAGGCCTAGCACTCTATCCATTGTACTAACTAGCTACCCCCAAGCAATTATTGAATGCCTATTAAGTATCCTGTATAATGTTGCCTGTAGGAGATGGAAATAATCCCTGCCCTTAGAGAGCTTAGTTTCTATTGTTGGAAATGAACTTATCTGTTCACTTGCCTATCCCCCCCAAAAAAAATTGGAATCAAATTGTATCCTTCCCTAAATATCCTAGTGAAAAGTCAGAGGTTGGAAGGAAATGGGTCTGAACACAAAGACACCCTGCCATCCTGCCTCTGCCCTCTAAAGAGACTGACTTTTTTGTATGATTGTTTGGGTGTGGGGCTTTTGGAAAGAGCCCAAAAACAAGTAGCTGCTGATTATTCATTTGATTTTTTAAAGAATGATAGGAAAGCAACATCAAAACTTACTGTACTTCTGAAAGTACAGTACTCTGCTGTACTTTTAAAAAACAAAGTGTACTTCACAAAATTTCACAGTCCACATACAATTCTCTTTTAAGTCTTTGTTGCGAATGTTTATTGTTCTTAAGTAATAAGGTTTTTTTTTTAATTTTTCAAATGTTCACTTTTCAAACCGGCTTTAATTTGAAAACTTGGAAAGATTAATTTCATGCCTCCTTGATTCAAGTGTTTCTGATAAGGAAATAGATATATGGTTAGTTACCTCTATGTTTTACCTCAGCTCTTTTCTTCTTTCTTGCCTCAGCTTTAGAATGAAAGGCTTAGACTAGAGAACCTCCAGGCTCTCTTCTAGCTCTTAAAAAAAAACTCTCACAAAAGTAATTCTCTTATCTTCAATTCAATTTCAATATTTATTAGGTACCTTCTTTGTGCAAAGCATTGAGGTGGGCACTGGAAAGAGAGATAGCTAAAATATGACATCTGCCTTCAAAGGACTTACAGCCTGGTATAGGAGCTGAGATATACATAATTAACTATAATACAGAATGGAACTTAAATACAATAGAAGATGAACAATGAAGAATGCTGTATGCATTTTAAGTCCAATGAGAAAATCATGACAGAAAAAGTATTTGCAACTAAAGGAAGGCAGTATTTCAGATATGTCTTAAAAGATTTCAACTGAAAGAAATAGGAAAAAAGACATTTCCAAAGTGATGATATGAGAAGAGACTGACCCACTTTGAGTAACATGGCTTTCTAGTGCTTTTCAAAGACTAAACTTTAGGGATTTTACATAACAGTTGTGGAAATTATGGTTTTTTCTCCTCTTCTATTTAATTAGACTCCATTTCAAGGGACATAAGCCTTGTGATGTCATTGGTCCTTTCTGAGAATGAAGGATAGATAACAACTAGACTACTTTATTTCCCAAAAAGCATCTAATAGCATGCATTATGATAAGTCAATTTAATTCTGATGAAACCTTTTGGTAGAGTGTGGTTCCCCCCTCCCGTCAGTTGGCCATTTTTTCATTCAATAGTTCAACAAGCATTAATTAAGAACCTATTTTGCCCCAAGCACTGTGCTTTCATCTGAATTTTCCAAGTTCTCTTCAGACTAGACATTGTATAAGACACTAACATTGATAAAATAAAAAATACTTTTCCTAATGTAGCTTCTTGCCCAATTTGAATGAAAAAAGAGGGAAGGTAAAGCAGGCATCTTATACTCAAAAAGTCCAATTATAATCATCACCTGCCTAGTATTATAAGAGAGGATTGCTTTCCCCCCCCCTTCACCCAGTACAATTGATGTGATAAAAGAGGTAATAAGAAATTAATGTGCTAACAAAGGATTAACACTTATTGGTCATTTTATGAGATATAAATAGGTCCCTTGAGTGAATTAAAGGGAAATCCATTGACTTAGTAAACAAATTAGACACAACTGGGATTCTTTTAATAGCTAAGCCCTGGGAAGTTCAAGGGGGTCCAGGCTCTTTAGGGAGGAGAGCCCTAAAGGGGAGAAGGAAGGGATTTCTCCCCCCCCTCCATCTCAATTAGTCATGGTGTCTAGCAGCAATTTGACCAAAGGCTAACACGTCATTCAGCAGTCCTAGAAGATCTTGTTCAGTGATTTGGAAGACCTTACATCAGAGTTGAGGGAGCAGAGACACACAGTCTAAATAGACATGGCTACCGAGAAGCAGTTACTTGAGGGGAGGTGGCATCTTGGAGGAATGGGACCCTTGGTAACAGAAAAGAAAGCTGAAAAGAAAGGGGCTTAGACCTTGGGAACCCAATTTAGCAGCTTTCTTGGTAGAGATAATATATATTGATAAGGAGAGTTATGAGAAGAATTTAAGAAGGATTTCCAAAGCAGTTTCACCACTAGTTATAAAATACCTTTGCCATAAATGAATCTTGCTTATGTATTCTTAAAGTTTAATCTTTCTCTTCCCATGGATACTGTGTTGATTTATGGGAGAGTGTGTCCTAAATTTGTGAAGAATATTTTGTAGCTACTATGCCATCTTAGTAAATGACTTTGTTAAGGGTTAATTATATCTATTGGCTGGTTGGTCATGGGAAATATATTGGTGGGGGTGCATGAGATAAAGTGTTAGAAGTGGGCCCCCAAAGGGTTATTTTTCAATATAAATTACCAGCTGCTCTCTTCACTAGTTGAGTACAGTTTTAGGGAAATAACCCAGAGGAGATTCTATAGTAGCTTAATTATAAATATTCATGTGACTCAACTCTGTAATTTTACAAGTCCACTAGGGATCTCCCAAAAACATGCAGCTCAAAATCCAGAGATGAGATGGGAGAATGGGATTTATTTTTTGGGGAAAAAATCTGCTGCAGGGATGGAAGAGAATATTTGTGTTTCTTTGATGTGTATAATATGATGGAGATTGAGGGACCTGCTTAGCTTTAGAGACTTCAAGCTTTGAAGTCTCTTACATTGATTTAAAATTCCAAGAGTTGTTCAATTTGCCCCTTCTCAATGACATGGGAAGAAACTATCTTTCCTACTGGTGTTTCTTAACACTTTCTAGTAAGAAATAAATCTGAAAAAAAATTGGGAAGGAGGAAGCATTTAAGAGATCTAAACACAGCAGCCTTGTAGTGTTTCTCTCTGTTCCTCCCAGATGTATCTGCTTGACATTTAATGGTTGATTGTTTACTTTGTCTCTTACAGATGGAACTCTGTTCATTTTATCCTAGTTTCCAATTGTACTGAGGACTATAATAAATTCTCTTCCCTGGCTTCCAAGAATGCTACTTAATAAAATAAGCTGAATATACAATTCTCTTTCAGCTGCTACTCAATTCAAGTTAGAGCTAGCTTTGTTTTCAGTTGAAGAGCTGTAGGGTCAGATAGAGGACCATAATTCATAATTGATCATCAAAGGGTTTATATGCCTTAATTCTCAGAATTTAGGTATTTTTAAACATCATTGAATTTTTCTATTTCTAAAAAATCTGTTTACAGTTGCTTGTGTTCTCTTCCCTAGCCTCTCACAATATAGTGACGAGAACATGATGGACCCCTATAACCTGGCTATTTGTTTTGGGCCAACACTAATGCCTGTTCCAGAAATACAGGACCAGGTGTCTTGCCAGGCTCATGTGAATGAAATCATCAAAACTATCATCATCCATCATGAGACTATTTTCCCAGATGCTAAAGAGCTAGATGGCCCAGTTTATGAGAAGTGCATGGCTGGAGATGACTACTGGTAAGTAAGAGAAGTCTAAGGGAGGAAAGAACCAGGCAAGGGCCTTGTACCACAATATTTATACTTCTCAAAATAATAGCAATGATAACAGCTACCACTTATATAACACTGTAAAGTTCGCAAAACATTCTACACCAACCCTGAGAAGTAGGTGCCATTATTATTCCCATTTTACAAATGAGAAAATTGAGGCAAGCAATAACGTATAATTTACCCAGGGTTACACAGTAAGTAAGTGTCAGAGGCTGGTTTTGAACTCATCTTCCTAACATTATATTCACTTAACCACCTAGCCACCCAAAAGAATAGAACCCCATAAAATTTAGGAAACAGGTAATTTTAGTAGCACTGAAATGATTATTAGAAACCAGCTTGCAAACTTAAACTTGGGGTTTATCACTTCGTCCTAGAACTTATAAAACATTTTTTTCTCATAGTCAGAATTGGGGGAGGGAAGTTTTTGTACTAATTTATATTATTATATATAATACATAAACATGTAAATATATTCATATAAACACACTGCTATCAAGTGAAGATGATCAGAAATTTCACTCAAATACATCTGATTCTTCTCAAAAGACTAATGCAGTCTTCATTCTCCTCTTTTCATAACCATCAAGTAGTTATGGTTCTACACAATATCATTTATATGAAGCACCTAGAGCTTCTGAAAATAAAGAATTTATACAAGCCTTTTTTTTAACTCTTAACAGTTTTCAGCTCTAAGAAGTAGGAGCCTAACCTGTGATTTTTAAGATAGTAAAATTGAGCTATCAGATTACAAAATTTTAAATTTATGGGTGGGGCTTCCCTTATAGCCATCTAGTTCGACCCTTGCCCTAAATGAATACTCCACTTTAATATCCACCAACTATTCAAGCAACCTCTCAAAGACCACCAACGAAGGAGACACTCACCAGTTGCCAAGGCAGCAAATTGCACTTTAGGAGAAGTCTCATTCTTAGGGAGCCAGATAGAACAAATCTTGGTCCTTCTATGTAATAGCCTTGCAAAAACTGGAACCCTGGCATAAAAATCTTTCTGATTATAAGAAAAATATAATCAACTCTCCATTATCCATACTGCTGAAGGGACAAAATAGTGACAGTTTTCTAAAATAATAACCCTCCACATCCTTTATATTTGACTTTGTGATATTTTATGTGTATATTTGATGTGTTTAGTGTTCAAAAATATGATCATCCTACTGTAACAACTCTATCCATGAGAAACTAGAAAACTATCTGATTCATCTAGACTCCTTGCTCAGAACACTTTGCCATTCCTCATCTTTTTACTAGGAATAAATAGGATCATGTATCAGTGACAGTACCAGGCCAGGTATTAGTAAGATACAAGAGATCCTTATTTTGATTTAGTAGAAATTCTCTTTCATCTTCTTATAATTATATCTAAACAATTATCATAGAAAAATAAGTGATCAATTATTATTTTATTTATATATTTATTGTATTATATTATTAATATTAATATTTTAATGATATAAATAAGTATTATCCTCAAAATACTAATGGTTAATAATGTTAATGTCATATTATTAACAAATTATTTTCAATACTAGTAAAGATTATGAATCAGATAATATACTAATAATAGCAATAAGTAGAGGGAAAGGAATAAGCATTTATATAGTCCTATTATGAGTCAGACCCTATGCCAATCTCTTTTTTTACAAATATCTTATTTTATCCTCACAACAACTCTGCAGAGTCAGTACAGTTATGGAAACTGAGGCAAACAGAAGTTAAGTGACTTAAACTTGCCCAGGATCTCATAACTAGTAAGTGACTGAGTCTGGATTTAAATACAAGTCCTCTTGGCTCCATATCTGGTGTGCTTTATTCCTGAATCACTAGCTATCTGGTCATCATAGATATGCAAATATTTTGTCATAAATAGTTGAAGCAAATGGAAATATTTCAGGAAAACTACTTCTCTCAGTGATTAGGGTTATTTCATGTATATTAAATGGACATACAGGACAGAGAATTGATCGTAACTGGCTATTAGTGTAAAAGGCAGGCAATATTCCAGAGAGCTCTAACTCAATCCTCCTGGGATAGCTTATATAACCCCAGAACTTAACCATGGAAAAATCTAGGTGCTATTTATTGAGAGAACTGGTAGTACAGCATATAAAACACTGGGTCTGGAGTCAGAAACCCTAAATTCAAGTTTGACTTCAGATTCTTGCTAGCTATGTGACTGGGCAAGTCACTTAACCTCTGTTTGCCTCATTTTCCAGAACTGTAAAATGGAAATAATACTAGCATCTACCTCTCAGGGCTGTTTTGAGGAGCAAAGGAGATCATATTTGTCAAAAGCAGGTACCACAATGCCTGGGCATAAATGTTAGTTAGTGTTATTTTCTATTTCCATTTCCTTCTCTGGAAGATGAGAATGATGGTAGCACATTGCTCGTGATGATCAAATAATCTAATGTATGAAATGTATTTTGCAGACTTTTAAAAAATCATATAAACATTAGCTATTATCATATTGTCGTGTGGTACTGATCTTGCTTTCATTACATGGAATAACTCTAACGTCTCCTGAACAATTTTATCAAATAGCCTGTTGACCAAGATTTGTTGGTCTTTTTTAAAGTCAATCCAGTAAATTTTCAACTATTGCCTAAACTAAACTTAGTCCATTATAAAATACCTCACAGTTCAGTTATAACATCTTATCTTTTTTAAAATATATTTTATTTTTCCCACAATTTTTAATATTTTTTATTTCTTGAGTTTTAAATCCATCCTTCCCTTCTTCCTCTTCCCCCTCTCTTGGTACTCTGGGTGGTAACTCACCAGAAAGTCACAGATATCATAGCTCCCTTTTCTACTGATGTTAGCATTATGAATTATGAATGTCCTTGCATTGTGTCCTTTGGTTTAAATTCTCAGTTGTTCATTCCTCATATCTGCTCTCTGTGGTTTCCTAATGATTTCCATTTCTGCTCCACAGTGACAGCCCATATAGTGAGCATGGTACTTTGGAAGAAGTTGATCAGGATGCTGGTACAGAGCCCCACACCAGTGAAGATGGTATGCCTCATCTCACCATGGTGTTAAAATACTGTTCTGTGTGTGTGTGTGTGTGTGTGTGTGTGTGTGTGGTTTAAGTCAGATAAATACACATTTTCATTACAGTGAATCTAATTTGCAGGTTGTCATTGCAAATGACAGACAATGTTCCCTTTCGGTAGAATTGCCTTTTATCCAAGGACCTCAAACCCCCTTATCCCCATCTACTTTCTTTTATCTTGTATTGCTTTATTTTTTTCTCTGGACATTTTGTTTTGGAGCTAGAGACTTCCATAATGGTTTCTTCATTTTCCCCAGGGAAAAAAACATATAATCAAAGCAAATTTAATGCACAGTATCAATATGAATTTCTGTCTGATCTCATAAGCCATTTGTCAGCTATTTTTATTTGTCATATACAAGAGAACTGACCTATAGAGGCCATTGCATTTTAAATGAGCACTTGGACTATACTGGATGAAAGAAAAATGAGAGGGGTGGAGAGAGAGAGAGAGAGAGAGAGAGAGAGAGAGAGAGAGAGAGAGAGAGATGCCTCCCTGAAACTGTGCCAAAACCTAATTAAATAAATTAACAGAAGTATTGAAGGTGTCTTTTCCTGGCCTAAGCATTGTATTTTCCATCCTCTGCAGTGGGATGACTTACAAGAATGGCTTTTGTTGGCAAAAACCAGATCACCCAGGGAAACAGATAACAGATCAGGTAGTGAAAGGACAAATGATACTGAAGCCTTGAAGGGAAAATTTGGTGTATTGGACATCTGGATGAAGTGACAGGAAACATGGGACATGACACCAGGTCCTAGACAGATGGCCAGCTTTGCTAACTTTTCTTCTCCTTGAGACCAAAAAAAAAAAAAAAAAAAAGTTGTCTATTTAGGAAGATGAGGCCACTATCCCTTTTCTTTTATTCATTCAATCAACAGAATCACATCTGAGATCTCCAAAGGGCTATTAGACATTACTCTCATGTGAATATTTTCTTTGCTTGGGATGTCTTGTCAAAGATATGGGGAAATATTAATTGATTGATCTAAAAAAGACCCAGGTTGTTCCTAGAGGAAAACAGGGAGGCCAAAGGGAGAAACTTCTTAATCCTAGCAACTGACTGACCAGAAAATCCAATTTATTATTAATTCACCTGGCTGTTCTTTTAAGACCTAGTTATTTTTTTATAAACTACATTTAGATGAAATAAACAGACCAATCTCTTTTGTTAAAGTTTTCATGGGGGAAGAGATTACTATGGTCTTGAATCAGATGACCCGAATTAAAAACCCAATTGTGCTACTTTGTTCCCCTCTTCTATGACCTTGATCAAATCAATGAATGCCTTTAGGACTCAGTTTCCTCATCTATACAATATTAAGCACTTAATAGATGCCAAGTTGGACTGGATGGCCTTTGAGCTTGCAATTATAAACCATATTACTATAAAATATATCATGTGAAAATATAATAACAGAGGTGTATTTTATAGTTTGAACTATAAATAGGAATTTTTGTGCCTGGAGCAAGGGGGAGTGAGACTTACTCATATATGCTATATGCATCTAAGGAAAGAAAGCCTTGGGATGCTACAAAGTTTCTGTCCTGCTGAAGGCTTATCTACTGTTGTTGCTAGGGAGTTGGGGGAGGGATGTAATGACGAGAGGAAAGATGTGCACCCTGAATGGTATTGTTAGTACCCTCTAAATTTTGGTTCCCTGGGAGACCACCCCACAACTGAAATGACCAAACAACAAAAGTCTCAGCATATAACAGAAATAGAAGCTTAGGAAGTGTTTATAGAAGTAGAATTGAACATTCTGCTTTCAGATCAGCCAGGGTCTTATGCTTATCTAAAAGTTTCAAAGCTGTTTTGGAGCTTTTTTCAGCTCTTTAGATCAGGAATTCTTAAACTGATAACTGTATTGATTTTCCTTGGAAATCCTATGTATTTTATTTTATGCATTTTAAAGCTTTATTCTGAAAAGAGATCTATAGCTTTACCACAGCCTAAGGGGTCCATCACACAAAAAAATGGTTAAGATTGCCTGCTTTAGATGAGGAATTACAATTGCTGTTTTATAGGCACTAATTGGAACTGTGGGCAGGTACAGGGATAAGACTGTTGAAAAGTCATTCATATCAGTAGAAAATAAACAGTACAGTTGATTCTCATCATTTGTAGTAGTTAAGTATATAAAGTTGCCATGAACACTGAATTAGCAAATACAGAACTATTACTCTTAAGGTTAGGCTCCTTGAGTCTCTAGTCACATTTATTTCAGCACATTGAAATCATGGCTGTGTGACCCTTGGCACTGTAACCCAAACCTGAACAAAGCTTGTCTAATATCCATATTTTCTCTGTAATGGAAATCATAGCCTTCTTGCATTTAGGAGCATTAGACAGAACCTCAATATTATATAATCAGGGTCCCATTTTAAACAGTGAAATGTTTTTTTTAGTTGTGTTTTTTTTTTTTTGCAAGGCAATGGGGTTAAGTGGCTTGCCCAAGGCCACAAAAGTTAGGTAATTATTAAGTGTCTGAGGCCAGATTTGAACTCAGGTACTCCTGACTTCAGGGCCAGTGCTCTATCCACTGCTCCACCTAGCCACCCAAACAGTAAAATGTTTAACAAAAAGTACACAAAGTCAAAGAGATGTCACTAAATTAACCATGAAAAAGAAACTTATTTCACTATTGTTTGTAGTATGACAGCTAAAAATAAGAAAGCAGAATATACCCTTGGTCAACTTTAGCCCACATGGATGACTCAGATTCTCCATTTTTTATTTCATGTTTACCAATAAACTTTAGCCAGTAGGCAAATTCACAAATCATCAAATAATGAGATTGACTATAAATAAGAGATAGAAAGAAAAAAATAAATAACTATCTTGAAATCTAAAGATTGTCCATAATCTTTAGGTCATGTGTCAAAGGCAGCATTCCACACCCTGGGAGCCTGGTTTGCTTTGAGACTTCTAGATAAGAATTAAGCCTTGGTTAATCTGACAATTTATCCTACACAACTCAACTAATCTTTTGTCCTTGAATTATATTTCATAGCAATGATAGAACATAAGATATTCTTCCATTCTCACTCTTGTTTTTTTGATGTAGGGTTTTGGGGTCTCATCCTAAGATTTCATCTGTTAGGAGAATTTCTTGTATGAAAACTATCAGAGGAGATGAGTCAGTAAGAGTTTATTATTTGTCCCCTTGTCACCCAACTCACCTGTGGCTCCAAGAAGCTGAAGCCTACACAGAGGCCACACCCATTCGGTCTTTGCAGGTAGGCTAAACAGTAGACCTCAGACCTATCAGTGAATTAGAAGGATGGCTACTCCAATCATCTGATGATTTCCCCCTACAGAATGGGCAGATGAGAACAGTTTGTTTTAATGGACACTAAGGCAGCTAAAGTAGATACTATCAAGTATTTAGAGCCTAGGAAGATATTGAAGATGCCAAGGTCATCTACTGCATTCTGAGTCATAGCCAATTATCTTGACTTTGTCTTTCCCCTAGACTTCAGTGATACAGGAAGAGAGAATGGGGCTGATACCTTTGTGCAACTCTGCCTCACTTAACCCCAATTTATGAGCAAGTTAAGACGTCACCTATGATGTCATTGGAGAGGGGGGCAGCTAGGTGGAGCAGTGGATAGACCATTGGCCCTGGAGTTAGGAAGACCTGAGTTCAAATGTGAATTCAGACACTTAATAATTACCTAGCTGTGTGACTTTTGGCAAGTCACTTAACCCCATTGCCTTGAAAAGAAAACAAAAAACAAAAAAAATGCATTAAAAAAAGGAGAAACAACTATTTATCTACTACTTGCCAGGCATGATTTGTAAGCTTAAATTTTAAAGAGTTGTGTGGAACAGTAAGAAGTTGTGACTTCTCCAAGATCTCCTACCTAATATGAGTCAGAGACACCTGAATCCAGGGTTCCAGGGTTCTATCTACTATACCACACTGATGTTCTAGCACTTGTTCCTAAGTAATCATTAGGAAGTTCATAATGGTGATGTTAAAAAAAATATAAAATATTTTTGCTCATACATAATATGGATTTGTTCTCAGAAACTCAAGAACGTTAGACTAAATACCTGTGTTTCTTTGAAAATTGCCAGGCTTTTGACACATGACCTAAAAATTGTATTCTGGAGCTAAAGGACTCAATTAGTTTAAGTCTTTTTAAAATTATTTGATCAGTGAGGAATTTTAAAACCCTAATCATTCTTCCCTAAGTCATCACCACGAAATATTCTTTAGTTAATAGGCCTTGAAATGAGAACTTTTTTCTTCCTACATTTGAGATCTGTAGATATAATTAAAATAGACCTTAAGATGAGGTATGACTCTATTTTTTTCTAACATATCAGCCTTCCAAGATCATTCATGTACTTCTTCAGACATGGGTTGGAATTTATCAATGGCTAATCAACCTAACTTAAGTTTCCTGACCTAAAAATGATTTCTGGAATTATTCAGTGTCTTCAGAAACTATATTAAAACCTAGTTTTGGTTGCTGGGTTTTTTGCTTTTATTTTTTAATTAACAAGAATTGCTTCCAAGGAAAGCATGAAAGTATTTCTCAGGAAATCTGAGAAAGATGGGTTAAGTTATGCTTTGTGTGTGTGTGTGTGTGTGTGTGTGTGTGTGTGTGTGTGTATTCTTCTAGCAGATTTGGAATTGACCCTCAGTTTTAACAAATTTGGTTTTGATCAATTGCTTGGAAACATCCCTGCAAAAAATCTAACCCCATCCTCACCCCTTTTTGCACTCTTGGATTCTGATTTAAATGTTTGCTTGCCTCCGTAGAAGCAAAAGAAACTATAAATTGAAGGAACCTAAGTATGAAATTGAGTTTTGCAATGAGCCCAATCTCAAAGAACTTTTCTTGGCCCTTTTACTTTTAGGTATGTAGGGTTTGGGGTTTTGGGATAAAATTATAAAAGATCAGAGCTTGGGATTAGTGCAAACTTACATTTCAAATCAAGGCTTTTAGTTTGGGAAACTAGGGATGAGAAAGTCATGGATTAGTGTTAATAGTGATAGAAAAAATAAATTTTGCATATGCTATTAAAGCCCAAGTATCAGGGAGTAGGTAAGTGACACAGTGAATAGAGCACCAGCCCTGGAGTCAGGAGGACTTCAGTTCAAATGTGACCTCAGATAATTAATAATTACCTAGCTTTATGACCTTGGGCAAGTCATTAACCCATTGTTTTGCAATAAATAAATAGTCTTAAGTATCAGTTTTAGCCCGTAAAAGTTTGTAAAGAAACTGAATAGAGTTAAGTTTCATTTAATGTGGATACTTTTTTATAACTTTGGTTTGTAATCTAACAGATTATGAACTACTGCCTTGTGTTCTTGAGTTCTTGTGTTCTTTTTTCCATTTGATAAATATTATCAACACATTGCAATGAAATCCTAACTAGTCAATCTTTGTCAACCTGATATTATAGCAACCATGAAGGATATTGCATTTCAGCAAAAGCCTTGATATATCTCACTGCAAATTTCAGAATATTGTTTTATTATGCTTTCATTATAACCTTAGAAGCAGGCTGCGGAAATGAAAAATCTTAGATTTAATGTTGCTTTGCCTGCATATCCAACACCAGTTCTGGTTAACAATCAGTATTTTCTACTGACTTGGTGATTTTTTTTTTATTGACTGAATGTTTTCTTGTCTGGATAATAAATGACTAATTATCAAATCTATTTATTTCTGATTTCTCCCTACCCAAGCTCTATCTTTACAACAGTGTTCAATTTATTTGCAGACATTGACAGAGTGCTAAATAAAATTATGTAGTTTTCTCACTTTGTTTTAGGTCAAATAGATGCTGGTGCCAAGGTCAGGGTCAAGATTTGGAAAGATTGAATCAATGAGGCAAGAAAAATAAATTTAAAAATAAATAAATAAAAGAGTGACAAAATATAAACAAACACTAAACATAGTGATAGATGCAGCTCTATCCCCAGGTCAATCACAAACCAAACCAGAATGAAAAGTTCATTTGATCCAAAGAGGTATATAGAATTTGATCAAAAGTGGGCCTTAATGTATTTAAGCCTAATCCCCAAAACTAAGGAATGTGTGTGTGTGTGTGTGTGTGTGTGTGTGTGTGTGTGTGTGTTGGGTGATTTCAGTAATATCTGACTCTTCATGACCCATCTTGACAAAGATATTGGAATGGTTTGTCATTTCCAGTCCAGGTAGTGTCAGAGGCCACATTTGAACTCACAAAAATGAGTCTTCCTGACCCCAGACCCAACATTATACATTATATCCACTATGCCAAGAAATGCACATACACACCATTAAATCACCTAGGATCTGTGGGACCAGTACCTGAGAAGAAAGAATGATGCCTAACATGCCTCCCAAATTAAGCAAGAAAATATTTGTGCCAGTTTCTTAGATAGACACTTATGTAATAATATTAGATAACTGTATTGTACTTTATATTTTCAAAATACTTTAAAAAGATTAAACTTCATTCAATAATTCATTGAACAAACATTTTATCAACTATTTGCCAGTGTGTGACATCACTGTGTTGGGTATCGGAAAGAACTAAAATTTAGATGAGCTTCTTGCATTTAACTAATAAATAAATTCCTCCTTCCATGAAATTGCCATTATTCCCATTGTACAGATGGGAAGACTTAAGAAGTTTTCACTACAATTAGAACCTATTACTTCTAATCTTATTATGTCATTACTCTGAATCTTCTTTTGTGAGCCTAATTCTTTTCCCTCTTTAAGCATGGGTGGTGGTTATTTAAGCTTTCTCTCATTTGTGTATTCAACTGACCAACTTTTATTATTCTGCAAGAAATTATAGTAAAGATTGGTAACTGGGGCAGCTAGGTGGCACAGTGGATAGAGCACTGGGCCTGGAGTCAGGAGTACCTAAGTTCAAATCTAACCTCAGACACTTAATAATTACCTAGCTGTGTGGCCTTGGGCAAGCCACTTAACTCCATTTGCCTTGCAAAAACCTAAAAAACAAAAAACAAAAAACAAAAACAAGATTGGTAACATAAAAAAAGAAAAAGAAAAATAGATGATACAGGCCTGCAAATGTAGAATTTACCATCAAATGGAAGGAAAGTCAACAATGTACTATGCATAAATAATTAATTCAGAGGAGAGCAAGTAAGTTCAAGGGAAGCAATACCAGCCAAGTTCTCTGAAAATTGTAGAGGAGAAATCACTTTCACCAGGAAAAATGGGCACGGGCAAGGAGGACTTTAATGAAGAGATAGCACCTGAGTTCACATAGAGATAGAAATGGAGGCAGGGAATTCTAAACATGGGATTCAGAATAAACAATGATCTAAAGACAGAAGATGGCAGAACTAGAATAAAGAATCAAAAGAAGTTAATTAGAGTAAAAAGAAAGAGTATATAAAGAATAGCTTATGAAAAGTGTATTTTAAAAAAAGGTTTTAGCCATATTGGTAAGCCAGGATTAATTTATATATTATCTAACAGGCAATAAAGAGCCACCTTGTTTTATTTTTTAATAGTTGTAATATGATCCTAATAGTTCCTTAAGTGTGAAAGGTGCATTTGAATGGAAGAAATGAGTTCAGTCTTGAGGGCTTTTTTGATCATAGAATTTAAATGAAAAAAAGGCTAAACAATTAAATTTCAAATAAATAATTTGAAATTCACATTTTGAATGTGATTATTGGAGAGGAATCCAAATAGATCTACTCTCCATGAGTCAAAGTTATTACTGCTGTTTATTATTTGCTAAAATACTATGTGCTGAACATTGAAACCTCAACATGTGAACAGGCAGACTATATACCATTTCCTAAAGTTATTTTAACAAATTGTTTTTAATACCTGAATGGATCTATGATTTCCTTGATGGACTCAAGTGAAACCCCTCCCTCCAAAGTCACCAGTCGCCAAATCCAAATACCTTTTTTTCAGTCCTCATTCTTCTTGACCTCTCTCTATCATTTGACACTATTGATAAATGACTTTTTTTTGGCTGCTCTCCACCCTAAATATCCCTGACACTGCTCTCTCAATAATTTTCTTCCTTCTTGACTGCTCCTTCTCAGCCTCCATGGATGCATCACCATCTACATCTATACCCTAACAATGGGTGTACTCTGGGAATCTGTACTTGGCTCTCTGTGATATGATTAGTTCCCAGGGATTAGTTAGAATCTCTCTGCAGATAATACCCACAACTGCACATCCAGCCCTTAGTCTCCTGTGAATTCTGCTTACTTATTTTGCAAATTTTAAACTAGACATCTTCTGGGCATCTTGAACTTAGTAAATGTAACTCATCTACACTCTTCCTCCTTGCTTTAATATCAAACTCACTCCTCTTTCAAATTTCCCTATCTCTTACAAGGTCACCACCATCTAGTCACCCATGTTCTCAACCTTAGCATGGTCTTCAACTCTTCTTTCTTCAACTTTCTATCACCTCACATATCTTTTTAGTTGTCAAATCTTATTTCCTCATCTCTCAAATCTGTCTTCTCTCTACCCATACTATGTTCATTATAGCTCAAGGCCTCATCACTTCTTGTCTCAATCATTGCTTCCTAGGTGGAACAGTGAATGGTGCTGACCTTAGATTCAAGACAACCCATGTTCAAATCTGGCTTCCAACATTTACTAGCTATGTGACCCTGGACAAGTCATTTAATCCAATTGCCTTAAAAAAAATTTGTTGGTACAATCTAGTGCCTTGCTATTTCTCACTTGTACTTTCTATCCAGACAATGCCCTCTTCTGATTGTACCTTCCCTAAATGTCTCTTATGCTGGAGTCAGAAAAACCTGGGTTCAAGATCTGAATCTGACCCTTACTAACACTGTGACTATAAATAATTAAAAATCTGTTAGTATCCCCACTTGGGTTTTAAGTTAAAGATAGATTTCTAATCTGCATTTGTAGATAGTTTCCTCATCAGGATGTTCTCTAAACTAATGAACCCCATCCCCCCCAAAAATCCTTTATATATAGAGGTGCTTTACCACTACCGTATTTTTTCCATTGATTTTGGGTCCTCTGCAGTCAACCAATAAACATTTTTATTTCCATTATTATGAATGAGGCACTGTAGTAATTCCTGGGGTGGGGGGAATCAAAAGAGAGAAAAGACAGTCCCTGCTTACAATCAAGAAACTTACAATCTGATGGGGAAGACAATATGCAAACAAATAAACTCTAAATAACATAACTAGACAATACCTAACCAGAAGAAGACATTGGCATTCGAATGAAAGGGTCTGGGGAAGCCTTCCTATTGAAAGAAGGTCTTTAGTTGAGACTTAAAGGAAACCAAGAAGGTAAGTAGTTGGAATGAATTGAGGAGGGAGAAATTTCCAAGCATGTCAAACAGCTAGAGACAATGCTCAGAGCTTCAAGATAAGAGTGTCTTGTTCATGGAACATCCAGGAGACCAGTGTCATTGAATGGAAGATTCTTCAGAGATTATTGCATTCCATGATTCATGACCAAAAGTCTTCACCAAAAGAACATGTGTGTGTGTGTGTGTGTACTTGTCCATGTGTTCAAATTTTTAGATCAGAGATTTAGAACTAGAAGAGACCTTTGAGAGTATCTGATCCAATCCCCTCATTTTATAAATGAGGAAACTGAATTAGAGAAAGATTAAGTATGCTTTGCACATATAACTATTAAGCCTACCTGACAGGCTATTAAGTTTTGCTTTCAGTAAGAAGATTGCATTGTACACCAAAAAACAATCATAACTAGGTTAACAGATTTTCTTTTTCCTGACTCTTGATCAATAAACTCTTTGTTCATATAAAAATGAAAACTTATTCCAGGTGTTTCTTCTGAATGATCTGAGCTTCCAAAGCCAAATTTCTAATATGGTACCCAAAAATGCTTCTGTCATTTATGGAGTAGAGAATTAAAGGAGTATGTGGATACTTAAAGATACCTTTCAGACATTTTCTAATAGCTTCCTTAGCCCACTATCTCTTACTCCTTTTTTTTAATATGGCTTCCTTACAGAATGTGAACCCATTGAGGCGATAGCCAAGTTTGACTATGTTGGGAGGTCTGCTCGAGAACTGTCCTTCAAGAAGGGAGCCTCTCTGCTTTTATACCACCGAGCATCTGAGGACTGGTGGGAAGGAAGGCACAATGGAATTGATGGCCTAGTACCTCATCAGTACATTGTGGTACAAGATATGTAAGTATTAGCCAGTTTTACCAGTAACTCCTAAAGGTCCCATATCTGAACACTAGGTAATATATTGAGGAGCATTAGGACATTCCTTCTCAAGTAGAATTGAGATCCTACCCACCCTCTTGAGATTCCCTCAAGGATCTCATGAAAGAGTTCTGAAGAGACTGCTAGAGTTCATTAGTACTTCCTACCCCTTGTCCCTGGGTTGACAATATAAGGACTACTCTCTTCTCTTCCCTGACAACTTTCACTCAATGCCCCCTTCTTTGTACTCCATGAATCCTCTGAATTTGGTGAGTAGATTGAGGATTATGGGGAAATTGTTGAAGTTTCATATTCCCAAGAACATACATGATGAGAATCTCTTAATAGATGAGACAACCTCAAATCACTCCAAAAGCAGGGATATTGGGTCTACTGCACAGAGTTAAGTGGAAGAAGCCAGTGGAGAGACCTATGCTGTTTTTTTAAGTAGTTTTATTTTCTAACTACATGTAAAGATAACTTTCAACAATCATTTTGGTAAGGTTTTGAGTTCTACATTTTTCTCCCGCCCTCTCTTCTCTCCCCCCTCCCCTTGACATATAGGTTATACTTGTACAACTCTGTTAAGCATATCTCCATATTAAATCTGGTGTGAAAGAAGAATCAGAGCAAAAAGGAAAAAAAACATGAGAGAGGGAAAAAAATCTATAAAAATATAAAACAAATTGAAAATAGTAAGCTTCAGTCTGCATTCAGATTCCAAAGTTCTCTGGATGTGGATATTTTCCATCACAAACCAAAAGGCTATACTCTTAAAAAAAAATACTCACATCTATTTCCTAATCATCAGTCAATAAGCATTTATTTAGTGTCTACTACGTGTCAATAATATCAAAATCTAACATTTTGTCAAATCAAGTCTGCAATGATTTAGTACTTACCATAGTCAGGCATCTTACTAAGCAACAAGGGTCCAATGTAAAAGAAAAAGGATAGCCTCAGCCTTCAAGCAGCTTTCTAATGGGAGAAACCAAATATAAACACCTGTCCATCCAGAATAATGTACATAGAGCTGATTATTAGTATTTAATCTACTAATTAGTAATTAAATTTATTTAGCATTAAATAAAATTTAATTTTACTATTTAAAGATTCATATTCAAAGCTTTACACTCTATGTATTACTTCTCTATATACTATACATATATATGTATTATTTCATTTGATCCTCCCAATGACTCTAAAAAGTAGGTTCTACAGGTATTATTTTTCCCACTTTACAGAGGAGGAAACAGACTCAAGTGATTTGCTCATAGTCACAAATCTGTTATAAATATCAGAGGCAAGTTCAAAACTCATGTATCTCCTGACTTCAACATTCATTCCAATGCCCATGTCACTGCCTTCTCCTTTATAACATTTTTGTTGACAAAGATACAGCTTAGAAAAACCACATTCAGACCATAAAGGAGACAACAGAACTCTAAGAAATTTGGGAATAGCAGACCTCTACCCCACCCCACCCCCAACAACCCCAGATCTCTGAGCCAGTCATCACTCAAGGAAGAAATCTTGGTACATTATTGTTCTATTAGAAACCAGGAGGGATGGGAATTCAGAGAAGCCTGGAAAAATGTGCATGAACTGTTGCTGAGCAAGATGAGCAGAACCAGAAGAACATTGTACACCCTAACAGCAACATAGGGTTGATGATCAATCTTGATGAATTTGCTCATTTCATCAGTGCAACAATCAGGAACTATTTTAGGGTATCTGCAATGGAGAATACCATCTGTATCCAAAGAAAGAATTGTAGAGTTTAAACCAAGATCAAAGACAATTATCTTTAATTTTATTAAAAAAGGTATCTTATGATGTAATTTTGCTATCTTTTATATTTTATTTTTTCCTTAATGATATGATTTCTCTTTCAACACATTCAATTTTGATCAATCTATAGCATGGAAACAATGTAAAGACTATCAGACTGCCTTCTGTGGGGGGGTGGGGGGAGGGAAGCAAGATTGGGGAAAATTTATAAAATTCTAAAAACAATTTAAAAAATGTTAATATTATATAATAAAAAAAGAAGAAGAATTCTAGGCATGGCATCATTCCCCAGATAACCAGTCCTCTTTGTGGAGCTAAAACACAATGATGCTTCTGCAGGTACTGATTCCTAAGGAACCACGGCTAGTAAAGATCCAAAGAAGAAGTTCTTGCCACTGAACTCTTTTCGGCTGTCCAGTATTCAACATATAAGAAACATGATTTTTATAAAAGACATTTAAAAAGACACATAATTGTTTGCTTCTCTGCTACACCGTGTACTAGGCTCCATGGATCTTCTTTCTCTAGCTGGCAGCTGAAACCTTCCATACATATTGTCTCTCTGATTAGGATTTGAAGTCCTTGAGAGCAGACTATCTTTTCTATTTATATCCACAGAGCTTAGCACAATGCTTAGCACACCCAGAAAGAGTTTAATAAAAGCTTTTTCATTCATGCATATAAAAATAGACTTCATTTAGTGTGAGTTACATCTCTATGGGCTGAAAATTGAAGTATTCAGTTATAAATTAAAGTCTTATACCTTTCCTTTCATCCTAAGTCCTCATGTCCAGACCTTTCAGGCAACAAGTTTCATGTTTTTGCTCTTTATTGGCAGGGATGATACCTTTTCTGATACACTGAGCCAAAAAGCAGACAGTGAAGCCAGCAGTGGGCCTGTAACTGAAGATAAGTCTTCATCCAAGGATATGAACTCCCCAACTGACCGTCATCCTGATGTTTATTTAGCCAGGTAGGCTTGACCTGGTAATCGAGCCCTTTTATATCAACCACCCACAGGACATAGAATTGAAGGATTCAGAGCCAGAAGGGATCTTAGAGGTCATCTAATCCTCATTAGATTGGAACTGAGGTCCAGGGAGAGGTTGACTTACCTAAAATCATACAAGTCAGTAAATGGCAGAGCTGGATCCCAAGTCCGCTTAACGATATCCAACCTTCCTTCCGCTGTACCACACCAAGGAATCAGAATGGTTTTGATTGCATGTTACCCAGCATGTCCAGTTTTTCATTGTTCTCTACATTTTTTTTAGACAAAGAAAAAGGGCTGAACCACCCCTTCCTTCAAGGCGTCCTGGCAGGACCAGTGATGGCCACTGCCCTATCCACCCACCACATTCACTTTCCAACTCCTCAGTTGACCTCGGGTCCCCAAGCCTGTCCAGTCACTGCAGCCCTCGAGCCCTGTTGCAGAACCGTAGTCTCAACAATGATAGCCCTGAGAGAAGACGTAGGCCTGGTCATGGAAGTCTGACAAATATTAGTAGGCATGACTCTCTGAAGAAGATCGACAGCCCTCCTATTCGGAGATCAACATCATCAGGCCAGTATACAGGCTTCAATGACCACAAACCTCTGGACCCAGAGACAATCGCTCAGGTAGGATACTGTGGTTTGCATTTCTTCTGTTTTGTTTTCTATTTACAGAATTATCCTAACAGGTGTAGAAAGTTTAAAAAAAAAAGACTTCTTTGAATATAAAGAAGAGGCTTCCATTACCTTCTCTAAGTCCTAGTAAAAAGCCAGGGAATCAATGAATGATTTAGTATGTACCCAGCATAGCATAAGAGATGGTGAAGAAGACACAGACTGAAGATCATAAAAATGTATGAAATGGGAAATTCAAACATATTTTCACTTGCTTACAGAAATAAGTGACTGTGATGAAGGTAGAACAATTTATAACCTACATTTGATTGCTTACCATCTCAGGGAAAGGGAGGGAAGGATAGAATTAGGAACTTAAAACATTTTTTTAAAATATTAAAAAATTGTTCTAACACAAAATTGAGAGGAAATAACATAATATTTTTTAAAAAGAAAAATACCAAGAGTCATCCAAGTGTAAACTCAACCCTAATAAATTCTTTAGCCTGTCTTTTGTTTTTTGTCCTTTACCCATGACACAGACAGGTAAACATGAATACTCTTTTGTAACATAAAAAAATTGCTTACTCCCATGTGATAATGTATATTATTAGTCTCCATTGTTTGAGAAAATACATAATGACAAGAAACCACATCAATTCAGGAATGGTTTTAAGTAAATTTGAATACTGTTCATCATAATAGCACCTACATAGCTTGAAAAGTAATCATGTTAATTTTTTCTTTCAAACTGTTTCTTCTTTCACAACATGATAAATATGGAAATAAGTTTAATGGGATTGCAGATATATAACCTATATCAAGCTCCTTAGCATCTTAGGGAAGAGGGAGGAAAGAGGAAGGGAGAAAATTTGGAATTCAAAATTTTATTTAAAAAAGGTGTTAAAAAGTATCTTCCTATAAAATTAGAAAAAAGTACTATTTTAAAAAGAGAAAAGTAATTTTATAAATTTATATGTGTATGTGTATACTTCCCACATTGCTTATTAAGTCAAGATAAAATACTAAATAAGACAGATCAAGAAGACAATGATCCAGTGAGCAGATGGTTTCACAGACACCCTTACGAAAGCTCTGTAATTGCCTGGGTTCTTTTGCCTGCAGGTAAGAACCACTGACATAGATCATTAGGAAAAATATTTGTAATCAGTTCAAGGAAAGATTATCCAGGTGATGCTAAGCATGGTTTATAGGCTTATTGTTATGATCATCCTAAAGATCTGTCATTTATCACAAACATGAGAACTGAGTAAAGAGAAATGATAGGACATGAAGGGGAAATGAAAGAATGAAAAATGGTGGAGCACTAAAGTTAGATTATTTTCAATTAAAAAAAAAACTCAAGGAATCTCACACCAATGTACTTGACTCTTAAGCTATTTTCTTGTTGCTGTCGTTTTAGTTTCTGTGCAGGACCCAGAGAATCTTGGAAAGTGAATTATACTGTAGAACAATACTGAAAAGTTTAAACTGATTTTAAATAACCCAGACATATTTACAGAGCCCTTCAAGGCATACCTTAAGATTAAAATCAATAATAGTTGAATATAGCTGATATTTAATGTTTTTGATAAACCCATGAAATTGCTATTTCTCTTAAGCACAAAAACCTGATTTGAGGCTGCAAGGAGGCAGGGAATGAAGAGAGAACAGTAAACTTTTGGGTCTGAATTCAGATTTTCCTTGCATCTTGCCTTGAGCAAATGTATTTTGTTTGGTGGTGTGTTTGTTTTTTGCAAGGCAATGGGATTAAGTGACTTGCCCAAGGTCACACAGCTAGGTAATTATTAAAGTATCTGAGGCTGGATTTGAACTCAGGTCCTCCTGACTCCAGGTCCGGTACTCTATCCATTGTACCACCTAGCTGCCCTGAACAGATGCATTTTACAAAAATAACAGAACTACATATTTCAAGGAAAATAGGAATAGCATATGAAAGTCATCTCCTGGAAAGTGATGTCACCATCTCAGGGTCCATATAACGATTTCCAGCTCTGCCTAGCACACAGCAGTCCCTCTCTCCAAAGACTTACACTTACTTTGCAGCACAGATTAGTGAACATCTTGATGTAGATGCAAATGAAAATACAGAGGTCTTCACTCAAAACTACTCAACTCAATCTCTTCAAAAAAAAAAAAGAGGTTCTCTTCTAGAAGCTATGGTGGCTACATAGAATAACTATTGAATGTAGCTATGATTTAGTCACTGTCTTGATTGTATTCAGCTGTGCTCAATTCCCCAAGCACAATGCTTTATTTCTAGAGATGTGATCACTGTGTTTATACTCTGGCTTCCCCATAAATTAGTCAACATGCAAGACTCAGACCAGAAGAAAGCTGACTTTAGACAAATGATGTCAGAGTTCAGATGTGTGTGTTGGCAATGCGCCATCAGATTTTAGACTCATGAATATTAGTCAAGATTCTGCTAGATGACTGAATGTTCCTAGACTCTCTAGACAAATGAAAAGGTTGCTATTTTTCACCTTTTTTCATTATCTGAAATTACTTTGTTGGGTAGTGGAGACTGGTGCTATTAATCAATATGGTGAGTTTCTGGTGTGGAAAATTCTTCCACTGTTGCAAGAATAGAGAGCAGACCGGGACATGATGAGGATAGATGCCTTTTATACTGGTTCCATGGGAATAGAATATGGTCTACTACATCATGCTACACTCATAAAGCCATGGATTCATTTAAAATACTATGTTAAAGAAATTATGTCACCAAGCACCGGGCTTGGGATTTAAAGTGGAATATATTTACAACTGAACATAATGTGTATGAATATATGGATGACTTCTCAAGTAGAGCCTGCAGTTTTAAAAATTGGGTTTTTCCTCCATTCATTCTCAAGGGCTCCATTTTTTCTTCTTTCTCACTGGTTTCAGGATATCGAGGAGACGATGAACACTGCTTTGAATGAACTCCGAGAGCTGGAAAGGCAGAGTTCTGCAAAGCATGCCCCAGATGTGGTGCTGGATACCTTGGAACAAATGAAAAACTCCCCTACTCCTGCCTCATCCACTGAATCCCTCAGTCCTCTTCATAATGTGATGCTCAGGAGTACTGAGCCTCAGATTCGACGTAGCACGAGCTCTTCCAGTGATACAATGAGTACTTTCAAGCCCATGGTAGCCCCCAGGATGGGGGTGCAACTGAAGCCCCCAGCTCTTAGGCCAAAACCCATCGTTCTTCCAAAAACAAATCCAACCATAGGACCCACACCTCCTTCCCAGGGTCCAACAGACAAATCATGCACCATGTAATAAAAACAAGCAAAACCACAGATGACCCAGAAGGTAGAAAAAAAAGTGGTTGGAAAAAAGGAATGGATTTGGGGGGGGAGGGGGGAGTCAAGGTTTCTTGTCTTCATGAGTTTTGTGCTAATAACTGGAGATACTGGCTTTTCTGTCTTTTTGAATGTAATGTCTGAGACTTGCTATATTAACACAGGCATTTGTATTTTGTATTTTTTCCCCCTTTTTAAAAAAGCTGGACATTTCTACATGTTTTAATAGAAACACATTAGATTTACTTGAAAATTCAATGCTGCACCACTTGTTAAGAAAAGAGATTGGAGCAAAGCTTCCCCTATGGTAAAGTATGTCCCAGATTTAGCATAACTGATGTTAAGAAACAACTTCCTAAGCTAAAGGGATGGAAAATTAAGTACCTTGCTCCTGAAGGCAGGATGATGCTAAAAATCTGATGAATATAAGTAGTTAGAGACTAATCAATGATCATGTCTGATCTCAAACAAAGAACATACGCACTCAATAATTAGGTTTGTCCCTGATGCAGGTAGTCCCCCTGAATTAGCCCAGGCTTGGGTGCTACTATTGGAAAATTTATTCCCTCTCTCTCTTAAGAATAGCTCATCCAAAGTTTAGGAAGCATATTGCAATGGAAAGAGCATTAAATCAGCTTTTGAGGGCTTGATCTAAAGCATAGTTCTGCTACTTATTTCCTCTGTGACCTTGGCCAAGTTACATAACAACTCTGGGCCTCACAGCTTCTTCATCTGCAAAATGGAACTAGAACAGATGACCTCTAAAGTCCTACCCAACACTAAATCTAGGATGTTATAGGTCTAAAGATCATTATCCATGGGATACAGTTATTACCTGAGTTTAACTAGGGGAAGAAGAAAAAAGGCTAGTTTTTAAAAGCTATCAATATTATTCCTTTCATGAGTAGGAATAGAATCTTAGGGCCTTATAGGGAAATCTAATTTATCCCCCCTCCCCTGGCACTATACATACTATATATATATATATATGAAAATCCCATTATTAAAGACCTCCGGATATTCATCCTAGCACCATTCTCACTAATCACTTTTTAAATAATTAAATTTCTTTCCACATATAACCCAAATCTTTGTGCTGACTTTAATGAATGGAGAATGAACTCTTTAAACCCTATGGCCCCTTCAGATCCCCCCCTCCCCGCCTTGAATTAAGAAATCCTTGTGTCTTTACAGTTTCCCCAAAGATTTGTTTTTTCAAAACTTTAATCATTTTTTGGCATCAATAAGGGCTAAGTGACTTGTCCAGGGTCACTTGTCCAGATTTGTACTCAGGTCCTCCTGAATCCAGGGGCAGTGCTCTATTGACTACACCACCCAGCTTCCCTTACCTTTAATCATCTTTTTGTGAATTTTTTCCTAAATTCTCTGCAGGTTCTTCATCTCACCTCATAGAACTGACTTAGCACTCAAAGATCTGAACTATTCTTAGGCAAGAGCCATCATTTTCTAGATTTTCAATGCTCTGCTATGGGAGATATAGACAGCAGGGATCTTAAATACCATGGAGTCCAACCTCCCCATTTCACAGATAAAGAAACTAAGGCTTAAAGACTTTTAAGTGACTTTCCTCACATCACCTAGATAGGTAGCAATGTTGGGGGGGGGGATCATTAAAAAAAATGATTCAAACCCAGGTCTTCTAACTTCAAATCCAGTGTTCTTTCCAAAATATCATGCTGCCTCATGCCTAAGTTATATCCTTGTGTTCAACTGGGTTCCATGCTGATTTTACAACTGAAGAAATTTAGGCTTCCAGAGGTCTTGACCTTCTACACAATCTCCTTCATTCTTCACAAATTTTGAAGGTCTTTCAGTGACTTTAATTACCATGAGAGATGGACTATCTTGAATATCTGTTAGTTTATTTCAAGAATATCTTGCTGGACCCCTTCAGAGATCCCTTCTAGCTTTTGACCCTATCTCTGTATCTGGGTACAAGCTTATTTTTTCCACTACAGTGCTTCCTCACATATTAGCTTGTTACCCACTAAGAACATCCACATCTTTTTTTTTCTCCCATATTTGGACATAACCAAGTTTATCTTGTCTTCGCACAGATTTTGGTTTTGTTCTTTCCCAGATAATTTACCCTGAATTGGTCTTAAAAGACAGCTTTTCCCTTTCCATCCCATCCCTATTCCCAATTGCTTCTTTAGTTTACAAGTAAGACTACTTTGAATCTGGGTTATACTTTTCCAAGGTACTAATTTTACTCTTTTTATCTATAAAATAAGGAGGTTGATTATCAATGCCCATTTCAAAGTCTTGACTTCCTGTGATTTTTGTCACTTCTCACTATCCTATCCCCAACTTAGTGTCAGCCATCTTAACAGTTTGAGGAGCTTTGTGCCATGGTAAAAATATTGTTTTAATTAAATAAGTTAAAGATCCAGAAACAATCTCCATAGATCAGCCTTCTATTTCAAATTAATACCAATCCATTAATAATTGCTCTGGAATTATTATCATATTTTACTAGCCTAGCTCCATGAAGAAAGGGATCATATTCTAAATACTTTTAGTGCCTCTAGCACAGGGCTCTGTATACAGTAGGTGCTTAATAAATGTTTCTTTAAACCATGCAACTAGTTGTATGCCTACCCACCTCATGCTTCTAAAATAAAGGGTGTAATTTTTCAGGTCTCATCACTGAAGAAAGACTCAGAGAATTTGCTAAAATCAGAATTGATTGCAGTGTTGATTTGCCAGACTAATTATTCTGCCACAGAGATTAAATGAATGAGATTAAATTATGACACATGTCTAGTTACGAGTCTGAACTTTCTCACAAATTGAAGTTAAGATGGATTTTTGCCTCCTAGTATTTTTCCAGGTGTAGACAATGCAGCCCTAATGATGTGGTAATAACCTCATTCAATCATTCTACAGATGATATAACCAATGCTCAAAGAGGTTGTGACCTTTATTATCTCCCCTTACTCCTCTAGCAGTTTTAATGAAGGTTAGTCAGTAGTTCTAGATACTGAGATGTCACCCTGTCTGATGGCAGTGAATATAGTTTCTCCTATTTATAGATATATAACTACAAGACTTCTAAAGTCCCTTCCAGTTCTAGGTCTATGATTGCTATTCTAGTTTCCCTTAATACAGTAAATATCTTCCCAAGTTTTCCCTTCCAACTTGGTTTTCAATCTCCCTAACACCATGTTCTCATTTCCTGTTATTAGTATGTCGTGGGAGTCAAGATGGGAGGTACTTTAGTAAAATGAATAACTTAAATGTATTAGGAACTAGGGAACTATAATTAAAATGTTCTCTCTTGATGGGAAAAGACAGGAAGATATTGACACAGGGCATCAAAGAAACAGAGGTGTTTAATTCTCTTTTATCCTCCTCTGTATTTTTTTAATTGTATTATCTCATTCCCCATCTTTAGTTTTACAGGCCATACTTTAGCAACTTTCACTATTTCTTTAAACTGCTCCCCAGTAATCCACCCAAGGGTCTACTTTTATGATGTTTTCCTTTTTGATTAAAGAAAGAATTATATTTTGTTCCACAAAGTGAGACTCCTGGGGCTGCTTACAGGGGCAACCAAGAGCACATTACCATGGCTTCCCAGCATCCCAGAGGCCTTGCCTCACCTTTCCCCAGCCTCTGGATTAATTCCCAAAGACTCATTATTATTGTGATAGCACAAAAAATACTCAGAGAGAAAGCTAAGTACAAAGCTAATTTTATCTGACTCCAAGAATCTACCAATTCCAAATATGAAATCATGTGACCATTATAGAAAGTGGCCAAAATACACTCATCTTTGATGCTCTTTTGACACAGGACATAACTTTGTTGGCTATGCAAAGACTCCCAGAAGCAGTGGGTGAGAGTTTCTTTATGGAGTCTAAAGTAATGCAGTCAGGTCACTGAAAACTTCAACTGAAGAGTAATTCCACTTGGCACTCCTTAAACAATGCAACCCAAAGAAAGACAAGAGAATTGGACTGTGACATTGAGAATGCTAGGATCATTTCTGATTTCAATTTTATAAACCTCACAGCATCATTGGAGAAGGGGAGGAGGGTGAGCCATTTCATTTACTGGAATCCATGGTTTCAGTCATGTAATTGCTTGCTCACAATTCTTAGAATTGAAGTTTCCACTTTTATAGAATTCTTTAATATTATTCACTCCACCAGGTTCACTTTGGGGGGGGGAATGGAGGGGAAGTAGATGAAGCAAGTGGAAGGGATTGGAAGTGGTAGAGAGAAAGGGATATTTAAGACTGATGTAATATAGTTAATGGTCCTTTGTTAGATTGAGGGTTGGGGGAAGAGAAGAAAGGAAAGGTGACATGTAAAATCCAATGAATAACAGTTTTGCACATTTAAACAAGATGAGTTAAGTTTTAAAGAAAGTATTTTCCATGCCTCCTGCCTCATCCATAGGACAATTTATAGTGGGTTCTCACACTATAAACATTGCCACGTGCCCTGTAGAATCTGGCTGGGAAACATCTTTCACCTGAATTGCATCTCTCCAAGTAAAAGTGATTTCAGTTGAGTTGCCCGTCCCAAAAGTAGCATCTCAGTGGAATTTTTCTTTGTCCAAGTTAATTGGGGAAATGGAGAAATGAGTGGTTCATACTTAGAGTTTCGGGGCAGCTAGGTGGCACAGTGGATAGAGCACCAGCCCTGGAGTCAGGTGTACCTGAGTTCAAATCCAGCCTCAGACACTTAATAATTACCTAGCTGTGTGGCCTTGGGCAAGCCACTTAACCCCATTTGCCTTGCAAAGACCTAAAAAAATAATAATAACCACACTTAGAGTTTCCTTAGCATGAGAGGTCATAAAAATGAGTCTCTTCAGGATCTGTGAATAACCTATCCGCTCTGGGATTTACTACCTGAATAAGCATCTATTGGTCAGCAGGGACTCCAGAATCCCAAGCATCATCACCACAATATGACCAAGAGTATGCAAGTCTTCAGATTTGGGATGATATTGAGTCTTGTGGTGGTATTCCTTTGTCCTTGATTTCTGCAAGCTGTCTTTTGTAGGAGTGGCCTTGAAAGGATTGCATATAAGGATTTGCTTTGGGACTGGGATATCAGAGTTGAGGGGAAGGCTACCACTCTGTAAGCAGGGCCACAATCTATTCAGCTTATTTTAATCATGCATCCCGGAGCTGATAACCCTGACCTCTAGCAGCATTCTGAGGTCAGATCCAGTGTCTGGGTGCCATTGGGACTTCCTGTCCAGGACCAAGAATTATTTTCATAGTAGTCACAATTTTAGTAAAGATCAGTGGAACAAACTGGAATTTAAGCTTTCATTTACATACAGTTCTAGCCTAGTATTCTTTCTTGAAAAAGAAAAAAAAATAGCCTATGTGGTATAATTGAGATGGATCCTGTATCTTTAAATTACATAGGGGATTTTGTATGTCTAAATAATTGTACTGCATTCCATAATGCTTATATTAGAAACTGTTAGTAAAAGAAAATATTAGGAATCATGCATTTTGTGGGTGCCCCCAATCCCCTTAGAGCATCCACACAAGTTCAATGTGTAGTTTGATGGTTACTATAGCTATTTAAAGTAGAGTAAGTGGATATGTAACAGGAAAGACTTGAGACAACTACAGATGTACTTAAGTAAAGGTAACTCTTGCACACCTAATTAAATCAGTATTGTCCTTCGCTATCAGTCTGATCAATGGCAGTCCTGGTGGCTCCGTGTTTGTGACTGTTACCTACCTAATTGTGTCAGTGTACATCTGTAGTATGTACATGTGAAAGTGCCTTTAAACTTTTTAGAGGAGCTTTGGCCTTGCTCTGTACTGTTGCATTCCCATCTTCCCCCTCCCCTGACCTCCCTCTGCCCCTCATTTCTTTTCTACTTGCCCCATTGCCAATTCCTTCCCTTCCTCCCACCTGCTGCTTCACTCCTTGTGTTCCTAAGTAACTAGTATTGTCTTGTCTTCTTCCTAGTCCCCCCTCTTACCACTTACTCATTCCTATTGCATTCCCTCAGTGTTGACTCCAAAATGGCGGTATGGCCATTGTGTTCCCCTGTGCTCTTGTGCTGCCCATTTCCATTACATTCCTTCCATCCTTTGAGATGAAAAGAAAGGGTGATGATTTTACAGTTCTGGAAGAAGAGATGTTCTGTTAATCTGTTGTGACAATGCACTTTTATGTATGATACTGTACATTTCAGCATGGACCATTACAGGCTTCAGTACACATTCAGATTTGTTCCTCATAGTGTATCTTTATAATAAAAAAAGATAGTTCTGTCTCCTATTGTCTGGTTCCAATTTGATAGGATTCTTGTGCTATTTGGGGGAGGGCGATTAGATTAAATGATGTGAAAACATAAGCTTTAAAAAATGCTGGGTGTTAATTATATGTCTTTTCCCGGGGCTTTATAAAATACAGTCCAATGCAAACTACTTATTTCATTCTCAAAAGGTAAGAAGGTGCAAAGTGACAAAGTTAGGTCAATGTCAGAGAAAACTTCCTAGCAATTAGAATGATCCAAAAGCAGAAATGGACTGCTTCAAGGGTTGGTGGGTTCCCCTTCTAAACTGAATAACCACTTGTCATGATGGTATAAGTGCCAATTCCAGAGATGGGGAAGAGAGGCAGATTAGATATAGGTCAGTGCCCAACCACTTAGCACTGTGCCTAAGTCATAGTAAACACTTCATAAATGTTTCTTGATCAATTAGATCACTAGGATTCCTTCCAACTCAAATTCAGGGATTCATCAAAACTGATTTCATCTATATGGGGAGCTTCCAATCTGGAAATTCTATACACAAATTCACATTGGTAATTCCCCTATAATTTTTAGTAAATGAAGGATGGTGTTAGAGTTTAAAAGTTTGAATTAGTGAGACCTAGATAGACTCTTCTGCATAAGCATTCTCCTTACCATAAACCTGATCCCATCACCCATCCACCCAGGAAAGATTATTTAACATACTCCACTTTCTATTTCATTTTGAATGCTGAGTCCACCACAAATTTATAAAAGTCATGATCAGTAGAGCCTATCAGCTATCACTTCTGTGAGAAAAACAGTTCACATCTCTTGTAGAAAGGATAATGGGTTCATCTCCATATATGAGGCATAGCTTGCTTCATTTTTAATAAATTAGTATATAATCCAAAGAAAGCATTGGCTATATTTTTAATTTACCACATGCTGAATTTATTTTTTTCCTACCCTCAAAAACTCAAAACCTCTATCACGGCATCTAGGAAAGCTCTTCCTCCAAATGGCAAAGGCTTCAATAAAAAAATGTGAAAAATAATATATTTTTTAACCAAAGGAGTAATTTCACTGATCTGCAGATGAATCCTTACCTAGCAATTTAGATTTTCAGGGAGTAACTTGGGGGCACCAAGATATTAAGTACTTTGCTCAGGGTCAGAGGCAGGTCTTGAATCTAGAACTTCTTAGATTCCTAAGGTTATTCTCTCTCCATTCCACCATCAACACCAGTGGGTTTGCAATGAAATGGCAATTCAACTGGAAACAATAGTTCAATCTCAGTGTTGGGTGGTTGTATTCTTATCTGTCAGCTGCTAATGTGTTTCTCAAAGTTGGTCAAGAGTCCCTTCCTGTTTGATCTTCAATGAAAGAAATCTCAGAAAAAAAAACATTTTTTAGAGCCAACATATGTGGCCATATGCTGTACCTCATACATACAGATGGACCCATCAACCTTTTTACAAGGTTGTGAACTGTTTTTGTCATAGTAGTCATAGATGATAGGCTCTTTCCCGGACTCCTCTACTGAGCATGACTTTCATAAATTTGTAATAGCCTCAGCATTATTTGGTGACTTCCTTTAGCAATATCCCACTGTTCAGAAGTAAAGGGGGAAGATGATTAATAGAGAAGGTGGTTAACCAAGTTTGGGATTTGCAAAGTAGGAACAGAGGAAGGTCAAGAAACCAAGAATTGAAGAATGGAGAACAGTATGGTAGAACCTTGGTTTATGAATTTAATTCATTATGAGATTCTGTTTATCATGTGATTTGTTTGTATTGCAAAGCAAGTTTTTCCATAGGAAATAATATAAAGTTAGTTGATTGGTATCACACTCCCAAAAGTATTCATTTAAAATTAATTATTTATAATTTTAAGTAAGTTTTTTGTCCTTAATGCACCTGAAATACAATGGCATTAATTAGTACACAGTATAAACTGAAAATAAAACAAATTGACCTGCATTTTACCCTTGCAAAGAGTCATGGCTGGCATGAGGGAGAAGAGAGAGAGGAGGAAGGATTATTGTTTAGAAGGAGAATCTCCTTTCATAAGAATATTGGATATTTCAGTGGAGATTCTCTTGTGCTACTTTCACTAAAAGTAAAACTAACATCAATTCCTTCACTTATTTTTGTTTTTAATTCACTGATCTTTTTCCTTTCTGTTTGCTTCTGACTAGGAATCTATCTAATGACACTTGTTTTTGACTTTTTTCAGATTGTCACAGAAATGTGACATTGCATTATTGTTAAGAAAAAATATTTGTGACTGTCATTGCTACAGCCTTATTTGGATGATTTTTTTTTCACAAAATTTTTCACTTTTCCCCCCACATCTGACAAACCTCCCTAATCTCACTTGACATGAGGGATTTCTCTGACCTTTCAACCTCAGATGAGATATCCTCTATAACTTTTCTCCCCATTGCTCCTCATGAAGATCCATCAGTTTGTCTGTCTTCAGCTCCTGGCTATGCTCTCGGTTATAATGTCACCTACTAACTGCTTCTTATTGATCCAAGCGAGAAGCAAGTTTTCAACATCTTCTAAAACATTTTGATATTCTCATGACCCCATTTGCTGTATTTACTGCCTTTATTTCATCCTTCTTCAAAATGATGCAGATCAATCATAAAACTGTAAAAGTTGATCACATGCATACCACATTCAGGATTCTCAATGATTTCTTTTTTTTCATTTCCAATGTAAAGATCTCCTTTGCATATTCCTTTTCAATCTTTTCATTTGGGCCATTGTTACAAATTTTGTTGTGGATCACAGTCACTACTGTATATTTTTTACTACAGTATGTAAGCAAACACATGAACACACTTGTAATGGTACTGTTAAGAATGAATAATGCTGCCTTAATGAAGAGTCAATGCTGAATGAGGCCGATTAGGTGGTATACCAACTTGAGATTCCTTTGACATATGAAAGCAAAAAACAAAAAAACAAAAAAAACCATTGACCTAGTTGAGCATCATCCCTTTTCGAACCATTGAGATCCAAATATGATGTTTGTACTGCGAATTTTTGTTTGTCCTGCAAGACAAATTTTGCAAATAATTTTTCCTTGTCCAACAAAGTATATGTAAACTAGCTTACTCATAAACCAAGATCCTTCTGTATATGGTTGGCAACATTGATCTAAAAATCAAGGCTATGAAAGATGAAAAAACAAAATAAAACAGGACTGGTACAATGGTATAATAGGAAAAGGTTGATATTATGAAGAAAAAAGACAAGTTCATAAGAAAAGACATAGGAAAAGTTAAAAAAATGGAAGTTTTGAGTGCAAGTGGGAATTTCAGTGTTCAAGATTGTGAAAGTTGAACAAGTCATAGTGAGATACCTAAGATAACTTAGTAGAAATGGAAATCATAGAAGTTAAGCCTTTAACCCTAAACAATAAAATATGGTCTTCTAAATACACAACAAATGGCCCCACTGATTCCTTAAATTGATCTTCCAAATATAATATGTATCAATCTATAGACTCTTATCCTATCCCTATTATAACTGATTAAGAATAAATATACTGGGGCAGCTAGGTGGCGCAGTGGATAAAGCACTGGCTCTGGAGTCAGGAGTACCTGGGTTCAAATCTGGTCTCAGACACTTAATAATTACCTAGCCGTGTGGCCTTGGGCAAGTCACTTAACCCCATTTGCCTTGAAAAAAAACAAAAACAAACAAACAAAAAAAAAAACAAAAAAGAATAAATATACTGTGTTGAAACAGAAAAGCTAAGTCACCAATGTAGAGATCACTCCTTACTTTAGGATTAGATTAGAGGGATCAAACATATCTTACAACATGATGCCCTCAATACTCCTCACACCAAATAAAAATTTAATTGGGAAGGGGAAGCGAGATGCCGCAGTGCTTAGAGCATCGGCCCTTGAATCAGGAGTACCCAAGTTCGTATCTGGCCTCAGTCACTGTGGCCTTGCAAAAAAAGCAAAAAGTATAGGGGAAATATTTAACAAAATTAATTTTAAAACACAATAAAACATAATACCACATTTTAAAACTAGGTCAATATGTGGCCTACAAAGAACCTTATTATGGTTTCTATTTGCATTGTTGTAGATCATAGCTGCAAAACTTGTACAGCCTTATCACAGATCTCAGAGTTCATCTAACCCCCACAACCCTCATTTAATAAATGAGATCATTAAGGAAGCAAACTTGTTCAAGGGATCTGATTAAATAGTATATTCCACACCTATCTCTATCTTAACATCAACACCATTATTACTAGACACTATGAAGGAAGTTGTTCCATCTGAGTAGAAATGAAATGCCACTTCCAGAGCAGGAAGGGCTTCAAGAAGCCATCTGGCACAACCCATTCTTGAACATCCTTCTAAAGTATCACCACAAGTGGTCATTTGTGATTGATTGATGGATAGATCTACCAGAAAGTCTCTAGTTGAAGGAATCCTACCATTTCCTGAGATATGCCCTTTTATTCCAATTATGAAAAAGGGATTTCTGTATGAGTTGTTGGAGTCAGGTAGGGGGAGCTTATATTAAGCCCAATTTTGCTTCTTTGCAAGTTATATCTCTTACTCTTTGTTCTTCCCTCATCCAAGTAACAAGCAGATACTTGAAGACCCTCTCAATGAACTACTGTGGCATTAAATTTGTCACCTGGTGATCAAACCGCTGTACAGTAATTTCTGAATTTATCGATAATCCTTGTACTGGGCCTTTAAAGTCCTTTTAGTTTAGTAGACTTTGCCAGGGTCTATGTTCTTCAGGCACACCCTTCAGCAAGCTATGACTATCTCCACACCATCATGAAATACTGGAAGAAATTTATACTGACATCCAAATGAAAGTTAGTAATTAATTTGTTTCTTCAAATTAAAAACAAATTATTGTCTGGAATTTTCTTTGGGGGGGTAACTGTGGAATAATTAAGTCAGTATATTCAGGGAACAAAGTAAAAGAACAGTTTGGTTTTAGTTTTTAAGATACAAGCATAGTGTATCCTTTATTCTCCTAAGGACAGGTGATTTGAAATCATGACTGATTGGATTATCTATCTTTTTGTATAAATGAAGAGCAAACAACTTAATTTATTATACACTGGGTCTAATAGTTACAGTAATTGAAAGTTTCCTCAGACACAATTCTGTGAGCTGAAAATATTTAATTTCCTGAATGGAAAGGAAATTAGAAAAGCCAACTCTAAATCAAATTACATATATGATATATCCTCCAGCAAACAGAAAAAGGAGTTAAAAGAAAGCTAAGGATAACTCCAGTGTTCCCTTGATTTTTATAAGAAACAATTAGGATAATGTTCATTATCAGAAATGGAAAAAAATTTCTGTTTATTAAAAGCTTGTTTATTTGACCCAGATTTGTGACTGGTGTGAAAACTTCCTCTACTGACACAAAGCCAGCAATTTATCTGTAATTTATTACCTTGGAATTATACCTGAAACATTGAGAGGTTAAGTAATTTATCCCTGGTCATCCAACTAATAGGTTTTAGAGGCAGGAGAACCAGTTTTCCAAAGTTCAAGGAAGGCTCTCTCATCTATTTAAATATATGGAGTGATTTTTTGATCAAAAGTGAAGAGAATTCAGACATGAGTCATCTGGATTCTAGCCATGATATTCCTGTTAGGGTGAAAGGGAGAATTGTAGAATAGTGAGGGTTGGTAATTCTTTGCTCACATGTTATTGAGGCAACTATTTTTTGACCAGTTAGAACAATGGAGACATATGCTATCTTCCTGAGTCAAGTATCCAATCCTAACAGAGAAAAAAACTGCTCCAAATGGCTAGTAATAAGAGAAACACAAATCAAAACAACTGAAATTTCACTTCATTTCAAACAATTAGGCAAAGATGACAAAATATGGACATAGACAACACTGGAAGACTTTTGTAAACAGGCAAACTAACATGCTGTTGGTAGAGTTATAGATTGGTACAACTCTTCTTGAAACAATCTGGAATTCTGCTTTTAAACGAGTCATCAGAATGACCATAACTTTGTTCCAGAGAGCCTATATCTCAAAGAGATTAATGATAAAAAGATAAGTCATATGTATGTATTTATACATGCATGTATACAATAATAAATATATAATGTACAGACATATATTTATGTGTGTACATCTATTTATATATGTGGGTACATCTATGTGTGCACATCTATGTGTGTGTATACTATATGAATATATGTAATATATAAATTATACCAAAATCTTTCTAATAACACTTTTAGAAAGGAAGAATTGAAAAGCCAGTGATTAAGAAATGGATAAAGAAACAGGGATATTACTCTAATGAAATGTAGCTATGTTCTAAGAAGCAATGAATAGAATCCAGAGAAGCATAGGAGTAGTTATACATTCCATCTCTCAGTTCCAGGCATTTTCCCTGACTGATCTCCATGCCTGAATGCTCTGCCTCCTCCACTCTCAAGCTTCCTTTAAATCCTGCTAAAATCCCATTTTCTACTAGGAACCCCTCTTAACTCTTCTTTTAATTATCTCCTATTTATCATGGATACAACTTGCTTTGCATTGTTGTTTGCATTTTGCCTCCTCCCTATGATTGTAAGTTCCTCAAGGGCAGGGACTGACTTTTGCCTCTGTTTTTAACTTCAGTTGGTGACTGGCACATTAAGAAGGCTCTTAAATGTTTACTAAAATAAAATTATATGAACAGATATGAAATGAAGTAAACAGAATCAGGAACGTTTTATTTGTACATATATGTATATATATATACATATATATATTTGTTATATAGTATATTATTAATATGTATACTACAAACAACAAATGGAAAGCACAATTGGAACTGAAAACTGTTAACTCATGGTGACCAGCTTTGGCAACAAAAAATTGATACAAGAATATGTTTCCTTTTCTTCTGTGCCTTGGTGGGAAGGGATGGAGTTTGGAACACTTTATATATTGTTAGGTTTGTTAACATGTGTCAATTCATTTTAAGTAATTATTTTTGTTATCTCTTTTTACTTCATTGTTATAAGAGATAGTTCTCAGGAAGGGGGAAAGGAAAGTTTTTCTTGAGAGAATGCCAGACATCAAAATTGGGCTGCCATTAAGAAATTAAGAAATTATGCTTAAGACTATGACGTTCAGAGTGTTTCTTTTAACTTATTTCACTTGGGAAAAGAAATTGTAGAACAAAATCAAAATATAGGAAAAATGGGAAAAAATTTAAGGGATTTATTTTTAAAACAACTGACCTCAAAAACAGGTTGTGGAAAGAAAATTTAAGAATCATCCCTGTAAACCTTGATTTTTAAAAAGCCTGGATGTTCTTTTTTAAAGAAATCATAATCTTTTAAAAGAAAAATGTATATACACAGGGATCTAAATTTATAGTTAGTTTTCTTTTATTGTTTTTTATCAGTTATTTTCAAAAATACTGCTTATTTTCTTCCCCTATCCAGAGAAAATTTTACTTTCAAAGAGTGAGGTTGAAGGGGAACAGCTAGTTTTGTATCACCAGCTGCTTTTTGAGCATCTTGAACTGCAGGCACATAAGTATTTCAACAAGATCTGTCCAAAAAAAAAAAAAGACTCATTTTCTTTCCCTCAAACCATTTTCTCAACTGAACTCACCTCTTACTGTCCCCCAGGCTCACAACCTAATAAGAATTCAAATTAAAAAATGTCAAGATCAGTTGGAATCAGAGGGCAAAGTGAAAGTAAAAAGAATTTACCAATTATCTCCTGAAAAATACCCCAGAAGGAAAAATCCCAGAATTTTCGTAACCAAAATCCCCAGCTCCCACATCAAAGACAAAATGCTGAAAGTAGCTAGAAAGAAAATGATTAAGCACCAAGAAGCCAGAGTCAGGATCACATCAAAACTGTCCACTTCTATAAATTTGAGAATTTCTTGGAAAGCAATATTCCAAAAGGCAAAAACCTATAGGCTTATAAGCAAGAATAATCTGACCTGCAAAACGGAGAGTAATCCTCCTTGGGGGGGAAGGGGGGAAGGGAGTAAAGCAATTGGGATTAGATGAATCTTTGATGGAACAGAAGAATTTTAAACATTCTTGATGAAAAGACCAGAGCACGGTTGAAATGCAAACAAAAGAGTTCAGAAGAACCTAGATAAGTAAATTTATTTGAATAATTGAAAGGGGCAATACAATGATGAACTGCTAGTAGTCTAATGTTTGGATGAGAGAAAAAATAATTTTTTTAATTTTAAGTTTAATTTTTCAAAGCACATCAAGTGAATTAAATAAAATAGAGGACCTCAGAGAAGGGGTCGAGTAGCTAGATTTGGCTCCTATGGTTTTAAGAGAGGAAATAAAAAGCAAGTCAAAGGAAAAGGGGATGGGAAAAGGGAGTTTACTATTTCTCATAATTAGGGTGAACAGGAATAAGTATAGAAATATGGAGAAAGGGAAGGAGGAACAGGCATCAATGAATCTAACTCTTATCTGAACCAGCAATGGAAGGAAAGACACACACAAACACACACACTCAAAATTCAGCATAAAAAAGGTGGGGAGGGCAGTTAAGAGGAAGGACAAACATCACCTTTGGAAAGTAGATCTGGAATGGGGATATTACAAGGCAGAAAAAAAAGAAGGGTCTAGACAATGATAAGAGAGGAAGACAATAGGAGCAGACTCAACACTTCAATTATAAACCATTGGTGTTTATCATATTCTGCCTCTTTCACCACCTTCTTCTTCTTTGCCAGAAATAGGAAGAGACTTCTTGACAATATGGTTTCCTGAATGGGAAGCAGGTCACCCACTTGCATAAAAAATATTCATATTGATGCTTTTTATTGCAGCAAAAAAAATATCTAGGAAGTAAGGGATGCCCATCAGAATAGTAGTCAAACAATTTGTGTTATATGAATGTAATGGAATATTATTGCACCAAAAGAAGTGATGAAAGATAATTTCTGAGTCTTGAAAAGATGTTATATATTGGTATACAAAGGACAGCTAGTGGCACCATGGATAGAGTACCAGACTTGGAATCAAGACTTCAAATCTGGGGGTGGCTAGGCAGCACAGTGGATAGTGCACTGGCCCTGGAGTCAGGAGTACCTGAGTTCAAATCTAGCCTCAGACACTTAATAATTACCTAGCTGTGTGGCCTTAGGCAAGCCACTTAACCCCACTGCCTTGCAAAAAAAAACAAAACCTAAAAAAAGACTTGAAATCTGGCCTCAGATATTTCCTAACTGTGTGACCTTGGGCAAGTCACTGCTTCCTGCTTGCCTCAACTTCTTCATCTGTAAAATGAGCTGGAGAAGGAGATGGCAAACCATTGTTGTTATCTTTGTTAAGAAAACCCCAAATAGATTCATAAAGACTCAGACAAGACTGAAATGACCAGACAAAAACTGGTACAGACTAAGGGAAACAGAACTAAGAGAAATTGTACATGACATTGTAAAGAAAAGAAAATCAACAAATTTTAAATGGTTGAGAACTCTAATCAAAATAACCAATGACAACTCCAGAGGACCACTAATGAAGCATGTTACCCACCTCCTGAGAACTGATGGATTCAAACTGCAGTCTTGGCTGTTAAATGCAATTAATACAAAGATTGAAACTTGGAAGAAAATAGCAGGGAAAGAAGAGAGGGAGAGGGAAAATAAAGACAAGTGGAAGGGAAAAAAAAGATTCTGCAAGCTAAAGCTGGAAGAAAGATGGAATTTGATTTAAGAAAGGAATAGGATACATTCCCGTCATAAATACTGATTAGGCATCTAGCCATACAGGGACCTTGGTAGAATAAAATGAATCTTTTCAAAGGGTTGTTGAAATTTAAAATAAATGCCACTGTTTTTAGGTAGCTAGGTGATGCAATGGTGAGAGCTCTGAGTCTAGATTAGAAGTTGTTTTTCAGCCACGTCCAATTCATCACCCCATTTGGTGTTTTATTGGCTGAGTTACTATAGTAATTTGTCATTTCATTCTCCAGCTCCAGAAAACTGAAGCAAACTGGGTGAAGTGACTTGATCAGAGGCAAATGTCTAATAATTGTCGAAGGCCAGATTTGAAATGAAATCAGATTTGAACTTGGGAAGACAAGTCTTCCTGTCTCCAGATCTGGTTCTTTATCCATTGTACTACCTAGCTGTGCAGCCCTGTAAAGAATTTTGTTGTTCAGTCATTTTTCAGTCTTGTCCAGTTCCTCCTGATCCTATTTGTATTTTCCTTAGTCAAGTTACTAGAATGGTTTGTCATTTTCTTCTCCAGATCATTTTATAGATGAGGAAATTGAAGCCAAAAGGATGACACAAATGACTTGCCCAGGGTCATACAGCTATTAAGTGTCTAAGGATAAGATTTGACCTCAGATCTTCCTGAATCCTGGTCCAGCACTCTACCCACTCTGCTACTTAGCTACCCAGGAGCTCCAGACATTTACTAGCTATGTGACCTTGGGTAAGTCACTTTACTTCTGCCTCAGTTTCCTCAATTATAAAAAGGGATAATGATATCATATACCTTCCAGAGTTACTGTAGGAATCAAACAACAATGATTATTTAAAAATTAGCTTTTATAAATTAAGTAAATTATGTAGCACTATATAAATGCTAAATAATTGTGATGTTAATGATGGTGCAGACAAACTTAGAAATTTTGGCAGTTTTACTGAAGACTCAATTACAGTGAGGGTAGCTAGCTAGGTAGGGCCATAGTGCATAGACTGCTGGGTCAGGATTAAGAAACACTCCTCTTCTTTTGTTCAAATCTGGCCTCAGATTCTTACTAGGCATGTGACCCTGGTCAAGTCACTTAACCTTTTTGCCTCAGTTTCCTCATATGTAAAATGAACCAGAGAAGGAAATAGAAAACCCCCAGAAAGGTCACGAACAGACAGACATGACTGAAAAATGACTAAACAGCTGAATAATTAGAGTAGAAAGTTAATATTGATTAAATAATTACTGAATGATAGGTAATTAACTGAGTATATGAGCCACAACTGGGGTCTGATGGATAGACTATTTCTCCACTAAACATTGACTTACAAGGCTTTTTCTGTTTTGTTCCATTCTCATATGATTCCATGCTCTAGCTTATAGCTTTTTTGTGACACCCAAGGGACAAGTTACTTTAAATAGTACTTTGTGATAGATATTTACTTTAAACTACAAGTTATATTGTTAAATGTGTCTATTAATGCTCAACCTTCCTGTTTAATGACTTTTTTGGAATAGGTCAGGTTTTGTAAAGGAGTACTGGGGAGAGGCAAGGTTCTAAACACTTTCCATGAGGTAGTTCAGTTTAGTAAATTGTGGGAATTAGGGAAGGGAAGACTCAGTAGGAATCCCAACAGTGACATGGACTGTCATGGGCAAGTCACATGGACTTAGGTCTAAATCTTGGAAAGTCCCATAACCTCCCTCAGCTTCTGTTTTTCTCATCTATAAGTTAAGGACTGAAGTACAAACTTCACAGGGTTATTACAGGGCTGCAAATAGACTATAGAAATAAAAATGCTTTTTAAAAAATACAGTCATTATTACTGTTCTTGTTGCTGTTGTTTTTAATAGCACCATTATGCTCCTTATAATTCTAGCCTTCACACACCAGATCCAGTATCAAGGAAATGAATGAGAGCAATTTATTTTAAGCTTCTGTTTGTAGCTAGTAGCACGAAAGTGATTAAAAATTCGAGGCTCAATTCACAATCATTCCATTCCATTATCATTTACATAAGATTCTTTTTTTTATTTTTTTATTTATAAGTTGATGAGTCCATATTTCATGCCTAAATTCTTAGCTCTTATTAATTCACAAAACTTTGCTCTCTTTAGCCTCTCATCTCCAGTCACCCCATATCCCTAGTGAAGATAGACTACTCTTATGTAATTCTATCAGGGGATTTTCCAGTGGAGGCAAGGCAGATTTTTAAGATGACATTTCTTTTAAAAAAAATGTTCTTTTTCTGTAATCTCCCTTGCAGCTCTGTCCGTAAAACAAAAACCACACCTACTTGCCCCCATGCAATGAGAAGAAAAACTTATTACAATTATGTATAGTCATTTAAAACAAATGTCCACAATGGTCAAAAAAGTTACATTGGGGCAGCTAGGTGGCTCAGTGGATAGAGTACTGGCCCTGGAGTCAGAAAGATCTGAGTTCAAAACTGACCTCAGACCCTTAAAAAAATTACCTAGCTGTGACCTTGGCAAGTCACTTAGCTACATTACTTTGCGAAACAAAACAGAAAGCTACATTTTAATCTGGATCAAGCCACATTCAGGAGTATTATGGGTCACATATTGCCTGTGGCCCAGATTTCAAGGTTTTAACTATGTAATAACCACAGATATTTTATGAGCTTTCCTGAGATCTCTAATGATGAAACAAGAATGACATTACTGTTCTCCACACATAGGAATTAGAAGTTATCAAGAAGATCATTGAAGCCTAGCAACAATGAGTTATGAATAAATAAATCGAAAAACATAACTTTCCCTTGGTGAGGCTATTGACTAATCACATTGAACAAATGTCATGGTGGTAGCCACAGAGATGTCTCAGCTCATAGAACATCCTTCCCATATTCTAAGGTGAAGAATTACTGAAGTTCTACTCCATATCAGCTATTCAATCAGCAAACATCTATTAAATATCTATAGTGTTCCAGACACAGGAGATACAAATACCATGAATGGAATAAGTCAGAGAAATGGAACACAGAGGCCATTAGGGTGAATGCTAATAGGGATGTAGAAATTATATAGTCAGATCATACTAACTCTTGGGTTGTTGGCAAAGTCTCCATTTCCATCAACCACTCTTCTTGCTTGGGATTTGAAGAGCATCCTATCCAGGATGACTGGATTACCTGAAATCTCATCATCATGCTAGATGGACCCAACCTTATATACTCAACACCTCTCCCTCACCCTCATCCTCCTCTTCTCTATGGAGGACTTGGTTGAAGAGTGAAGCATTAAATTCTTCTCAGCTTTCTTTTATAAAGGACTGGAATTTGAACTTGCTAGGTAACTCTCTATTTCCCATCAGCACTTCTGATTAATTTAGATTCTACAGAAAATGATGCCCAGCACTGGGTACCCTCTAAGTCCCTTTCCCTTTTCAACTTCCTTTTTAGTATTGTCTTTCCCAAGGAGATTGTAAGTTCTTTGAGGGAAGAAACCATCTTCGTTCCCCTTATTTCTATGCATTTAGTATAGTGACTGGCACATAATTGGTGCTTAATAAATATTTATTGGATTGGATTATGAAAAGATACAAGGGAACTGCATTTTGAATGACAAAATCGATGATACCTACCACAAGGGGCACAGTGCTGATGAATACATTATTGGATGCATAGACTAGTCTTAAAGCCTGCTAAATAACAAATGCTTTTAAAAATATACACTAGACCCATGTTGATAAAGCTAAAGTTTTTATGGCTAACATTTTGTTTAGTGTACAATGCTCCTCAGAATTAATTACACAAATCCCAAACGTTATCATAAAGTAAACCCTCCCATCATTATTTATATAGAACTTCAAATCTTACAAAGCATTTGCTAAAATGCTAAAGATAACATAATTATTATTATTCCCATTTTGCAATGAGGAAATGGAGGTATGAAATAGGAAAAGAATTTGCCTTTGGTCAATCAATTAGTAAGTATCAGAGCTAAGATATGAACACAGGTCCTTCTTGACTCCTGATTCAGGATGTTTTCCATGATGTTATGCTGCTCCTCACATGTTTGCATGTAATTTATGTGAAAGCATTGTGCTTAGGGCTACATGGATACAAAGATATAGAAGATATGCTATCTGCCCTCAAAGAACTAACAATTATTACCTGTAAGTTAAAAGAGAAATAACATTAACACGAAAGCAATGGCTGACAAATTCCATATATGGAATTACATGTTATAGAACTTGAGAAAAATCTGTTTCAAAGTGTGGTGGGGGGTCATCAATTTTTATGAAGAAGATTGGGGGGTAATGAACTATAAGCTCAATATGAGTCAATAGTATGAGGAGAGCATATGTAGGGAAAGCTGAGATTTCTTCCATGGATACACATCACAATCTACCTGTGTATAAGTAGATAAACCCTAGGAATCTGATCCACACACAGCTTATAATATGAGAAGGGGAAAACAAACATTTATTTAGTATCTTCAAAGTACTACTAATACCTACATAGTAAATTCTCTATGTATTAACTATTATTATTAATTGTTAATTTTATTTGCCAGGTACTTTAATCACTTTATCTCATTTGATCTATGGAATAATTCTGAAAAGATGCTATTTTTTATTACCATTTTAAAACTGATAAAACTGAGGCAAATAGAGGTTAAATGACTTGCCCAGGGTCACATAACTTGTGACAAATGTCTGAGGCAGCATTTGAACTCAGGTTCTCCTAACTCAAGGTCCAGTTCTCTATCTATTGTACCATCAACCTTCAGGCTTTGTACTTAGGTCTTCCTGAATGAAAAGCTAGCCTGCTACTCACTGCCTCTTATTGTCTCCAAAAGGGAGCGCAGGTCCCCAAATAGCTAATGTTATTTTATCTCACATTAGACAAAGCAGTGTCCTGAACTAGAAAGTCCTTCTAGAGGCTGCCCAAGTCAGAACTCATCTGGATTGCTGTTTTCAGTTCTAGGTGTAAATTGTTGGACTCAAAACCCCCAGCTCTATGAACCTGGGTCTGGTATATATTTTTCAAAGTACTCCTCATTTAGAAGCCTTTAAGGTTAATCTGTTCATTCACTAAGGTGTCCTTCATTGACAAACTGGAGTTTACAAAGAAAGTCAATCAATATGGTAGGAGGATTGCAAGCCAGGCCATATGAGAATTAGTTGAAGGCATCAGAGATAGTTATTCTGAAGAAAAAACTTGAGTTGGGATTAAATATTTTTTCCTTTTAATACTTTTATTTTCTTTTTCCCCAGTTACATGTACAAACAAGTGTTAACATTCATTTTTAGAACTTTGAGTTCCAAATTCTCTCCCTTTTTCCCATCCTACTCCCTCATTTGGGAAAACACATTATCTGATGTTGGATAAAAATGTATAGTCATGCAAAACATTATCATAATTATCATGTTGTGAAAGTAAATATAGCACACACATTCCCCAAAACAACAAAATCTCAAGAAAAATAAAGTAAGGGGCAGCTAGGTGGCTCAGTGAATTAGAGCACCAGCCCTGGAGTCAGGAGGATCTGAGTTCAAATTCGATCTCAGACACTTAATAATTGCCTAGCTGTGTGACCTTGGGCAAGTCACTTAGCTTCATTGCCTTAAATAAATATTTTTTTAAAAGAAAAAGAAAGTTAAAAAAATGCTTTAATTTGTATTCAGACACTATCAGCTGTCTCTGGGGATGAATAGTCTTCCTTACCATAAGTGCTGTAGTTATCTTGGGTCACAAGGTAGTTGAGAAAAAGTAAATCATTCACAGCTGATCATGGGATTAAGTATTTAAAGAGCTGCCTTGTGAAACAAAGATTAGATTTATTCTGCCTCACAGGTTAAGGGAGGCAGACCATGAGGCAAGAAGGTTAGAATACAAATTTGAATTCAGACACTTAATTGTGTGACTCTGGGCAAGTCCTTTACTCTATCTCAGTTTCTTCAACTGTAAAATGAGGATAATAATAGTACTCACTTCCCAGGCTTGTGATAATGATGATGAGATGATAATAATAATTATAACCTTAGATGATCAAATGATAATGATAATAACCTTAGGAGGGTTCCTGGAATGTAATAAGCACCTAATAACTGCTTATCTGCTTCCTTCCTCAAAAGACAGAACAATGCGATAGAAGTTACAGAAAGGCAAATTTCATCTCAACATATAGAAAAGCTTTCCACAAAGCTAGAGTGAAATGTCTGACCTTGGAAGAATCTCCCTCATTAGCAGAAAATGACTCCAGTAGAAAATATTATATGTCTTCTAAGATTCCAGGGGGGTTCTTATGGGTATAATTAATAATAATGATAAAATAACAACAAAATAAAATCAGCTAACAGATAGTGCTTACTATGAGCCAGGAACTATACTAAGTATTTCATAATTATTATCTCCTTTTAAACTCAAAGGTAGAAGATAAAGATAAAGAACATGACATCCCTCACCACCCCCAGAAGACCCTACTTAGATTGGGATTCTTAAGCTACCTATGTCCCAATGCTTCCTATATAGTATTCTGACTTAGTCTTCCTTAAAAGCACTGATCTTGCATTTTCTGGCTGTTCCTCAAGTATAGTAAGCTCAAATAATGAATGCCCTTCTTTTCAAGTAAGTCCTTTATAACCTTCCTAGGAAGGAGAAAGACACTATTAATAAAATTTTAGAGTCTCTAGCTATATATAGTTCATGAGAGCTAAACTGAATAGCAAATGGCCATTCTTCATCTTCTCTGAAAAAAGAACAAAAAGAAATAGACTTAATCTGCAAGAGTAGCAGGTTGCCAGATGAAAGCAAAATTTTTTTTTCCAATTATAATAGTAACCAAGAGAAGCAATGGAGCCTTTGTCAATCTGTTTCTATCAGTGATCCCTAAACTTTTTTATTATCTAATCCTTCAGTAAAAAATCTTTGCATGCATAACTTTAACATATGTATATTTATTTATAAATCATGCCCTACTATACTAAGGTAACTTATAGATTATGAAACATACAAAATAGAAATTTAAAAGAATGAGATTGAAGTGAAATAATATTTTCTTTTTTTCTTATATGCTATTTCTTCTCCCAATTACATGTAAAAACAATTTTTAAAATTCATCTTCAAAACTTTGGGTTTCAAATTCTCTCCCTTTCTCCCTCCCCACTGCACCTCCCATTGAGAAGGCAAGCAATTCGATGTAGGTTTTATATGTATACTCATGCAAAACATTTCTCTAATAGTCTTGTTGTGAAAGAAAATATAGAAAGAAAACCCTTAAGAAAAATAAAGTTTAAAAAAATGTATGCTCCATCTGTATTCAGACACCATTAGTTCCTTCTCTGGGGTTAGACTTTGATCACTGTATTGCTGGGAAGAGCTAAGTCATTCACAACTGATCATCCTACATTATTGTTGTTACTTTGTACACAGTAAGTTCTTTTCACTTTGCATCATTTCATGGGAGTCTGAAGTAATATTCTTTTTTTTCTTTTTTTCCAATTACTTGCAAAGATAGTTTTCAATATTCATCCTTTTGCAAGCTTTTGAGTTCCACATTTTCCTAAAACACCCCCCTCCCTCCCCTCTCCCCATGGCAGTAAGTAATCTGATATAGGTTGTATATGTACAATCATATTTAACATATGAAATAATTTTCAAATAATTTTATTTGTTTATGGTACAAGAAGTTTTTCTACTCTCTCACTAAAAGTCTCTATAATATTTTTTTAATGAGAGCAATGTGCTTAAATCCACACCATGACTATTACAAATATGGAGTTAACCTTTTTGTCATGCCATTTGTCATGCAAAGACTGGTTCAAGTTCAGTTTATTTTATTACTTGATTTTTTAATTTTAGAAAGGTTTTATTTATTTTGAGTTTTACAAATTTTCCCCCGATCTTGCTTCCCTCCCCCCACCCCCCACAGAAGTTAGTCTTTACATCATTCCCATAGTATTCATTGATCTAACTTGAATGTGATGAGAGAAATCATATCCTTAAGGAAGAAACATTTAGTATGTGATATAGCAGAATTACATAATAAGACATTTTTTTAAATTAAAGATAATAGTCTGGTCTTTGTTCAAACTCCACAATTCTTTCTCTGGATACAGATAGTATTCTCCATCTCAGACATCCCCAAATTGTGCCTGATTTTTGCCCTGTTGGTATGAGCAAGTCCATTAAGGTTGATCATCACTCCCATGTTGCTGTTAGGGTATACACTGTTCTTGTGGTTCTGCTCATCTTGCTCAGCATCAGTTCATACAAATTCCCTGAATTCCCATCCCTCCTGGTTTCTAATAGAACACTTGGTTTTAATAGCTAGGGCATTCTCTGCTCTCTACTTTTGGGCACTAGAATCACTAGTTTTATGAAAGTGTGGCCAGTCCAAACAGACTTTGTGTCCCTCCCAGAGATGTATCCAGGCTCTTGTTCTCTTCTACAGCCCAATCAAGATATAATCACTCAATACATTTATCAAAGCTTAGCATCTTTCCAGTCAACCCCATTTTATGTTTAAATGTCTTGCTAATAGTGATGGCTTCATACTATCTTTAGCTAATATCACAAGGTACAAAATTATGTGAGATTTAAGGTGAAATTTTTCATTAATAATAATAACAATTAATAGATATTTACATAATCCACTTGTGCTGTGCTCATACTCCCTTATCAATATACATGCTTGGGACAAATAGTATAAATGGACAATGAATTGGGATTAAAATTAAAAAGAGAATGAGCTGAATTACCTTCAGAAAATTGGGATGCCAAAAAATTAATTAATTAAAAAAAGAAAATTGGGATGCCTAATTTTAATAATTATTAATGGTAATTTTAATAACACCAAACATTTTCCTAAAAGCAAAAGACTCACTTTTTAGCACCAATATCCTACCACAAGACATGAATATATCAGTCTTTCAAGACTTCAAAGCAGAAGGCTTGCAGGTATGAACTGGCTGCAATATAAAGCAAATATGGAGCGTTGAAGAACAGAAGTCAAGTATGTAATAGGTAAATGTATGACCAAAAACAAGATAGATGGATCACACAGTAAGGATATGGGATGATAAATAGATAGGCAGTTCAAGAACTCCACTTCTCCTAATGTCAGGAGAAAGTGAAGAAGATGCCCATCACATTCAGTGAGCCCTCCATGATGAAGTTTTGAAAATTTTAATGTTTGTCCTTCATTCTCGAAGAAAAACATCAGGGAAGCGATGCCATGACAAGCACATGAGTTGGATTTGAGTGAGGGGGGTGCTAGACCAAGTCACCAGCCTCATTTTCTCCTCCAGAGCCATCTGGGTCTAGAGGCCACATATGAATCAGGACAACTGGAGATGGCCCTGGTTGCTGGATAATCAGGGTGAAGTAACTTGCCCAAGGTCACACAGCTTAGTAAGTGTCTAGATTCAAACTCCAATCCTCCTGATTCCAAGGTCAGTGCTCTATCCACTATACCATCTAGTTGACCCTTTGGATGGTCAAATGGATTACAGTCTGAATCATTGGAAGGAACATCCAGATTAAGGAGATCACAGATTTATTTAAATATTTGAGTTTTCTCTAAAAATCTGAAAATTAAGAAACTTATTTGACCAAGCTACTAATACTGGTTTTCTCCCTCAGTATTTAGAATGTCTCTAATGGGAACATTTTAGAATCTGCTAATCAAGCCAATGCAATTATATATGGTTTACATTTCCTGCTGATGAGCTCCAGGGACAAATGAATCAAAACAATGTCAGTCAGAAGAGGAAAAGAAAACTATTTTTGCTGTTTCTCAAAATTCCAGGCTCAAACATATAGATGGCTCTAATCACAACAGGCTGATGAGAAACAGTAAATATTCAGGCTAATTGAGGAAAAGGCAATTCATATATCTTATTATATTTATTCAAATTATTCAATAGTCTAAATCCTATTTTTATAACTTAGGGAGCAAAATTAAGGTAAACTTAGAAGTAATGCCCATCTTAACTGTTCTCAGACTCTCTGACTGCTACCATTCTATAGGTAAGCCATATGAGGAGGAATTATAATTTCTTACAAATTCAAGCACCATGTTCCAAGAACAAGAGAACATCAATGAAGACCAATATCTTCAAATATATATATAGTCTAAGAATGATTCCTCCTTTCAACACACATATACACACAGCAATAAGCTAAATTTTATGACACCCCCCCTCAAAAAAAATCCGAATGGACCAATCTTCTCTAAAGAAATTGTTCACCCCCATTTCTATTCCATTGCCATGACAACTACTACTATATCATCACCATAGTAACCAGTTGAATAGCATTGGTTTGAAGATGTATTCTGATTGGGCAGCCAAGATTCTAAGGAAGAATGGGAGCCTCAAGAAGCCCCACAGGGAGGTTGCTCTGTATTCACAATGACCTTTTTCCTCCCCTGTGTCTGCTTCCCCAACTAAATGTTATGCTCAGAGTAAGAAAATCTCAGGAAGTGTCTATGATGGACAAGGGTTCCATCCTTCTGTATGTTACAGCTGGAACTGAAACTATTTACTCCATAATTTCTCAAGGGTTTGATAATATGACAACCACACCCTCTGCCAAGCCTCAAATTTTAATTATGATGTTACTGGGTTATGGAAACCTAGCACACTTTCCACACTGGAAGCCAAATGTCCAGATGTTAAACTCCATTTTCTTTAGTTTGAAGAAACCATTGATAAATAGGACAAGAGAGAAACATAGGGTAAGAGAGGAAAGAATATCACAGAATTGTCTAGATAAGACAGAAGACAATAGAGGAGAGAAAAACAGATGTTTGCTCATAAGAAGCCTCCTTTAAGATTCAGTGCATAGCCCACACACATATATTTATCCTATCAAGTGATTCTTTTTTCTAAAGTAGTTTCATTTTAAAATGAAATAAACAAAAATCCCAAGAACTTTATCCATCAGTGAGCAAGTTTTAAAATCTTCCTAAGTACAAATAGAAACTCTACTATAAAGTAGGAAAAGACCACAAAATGGGCCACTATGCTGACAGACCTTGAGATTAAGATTTCCATTTTCATTTGTCGGTCTTAATATAGTTAGAGTAAGGGCAAGATTTCAAAATGCAAGACAAGGAAATATGGAGTGCAGAAAATGACTGAATCAGTAGAAAAAAGGAGAGAAAGTCCATTGTTTTGAAGACAAATATTCACAATGAGAAAGGGCAGGCTGAGAGGATGGAGAGAGGTCTGCAATGAAACTAGATGTGCCAAAACTGGCAAAAATCTGGTGGTTTTGACTTTGAGTTAAGAAGGACCAGGTATTGGAGGCAAAGAGTGAGAAGCCCCAAAGCTGGGGAAGCAGTGCTAATTTACACTGAGTGTATAGGGAACAACACCTGAGGAATTAATAGCTAGCTACTATTTAATCAGGGCTTCTTCACTGAAGTCCTTACACAGATGTGTTCTACAAAACTAGGTAACATGCATTTTTGTAGCCCCAGATTTCCTAAGCATGTGTCCTTAAAATTACTTTGCATCACAAACTAGAAGAGCCAACAAGAGATCTGTTAGTGTGTTATGTTCTTCCCCTTCCCCTCATCTAAAGTATTCCAGAAGGATAATTCAAATTTCAACAATAAAACCTCATTCATCTCAGAAGTTGGCTAAATTGAGAATGATAGCTATTTGGTCAAGAGCTGGACTGTGTAATGTCAGTGGGAAATCGGTTGCTAGGAAATGGATGGTGTACAAAAGATAGTAGTCTTAAATAACCTACTTAGGGCAATTCTGTTTCCAGGCCCTCTAGCAGTAACCAGGGGTGCACAATTAGTTACTAATTATAAACTATTCTCAACTATATGTTAAAACAACTTGGCAAAAGTTTGCAACTATTTTCTGTTACAGAGCATACTAAAGTTGTATTTTTTTTAATTTTATAATTCACACTATTTGGGCCAATTGTCCAAATAAACAATTGCATCATCTCTTTCTAGTATTCAGCAACCAATTTGGGTTTTAATTTTCTAGGGGCAAGAAGGGAGACTCTAAGGATACCCTTGGAATCTTCTCATTACCTTTGGATTCAATTTCCAAATCTGTTCTGGGCTTCCTGAACATCTTTTTTAAACATTACTGGACTATTTTCTCTTTTGTAAAATTAGTAAATAGCTATTGACTAATAATAATTATGGTTATATTTGTAATATAATTGAAACCACATGGGATGATCAACCACAGTCTGATTCTTATTCTTTACCATATTTGTTCTCATCTTCACAAATTCAGAAATATGTTTGAATATTTCTTATTAATTATTAAAATTATATACCTTTTATATTAATAAGTCAACTACCTTGGGGCTTTTATGTGAGGTTATTAACTATTACTTATTAAATAGGGTATGGAACTGTGATTTCATTGCTATAGAAAATTCTTAGGAAAGGAACCTCATTTAATAACTATTTTTAATGAACTGGAGAAACCGCATTTTCTTTTAGCTATTGTTCATATTTCTCTGGATTATCAAAACCCCTAACATCTAAAGATAAAATAAACATTAAAGTTATTGGCTATACAATTTATTAACAAGGGAATCAATAATAACCAAAGACATGAATTATTATTTTAATTGTTTCAACATTGAGCAAGATCACATTCAAATTCACCATCCACCATTGCTACAATACTTCCTATTTAGAGAACATCATTCTACCATTCAGGTCTCTCTTAAGTCTTTTCTCAAAAACTCTCTTCATCTTTAGCAAGTTAAAGATCAAAACATTTCTCTAAATAAATCTTCTTCATCCTCATTCTCAGTACTTCACTCAGTCTCCTACTCAAGACCCTAAAAAACAATCTTTTTACAAAGGACTCCTCATAGAATTCCAGTTAAACTTTCACTTTAGGTTTCCATAGCCTCTCTTTAAAATTCAGTTATAGTCTATCTATGGGACAGGCTAGTCTAACTGTTTTTACTATTTTTTAAAGCTTCACTATTTGCAAAATACTTTCACTTTCATGACTTCATTTGTACCTCACAATAATCCTGAGTAAGATAGTATATAAATATCATTGTAACCATTTTACAGATGAAAAAACCAAGGACCTGAGAAACTGTGTTTTGCCCAAGGTCACATAACAAGGAAGTAGTAGAATTGAGACATAAACCCTAGTCTTTTGACTCCATGGGATGATGGCAATAAGCACCAGATTCTGAGAGAATTTGAGTTCAAATTCCAGTTCTGCTACCTACTAACTCTCATATAAGCCTACATTGAATTTGTCCCAGTGAACTCTTGTGTGACCTTTACTACTGATTTTCCCTAATTCTCACCCTAGTATATGATGCCTTGAACCTAAGTCAGGGGTATATCTCAAAAGCTGAAAAACTGTCAAATTTTCAGTGGGAGTATTTATGCCTCAAAATCAAACAAACACTACAAATCAGGGTTTGATTTATTGTTTTGTTGATTTCTAGCTTTAAAGTGATAAATTAAATATCTAAAGTAAAGATTAAAGTTAAGTTGTCTTAGATAAATACATACACATGTAAATATGAATGTATATCTATATCTTTTTCCTCAAAGAGTTAGTTATTTAATATTTACCAGGATACAACTGGACTCAGTATACCCTCAAATGAGCAAGTTGGACTAGAAAATTTCTTAAGCTACTTTCATTTTTAAAACCTCTATCATATATGATTTCAAGTCCCATGCATTTCTAACACACTGCCTTCCTCCCTAGGCATGTCAACAGGATAAAACTATTGACATAATAATTCATGAGAATCACTGTGCCAATGAAATGAAAAGGAACAGATTCCAGCATTCATAGCATTTTTTTTCTGAACTTAAGAAATAAAACAAGGATTTCCATAATAAAATAGAAAAAAAAAGATTGCACATGAAACTGCAAATCTATTATGTTCAACTTGCATTTCCTTTTAAATATTTAATAAAATTATTATGTAACTTTCTTTTTTTTTCCTTCTCTACCCTAGAGATAGCTACCATTAGGCATAAATGTGTGTGAGTGTATATAAAACCATATTATATATCCTTCTGTTTATCAATTCTTTTTCCATATGCAAATAACATCTTCCATCATATATCCTTTACTGTTAATTTGGGTATTTATAAAAATCAAAATGATCTGATCACTCAAAGGCATTCTTACAGCAATATTGGGTTCTGTTCATTTCTTCATTATTTCATGCAAGTCTTTACACATTTTTTCTAAAAATCATTGAACTCATCATATCTTATAGCACAGTGTATTCCATCACAATCATAACTTGTTTAACCATTCCCTAATTGACAGGCATTCCTACAATTTCCAATTCTTTGCTACCACAAAGAGAACTTCTATAAATATTTTTAAAATAATAGATTCATTTCGTTTTCATCTTGGGAAACAGACCTAATAGTTTACTGGATCAAAAGAAATAGGCAGTTTTATAACACTTGGGAAATAATTCCAAATTGTCCAAAGCATTATAAATTCCAGCCTCCAAAATGGGTGGATTAGCCCATATCCCTTCCAAATTGGGGACAATTTGTCCACATCCCTTCCAAAATTGGTCACTTTCCCTTCTTATCATTTTAGTCAATCTGATGGGAATAAAATGATACCTCAAGGTAGTTTGAATTTGCATTCCTCTACACAATAATATTTTAAAGAACTTTTTCATATGATTCTAAATTGTTTTGATTTTTTCATCAGAAAACTACCTGTTCACATAATCTTTGACCATTTATCAACTGGTATATGATTCAAAATCTTATAGATCTGACAAAGGTCTTTATATATTTGAGATATTAGACCTTTATCTGAGAAACTATACATTTCCCCCCATTTTCTTCTTTTCTTCTGATCTTTATTTGTACAAAACCTTTTTAATTTAATATAACTGAAATAACCCATTTTATACAGACCAATGCTCACTATCTCTTGTTTATTTATAAATTGTTTGCCTATCCACAAGTTTGATAAATAATATGTTCTGTGTACTTCTAATTTTCTTATAATCATTTACAGTTTTCTTTCAATGGTCATTATGACTAACTCAGAGCTTGAAACTACAAACAAAAATAGCTCCCGTAGGCATATTGTTCCCAAGTAACATGAGGTTAACTGAGAGATCCCATGAAAAGCCAACCATTAGTCAACATAAATGATGGGTTTAAATGTCATAAATTAGCTCTGTGCAGATTCAGAAAGATCAGCTCCCACCTTCCCCACCTTTATCCTATTCTAGATTTTCCATTTTTATCAGGAAGCTTTTTTGCAAATGGATTTCATTTAAACCAAGATAGGTTTGTTTGTTTCCAGATACTAAATCCTTTGACTAATTTGCAGAATTTCCTCTCCTCCTTTGTTCAACTACCTGCACTGAAACTGCATTTGTCAGTTCTTTCCAGCCTACATGCTAAGTTCAGTCTTTTTTATTTTAAACTAAACATAAAAAATGAACATTTAGATGATAATAATAGCTTTTATTTGGCACTTAAAGGTTTGCAAAAATACTTTATGAATGAAATGAGTATTATTATTATTCCCTTTTTATAGAAAAGGAAACTGAAACTGAAAGAGGTTTTAAAAGACTTGTTCAGGGTCTCATAGATAGTATGTGTCTGAGTTAAGATTTTAACTCAGATTTTCCTGTTCCCAGCCCAACATTATATCCACTGAGCCTCAATATACAAAGAAAAATTTAGAAGCATATCACCCCACCCCACCCCCACCTTTTCAATAAACTCCAATGGTTTCCTAGTTGCTCCAGGAGCAAATAAAAAAAAAATGCTGTTTGGCATCCAAAACCCTTCATAACCCAGCCCATTCTTATACCTACTCCTTGTCATAGTCTCCTATGTAATGACACGGGTCTCCTGACTTTCATGATACATATAGAACTATTGTTCTATAAAAAATCATGAGTGATTTGACTTCAGAAAAGCATGGAAAGACTTGAATAAACTGATGCTGAGTAAAGTGAGCAGAACCAGGAGAACCTTGTACATATTAACAATAACATTGCAGGATGATCACCTCTGATGGATGCAACTCCTCTCAGCAATTCAGAGATCAAGGACAATACTGAAAGATCTGTTAAGGAAAATGCCATCCATACCCAGAGGGGAAAAACCTATAGATTCTGAATGGAAAGCGAAGCATACTATGTTCACTTTTTATGTTGTTTTTTTTTCTTTCTTTCTCATGTTTTTACCCTTAGTTCTAGTTCTTTTTCCACAACTTGACTAACATAAATAGGTTAAATGCAATTTTATATATACAACCCATATCAGAGTATTTGGGAATGAGAAGGGAAAATGAGGAAAAAATATGGAACTTAAAACCTTGCCAAAGGTTAAATGCTAAAAACTATCTTTTCTGGTGGCCAGGTGGCACAGTAGATAGAGCACCAGCCCTGGAGTCAGGAATACCTGGATTCAAATCCGACCTCAGACACTTAAAGATTGCCTAGCTGTGTGGCCTTGGGCAAGCCACTTAATCCCATTGCCTTGCAAAAACTTAAAAAAAACTATCTTTCCATGTAATTGGAAAATAAATAAATAAATGGGGAGGGGGTGGGGAAGATACTCCACATTGAGACTACCACATGATAAATCTCATGTGTCTGATATCAAATTTGAACTCAGGTCCTCCTAACTTCAGGGTTGGTGCTCTCCCCCACTATATCATCTAGCAGCTCCCCACTGTAGCATCTAATAGCTAGCAAGTACTTAAGATTAGATCTGAACTTAGGTCTTCCTGATTCTAGACTCAGTGTGCTATCTACTCCACCACTTCTTAATGATATTTGCTGCCACCTTGGGCTAACAAAGTGAATTTCTTACTCATTTTTCCAAAGTTATTTAAAACTTTCAAGGCCGCAAAATAATATATATTGGGTAGCACCATATACTTTCTGATATCATATGTCAGATCAGTGACAGCCCTGAGTGTCCTTCCATTGCTCAGCTGCAGCTTCTACCATTACCTTGACTTGGAACTTATGTCCACTTGAACTTTGCTCCATGGTTTCTATCACAGCTCTCAGTCATTCATTAGCCATTTATTTTTGCCAGTTGCAATCAAAGAAAAGAAAATTGGTTCACTTAAACAAGTTTGGTGCACCAATGCTTTCTGGATGAAGTCCCAAATCCTTGACTACACTTCCATTTGCTTATAACCCAGCTCCTTCACAGTCCTACAACCCCTCCTTCTTAGGTTTCCCAGTACTTCTGGAAATAGTCAAACATGACCTTAACAAAATAGCATCCACCTTCATGATCTTCTTACCTGACTGGTAGCATAAACTAAATTCAGAGTTGCTAGTACTGTTCACTCTTGCACAGGTCATCTTGACACAGGTCAAACTATAAATCAATAGAATGCTGTCAGTTCACACAATTTCTCTCCATATACATGATCTCTGAACTTTTCAGTGACAGCTCACTTCAAAGTCAAGTGCTTCTAGGTTTATTTATAAGGTAGCAAGTCACACTCTCATCAAATCCTTGTCTGGCAAATTCAATAGATTTCTGCTTATCATCACTCTCTTAGTACAGGCCTCCCAAATCCTTCAGACTAGCAAATGTAGGCAGGACAATAGATGTGCTTACATTTATACACCAACAATGGTGCATATGAATGAGAAATCTTATTCCTATCTATTTGACCATCAATTCTCAGATGGCTTTGTAGATTTTTTTAAAATTTTATTTATTGAAAGCAATGGGGTTAAGTGACTTGCCCAAAGTCACATAGCTAGGCAATCATTAAGAGTCTGAGGTCGGATTTGAACTCAGGTACTACTGACTCCAGGGCTGATGCTCTATTCACTGCATCACCTAGCTGCCCTCAACTTCGTAGGTTTTTAAGTGAATCAGTCACTTATATATACAAAATTGAGGTCATTCAATGGGTTAGCAATAGTAAGAGTTCTTAACAAATTTGGTTGTATAGTCACTGCAAGGCCCAGGGAAATTGGGTCTGTTTGTTTCCATATGTGCACTGAAAAATTAGACCCCTTTCCTTATACAGATAAAGTTCTTCTAGTAGCTCACTTCCTTCTAGGGCATGACTCGCTTTGCCCAGCAAATAAACAACTCCCTTATAGTAGATATTTTTTAAATCTGATATGGGGAAGAAACAATTACTGCCGCTATGTTTGTTCAGTCTCACCTTTGGCTTCTAGCTTGATTTACAAGCATTTTAATCCTCTATATCTGCTATGCTGTCTTATCTCTCTCTCATCTCTATCTGTCTCTCTCTCACATAAATCCTCATCTCTCTTAATGCTTTGTTTCTAACTCATAGCCATTGTGCAGTGATAGTTCTAATTTGAATATACAAACTCTCCAAAATTTAGATCTCCTCCTCTGAGTTTCTCCCAGTCTCAATGCTCTCATTCAGGTAAGTAGAATTGTCAAGATTCATAAACCTAGATCTCTGGTCTATAAGACAGAGTCACATGCATAACAATATTGTTCAAAACTAAAAATACTGTTAAAGAGATAATAGTTTTTAAAAGGACCAGTTAATCTGTTAGTGGCCACAGGGCCAAGACTCCTCTTCTTCTCCATCTCTGTTATGAAGATGAGTAAAAGCTGGACCTAGATCAAAGAGGATAAAAGATGAGTGGATCTCCAATATCCAGCAGGGGAAACTTCAAGCTACTCGTTCCAGCAGATATTATTTCTTTTTATCCCAGTGGATGCTCAGAGATGAGACTGCCCTAACTCTGCATTACATTGTCCCCAACCCCCTGGGCCCCTTCCTATCCCTGATCATGGGGTCCACTTCCACCAGGTCTGGAGCTGAACTTATGCTAGAAAAGTTCAGTATGCATAACCCTGACTGAAGTCCCTTATCCCCCATCCCCCATTCTCCATTATCCTCAGAGTCAAAATCCTCTTCGAACTCCTAGGGGTTTGAAGACCCTTATTCTTTTGTTCTTTCAGATCCAGACTCGAGCCTCAAGACAAAAAAAAAAAAAATGTTGTTGCTCTCCAGTTTCCAGGCTTCTGATTCTTGGTGATCCTTGTGTTGAGGGGATGTGTAATATGGGGGAGGGGAAAAGGGCAAAGAAGGGAAGGGGGAGAAGATTAGTGAAGACCTCTAAGGTCCCTTTTAGCTTTAAATCTGTAATTGAATGAATGGCAATGGATAAAAAGGAATTTGTAAGCTCCTTGAAAGTAGGTATCATGTCTTTGTACCTGAATCCCCATACCTAACAGAAGGTCTGCTACATAATAGATACTTACTATATGTTTGTTTGTTAATCGATAGAGTCCTTATTAAGAAACAACCTGTATTAAGTACTGGGCTACACACTGGAGAAAAGAAAAGAAAAGAAAAATGAAATAATCTCTGCCCTCAATGAGCTTATATTTTAATAAAGATCAGCACAGAGAAGAAACTGATAGTCAGAAAGCAATATTTTAGTCTAAGGATCCAAAGGCAAGGTGATGAGTTAAGCAAAAAGTTGAGATTATAATGCTCTTTCCAGAGATAATTGATTTAAATACTGGCTTTTTTTCCAGAACAAAGAGGTGGAAGGGGGTAGGAGAATGTCAGACTACATAATGCTCAGAGATGGGAAACATGATTTGAGGTTTAATAGATATACCGATTAGATGAGTTTGAAATCTCTAACTTGGCAAGTGAGTACCTTTGAATCCTAGATAACAATTGCAGAGTTAAATGGACTCCCTCCCCCAGGGAAGTTCTCTAAATCTTGTTTGAGGGTGTTGTAAAAGACATAGAGATAGGGGTGTAGCAGGACCTGGTCATATAAAAAGAGACCTGGGGTGAATAGATGAATAAATAATGGGATAAACAAATATTTATTGAATGCATAATAAGTATTGATATCCTCTAATCTTCATTAATATTCACTATGTAGCACCAACATCCTAGAGGGGGAAGGTTTGCATGCTTTGTGGATGTCTGATATGTCTTCCTGAACATACCTTCCAGGAGGTATGTCTGATACCCCCCGCTCCATCCTGAGTTGAAGTCCCTTGATGAACAAAGCTAGAAGCAGCTTTTCCAGAACCTGCCTTCAAATAGTGGAAACTATTTGAAGTTTTCTAAAACTCCATGTTCGAGTCTGGTTTTCTAGTTGGGTCTCCATGAATGCTTGCATAATCAGTGAGCCTAGAGAAATATTAATAAACATGGATGTTAAATTTATTCTGTTTGTTCTTTCTTGAGACATTTGTCCCTTATTAGAACAACTCTGGGAGTTAACACATGTTTAAATTTAATTATTTTATTAAAGACCAAATTCTCAGAGGTCATCAGCATGAAGTACTTATGTTAGACCCCTTAGATGCTATGAGAGGGACAAAATACAAAAATATATAAAAATACTCTCCTTACCCTAAAGGGGCTTACAAATCACAATTCAATTCAACAAATATGAATTTTATGCCCAATCCATGCAAAGTACTCTGTTAGCATCTAATGAAACTAAGATCTGGATTGGAGGCATGTCTTTCTGATATTCTGAAACTTGATCAAATAAGACCCAATATTCAGTCTCAAGTTTTCCATTAAATAATTGTGTGATCAGGGCGGCTAGGTGGCGCAGTGGATAGAGCACCGGCCCTGGAGTCAGGAGTACCTGAGTTCAAATCCAACCTCAGACACTTAATAATTACCCAACTGTGTGGCCTTGGGCAAGCCACTTAACCCCATTGCCTTGCAAAAACCTAAAATAATAATAATAATAATAATAATGTTCTTTAATTCATAACTGAGGGAAATTATATATTTCAATTAGAGAAATTAAAGATGTATTTTTTGAGCCAGTTGACACTTTCTATCTATAAGCTGAATTCCTAAGTTAAGAATATTATTTTAAAATAAGGAGAGACAGAATAATCTATATGATATTATAGTTAGTATTTTTCAGGAATGGGATTTGACCTCAAGTTTTCTTAACTCTGATGCTTTCTAAGCATTATGCCTCACTGTATCATAAAAATAAATATTTTTTTAATCTTCTAAGGGGAATTTAGTCTTAAAATCAGAACACCTTTTCAGTAGTAGTAGTAGTAGTAATAATAATAATAATAATAATAATAATAATAATAATAATAATAATACAATATATTTGTTATAGGAACCAAAGAAAGAAACTGACTCTCTTGTGTGGTTAGGAACCTCAAATTAATCCCAAGTCAAGGGGAAGAAGGGAGAACAGGACTCTGATGATATATACACACATGCAAATACACATGTGTGTGTTTGTGTGTGTGTGTGTGTGTGTGTGTGTGTGTGTGTGTATAGGCAATTGGAGTCAAGTGACTTGCCCAAAGCCACACAGCTAGTAAAGTTCCTTCTACTCAGGGTTACAGTAGTATCCTGCCCCCACCCCCATTCCCATCACTCATTTCACCTAAAAATACAAATAAATACAAATTAGAAAAACAACTTGAACTTAGGTCCTCCTAACTCTAGGGTCAGTGCTCTATCCATTATGCCACCTAGCTACCCTTTCTGATGACCTAGTTTTAAAGGAGAATTTATAAAGCATCTTCCCTTATAAAATCTCACTTGAACCTCCTAACAACCTTTTGAGAGAAAGCCCTGTTTATAAATTAGAAAACTGAGGCTTAAATAAAGAAGGTACAGGGAAAGATAATTATTAAAGCTAGATTCTCCAAAGGAAGAAGACAGCTGGGAGCTGGGGGTGGGGAGGAAGGGAAGCCAGGAGCAGCTGAATACTTTATTGGTGACACAGCCTTTGTGAATGACTCTGAGTCAGGAGTATTCAGTCACTAAAGGAGGAAAGAGCATAGAATTTTCTTGGTCAAAATTCAAAGGAAATCACTGATTTAGATTCTGACTCATTCAGCTATCACACAAAACTTGCCACCACAGATATTTACAAGCAGAGTGGCCTAAGGGCCTCACCAACAAAGACCTCCATCCTAGCCTCTTTGGAACAACTCCTGAACCAAGCAGAGGGTTTTCTAATTCCTGGAAATGAAGCCAAAGCTTAGAAAAGGTAAAAAGCTCTGTATCCAGACTGCTCTCTACTGGCTAACTCCAAACTACTCTCCTATGGTAGAGGAGAGGAAGTAACTCAAGATCTGGAGTCACAAGTTCTGTGTTCCAATCTTAGTCAGTTATTCATTATGTCTATTATTAATGACCAAGGAACCAAGCCTCTCAAAGAATCAATCAACCAGACTTTAAGAATAGTAATCTTGGGGCGGCTAGGTGGCGTAGTGGATAAAGCACCAGCCTTAGAGTCAGGAGTACCTGGGTTCAAATCCTGCCTCAGACACTTAATAATTACCTAGCTGTGTGGCCTTGGGCAAGCCACTTAACCCCATTGCCTTGCAAAAACCTAAAAAACAAAACAAAACAAAGAATACTAATCTTGAACCAGGTGTTGTACAGAGCACAGGGTACAAAAATAATCAATGAAACAGCCCTTACTCAGAAGGAGTTTATGCATGAACAAAGGAAGCAGTAAGAATAAATGGGTATATGCAGAATAGCTTTTATATATAATAAATATATAATTATAACACATAAAATGCATAACAAAGATATATGTATATAACTATAAAGCTATATTATATAGTATATAATTACACATTTTCATACTATATAACTAGAAAGATATAATATAGAATATGTATTATGTTTTAACATACATGTGTAATATATATTATATAACTATAAAGATATAATATAGAACATGTTTTAATAGAACATGTGTTTTAACATAATACATGTGTAATTACATGTGTAATATACATTTATATTACATATAATCATAAAGATATATAGAACATGTATTATGTATGTAATATATTGTTACATAAGTAATACATAGTTTCTATAATATATAACTATAAAACAAATAAATACAAGGTTGTCAAATACAAGAGTAACCAGCTTTTGCAGTGCTGAGATACCCACCCAAAGAGACTAGCCACCAGCTTCAGGGAGAAAATACTCCACTTTACTCTACTTTACGGTGAAAGAAATCCACAGGGGAATGCAGAATTTCTTTTTTACAGAAAATGGACCCTGACTTCTTTCATGCAGGTGTTCCTATATTAGATGGTCTAGGTATTCTCAGAGCTGGATTAAACTAAGTAATTTGAGAAAAAGAACACTATCAAGATAGGCGATCAGAAAAGGCATAGAAGGTAGTGTTTGTCTGTGTTTTGAAGGAAAAATTTCTATGAGGTAGAGATGAGCAGGAAATTCATGAGAGAATGGGGGGAATGGCCAGGGCAAAGGCATGAAGGCAGGAAATGGTGGTCAAAAACAGAAAAAAAAAAATGCCAATCTGACTGAATCACATACTTCTGGGAGGGAAGGGCAGTAATATTCAGTGAATCTGGAAAAAATAGGTTGAAGGCAGATTGGGTAGGGCTTTAAAAGTTAAACAGAGAGGGGCGGCTAGGTGGTGTAGTGGATAAAGCACAGGCCTTGGAGTCAGGAGTACCTGTGTTCAAATCTGGTCTCAGACACTTAATAATTACCTAGCTGTGTGGCCTTGGGGAAGCCACTTAAGCCCATTTGCCTTGCAAAAAAAAAAAAAAGTTAAACAGAGGAATCTATGTTAATTCTCCAGGTAATTGGTGATGCAGTTGATAGAGTATCAGCCCCTGGAGTCAGGAGTTCAAATTTGCCTCAGATACTTGATATTAGCTGTGGGACCTTGGACAAGTCACTTAACCCTGATTGCCTCATATTCAGAGTCATCTTTAGTTGTCCCGATTCATATCTGGCCACTGGACCCAGATGTTTCTGGAGGAGAAAGTAAGACTGGTGACCTTGCACAGGGGAACGTTCCCCCACACTCAGATCCAATTCACTTGTTTGTCAAGGTATCATTTCATCTCTCTAATGTCATGGTCTTCTTTGAGAATGAAGGACAAACATCAATCAATCAGGGAGTTACAATCTCTTGTTTCACTGTATAGGATGAACTCAAATGAGGAGTAATTTGAGGCAAGTAGATTAACTAGAAGGCTATTACCACAATCTAAATGACAGGTGATGAGGGCTGGTCAGTAGAGAGAAGGGCTCAAAGGTGAGAGATGTTAGATAAAAATGGCCTTAACTTCTTTATCGATAAAAGGGAAATTAAAAATATTTTGCATTACTCATTTCACTTTATAAAGAGGGAAGACTGTAAAGTTTACACCATTATGTAAATATGAGCTGCTATTATCCATATCATTATTAAAAATCATCTTTGTTTTCATCATTTTTGAGAGAATTCAAATAGAAATGGACCAAAGGTCCACTATTCTTCTATTTTCTTGGAAAGTTGATGTTTTGTAGACTGTTACATGGGTGGATACAATAACTGCTTTTTGTAAACAAGTAAGAATAGTTGAAAGAAAGCTCATCTTCTACAGACTCACTGAAAGTACCTCTGGGATAACTCCAGTAACAGACAGGATGACAGTTATGAGACATACCTCATACTGTTCCCACATGGTTTGTGCTTCTTTTATAAGATCTCTATAATTTTGAAAGCTTTTTATCCATATAATATTTTATTTCATTCCACAAAGATTGTGAATACTTGGTATGCAGATATCTATGAAAATAATGTTCTTAAAATTTTATGGTCTGGGGCTTTGTCTGAATTTGGAGATGAAGGGTACCCTTCCCCTTTTTCTCTCCAGCCATGATCTGTAAGGATAGGGTCATCTCTGTTTCTTTTTATTTCATTTTATTTTTATTTAAGGCAATGGGGATTTTAAATGACTTGCCCAAGGTCACGCAGCTAGGCAATTATTAAGTGTTTGAGGCCAGATTTGAATTCAGGTTCTCCTGACTCCAAGACCAGTGCTCTATCAACTGTGCCACCTAGCTGCCCATCTCTGTTTCTTTTGTGTTTGTTGTTTCCTTAGATGAAGGAGATGGAACTCTTCAGGAAGCAATACTGGGATCTCTGAAAGGTTCAAATGTCCTAGGGAGGTCTTCAAGGAACTGACCAGTCCTCCAAAGTAATGGTATCAAACTCAAATAGAACAGAGCCACTAAGCCACACATAAGGATGTCCACCTGTATATTGAAGTAGAAAACCACAATTAACATTATCTATGTCTCATTGTGTTTTTATCTATTTTTTAAAATATTTTCCAATTATTTATTAATCAAGTTCAGGGGTATTTGACACCAGAGTGACAGTAGCAGATGTCAGGGAAGGAAGCATCTTCAATGGATGTTAAAAGACAGTCATCCAAGGTTGGTGGCACCTTCAAGAAGCACTACCCCTTGCACTGGAGAAAAATGCTGACTGTGGATTCAGTGGAGGCAAAGAACTTCAGACACAATCTGGGGTACCCCCTCCATCTAAGAAGAATCTGGTAAGGACTTCATGAAAAGAGAAAAAGGATTCCCAGGATTCAAGAGGTACCCATTGCCTCCATATGAGTTTCAACTACCTTTTGAAGTACCTTCAGTACAACTAGGGGATACAGACATCTTCCTGAGTTCAAATCTGGGCTCAGACACTTACTAGCTAGGTGACCCTGGGTAAATCTTTTAACCCTATTTATCTCAGTTTTCTCCTCTGTACAATGAACTGGAGAAGAAATGGCAAACTGTTCCAGTGTCTTTGCCAAGAAAACCTCCAAAAAGAATCAGTCATGACTGAAAAAGGACTAAACAATTAGTATCCATTATTCATTGCCATTGCCATTCCAGTTTTATATATATATAACTAATTTATATTAACTTTTACAAAGAGATATTTAATTGCAAGAAACAGCAAGTATAAAAATTGGCTTTAAGCTATGCAGTTACTGTATTTTTTTATAAACTGAAGTTTTGTAGCAACCCTACATTGCATAAGTTTATTGGTCCTATTTTTCCAATAATGTGTTCACATCATGTCTCTGTGTCACATTTTGGTAATTCTTACAATATTTCCTTATTATTTTATCTGTTATAGTGATCTTGTCATCAGTGATATTTGATATTACTATTGTAATTGTTTCAGGGCACCACTAAGCTCACTCATATTAAGACAGTGAACTTAATTGACAAATATTGTATGAGTTCTAACTGCTCTACCAATTAGCCCATTCAGGTCTCTCTCTCTCCCACTCCTCCGATCTCCCTGTTTTCCATGAGATAGTTTTGGTCAAATGATGAGGTCAGAAACCTTTGCATAGTAAGATTTTAATTAAAATTTACTTAAAATAATTTAAATCAGGGATAGTAGAGAGCAGAGTTTTCCAAGGGTAGGAACTGGGACTGAATCAAGAATCTCTCTGAATAATCCACACCAAAACTCTTAGACTAAGAAGAACAAATGATGCCACCAAAAGTGAGGTGGAACTAGAGAAACTAGTGCTAACCAGAGACAACTTCCTCCAAAAAAGTCCTTGGGGTCAGGGAGAGGTGCAGAACTCCTAGACATGAGCAGCTAATTGGTAACTCTTGGTCATTATTACTGGAGAGAAATACATGAGTCAGAGCTTCCTGGAGATTACACCAGTAAAGTCATCTAACTTTGACTCAACAGGACAGCAAACATAGGAAAGTCCTTAAAGAAATGCTGCTTTTCTTTTCCACTTCTTTCTTATTGAGTAATAAAAAACTTAATTTCTACATAATGTTTCATAAGGACATGTCATTTTTTGTATCTCCCCCAGTGTCTAGCATAGTACATTGTGCATAGTAGGCACTTAATAAATATTTGCATTTATAATAATAAATTTATAATAACTGTTGAAGGAATTCACTTTTGATGATGTGAATGGATGATTTATATTTATCTGACTTTAGGTCATGTAGATTTGAACACATTGTTGTTATTTTCTCTTCATTCTTGAAAAGGACTAATGACTTCATGAGGGTGACATCTTGACTTGCTGTAAGTAAATTGGATTTTAGTGAGGCACAGCTGTGCAAAATCATCAGCCTCACCTTCTTCTCCAAAGTTATCAGAGTTTAGTGACATAAGTCAACATGACTGACAATGACCCAGGAGGCTGTGGGAGGCCTTGGCTTTTTTTGTCACTAAACACTTTAGATTTATATTAGGAACTCAGTTTTGGACATGGCCAGGACAATGGAAATGTGTAGAAAATGAAAAGCTTGACAAACTCCTGAAATTTTGGAATTTATTTATCTTTTGTTTCTATTTTATTTCTTTCCCAGGAAACTCTTCGTTGTCATAACAAGGAAAATTACTCTTTCCTTCAAATACAAAGTCCCTCTGTCAAGCTTTAGTTACCTTATCTGTAAAATGGGAATAAATTCTTTTAAAATAGCAATAATAATTCTATAACCCTAGCAGTCAGAGCTGGAAGGGGATTTAGGGTGTACCTAATTCAATCCCTTTATTTTATAGTTGTGGAAACAGGCCCCGAGCAGTTAAATGAAATGCCCAAGGTCAAAATGACAGTAAGTAGTAGGGTCATAATGTAAAATCAGGTCATTTGAAATCCAAGTCTAATCTTTATCACTAGTACTCTATTGTTATATTATGTCATGTTATATTATGCTATGTTATATTGTGTTATATTTATGCCCAAACAGTGGGAGAGCATTCCAAGCTTCTTTGGTCTGATCAGCCACAATTGGACACACTGTAATTTGTCAAAACACAGGGATGTCATTTTGGTCTCCTTCAATAATGAAGAACCATTAAATTATATAATATTAAATATTATATTATATTAGTGCTATATTTAAAATATTGAATAAATCACCTATACTGGATATCCCCCCTTCCTCCTCATTAATCTACTCAACTTTGGAACTCTGCTCTAAGGCTGAGCTGTTCTGGTTGCTGAGTTTGATTGCAAGCTAGGACATAATCCCCATCCCTCCTAGACATCTTGTAATAATCCTTGATGTCTCAGCACTGCTTCTCCCTTTCTCGTTCCTTTTCATTCTTTATATTCCAGAAAATGTTAACTTCTGGGGAGCAAAGACTTTTTTGCCTTTGCATTCTCAGCTTCTAGTACAATGTCTTTGCACACAGAAGGCTGGTTGAATTATTGCTTTTAAAAGGTTTGATCCTGTTGTGACAGTAACAGTCATGTTGTACATAACTTTTCAATCTCATTTTTGCCTTAGAAACATTTAAAAATTGGACTGACCTTAGGATCCTTGATTGGATCACCTCTGAGAGCAGGCATGGGGAAGGCAAAAGAGAGTTCAGTCTGACCTAGGTCATTTCTTGTCCAGAGGATCCCACAAGGCAGAAGCAAAACCTGAGCCAATCCAGAATAAACATGCTCTCAAATTCTTGGGATTAAAAAAAAAAAACCCAGATTCCCTTAGTTTCTTCAAAGTATATAATAACCCCTAGAACCTCTGCCTGGGGAAAGAAACCTTCCAACAAGCAAGGATAATGAGCATGTCTATTTTTTGCTCACAATTTGCACCTGGGTTAAAAGTTATTTAAGTCTTCCTGCCTTCCCCCCTTGCCTCTCTCCTCTTCCCCCACATATCCTTCCAGGTATAGCTTCCCCAGCTCCAGTCCTATGCATCTGCCTATGCATCCACCTGGACTCCTATTAGTAAAAATTCTAGCCCAACCCAGTACCCAGTCCTGTGGCTCTCCTGTCATTTCCCCCTTCATTTCTAGAAACAGGAATCAGATTATCATTACCATTCCTGTCTTCCAGCTTCATTCATAACCCCTGTGATTTCTCAGACTAAAACACCAATCAGGGGCAGACTTGACTCAGGTCCTGTTATTTCAGGTTGGAACAAAGTGAGACATTCCTAGGTCATTCAACAATTAATAAAAGGAGGTTTGCTTAACCCTAACAACACCCCCTCTCTAGCCAACCCCATTAGAATATGTATCTTAAGAGCAGAGATTATGTTGCTTTTTAAAAATATTTGTATCTCTAGGACTTTGTACAGTATCTGACTGTAAATGTGTAATGTTAAGTGTAATAAATTTCTTTTGATTTATTTGTTCATTCATTCAACCTTCACACTCCATTTCCCACAACAGGAGCCTGCTGCTCATCATAACCATTTCACTCTTTACTCAGTCCACCACACATTTTAATATGTTGTATTCTTCTATCCACCCCTTCCCAGGATACATCCCAAGTCAACTTTCCCACTTACCTTTCCATAGTTACACCAGAAGCACGGACAAGACTGGACTGCAAAATTATTGGCAGAGTGGGAGAGGCAAAGACAACTGACCCATAGGTTGAGACCACCCTGCTCCTTTGAGTTTTCCTATGCCTATCATTCTCTAGAACTATTTTCATAAAACCATATGGTTTTCAACCTTCACTATCACAGAAATAGATTTTGTTAAAGAACATATGGAAAATGTATTCGATAAATTCAAATATTTGCATTAATGGCTCACTGTGGAGTTTCATGACATCAGAAATGGAACTGTTACAATTGGCTAATTTTTCTTAGGGAAATAGGAATAATGAAGACAAGAAGCCATGGAATAATTGACATTTGTTACCTGATAGAAAAAGAGGGAGGTTAGGGAAGAGGGATTAATGAACCAAAAAAACTCTATTTGAAATGTTTTTAATAGATTGACTGACTTTAATTTACTTGCATTTGGATAACAAGGAAAGAACATCCTATTATTAATTTTTTCCTTGAGCAAAAAATATGCAAAATACATATATTATGAAATTCAATAGCTAGATATGGTGATAGTAATATCCTGACTACTCTCTTCCCTTCATGTATATTAGGTTACTTTTTCTTTAAATGGTGATGAAACCATCCTCAAGATTTAACTGACTCAGAGAACTAATAATGATTCAGGTTATTGACAGATGACTATTGACATGGACTATTGATGTTAGAGTACAAACCATCCACAAGGAGCTCCAGACCCTCTCTGATGCTTGGTTGGTGAAGGTAGCTCAGAAGCAGGGGACCTTCCCTCAGTTGATTCAATTTGGGGGATCCTTGATCCCTTTCTCTAATAAGGCCCAAGTAGCTTTAACAGTTTCATTAACTGTTGAATTACTTAGAGGTATTTCATTTCATTCCAATATCACATACACACTCCCAGAAGACTAACCCAACCCAGAACACTGGACTTACAGCCAATTTAAGAGTGAGAAAAATCTAAAGAAGAAAAGGGGAGGGGTGTGAAGAGAGATCATTCCAGCATTTAAAAACCCACTAGCACCCTTTGAGAAGTATTAAATATCTGAGAGTTTTAAATAGCTTTTACTATTGCTACTTCCTTGATAGAAGGAATTCTACCTAGCTCTCTAGCCATAAGCCTTGAGTCCAGGAGGGATTAAGGTATTTGAATATATAAAAAAATCTTCTTGCCTAAGCTTCACTTGGAATTAAAGACATGGGGGGTGCAGCTAGGTGGTGCAATGAATAGAGCACCAACCCTAGAGACAGGAGGGCCTGAGTTTAGAAACCTAATAATTACCTAGCTATGTGACCTTGGACAAGTAACCTAATACCATTGCCTTGCAAAAACCAAAAAAATAAAATAAAATAGTCCTTTGGGACAGCTAGGTAGCACAGTGGATAGAGTACTGATCCTGGGGTCAGAAGAACCTGAGTTCAAATCCAGCCTCAGAAACTTAATCATGGTCTAGCTGTGTGACCTTGGGTAAGTCACTTAACCCCATTGTCTTGCAAAAAATAAAGAAATTATAAGAATTAAAGACATGAGGTTGACAAGCATAGGTAAAAGACTTTTAGGATAAATATTCATCTTCCTCCTCTTTTATCCACATTTACCTGTTAGAAGAGTTTAACAGGTTCTCAGAATGCTAGAGTAAGACCTGGAAGGAATCTCAGAGGTTGTTTCATTTTAAAGGTAAGGAAACTGAATTCAAGGGAGGCTAATTGACATGTTGAAGGTTATATAAAAAATAAATGGTAGAATCAGGATTCAAATTCAAATCATCTGTTGCCAGATTGATCATTTCCCTCATGTATTATGCTTTTTGAAGTTTCAGTTGCTGTAACAATAATAATGATGATGATGCTGATGTGTCTAGTCTATAGTAGGCACTTAATGTTTACTGACTGACAACTATAATAGACAAGAAGCTTGGCTCAGACTGGGAGGAGATCTCAGGTTTGAGATTGAAACAGAACAAGAAACATCCCTTATCTAAGAAAACAGTTTATCTAATAAAAAGTCTACTTAACCATAGAAGAAGAATATTTAAAACTGAGAAGGGACAGTCATTGAGGATAAAGCCTGGACTTAGGGAAAGCTTCTCATTATTGGTCAACATGCCGATCTTCCATTCAGAAGTCAAAAGCTTTTCGATTTGAATTATGCTAAGCCAAACAAGTCTCAAGGATAGTCATAACACCTTTTAAGGAAAAAAATAAGCCTAACCTGCATGCAGTAAGGTCTGAGGAAAAGCAATCTGGAGGACCATGGTGAAGGACTTTGGTGAAAAATAATGCTCCTACACAGTAAGATTTTCTTCAAAATTCAGTCAAAATCCCAAACATTGGAGATGGAAAAGAAAACGAGGGCCAGAGAAGGAAGAAACTCGACAAGTAGAACTGGGAGTAGAATCCAAGTTTCCTCACTAGTTGTAAAGCTTCCTAGAGCTGGATCTGTAAAGCACTGGACTTTGGATTGGTTCCCTAAGACTGGGAAGGCTGCCATTTTACAACAATAAGAGTCAGGAGGAAGGTAGAATTCATAGGGACAGGAATAACTGATGTGAGTACCCCCTCCAGTGGTACATTATACACAACTCTTCATTCTGTACAGTTCTTGTCCATATCATTCAAAAAATCTAATTAAAAGAATTGACTCAACATGCTAGAAATTTTCCTTCAGTCCTTGACCACCTCTTCCTTTGGAGTATCTCCTTTATGGATATTTTTGCAACATTACTTTGTGTAAACTGCTTCCTCCCTGTTGAACTAATGCTTCTCAAACTACTTTACAATTTCATCACTGCTCTGACCATTTTACAGGAGTATAATCCAGGCCTATGTTCTGACACCTCTTCTTGTCTCTCTAAATCCTCTCTCTTAGTGATAACATTAACTCCCATAGGTTCAACTATCATCTCTATCCAGACAATTCCCAAAGCTACATATCTAACATTCATCTCTCTCTCATCTTTCACTCCATTCCTCAGACATCTCTTTATCAACTGCTATACTTCCCAGATCAGAAACCAAGCTCTGGAGTTCTTACCCATATTATTCCCAGGACTCTATCCTGGAACTCTGCTTTCAGTTCTGTAATCATTATCAAATCAAATCACTGTTCTTAAAAAAGATGTCTCATTCTACTCCTCTATGGTTCCATTCAATCATCCTTCTAACTTTCCAAAACAAAATAATCCACTCTGCCCACCATTCTCCTATATGTGTTGTTTCCACCTATTAGAAAGTAAGCTTCTTGAGGGCAAGGACTCATCTCTGCTTTGGGGTTTGTATCCCTAGCACTTAAAATAGAATTTTAGCTGAGCCTGAAGTAAGCCAGGGGGCAGTGATGGGGAAGAGAATTCTGCTATGAGGGAACAGTTAGTGAAAATGTACAGAATCAGGAAATCCAATGTCTATTTTGAGGAACAAAAAAATAGGCTAATATCAGAATATGAAGAAGCAAATAAGGCAAGAATAAGGCCAGAAAGGGGAAAGATGATGAAGGGCTTTAAAAGTCAAAGGGTTTTATATTTGATCCTGTGGCAAAAAGGAAACCACTAGAGTTTATTTACTAAATGGGAGGGGAATTGACATAAGCCTAAACTTTAGGAAATTAATTTGTCAATTGAGGAAAGGATGGACAGGAAAGGAAAGAGATTTGAGAAAGGGAGATCTACCAACAATATGCCAGGAATGAGGTGATGAGATCCTGTACTAGATGGTGGCAAAAGAACAACAGAGGGTGTGTACAAAAGCTGTGAAATTTGAAATTGAGCAGGGCAGCTAGGTGGAGCAGTGAATAGAGCAATGGCCTTAGAGTCAGGAGTATCTGGGTTCAAATCCAACCTCAGACACTTAATGATTACCTAGCCGTGTGGCCTTGGGCAAGCCACTTAACCCCATTGCCTTGAAAAATCTAAAAAAAAAAAATTGAAGTTGAGGACTTGGCAGTTCTAGGCTGTGCAAATACATAGAGGGAGGCAGCTAGGTGGAGCACTAGCCCTGGAGTCAGGAGGATCTGAGTAAAAATCTGACCTTGGACACTTAATAATTGCCTAGTTGTGTGACCTTGGGTAAGTCATTTAACCCCATTGCCTTAAATAAAATTTTTAAAAGAGAAAAAGAAAGAAAATACAAAGAGGAAGCCTTCGATTTGAAGTCTGAAGTCTTGGGCTTCCACACATGGATTTGACACTTGTAATCTTAGATCATTTAGCAATTCTAGGTCTATTTTCTCAACTGTAAATGGGGGGGGGGGGGAGTAGGACTAGATGACCTCTGAGATCCCTTTAAATTCTAAATCTATTATCCTATGCCCTCTGCTTGAGTTGACCTAATATTTTTATTAGATACGACTTTAGAAAAAAAATAACATTCTAAGATGTTATATGGAGAATGTGTATATTCTTACCCTAGTAGCAATATACCAGAATTTGGTGATTATTTCAATCAGAGAACAATTGTGCAAAGTGAAATAATACTGTTTCTTAGGCTGAACAAAAGTTTATTTAAAAGTAATATGCATCTAAATGTGCTCCATGAAAGAGTTGATGGCCTGCATCCATAGAGGGAAAGTAATCACTTCAGTCTATTTTCTCTTGGGTATGGATAGAATAACCATTAGTTCTAAAATATAAGTAGCAAAGAAAATAACTAAGTCTATATCCTTCTTATAAGTAGAAGCAAAAAAGTTTGCCTTTTTGTTCGTTTTTGAAGTCTCCAGTGGAGTGCTTAAAGGATCTATGCTATTTGAAATTTTTTAATGACTTTGGCATAAACATAGATGGTATGTTCATAAAATTTACAGATGACAAGAAGTGGAGAATAGCTAATACAGTGAGTGACAGGATCCAAGTTGCTTTATAGGCTACAGCAGAGGTTCTGAAACTTTTTGGGTTCTGCAACCACTTATGAAAAATTTCAAAGAGGTTTTGGTTATATGGGTTATATCTATATAAAACATATAGATATTAACTGTTTGTTGTTGTTGTTCAGGATTTTCAGTCACTCTCCAGGATCCCATTTTTTGTTTTCTTGACAAAGACACTGGAATGATTTGCCAGCTCTACTGATGAGGTAACTGAAACAAACAGTTTTGGGTAACTTATGCAAAGTCATATAGCCAGGAAGTGTCTGGGATCATTTTTGAACTCAGGAAGAAGAATCTTTCAGGTTCCATTATGACACCTAGCCACTGTGTTAGAAATTAAAACAGAAAAAATTTAAATATTTGTTATTTTAAACCAAAAATAAACTTATTTGTATTAACATAAATTTTAATGAAAAATGATTTTTACACAACAAAAAAATTAGTATGAGTGGCATTATTTATATCAATAATGTCTGACTTTTGGTCTGGTGCTGCCATAGCAACCAGTTAGGACATGAAATTTAATAAATCTAGGATCTTTTAGGGGTGAATTGGAATAAATATCCAAATGGCCCCTGGCAGAAAAAAGATTTCCCTGCCCCTGATTTATATAGAGAACTGAGTCAAATTTATAAGAAAACAATCCATTCCCCATTCAATAAATTGTCAAAAGATATGAACAGCCAGTTTTCAGATGAAGAAATTAAAATTATCTATAGTCATATGAAAAATGATTTAAATCATTATTGATAAGAGAAAGGCAAATTAAAACAACTCTGAGGTACCATCTCACATCTATCAGATTGGTTAAAATGACAAAAAAAGAAAATAATCAATGTTGGAAGGGATGTGGGAAATTGGTTCATTAATATACTGTCAGTGGAGTTCTAAACTGATCCAACTATTCTAGGGAGCAATTTGGAACTATGCCCAAAGATCAATAGAACTATGTATACCCTTTGATCCAGTGATACTACTACTACAAGGTCTGTCTCCCAAAGAGATCATAAAAAAAGACCCACATGTACAAACATATTTAAAGCACCTCTTTTTGTAGTGGCAAAGAACTGGAAATTAAGGGGTTGCCCATCCATTAGGGAATGGCTGAACAAATTATGGTATATGAATGTGATGAAGTACTATTGTTGTAAGAAATCATCAGCAGGCAGTATTCAGAAAAGTCTGGAAAGACTTGCAGGAACTGATGCTGAGTGAAGTAAGCAGAACCAGAACTCTTACACATTAACAGCAATATTGTGAGATGTTCAACCATGATAGACTCAGCACCTCTCAGCAGTTCCCATAATCAAAAACAGTCCTAAAAATGCTATCAACATACACAGAAAAAACTATGGCATCTGAATGCAGACTAAACACTTTTTAAAACTTGTTTAAAAAAAAACCTTGTTTTATGTTTTTTTTCTTTCTCGTGGTTTTTTCTCTTTAGTTCTGATTCTTCTTTTACATGATTAATATGGAAATATGTTAAACATAATTGTACATATATAATCTATATCAGATTACTCACTGCCATGGGAAAGGAGTTAGGCAGAAAAATTGGAACTCCAAAACTTACAAAAAGATGAATGTTGAAAACTATCTATAATTGGAAAAAATGAAATAGCATTAAAAATGACATTATTTTACATATTTTTATAAACTTCTTTAAGCTTGTCTAGCTTAATAAAACAGCAGGATTCTCATATCTGCTTCTGCACTAAATCTAATATGTTGTTTTGGTAAAAAGTAAAGGAAGAAAACTCAACTTCATTTAGATATGTTAGAACAATATTTTAATAGGCAAATAACATATTGGCATTACTATGAAAATAATTTTGTCCTTATAGATTCTTGAAAAGGTTTTGAAGAACCCCCAATCACACTATGAGAGCTTGTGCTAAAGCACTGGCTAACTCTAAAATAAAATTCAATAGGGATAAATGTAAAATGTAAAAGTCTTCCATATAAGAACATGGTTAAAGAACAGTTATTCTGAAAAAGGATCTAGGAATGAGTGTCTTGTAAGCTCAGTCTGAATGATCAGTGTGATATAGTGACCAAAAAGTTAATGCCATATTGGGCTACATTTAGTGGGGCATAACTTCTAGGAGCAGGGGTTCCCCCTGTGTTCTCTCCTCATCCGCCCTCACCTGGAGTACTACGGACAGCTCCAGGAGCCAAGATGGACCAACAGCAACAATCTGGAGAATCCAGGGCAGGACAGCCAGGATGGTGAAGAATCTGGTTCAATGAACTGGGGTTAGATTGGAAAAGACTGGTAGACAGAATAGTTGTTTTCAAGAATTTAAAGGGTTTTCATGGAGAAAAGGAATTAGAATTTTTTCTGATCGACCCCAGAAAGCAAAACTAGTGGCAAAGGGAACAAGAAGGGTAAGGCTTGATATTGGGGAAAACTTCCTAATAATGTCCAAGATGGAACACACAATCTCTCTCTGTCTCTCTGTTTCTCTGTCTCTCTCTTTAGGTTTCTGCAAGGCAAACAGGGTTAAGTGGCTTGCCCAAGGCCACACAGCTAGGTAATTATTAAGTGTCTGAGACCGGATTTGAACCCAGGTACTCCTGACTCCAGGGCTGGTGCTTTATCCACTACGCCACCTAGCTGCCCCTCGAACACAAAATCTCTAAAGGTGCTGGACCCTCTTTTAAAATGTTGGATCACATTGAACTAGATGATCACCAGTTCCCTTTCATCATATTTACTTTTTAAATTCTACTTCTACTTCCATAGAAATCAAAATTAGGACAGAGTTAAGGACTGGACCTGTGATTTTATTGGTATAGACAACTTCCAGATGAGGAGATCCCCCCCCTACCAATTCCAACTGGCACCATCTCTACAACTTGGGAGCTGCCTAAGAGAAACTGGTGGCCCAAGAGGATACAGCACTGGACCTGGAGGCATGAAGACCTGAGTTCAAATGCATCCTCAGAGACTGCATGACCCTGGGCAAGTCAGTTTTTCTCATCTGTAAAATGTGAATAATAACTGTACCATTTTCCCAGAATTGTTACAAGGAATAAATGCTCCATAAAACTTAGCACATGTTTACATATAAGTACCATAAAAATGTTAGCTATTATTACGGTGCTGAGATTGATTGTCATGCCCATGATCACACAGTAAAGTGTTTCAGTAGCAGGACTTGAACCCAGGTTTTTCTGGCTTTCAAGAACCAGGTTGCCTAAAATGCTCAGTGAAAATTACTATTTTAATATTTTTTAGTGGAAAAGAGTAAAAGACTTGGAATTAGAAGACTGGAGTTCCAACAAAGTCCCACTATTTATTATCTCCCTTACCCCTGAGCAAGTTACTATCACTCTAGGCTTCAAATAATGGAATTAGACTCAGTAAGTTAATAAACAAGCATTTATTAATCTTCAGGCTCTGTGTGATACAAAGACAAAAATGAAACAGTCCCTGCCCTCAAGAAGCTTCCATTCTACCAAAGAAAACAACATGGACCCATATAATATGTAAAATATACACAAAGTAAATTAAGAGGGTGGGAGAAAGCATGAATGGCTGTTGGGGTGACACCTGGGTTCATAGGAAGGGAGACAGGCAGCCCAGAGACATGAGGTGGGAGAAGCTGAGCAAAGGCAGCCTGGAGGCCAAAGATCACATGGGAGAAGCAGCAAGACCAGTGTGGTTGGACCCCAGAGGAGTCACAGACAGTCAAAGAGAAATTATAAAGATCTTTAAATGCCAGAGACAAATCTGCATTTGATCCTGAGCAATAGGGAGTTAAATCCCATGGAAACCAACCAAATAAATTAATTTCTAAGTGCCAGGCAGTGTTCTGCCTATTACAAAAGCATTTGTTGAATTCAGTTTCTGCAAATTAAGTAACTTTTTTTAAAGCACTTGCTGATCCTGCAAAACAGACCACTGGAAGCTTCCTCCCAATTCTCTAAGTCTGAGGGAGTCAACTTTTCTTGCATCTGAATGTTACCCATCAGGGCTCCATTCTCTAGAAAGGTACTTTTCAATTTTCAATCCAGTTTCAATACTTAGCTTTGCTGGGGGCCCCTATGTGAGGCCTGCCTCTGAACAATAGGGAAGGAATGGATCGACCAGACCATTCCATCTCACACCTCCTAAGAAGTGGCCGTCAGATGGTAACAGCTCGATTCCCCATTGAGCTTATTTGTATTCTGGATCAATAAGCCTGCTGTAAAGGACTCCATACCCCATTAAGTCTCCCCTGATCCTTCTAGTCCTCATGAACACCTGCTGAAGTCAAGCACATGTTAAGATGTATAACTAGGTCTAAATATAAATTAGTGGCAGAAAGGCAAAGACAGTCTTAGTTCAGCTGTGCTAAAGTATTTTGTCCAAGAAGGAAGGGGTCCTAGGAATATACAACTTATTTTTACAAGTACAAGGTAGTCCTACCATCCTTCTAAAGCCAATGGAAAACTGGGTCACTGAGCTTTACAGATAAAGTCAAGAAACTAAGGCTAGATGCTGTTTATTCCTAAAAATAACAGGGAAGTGTGTTTTTTTTTAAATGAAGGTCTCCACCAAAAAAAAAAAAGTCGCAAATAGAAAGGTTGTGAGCTAAAGAATGGGAAATTCCTGAATAACAGATTATTCTGATTTTAATCCTTCATCTGACACTAACTGGAGACTATAAATTGCAGGTGCCTGTGGGCACTGGTAAAAGATATTTCCTCATCCTGGGTTCCCTTTACCCATGAAATCAAAGGTCCAGTGCCAATCTCAGTTTTAATGCAAATTGAGAAATTTTAATCCAAAAAGTGCCCACTTACAAGTTCCACCCTCCCATACACACATATACTCCAAAATAGTGATAAAGTTAAAGACTAGAGCAAGGTATTCTGATTATGAAGAAAAGACACTAATTCTGAAAGGAGGGTGTTTTTGAATGGAGGTGAGGAGTGATAATTCCACTGTCAAATCTCCAGTCGTCCCAATCCATATCTGGTCACTGCACCCAGATGGAGAAAGTGAGGTCGGTGACCTCCCTCATTTAAATTTAATTCACTTACATGTCACAGCATCACCTTCCTGATGTCTTGGTCCTCGTTGAGAAGGAAGGATAAACAACTGTCAACCTCTTCTTCTATGGGATTCTCAGTTAGATGGGTCTCTTTGTTAAACCAGAGAGGTGAAGAGAAAAAAAATACATGTGGCTTTTTCTTCCTTGCAGACAGGTGGGGGATTATGAAGGCAAATGTTCTAAATATATACATTGTCAGAAACAGCCAATGTATCAGTTATTTTAACTAGATTTTTGTTGTTATATAGAATTATTCAATTTCAGAAGGATGAGAGTGAATCTCTTTCTGAAGTGGAAATCTCTCTGGTATGCTAAAACGACTGGGATGTAAAAAACAAAAAAGTTACCAAGATACAACTTATTTAAAAAAATTTTTCTTAAAAAACTAGAGCATTGTGTTCATCATTTGGGCATCATAAAAGATCATTAAATAAATCAGAATTTCAAACATACCCCTTTTATAGAATGCAGATTTCTTTTTTTTTTTAGGTTTTTACAAGGCAAATGGGGGTAAAGTGACTTGTCCAAGGCCACGCAGCTAGGTAATTATCAAGTGTCTGAGGCCGGATTTGAACCCAGGTACTCCTGACTCCAGGGCTGGTGCTCTATCCACTGCACCACCTAGCCACCCCTTGGAATTCAGATTTCTTGACAAAAATCATATAGTAGTGAATTCTATAAAGGCCATTTAATTCTTTTCATCCTAATTACTTTTTCCATACAGCAGTAAAAAAAAAAAAGAAAAAACCATTGCACCAGAATTCAAGGACTAGAACAAGATACAGCAGCTAGCAGGAATATCACACACACACACACACACACACACACACACACACACACACATCCCTTCCCCTTTTTATCACCTCCTGCCCCACAAAGTCAAGAACCAAAAAATACTCAAGTCACATAAAACTCAAAACAATGTGGAAAAAAAATACTGAGATCATCACTCTGTCTAACAGAGATAGACAGTACTTATGCTCTTTGGATGTTTAACTTAAATGGCCATAATTACATAGAAAATGTGCACTATATGTCATGACAATTTTTCCTTAATTTAGCTTTTAAAGAATGATGAACGGATGTGTCCTGAATCACCAAAAATTGCAGCAGTCTTGTTAACCATCCTTGAGAAACCATCACTCCAGTAAATCTACTATCCTTTGGATCCAGGTTTCAGGCTTGCAAATACTTTGGGGTTTTTAAGAGCATGTGATAGTTCATTGAGGAAGGAGAGGAAATGGGAATCTTTCTCTGATTTCTTAGACTCAAAAATGACAACAATGGTAAAGTGAGGCTCCGGGCGGGTCAGGAAGTAGGTACTCTGGACTTTGTCATCGTAGAAGTGGACAATTTTCTCCAAGGTGTTTAGGTCTGAGGTCCGATCAGTCATGATCATGATGACATTGGGCCAGTGCATGACAGGCCTGTCACTGGGCAGGGACACCACTGCCGGGTACTGATCCACTCCCTTGGGGGCCTCTCGGTAGGAATGAGGGTGGTGGTAGCCATGCCCCTGGAAGCTCTCAGATCCTCTGTTGTCAAAGATTAAAGAGACATTGGCAGCATCATACTTCCTGATAAAGCTAGAGATCTTCCCAAAAAGGTCAGGATTGGCTTTTGCGGTCAGAGCCTTCATTTCTGAAGCTGTTGTTTGGCGGCTCAGGGCTTCATGAAAATAAAAGCTAAACTTGGCAAGGAGCATGTTCTTGAGTTTCATCAACCAAAGGAAGAGATGTGGAGGTTGAACGGTCTTCTGAGACTGGCCCCCGAATAGATGCTTCTTAGTCTCTCTCTGCTTTTCAAAAATCTGACCCCATGTCTGCAGTTTGGTGTGGGCGCTGTGTAAGTTGACCAGGGATGGGAGGAACTTCCACTCAGAGATCTGAGCCTGGGACTTTAAGAGATGGGCTAGGACATCTACTTCCAGCTGGAAACTGCTCTCTAAGGGGCTGAGAATTGGGTGGTGAAATCTAGAGAGAAGAAAAAATATTTAAAAGAAATGGGTAGAAGTGTTATTCAATGTAGATTTTACTGCCAAAATAATAATACACTGGTCATTTAAATGCTATAACAGTAGGATCAAGGAGTGGGGGAAATGGAAGAACTCTAAGCCAAGTCAAAGTCATTCTGAACACATCTCAATTTCTTATGTCAATTTTTAATTAAGAAATATCTGCATATATTTTTAATTTTTCCAATGAAATATTCAGTTACATTGATTCTTTTTTTGTTTTTAATTATCCTTAAAAATTATAATATTATTATATAATAGGAGGGAGAAGAGAGGACTATGTGGGAATATTATAATTGGGGAAAGCAAATGACATCAATAAAATCTTTCAACAACTTTATTTCATGGCTATACCAATTAAGACTTTCTAGAACAGTTCTCCTGTATTTACAGAATGTAATAACAAAAGTTAGCACTTTATATCTCATTTGATCCTCACAACAGCCCTGTAAGATAAAGTACTCTCACCATCCCCATTTTACAAATGAGGAAACCAGTGCTGATGGAGGTTAAGTGTCTCACCCAGAGTAAGTGCCTAAGGCAGGATCTATTCTCAGGGCATCCTGATGTCAAGTTTATCCACTGAGATGTTTAAAACAAAAGTAGACAACATAATTAATATAGAATTTTTAATTATCTTCATTATTGTTTCTTCTCCAACTGTCTTTGTGTAAATATTGAACTGTTCTTAATAAGGTTCATATTTATTCATATTTATAATTAGGGAGCACTCTTCCCACAACAATTCTGTGATAAGTAGTGCTCAGACACTGGCTGAGCCTTCCCTCATCCCTCTTGGCTCACTAAGGGAAATGGAATATTCCTTGCTCCCCACTGCCACATGCAGATTCTCCCTCCATCATACAGTAATTCCTCCTCCTTTCTCCTGCCAGCAACATGTTTACAAACTTTCAGAACACTCACTCCCCTTCCTTCTCTAATAAGAACATGCCTGGCTCATAAGTTTTCTCTCTTCCTCAATCCCTGTCCTCATCCAAATGGTTTCCACATAAATATTAACTCTCTCTCAAATATCCCATTCAGTTTCTCAACACTTTCCATGATATATTCCTAACACTAACTTGGCCACACACAAGATCATGCCCTTGATCTTGCCCTTCACCCACAATGTTGGAGAATTCTGAACTCGCCCCATCTGACCATGCTCTATTGGTTTTTCACCTGTCCTGCCTTCCCTACTTTCTATCCTTACTGTGACTCCAACCCTGCAACCCTTCAGTAATCCCTTAAGCTGTTTCCTCTGCATTAGCCATTCTCCTCTGGTCCCCATCTTCACTCCTTGGTGAATCACTTCAACTTGACGCAGTCCTCTTCTCTTGAATCTATAGCCCTCTCATCATTTCACTGATTAGCATAAGCTTTGAATCACTCCTGTCATTTGTTGCCTTCACTCCTACACCTGTGCTGTTGAATGGAGGAGAAAACCACACAACCATTCTAAGTGGGTTCCCTCCATACTCCGCTGGACCCTCCCTGCTGCAATCCTCCTATACCTCCCCTATCAACTTACTCTCCCACTCTCCACAGCACTTCCAAATTTTTCATTCCTCCTCAAGCCTCCCATGGCTATCCCTCCTCTATTCTCTTAGCTGAGAGCCTGGCCTCATATTTTACAGAAAAAATTGAGGCCATTCACCATGGGCTCCCTTCTCCCTTCTTTCCCATCTCCTATCACTCAGGTGCTTTTCTGTCACAATTTGCTCCTTCACCTGCTCTCACAAGATGAAGTGGCCTTACTCCTTACTCAAACAATCCCATTCCCTCCCAACTCCTCCAAAAGATTTCCCCTTTTGTCTTTTCCACTCTCTCCCTCTCTACTGGCTCATTCTGTCCCTACAAAAATACCCATGTCTCCCCAACCCTCCAAAAACCCTCACTTGATTTTTCCATCCCCATAATCATCCTTTATCTCTTCTGCCTTTTGTAGCTAAATTCCTCAAAAAAGGCCATCTATAACAGGTGCCTCCACTTTCCTCCCATTCTCTTCTTAAACCCTTACCATCCAACTTCTGACCTTATTCCACCAAATCTGCTCTCTCCAAAGTTACCAATGATCATTTTGTTACTAAATCTAATTACCTTTCTTTGCTTTTATTCACCTTGATCTTTCTGTCGATCACCCTCTTCATTGATACTGTTCTCTCCAGGTTTTCAAGACATTACTTTTTTCTGGTTCTCCTATTTATCTGGCAGCACTTTCAGTGATCTTCCAGATCACACTAACTGAAGGTGTCCCTCGTGGTTCTCTTCTGGGATCCTTTTCTCGTCTCCCTCTGAACTGCTCCCCTTAGTGACTTCATCTTTTTCAATGACCCCCCTTACAGAACTATCTCAATTTGTCCTGGTATGCTGATTTTTTTGAAGCAACATGAGAGATTTTGCATTTTTCCTTCTCACATTTCCCCTTGCTCACTTCTAACGTGTTAAAATGTTTTGGAAGCCCAATCCTGTAAGCCTGTGTATCAGCTATTCCTGTGTATCACTTAAATATATCTGACCTCCATCAAATCAATAATAAAAGGCCGGCCAGAACAGAATCAAGGACAGGCCCTAAGGACAATACTTATCTTGGAGTTCTATTAAAGCTAGAGACAATAAGATCCAAATAAAAATATTTATTAAGCTATTACTATGTGCTAGAGACTGTGCTAAGCCCCAAGAATAAGAAAAGTGGAAAAAAATAGTTCCTGATCTCAAAAAGCTAACAGTCTCATGGGGGAAGACAACATACAAACAAATCTATACAAAGCAGCTCCCTATGGAACAAGTTGGAAGGCACTAGAATTAAGGAGCTGGGAAGGTTTCTTGTAGAAGGTAGGACTTGGGTGAGGACTTGAAGGAAGCCAGGAGTTATAGTGGAAAAGGGAGAACATTTTAGGTGTTGAAAGTCAACGAACATATCTGTGGCTGAGAGATGAGGGTCTTGTTCATAGGCCAGAGCTGTTGGCGTGAAGAGCACCATACAGTGGTTGGGGGCTAGATCATGGGGGCTTCTGAATACCAACCAGAGAACACTATAATTTCTCCTGAAGGTAAGGGGGGAGGGATAGAAGTGTGTGTGACATGGTCAGACAGATCCTTGAATGGGGGCTTCTGAATACCAACCAGAGAACACTGTAATTTCTCCTGAAGTTGTAAAGGGGAGGAGGGATAGAAGTATGTGTGACATGGTCAGACTGATCCTTGACTGCATGGCAAATGGACTGGAATGGAGAGAGATTTGAGGCAGGCCAACCCACCAGCAGGCTGCTGTAATAAATGATGCTGTAAGGGGGACAAGGGCACAAGGGTTGAGACCAGTGTCAAAGGAGAGGAGGGGGCATAGTCAAGAAATGTTGTAAGGACAAAAATCAAGAGGCCAGGCAAAAACTTGGATGTGGGGGCTGAAAGATAAGGAGGACTCCAGGATGATTCCTGAGTTGTGAGCCTGGAAAAAGGAACATGGCATTGCTCTCTGCAGCAAAAAGGAAGGGGGCAGGGAAGGGTTTAGGGGAAAGCTAATGAGTTCCATATACTGAGTTCTGAATATCTACTTGACATCCAGTTTGAGATGTCTCAAAGGCAGCTGGAGGTATGAGAATGGAGATCAGTAGAGATACTGGACAGGACAGGTAGATCTGAGAATCATCAGCATAGAGACAGTCATTAAATCCATGAGAACACCAAAGGAAGTCGTAGAGCCATAGAAGAAAAAGAGGGTCCAGGAACAGAACCTTTCCCTCTGACTTCTGAAATGGCAGCCAAAGAGATCTTAGGCCACATAAATAAGGAGGTGATTGGTGCTACCCAACTGCCCTGGTCAGACCACAGCTGGAATCTTGTTGTCTTAAATAACTCAAACCTTAAAACACTATCTCCAAAACTGTTTAAGCCATAAAACCCTCTGGGAAAGATTCACAAAGTCTATATAGGGTTAAAATGGAGAGAGGGAGCAGTTGGAGAGAGAAATTCTGAAACTGAGTATATTAAGCTTATTTTGGAATATTTTCACATACAGGAGGCATTTGATTCACACATTTCATATTTAATATTTTTGATGATAAAAATGTTTGCTAACATCAAAACACACCCCAGCATGATATTCCAGAATTCTGTGGGGCCTTGTTGGACTCCACCAACAACAACAAAAAAAATCCCTTTTATAACATACTCAACAAGTGATCGATCATCCAGCTTCAACTAAAAGACTTTCAGTACCAGAAAGCTAACTCAACCCAAGCCATTCCAATTTTGATTAGAAGCTACAAATAGTCTTCTCACTACTGCTTCTCATTCATAGGATCTCAGAGGGAGCTAAGAGGAACCTCAGAGACTAACCCCCTCATTTTATAAATGAGGAAACTGTGACTAATCCAAGGTTACAGAGACAGTATCAGAGACAGGATCTGATTCCAGAACCAGAATGATCAGCCAAGAACAACTCAAAAATCCTGGAAGACAGCCATGTCTTCCCTAAATCTTGTCTCCTTCCAAGCTAAATATCACTAATTTCTTCAACAAATGCTCATGTTCCACATCCTGTTTTGTCTCAAGACATTGTCCCCAAATAGAGCGCACTACTACAAGAAGGGTATGATGAGGAGAGTGCTCAGAGAGACCAAGCCCTAGCCGTATTCCTCTGTATTCCTCTTACTGCAGTCAAAAGATCACATTGAATTTTTGTGACTGCAATATCAGAAGGTTGCTGTCCATAAACCTCCCAAACCTGGTTCAAATCAATTGCTAGAGAGAAGCAGAGAGGCGGCACAGTGGATAGGGCCTGGAGTCAGGAAGGTCCAAGTTCTAATTTGACTTCAGGCACTTGCTAGCTGTGTAGCCCTGTGAAAATCCCTTAACTTCTGTCTGCCTCAATTTCCTCAGTTCTAAAATAGAACTAATAATAGAACCTCCCTCCCAGGGTTTTTCTGAGGAGCAAATCACATATTTTGTGGATCCTTTGTTATCTAATTAGTTAGAAGTGGCAGGGAAAATAGGAACATGGCCAGATAACTGTTGAAATTGCTTAGTCATTAAAATTAAATTAAAAATTTTTTAAAAATTCTGCAACAAATAACTCATTAGTTTTCCTATCTCTTTCCCTTTTTTCTCATTTTCAATGTTGTCCTTAAAAGACTATGAATTCACTGTACAAACCCTGAAAAAAGAATTTTGGATTAGCTATTCCCCAGACACATGGAACATGTTTCAATGTTCAACATTTACTAGGATTTAGTGACAAAGTTATATTTCATCCTTAAAAGTAGCTAAAAAATTCATGTTAATGTTGGCCTGCTAAGGCTTGAGATTAGCAGTACACTGCATCATTTTCTCACTTCCATGTTCTTTTTCATGTTAGCTTTTCATGTTTCACTTCAGAGCAGGATTTGTTAAAGTGCTATAATGCAAAAAATATACATTTTAGTCATGGTAGAGATCTTGAAAGGGTCTGAAAATCGTATAAATTGAGAGCTTTGTGATGAGAAGAACTATTCTAATTATTTGTAACTATTTCTAAGAAGAAAAAGTGAGTTCTTACAACATTCTCATGAGCGGATCCCCATGGTCTGAGAAACCTACTTCCTAAACAGCTGCACAGTTTGAAATCCTTAGAAAAATGGCCTGCCTCTCAATTTAAATCTGCTGTATCAGCATGAGACCTTCTGGGGAGCTGAAGCCAGAGCATTCCCAAAGTTCTTCTTCTAGAGCACCAGTCTGGGAGCCAGAGAACCTAGGAACTCTTCTCCACTCCTCACTCCCTGGATGATCCTGCACAAATCAGTGAATCTCTTTGGCCCTATTTCTCTTCTGTAAATTAAGAGGCTAGATTAGAAGACCTGTAAGATCAGCTTTCTAAATCTGTAAACCCATGTAAAAACATAATATTTTTTATCTTGATTTAGAGTAAAAAGAACACTTAATTAGAGCCAAGAGGTCCAAGTTCCTAAGTTTGGCTATTAACTCACTGTGAGATTTTAACTAACCCTGAACCTCAATTTCCTCATCTCTTCTATGAGGGAGTTGGACCAAATCGGGGGTTCATAGTCCTTTTTTGTGTCTTAGATCCCTTTGGCAGTAAGTTGAAAGCTTATGGAGCACTTCTCAGAATTATGTTTTTCAATAATTGAAGGAAAAGCTAAATTTCAAAAGTTGGTGAAAAATAAAGATGCCTTCTTTTTTGCTACATTCAAGTTCACAAACTTCCTGAAAATGATTCATGGATCCCTCCCTGGGAGCAGATATGCTGTTAAGTGCAAACTGTTGTTTATATAAGGTTTGCTAAGTGCTTGCAAATATTATTTCATTTGATCCTCACAATAACCCTGAGAGTTGGTGTGAACAATGGCCTCATTTTACT